>NC_030681.2:128044005-128757005 GCF_000004195.4 Xenopus tropicalis
GTTATGAAGAAAGACTGGCCAAGTTGGGTCTGTTTACACTGGAGAAGAGGCGCTTAAGAGGTGACATGATAACTATGTCTAAATATATAAGGGGATCATATAATAACATTTCTAATGTTTTATTTACCAGTAGGTCCTTCCAACGGACACGAGGGCACCCACTCCGTTTAGAAGAAGGGAGGTTCCGTTTAAATATTCGGAAAGGATTTTTTAATGTGAGAGCTGTGAAGTTCTGGAATTCCCTCCCCGAATCAGTTGTACTGGCTGATACATTATATAACTTTAAGAAGGGGCTGGATGGATTCTTAGCAAGTGAGGGAATACAGGGGTATGGGAGATAGCTCTTAGTACAAGTGAGGGAATACAGGGGTATGGGAGATAGCTCTTGGTACAAGTGAGGGAATACAGGGGTAGGGGAGATAGCTCTTAGTACAAGTGAGGGAATACAGGGTTATGGGAGATAGCTCTCAGTACAAGTGAGGGAATACAGGGTTATGGGAGATAACTCTTAGTACAAGTTGATCCAGGGACTGGTCCGATTGCCATCTTGGAGTCAGGAAGGAATTTTTTCCCCTCTGCGGCAAATTAGAGAGGCTTCAGATGGGGTTTTTTGCCTTCCTCTGGATCAACTAGTAGTTAGGCAGGTTAGATATAGGCATTATGGTTGAACGTGATGGACGTATGTCTTTTTTCAACCCAACTTACTATGTTACAACCACTAATACTAACTGTAGATATTAGTATCACAATAGCCTTGGATATTCTGCTTGTTCAAAAACTTATCCAGGCCCCTCTTAAAGGCATTAACAGAATCTGCCATTACCACATCTCTAGGAAGGGCATTCCCCAACCTCACTGCCCTCACCGTGAAAAACCACCTACGCTGCTTCAAATGGAAGCTCCGTTCCTCTAATCTAAAGGGATGGCCTCTGGTGCATTGATCGTTTTTATGGGAAAAAAGAACATCCCCCATCTGCCTATAATCCCCTCTAATGTACTTGTACAGAGTAATCATGTCCCCTCGCCTCTTTTCCAGAGAAAACAACCCCAACCTCGACAGTCTAACCTAACCTCATAGTTTAACTCTTCCATCCCCTTAACCAGTTTAGTTGCAGTCTCTGCACTCTCTCCAGCTCATTAATATCCTTCTTAAGGACTGGAGCCCAAAACTGCACCGCATACTCAGGGTGAGGCCTTACCAGGGACCTATAAAGGGGCAAAATTATGTTTTCATCCCTTGAGGATCCCCCAACACACTACCATTCAGTAGATAGTTTGCGTTTATATTATTTCTACCAAAGTGCATAACTTTGCACTTGTCAACATTGAACCTCATTTTACAGTTTGTTGCCCAGTTTTCCATTTTTATCAAATCACTCTGCAAAGCGGCAGCATCCTGCATGGAACCTATAGTTTTGCACAATTTAGTGTCATCAGCAAAAATAGAAACAGTACTCTCTATGCCCACCTCCAGGTCATTAATAAACAAGTTAAAAAGCAAAGGACCAAGGACTGACCCCTGCGTGATGTGGAATATGCCAGCGCTCTATAAATAAAGCATATAATAATAGCTGAGCATGCAGGGAGAGCACACGTGGCACATGTGGAAAAAACCTGTCTTTAAACCTGGAACTTGTGCTAAAATGGAGATATACATATATAAAATCATTAGGAAATTCCTATGTTACTTAGGATCTTCTCAGGATTATTAGCCTTTATATAGAGCCAACAGATCACTTAAAATACTTGTTCTCCGTTCTGTTCAGTCATATTTGCGTTACAGATTTCTTTGTCTATTTGCAAAGAATAGGCAGCAGTTAAATTCTACTACTTCTGGTAGTTGGCAGTTTAATTAAGAAACTGTAAGGGACATGAAAAAGCCTCAAACTGCAGCTTTCTAATCATCACAGCCATGAGTGTGAATGACCCCATAGACCTCAATGTTAGGTATTTTGACCATTATGTTTAATAAACTTTATGAATACACTTGGTGTGAATACTATGGCATTAAAATTGAATAAGCAGCATTTAGTTTGTGTGGAGGGTGGATGCTGGAGTGGCAGTTAGACTAAGAAGGAGGAAATTGGGCAATGCTGAGAGAATGTGAGTGTAGAGTCAATTAGCAGGCACGTGGCACAGGATCTATTGTGGTGGGGGTGTCAAAAACATTTTATTGGGGTAATTTAGGAGGCAAGATGGTCATTTCATCCTTTTCCATGTTTAGTTTCAGGCATAAGTAACAAGTCTATGAGATATTCCACATACTGTACTAGCTGTTACTATTCTTCTTTGTAGGTCCTGTTGTATATAATCAGTATCAGTGGTTCTTCTGAGTGGCGGCTGCTACTGGCTAGAGCTGTACTGGCTACCTAGGTTTGGGAACAGTCAGCTACCTCCACGTGTCACACGAGGCATTCATATATGATAAATATGAATCAAATAATTATGTAAGTTAACATATTAAGTTAACTTTTAGTATGTTATACAATGCCTAATTCTAAGCAACTATTCATTATTCATTTTTATATAGTTTTTGAATTATGTGCCTTCTTTTTCTGACTCTTTATAACTTTCAATGGGGGTCACTGATCCCAGCAGGCAAAAAAACTATTGCTTTGTGAGGCTAGAATTTTGTTATTGTTACTTTTTTATTACTTATTTATAGGAGGTCCTCTCCTATAAATATATCAGTCTCTCACTTAAAATGACTACCTGCTTGCTAAGGTAATTTGAACCCTAGCAACCACAAATTGAAATTCCAAACTGGAGTGTTGCCCAACAAAAAGTGAAATGATTAAAAAAAAAAGGCCAAGTACAATTTTTTCAGAATACCACCCTTTGCATCATACCAAAAGCGAATTCAAAGGTGAACAACCCCTTTAATGTATATTTTATTAGATATTTGATGGACGCAAATGGCAGCAAATGATGGATTTGACTCTATAATTGAATATCAAAACTAAAGGTAGAATTCCATGATAGTTTAAGTTAATTTATTAACCCAAAAAAACATGACTTTTATTTTGCTGTGGCTGCTAATGAGGTAACATTGGACTGGCAAATAGGTCATTGGAATTTATGCAGCTCTCCATGGGCTTTATATGGACTTCAGCTTTCCAGAGGATACATAATCAGCGCACTATGTGGGAACGGTTGGGCAGAGCTGGTGTGGCACAAACAGGGTCACATATGTAATACTTTTGCCTAGCTAGCAACCAATCAGATGTGTTAGTATAATCAGGCTCCTAGCATATACATTACATTAAATACATCTCTGGAATTAAAATGCTGCTCTGTGTGCATTATGTTGGATAAACAGCCCACCAAATAAAAAGTACAGACTACAGGTCTTTGCATTTATTTATTTGCTGTATTCATGTAGTATATTCCTGCTGAAGGATTATATTACTATGTTCACTTCAGGTATGAGGATATTCATATTCTCTTCATTGGAAATGACAGTGACATTGGCAGCCAAGCTGTATACAAGTTACATTAAAAGGGTTGTTCACCTTTGAGTTAACCTTTAGTATGATGTAGAGAGTAATATTCTGAGACATTTGCAATTATTTGTAGTTATTTAGGTAATTCAGTTTTTGTTTAGCAGCTTTCCAGTTTGGAGTTTCAGCAGCCTTCTGGTTGCTAGGATCCAAATGACCTTAGCGACCAGGAAGTGGTTTAAATGAGAGACCGATATATATAGATCGATGAGGACCTTAATAGAAAAATAAGTTATGAAAAGTAACCTGTAAACTGTCGCCTCACACAATAATAGTTTCCTGGCTGCTGGATGTGCTGGGTGCGTTTTATTACAAAGACAAGGGCAGGGCTAAATAGCTTCTGTTTTCCTATTACCTCCTAATTTTTATGATGCAGTATTTATAAACATGAAAATAGTGGCACTTTCGCCTTCTCATCTATGGATGGCACTCACCTGGGAGGCAATCTAGTCTGCTGTGGTCTGAGAAAAATTTGTGGGGACCAGAGGCAGCAGACAGGATGGAAAAACACAGCCCCTCTTCCATATTGGGGTGCTCTCATGGTTATATAGTGTAGGGGCACTGTGCACATATGAGGAGGGGGTTTGGCATTACAATTATGGTTTAGGTTAGTGTAAAAGGTAGGCATGCACTCAGCACAGCCCTGTTAAATACTCCATCAGGTCTATGGGAAGCAATAATGCAGCCCTGGGTGTGGGACAAAATGCACAGAATAGTTGTCCACAGCACTGAGATCCCTTTATAAGTACTTGTTAAAATACCCAAAATTGCCCCATGTGTCATTCTTGACTCCCAACTGGCAAAGCATGCAATTCAGACAGAATGAGCAGAATACCAGCTAATGAAAGTTTTTCTTTTTAATGGACCACATTTTAATAATATAAATATTAATGTAATGATGCATTTAAAACATGAATATGTAAAGGTAAACAATGGTCCAGGACCGGATGGTATTCATCCTCAGGTACTAAACCAGCTTAGCTCTGTGATTGCCAAACCTCTTTACTTAATATTTTAGGGTTCCTTGAGGTCTGGCATGGTGCTGAGAGACTGGCGAATTGATAATGTGGTTTCATTCAAAAAGGGAGCCTGAAAACTATAGGCCTGTTAGTCTGACATCAATGGTAAGAAAGCTTTTGGAAGGGGAAATATGGAAAAAGACACTTAAATACATTGGAAATCACAGTACTATAAGTTTGTGCCAGCGTGTTTTTATGCTCAATAGATCTTGCCAGAATAATCTCATTGCCTTCCATGAGGAGGTGAGAAGGAACCTAAACTATAAATTCCATGCAGAGGTGGATTAAAGTTTAGGCATATCTAGGCTATAGCCTAGAGGCCCAGCGCGATGAGGGGCCTATTGTACTGTCCCCACATTGCATTACACTTAATAATGCACCAGTCTGTGAGAAGGGAAGGCGGTACGCTGGCAATGTAGGCAAGAAAGGAGTGTGTGTGTGTGCCCCACTGTGGCCAGAGTGGCAGATTATCACCCAGACACATGATGTATGTGCACTTCTATGCTGGGTCCTGTGCGGCGCGCGTTAGTGACATAACTGGTGCACACCAAACATGACTCTCACATCTGGGTGGAGTGGCACACGCACATGTATGTTGCCCAGCCATGTTTGTGTTGGTTGCTCAGTAGGCACATGGCTACAAGCTGAGAAAGGTGGGCACAAAGTCCAGTTATCTCACATAGGAGTCAGAGGGTTGGGGGCAATATGGATCAGAGGATAAGGATGGGTCCATAGCCTTACTGTGGTTTCCTATAACAATGTTCATGCTATTGAGGGGCAGAGCAGCTCCAGGGAGCAGTGAGTCAAGGTCTATTTGAGGCAAAAATTACCCCATTTAAACTGCTCCCACACACAGTGGCGCATGTACTCCTTCCCTGCCTACCTACTGCCTTCTCCCAGGCCAGGTGCTTCAGTGCATATATGAATAAGAAAAACTTTAAAGATTTTGATGTAAAGAGTAGGAAATAATTTAAATAAAGCTAGATGGGCCCTGCCCTGATCACACTGAATCCCTGTGCACTCATGCTTTGCCTGTTGTGGGAGTGGGAGTAGCCTAGGAGGGGGGCCCATGGAAATGTAACCTAGGGGCCTATTTATTAATCTGCCACTGGTTCCATGCAGGATGCTGCAACTTTGCAGAGAGATTTGAATAAATTGGAAAACTGGGCAACAAACTGGGAAATGATGTGCAATGTTGATAAATGCAAGGTTATGCACTTTGGTGGAAATAATATAAATGCAAGTTATACACTAAATGGTAGTGTGTTGGGGGTATCCTTAATGGAGAAGGATCTAGGGGTTTTTGTAGATCACAAGTTGTCCAATTCCAGGCAGTGTCATTCTGTGGCTACTAAAGCAAATAAAGTGCTGTCTTGTATAAAAAGGTTCATTGACTCAAGGGATGAGAACATAATTTTGCCCCTTTATAGGTCCCTGGTAAGGCCTCACCTTGAGTATGCAGTGCAGTTTTGAGCTCCAGTCCTTAAGGGCTCTGGCACACGGGGGAGATTAGTCGCCCGCGATAAAACTCCCTGTTCGCGGGCGACTAATCTCCCCGAGTTGCCTACCCCTGCCATCCCACCGGCGAACATGTAAGTCGCCTGCGGGATGGCAGACCCCGGTGGGATGGCAGGGGTAGGCAACTCGGGGAGATTAGTCGCCCGCGAACAGGGAGTTAATCGCGGCGACTAATCTCCCCCGTGTGCCAGAGCCCTAAGAAGTATATTAATGATCTGGAGAGAGTGCAGAGACTGCAACTAAACTGGTTACGGGGATGGAAGATTTAAGCTATGAGGTTAGACTGTCACGGTTTGGGTTGTTTTCTCTGAAGAAAAGACGCTTGTGAGGGGACATGATAAGTACAGGCTGTTATACAGAATGCTCCAGATAAGAGGTCTTTCTGTAATTTGGATCTCCATACCTTAAGTCTATTATAAAATAATTTAAACATTAAATAAACCCAAGAAGATTGTTTTGCCTCCAACAAGGATTAATTATATTATAGGTGGGTTCAAGGTACTGTTTTATTATTACAGAGCAAAAGGAAATCCAAAATGGAGTCTATAGTAGATGGTCTTTCCATAATTCAGAGCTTTCTGGATAATAGAACCCAATAGGGATGCACCAAATCCACTTTTTTGGATTTGGCTGAAAATTGAACCGAATCCTAATTAGGTCACAGAATGGTTAAATCTTCAGTAGCATATGCTAATTAGGTTACAGAAGGGTTAAATCATCATTAGCATATGCTAATTAGGTTACAGAAGGGTTAAATCATCATTAGCCTATGCTAATTAGGGTACGGAAGGGTTAAATTGTCAACTTTCGTGTTTACATGACAAAAAGTCACACGATTTTTAGGATTTGGTTCAACCACGAGCATGGATTCGGCCAAATCTTGGCCGAACCCCGAACCGAATCCTGGATTTAGTGCATGCCTAGAACCTAGATTATGGACAGATAGCAGTTGATCTTTTGTCCCATAAAAAGGATCAGCGCACCACCCCTTTTGAAGCAGTTTAGGGGGGTTTTCACGGTGAGGGCAGTGAGGTTATGGAATGCCCTTCCTAGTGATGTGGTAATGGCAGACTCTATTAATGCCTTTAAGAGGGGCCTGGATGAGTTTTTGAACAAGCAGAATATCCAAGGCTATTGTGATACTAATATCTACAGTTAGGGGCACATTTACTGACCCACGAACGGGCCAAATGCGTCCGATTGGGTTTTTTTCGTAATGATCGGTAATTTTGCGATTTTTTCGGCGTCTGTACGATTTTTGCGTAAAAACGCGAGTTTTTCGGCGTCTTTACGATTTTTGCGTAAAAACGCAAGTTTTTCGTAGCCATTACGAAAGTTGCGCAAAGTCGCGATTTTTTCGTAGCGTTAAAACTTGCGCGAAACGTCGCGCCTTTTAAGTTTTAACGCTACGAAAAAGGTGCGACTTTGCGCGCAAGTGTTAACGCTACGAAAAAATTGCGACTTTGCGCAACTTTCGTAATGGCTACGAAAAACTCGCATTTTTACGCAAAAATCGTAAAGACGCCGAAAAACTCGCGTTTTTACGCAAAAGTCGTAAAGACGCCGAAAAACTCGCAAAAAATACGAAAAAGTCGCAAAATGTTCGTTTCCAATCGGAATTTTTCCAATTCGGATTCAAAATCGTGTCTTAGTAAATCAGCCCCTTAGTATTGATGTTGGTATATATGTGAGTGTATAAATAGGTCAGTATAGGCTTATGTGCTGGGTTCAATTGGAGGGGTTGAACTTGATGGACTTTGGTCTTTTTTTAACCCAGCTTAACTATGTAATACTAGTGACTCTATTGTAGTGTCTAAAGAATATATTTCTGCCTTGAGACCTAAAATTGGACAGCTGTAATCAGGGCTGTGGAGTCGGAGTCGGAGGCAATTTTGGGTACCTGGAGTCGGAGTCGGCAAAAAATGAACCGACTCCGACTCCTACTAAATTTAAATCGGAATAAAAAAAAAAATAAAGCAAGTTTAAATGTCCCAATTCACAAACAGTCATAATTAATTACTTCTCTGCTATAAGAATAAAGCCCAATGCACGCAGTGCATAAACGAACATGTTGAATGACCATGAAGCATGCTTTTCATTGACTGTATGAATGTATAAAATACATTAAAAACAGAGGAGTCGTGGAGTCGGAGTCGGAAGTATCAGAAACTGAGGAGTCGGAGTCAGAGTCGGAGAAATTATCTACCGACTCCACAGCCCTGGCTGTAATTTTAAAGGAGCAGTTCCACCTCCACTTATAAAAAACAATTTTTAAACGTAATATACAGAAACCCACATTTACCCCCCCCCCAACAGATGGAGATCTTTAATTTTATGGAAGTTATTCCATATAAATGCATTGACATGCTAGACGTTGCAGAAGGGCAGACAGAATACTGGCTGCTGGGGACATTCCTTTTCTGTATATTTGCATTTGTGCATAGATGTTCAAGCATCTGAAGGCAATAAAACAGCTCACCAATTGGTCTAAAAAAGGTGTTGCTGCCTCTGAAGAATGCCTCTAAAGTCACAACCGTTGGGGCAGCTTCCACATACAGAGAAGGAATGTTCCCTGCACTGCGTTTGTCTGGGTTCTTACTGGTTTGTCATGCAGACTCCCTTGTGGATTGAATGCTTTCTGTATTAATAGTTTAAGGGGGATTGTTTTGAAAACAAGTCAATCGTCACAATCCCCCCTCTCTGCAATAATTAAGCCAACTGTCTATCATAAATAACGACTGCATGTAGGGGGCAGATTGCTAAATGGGGATAATGACGAGAAACTTGATCATTTCAGAAATGTACAACATTTTTATATAATCCCAAGTTTTATTTATAAAACATGAAGCCAATATAGTGAAACCTCAATTTTCCAATCATAATGTATAATTTATTTCCCTGATTTTACATTTTCCTGGATTTTACACCATATTTTTCTGGTCCCCTGAAAATGTAAAATGGGGTTTCTACTGTATTTCATTTTTGTTATCCATGAGAGTTCCCCTTTAAAAGAATAATGAAAGCTTCTCCTCGTTATGATCACTGTAATACCTCTGACACTGGTACCTGAACTTGTCCCTAAGATGAGAAGCTCAGGCTATAAAGGCATTAAACAATTCCTGCCCCTTGGAGCTTGCACTCAGCAACCTGATTGCTTCCATACATGTCCAAGCAGCATGCAATACTATATATATATTAGAGGGGATGTCCACCCACAACCTGTTTTTTTCCCACTTCCCATTAATTACTAATTGTCTTAAAGTAATATGTAAATGAATTGTTATTGGTGAAAGCAGAATTTGTTTATGTCTTTCTGTTGTTGGGTTTATAAAGTGATGTAGCAGAAGCCACAAAGAGCGACATGCAGCACTCTATAGCTGTACTTAACCATCCATCATCTAATCTGCTAAGTGTCAGGGCACCATGATTTTCTGCCAGCTAGTATTTCCTCCCTTCCGCTCTGACTCTGTGGTGCCCCAGAACCAGAGGAATGAAGCGAGAGTCTTTGTGCATGTAATTTGATGCTGATGGCAGTTGGCAGCTGCCTCCCACAATAAAGGCCAGTCTGTATCCCAGGGCTGTGACAGGTGTTCGGGGCTGCTGCCTCGCTGCGAGGGGAGAGGGGGGTGGTGATACAAACGAAAGCACAAGACCCCTAAGTGGGGATGCAGGGGCAGTACTTCAATAGATGGGGCTTATGAAAAATGCATAACCTCATAGAACTTAACTTCATCCTGCTGCTTTGTGCCCTGGAACCCATAACCCTGCCTGAGATATACATTCGGAATTGGCATAAATGGGTATATCTCATAAAAGGTGCAAAGTTTGTTAATGGTCTAATCACCCATAGCAACCAACTAGCAGGTAGCATTTACAGATCAATTGTTTAAAAGAAAACATCTTATTGGTTCCTTTGGGTAACTGCCCCTGGGCCAACTTAGTGCCTTTTATTACACATGGGGTTTCTGTTTTAAATATGTGCACAAAATAGTTCTTCTAAACATGACAGCTATATTTATCTGCCTATACATGTTATTCATATGGTCAGTTTAATGCTATTGATCTATATTGAGCTATTGAAGTTAACTTCTGTGTGCAAAAGGGTGCTGCTGGCGTAGGCACGGTGATCTGATTTTCTTGGCTCGCCTTATGCTGCAGGTAGAAGACCTAACTGCCTTGGCTCATTCAGTGCAGGACTAATATGTACAGGATGTTAGCCTATGGCTAGTCAACAGTTGCGGCAGGGACCAGAGCAAAACTATAGCACTGTTTAACCTATAACCTTTTAGCTATTGTTGAACTATACCCCCACGTTCAGCCTCCATCTGTTTGTGGGTGCTGCTTGTTGTAGTTTAACTGCAACCAAGGGATCAAAGCTTGGGTAGCACTGATATACAATATTCGGCTGCCCCCATTGTGCAGTGCTGTACCTGCTATGGTGGTTATTTAATAAAAGGTGCAAAGTCTGCTAGAACTCTAGTCACCTATAGAAACCAATTATTTCCTAAGTTGGCACCTGTTAAAAAGGCATCGTACAGTATTTGTAGTTGCTATGGGTTAGTGAGCCTGGGTTACTACCTGCACCTGTTGCTCTGCATGGAGGGGGGGGGGTTATGCACTGATTTGCATTTTTGGACAGAATGGTGCCAGTTTCAGTGCTGCCACAAGTTTCCTAAGCAGTGATGGATTCCGGCTCATCTCCTCCATTATTAAATGCTCCCATGTGCCATAAGCTTAATAGCATCTGGCAGAGACTGTTAAGCCTTTCTGATAGTGACATGACATGCTGACATGCAGTTAATGATGTGGGAAAAAGTTTGTAAACCAAAATATCTGTTCCTTGGTGTAAACCTACATCCTCTGTACCCCGTGTTTAGTGCAGAGCTCTACAGAGCTGACTCCCCACTTGTCATTGCACCTTTACCTACAGAGCTGTTTTCCAGAAGAAAGGGCACTTGCCTGGGTGTTCTGCATCACAGTGGTTCTGGGGAGGGGTGGCAAATGCTGAAAAGGCATAATATTGTGCAACAATATTACAGACTGATGGCAAAATGAGGATGTCCCATAGACAAGCACTGAATTAATTATTGTTTATTAATATTCAGAGACTGAATCAGTCTGGTGTTATAGTTTGGCACTGCCACTGTACTTTTATAACCTGAAGAAAACAACTTTATTTGAATGTTGGACAAATTCTGTTTTTCTTATGTTGAAGCACTATCCCAACAGGCAATTGCTAATAAATGTGATGAAACTATAAGTGCTTAAGGCACAGTGCTGCACATTATCCTCTGCAGGTGCCCCGGCTACCCAATCCCACACCTGTATAGACACATGGAAGTCCAATCTGCATCCTTCCAGCTGCAGCTGACTGTAGACTGTTGTAGTTCTACAATAGCTGGAGGGTAGCACATCCCCAATTTATGTATTTGTCCCACAGATGGGAGGCCCCAGGCAGCTGCCTCTTCTCTAAATCCAGTCCCCTAATCTCTCATGGCTGCACATAGAGAGGCAGCACACACTGCACTACAAAGGCTCCTGCCATGCTAAAGTCACCGACAGAGCCCTGCTCACACATTGCTGAGCACTCTAATCACATAATACTCTAGAGACTCACAGCCTATTCTATTCTGCACATGAAGTGCCCTGCAGACCTTTCCCTCATAAATATGGTGCGCCTGTTATACTGTGTACCAGTTAAGCCATCTGTTAGCTCTCACCCATCTGCTGGAACCTCTGCTGCTCTGGATTGTTCTGCGGCCAGTAAATTGCGCTGCATTGTTCTGCATTTCTTTGCTTGCCTGCCTTTCTTCCCTGTGCCAGACGTCTCTCTGCTTCGCCTTTCTTCTGCTCTGTTCCAGACATCCCCTCAGCTCCATCTCTTTATCTTCTAAACGGCACCTTCACCAAGTGCCTCCTTATCTGCCACAAAGGCTGTTCTGCCTTCTTCCCTGCAGTATGGAATGCTTTTTTATATGAAATAGAATTGTATGGTACATGCACCAGTATTTCCAGGGGTCCATACACTCTTAGCCTGGTGTTACATCCAAGTATTAACAAATATAACACAATGCCTGAGTTGTTTGACTACATGTGCCGTGCATCTGCAATTTGCCATAGAATATAGAAAATATAACAAACAGAAAATAAATATTGAAGGACATTCCCTGAGGAAGTTTGCCTATGAGTGACTGGATCTATCTATCTATCATCTATCTATCTATCAACAACTTAGGGGCTCATTAATAATGGTGGGACAAAATGCAAAGTACAAAGTGTGTGTGTTTTTGCGCCTGTGATTTTCCGTGCTTGAGCTTACAGTACAATTCTATTTTCTCACAAAAAAAGAATTAAATGCGTTACACTGTTTTGTGTATTTAGTGAATAAAGAACCCCCTTTTATAAAAGAATATTATAAGTCACCAAGGAGTTCCATGACCATTCATTATACATTTTTCACAGGGTCTAAGTTTTACCTGCAGTTGCCAATCCTTCCCAGCTACAGTCAGGTGAGCCTAGTGGCGTTTTTACTAAACAATAGGAGGACTATTGGGCAGTATGCTTTTTTGACTTGCATTCTCCTTTAAAGAAGAAAATCCTAATTGCTTACCTGAAACCCTGGGCTGGTGCTCCTGTTGGAGAAAATTGCACCAGCTTGGGGTAAATGTAGGAGAGTGATCCTCTTCCTTTCTTCTCCTTTCGCAGTGATCCAGGGGCCTACGATGTGCAGTTGAGTGAAAAAGCTGGCATTTTTGTTAAAGTTTGGCGTTTCACTCTACTGCGCATGTGTGAAGACCGAAGGAGGAAGAGGAATCCATGCTTGTATACACCCCAGCCAGCTGGCGGTTTCAGGTAAGCGATTACAATCACTGGGGTTGCCTAACTTTTGGCGCCCCGCCCAGTGATTGTAACTTTCCTTCTCCTTCAGTTTCCTATATATACTGATAATGGGTAAGTGTGGATGAGCATTTGTCTTTGTATGTATGGTATTTTGTGGTCACATTCTCATTGCACACCTAAAGGTTGAATATCTAGTAGTGAGCATTACGCACCCTTTTTAGATAGATAGCTAGATATAGATGGGTGGGAAATAGATGTCCCTGGCTCACCCCTTGGCTTGTGTATCACTTAGCCCAATTTTAGTGCAAGTGCTTCTTTATGTGCCTTAAAGGACATGTAAACCCCACACGCACAAATGTAATCAGTGAACAGCCTCTTTGAAATCTTTCAATACCTGCCACACTGGTTGTCCAGAGGTTAATAGTAAGGCTGCAACATCCCCTTAATCACTTAGATTTCCTTCTCCTCCTGAAACCCACTCGCCCCCCTCCCTCAGGAATTTGCTTTGGCTGTTGGCTTGTGGGCATGCTCAGTTGTTCTAACCTCAGATTACTAAACACCTCCCCTCCAGTCTAGCAGCCAGTGAAGCGATGGCATTGCTGGTTCCCATAGAAACTCAGCTCTAGCTGCCTGCATCAATCTTTTTCTCCCAACTAACTCTCCTGAGCTCAGCTCAAACAAAGCAGAACTTTTATCAGAGACAGTTGTGCCTGTGTGAGCCTGTATTCTTGATGAAATGTATGCTGAATAAGGGTGTGTGTGTGTGTATGCTGTTTGCAGATTTAAATTTATCTGATTATGTATCAGAGGGAAAATGGCCACCAGGTGAAAGCTGCTATTTGTGATGGTGCTGGCAAGCGGAGGGGATATATGCAGTATAAATGATGCCATTTGGGTGGGGGAGACATGCCCAACTGATATACATTGTAGGCAAATGTAGGATTTACCTGTCCTTTAAGCCTTAGTGCTCTCGCACTGTAAAGTAACATGGAAATTCCTCACACCCTCAGCACAGTCACTGGGAATTGAAACACACGGGCACTGATTTGGCACAGCATGTATATCTGCCAGGGATATTAGCAGGGTATAAGGGAATGAGCAGTACAAAGAACAAAAGTACAAAAGATTAGCGCTGTTCAGTCATAGCTGTGTCCAAGCAATGTATTTGCACTGAGACTGCAGAAGACTGACTGGGTTAGCTCAGAAATTCTGGTTCTGGTTCCAGCTTTATCCTTTGTTGCTATGTAACACTGTAAAAGTCATAAATACGCACACCTATAATCTAAATGGTCATTTTGGAAGGGAATAAATGGCTGAGGCTTAAGTGTTGCCTGTGAGAATCATATATGGGCTTGGGAACCCCTAAAATAAGGCATAGATACTGGGGTGGTGTGATGTAAATACTTCCATTCTTACTCCTAAGCATCTCACCACTCCCTTCACTCACCTTATCTATGGCCCCTGATGAGCTGTGTAACCTGGCTATAACAGAGTAGGAGTTCTGGGCAGGTAGGTCACCTTATAGAAAGTATAGGCCCCAATGTACTACAGACAGGAGACATTTTTGATAAATACACAGCAAGATCATGGTGGGGGTGGTCATACAGCACTCCTTCAAGCCTCTTGTATATTTCATTTTTTACTAGGAGCAGGATCTCTGTAGCTTTGCATAAGGAGCAAGTTTGGATCCTGACAAAAAGGCAAGCTTGGAATTGTGAGGGCTCTAACGCTACACTGATACCTCTAGGAGCCGTTTTGGTTATAAACGCATGGAACAGGAGCGCCCTCTACTGGCCACACACACACACTTCAGCCTATCAGGAGCGAACTTTGCAAATGGCTCTGCTCTGATGTATGAGAGAAAGGTGTGCCTAACAAGGTACATTATAAGCAAACAACCTGTGTGCAAACAAAACTGATATTCACCACACTCAGACTCACCCACATCTAAAGATTTATAAATATAAGCACCTTTTTGGCCTAAATGTAATACAGGAAATAATATGTGTGTCACCTTGAGTGCATCCTCCATTCACAAGCTGTGTTACTCATGGATCTACTCACACTGTGCCCAAAACCGGGTCACTTGGAACAAATCGTAAGGTGGCCACACACGTGGCGATTTCCGATCTTTCTTGCGACCGATCGTACAATTGGCCACTAACCGTTCAGGGCTGAAACGGCAGATATGGATGTAGAAACAATAGGATTTCTACCTCCTTCTGCCGATTCAGCAGATTTTGATCAGGCGCCTTCTATGCGATATCAGTCGACTCGCCAACTTGCCATACACGCACTGAATATCGTACGAAACAGGGTTTATTATCGGTGCGTGTATGGCCAGCTTTACATCCCTCTGCCTATATACCAATCTGTGTCATTAGAATCACTCCTTGCATTTAAATATATACACTCCCATAACTGGATGTCCTATTCCTAGCAGAGCTTTGCAATTAGTCTTCATTATTTATTTTTCATAGTTGATAAATGATTTGCCTTCCTCTTCTGCCTCTTTCCAGCTTTCAAATCTCTCTAAGGCTACAGCTTTATTGTTACTTTATATTTCTTATAATTCTATTCATCCTCTCTCCTATTCAAAACCACTGCCTGGTTGCTAAGGTATATAAGACCATCGAGACCCGCTGAACAAAAAGCTAAATAACTGAAAAACCACTAAAAATAAAAAATA
This sequence comes from Xenopus tropicalis, assembly GCF_000004195.4. Lineage (NCBI taxonomy): Eukaryota > Metazoa > Chordata > Amphibia > Anura > Pipidae > Xenopus > Xenopus tropicalis. Next base: position 128,059,572 of record NC_030681.2, read on the forward strand.
AGGACCAATTGCAAATTGTTTCAGAATGTCAATATCTACGTCATACTAAAAGTTAATATACAGGTAAACCACCTCTTAAAGGGAATCAGAGCGTCCATTTCAATGTACAATAATGTTCAATTACATAAAAATAAATCACTAATACCACTGAAGGAAAGGCGTTGTTATTAACACTGCTTAATAAAAATATCTTTTAAAGATTTCCAGAATTTATAGTATTCACACTTGTGAATTCCTTTATGGCAAATTACAATAATATACATCAGCTATTGAACACAAAATCCTTTTAAACTCCAATCAGCAAGTAATCATATTAACCAGGCCTGAACTGGGATTAAGAATACAGACTCCAGAGTGAGTCTTTTATTAAAAAGGCCGCCTCCCTGACCAATATCTGATGGTGATCATCCAGGTATCTCTCAGGCAGACAGAGGAGGGCGCTCCAGAGTTAAGTATTTTTTTTGTTTAAACCGAAGCACAAGGTATCTGGAGTGGGTTATACATTTCATTCACACTGAAAAATTGTTTTGTTTCATCTCTCAGGCAGGTGTAAGATAGGCTCTGTATCTGACTGTGTATACAATTCTCTCCCAACAGGTTAGCATGGCCCCTATTTGTGCCTGGACTGGAATTCGAAATAGGCCCTGGCATTTCAAGTACAGAAAGGCCCAAACAGCCCCCCACCAGCCCAATAAATAGTGAGTGTCTATGGCATCTTACAGCAGCCCCTCTGGCACTTGCCAGAACCCACAGATTGCCCATCTAGGACTGATATTAACCTCATTGATACCCCTTGGTTTTAAGGTCTGCAATGCCTGAATCCAGAAAGCTTTCCTATTTTGTCATTGATATACTAGATCCAGCTCATTAGTATATTCCCACAATCTTCTGAATACATACTAATTGTAACCCTTTCATGTCCTTCTCATGCTGTGTTTTAACTAAGACAACGCAAGTTGTCACCCTTTAAAATATGTAGTCTATGTCTGACATAACATTTGACTTTTTTGGTCAGTTTTAAGGGTTTTTTTTGGAAGAAAAACTGTATCCTGCAAGATAGGATTCAGTGACCAGGGCCACCATCAGGGAATCCTCCAGTCTGGGATTCTGAGGGCATAAAGAGCCATGGAGGTGCAATTCATAGGTTGCAGCTTGTGGTTGAGTGGCTGGGACTGGGTGGGTTGGGTAATGAGGAATTTTGTGGTAGATCAGGAGCTGCATGCAATAATCATTTTGTTTTTATTTGAGCCCCATTCCACTTGTTAGTTGGGCTCTCCACCCAGGGTGATCAGGCAACATGTATACTAATGTCTGGGGCCCGTGGTAGGAGTACTGGGCTAACTTTGTAGTATGGGGCCCCATGATTAATGATAGCAGCACTGGCTGGTTCTCCCTAACTTGTGTGTTTGGATTGGGGAAACCTACAAACCTCCCCCTGCTCATCTCCCATGAATACACCACTGCCAAATACAGACACTGTATTCACCAGGAAAGGGTAAGAATGGAACACAAGGACCTGCTCTGCACCCAGAGTCATTTCTGGCTCCTTCTCGCTAGTGTAGAAAGCACAATTGCGCTCTTTGCACTAACAGAGCTGAATTTCCATTTTAAAAACCGCCTTTTTGCTGCTCCTGCTAACATTAAGGAGTCGCAGGAGCCACTCCTTACAAAAAGTAGCTGTTACAAAATTCATTATACGTAGCTTTCTTCGCCGTTTTTATGCTGTGAATACAGTAGAACCCCCATTTTAAGTTTTTCAGGGGAGCAGAAAGAAATGGTACAAAATCCAGGACAATGTAAAATCAGGGAAGTTTATTATGTGTTATATATTAGTGGGACCACAAAACAATGGTGTAAAATGCAGGTAAACTTAAAATCAGGGGATGTAAAATTGAGGTTTCACTGTAGTTTTGCACAGTATGATAGGCCCCTATGGCAAGTCATCCTGAAAGTGGGGTAGGTGTTGAACAGAGCTGATTTGATTTTGCTGAATTTTGAACTATAGGTCTCTTGGCACCTTAATGTACTGACCCTTCTATTGCTCATGTTAGTGTCTGTCTTTCCTACTGCCTCACTGTACTCACTGACATTTTTAGGCTGATCCTATTGAGTGGCCCCCAGGTCAATGATCGTCTCAGGGGCCCGAGTAGATCCATCTAAAACTGACTTGCATTAACTGCCCAATGTGGTCCTCAACCAAAAGATTTTCTAGCCTGCCCATTCCCCAGCCAGATATTGTTTGGGCAGGGTGATTTGCCCCCAAACCTGTACAAATGGGCCACCAACATGGTCTGGGGCCACTAAATCAGCACTGAATGTTGGCAGGTGTATGGCTATTTAATCACAATACAGTATTTCACTGCCTGTTTTTTCTCCTTGTGATAGGCACAAAGGTTACATTATGTACAGACATTTTGCTTTTTTCCCCGTCTGTGGCAAGTTAGAGAGGCTTCAGGTGGGGTTTTTTCCTTCCTTATAGCAGTGAGGCAGGTTGTATAGAGGCATCAAGGTTGAACTTGATGGACGTATGTCGTTTTTCAACCTAACTCACTATGTTACAACTTGCTGGAGCTGCCATACAGCCAATGACAGCCTGAGCCGCAAACTGAAAAACTATTATTGTAAACAGCTATAAAAAAAAAAAGAACTTGCCAAATAAAACGTGAAACTGATTATTTTGTAGCATGAAGTAGTTAATTTCCAGTTCAAAGAGTCCCTGACAGTAAAACATAGGGTAATGCACAGCGACTATGGCCCATAAGTTGTATAGAAAAAGAAACATATATCCCCCCCCCTCACCCCCAGGGTCTGCACCCTCTATAGTTACACCACTGCCCACTGACATCTAGCTTTTGCTAAAGAACAGATTGCTGGAGCTGTCATAAAGCCATTCAAAGACATTCTATGCCAAAAATGAAATAAAGAGAACAAAAACTGTTGCTTAAGACACATCAATAAATAAGCTGACAATTGGCTAAATGACTGGGACACTCAGTGGCGTGTAGCATAAGGGCCTCTGCAGTGTAGGGTGTAATCAGGTTGTGTCATTAGGAGTCCCTGATGGTCAAAGATAGAGCAATGCACCTAAACTGGGGCTCATCCGCTGAATAGATTCTAAAACAATCAATATTGCAGCCAGTAGTGATGCTGCACCCCCCAGCATGGTGCCAGTTTCTGTTACAAAGAGAGAAATATGCTCATTTATGCTTTGATTAAGGAACCTGAGGAACACGCGGGGTTAATATTGATGACACGGACAACACTGTGCACTGAAATTGGCAACTTTATACAAATGTCTCCACAAGGTCAAACAGTCAGCAATTCAGGGGTATAAATAGCGCTCGGATTGATCAGTTGTTCTGTGCCACATTGCCTGGTTGGCAGGTTGATGCCATGCTGTGACAGGGGAATGTCATGTGGTAGATGGGACACTCCATGTGCCCCATGTTAGGGGTCGTTGTGCTGCCAAGCACGATGACCAAACAAATACAACCAGTCTGGGTGATGGATAGTGCCATCCCACGCGCTGGATGAGTTAGGGCTGGGGAACCAAGCTACTGAGGTCAGCCTGCGTGTTTGACCGTGGCACGCACCGCTGGCGTAGCAGTCACAGCATGGCACCACACTGACACAGGAGTCCAGGAGTTGTGTCCGTGTTTTTATCCCCCAATCAATAAAATTCTTTCTTTTTCACAATTCTTCTCACGCAGTCATGCAAAGTACAACCTGCTAGAGCTGAACCACTCAGATGTGCTGCTGGGGCCACTGTAAAAAATACAAAATGTAGACCAATTGCAAATTGTCTCAGAATATCAATGTCTACACCATACTGGAAGTTTATTTAAAGGTGAACAACCCCTTGAAGAGACAGAGCAGATTAGCAGAGTCAAGCCCAAACCAGTTGGTGTTACAGGTCAGGATCCAAATGAAGGCACTAGGGTTGGGTACAGAATCAGGAGGCTTGAGCAAGGCCAGGAAACAGATTCAGTGCACTCAGCACAACATGGCACGGCCAGGTGAAAGCAGGAAAACACTGAGGGGCCTATTTATCATGCTGTGTAAAAAAACAGCGACAAAGTAGCCCACACACCCCCAGGCATCACCGTGCTGTATAAAAAATGATCCTTTCAAACAGAACCTTTCTAGAAGCAACCACCAGATGGTGCTGTTGTATTTAAAAAAACAAAACAAAAAAACTATCAGTCTATCTACACATGAGGTAAGTTTAGCACTCAACGGATCCTCATAATATTTTAATTTATTGATAGCCCAATGTTTTGGTCTCTATTTGTGACCTTTTTCAAGGGAAACAAACCCTTGAAAAAGTTCACAAATAATGTGCAAAACATTGGGCTCTAAATAACATTTTCATGTCAAATTCTAAAGACCTGTTGAGTGCTATACTTACCTCTTGTATATGTTTTCTGTTATTAGCACCCAGGCATTTGTAAATATTTATATCTATCTATACATATATATATAGGTATAGAGTTCTGCTTGTGAATCTTATTCATCTTAACTGAGTATAGCATTGCATATGTACATATGGTGCAGTTCCTTGCAAGCTTTGGTTTGGTTAAAGCATATAATATCCTAGCGGAGGCACAGAGGAACCAACCTTTCCCTGGCAATATGCAGCGCAGGGCAATGTACCTTGATTTGCCTTCTGTTCTGTGCAAGTTTGTATTAAATCAGCAAGGCAGGGGGAGCATTGGAGAGAACATGCCATAAGGAAAGAGTCGCTCTTTGCAACTTCTGCTGGTTCAGCTTTTAGCATTTGAACACAATATCGCACAAAGTGCAATGCTGTGGAGGCACAGACACAAGGGAACCCTGGGATTATCACCTGATTTGTATGCTGCACTTACACATGCAGTTTGCAGGTTTATTAGATCTGCACTTAGTGCTTGTTAGTAATGTGTTAATAGTGAGCTCTTATGCAGTCATTAGCATTTGAACACCCCATTAAAATTGATCAGTTGCAGAGCTATTTAAGTTTTTAATAAATGCCAATATAATTAATTTTGTAACAGCACCACCTGCTGGTCAGCTCTTACAACTATGCGGTCAAAGAGATATCTCTTAGAAGTAAAACAGAGAAGTGTTTTGATGTTGCTCTGCTTAGGACGTGTTTTGTTTTTGAAAGTATATCTCTTTGACTGTACAGATATAGGAACTGACCAGCAGGTGGTGCTGTTGTTACAAAATTCATTATATTGACCGCTGAAGATGAACTTATCCTTTAATGCTATGACATATCGTGTGTGTTATTCCTGCTTTTGCCTTGATTGGCATTAGAAAAGAAATCATTGTAGGTTTTGCACAAAGAGAAACTGTAAAGCTATACTAAATAAAAGATGAGCCGGGAAGAATTGTACGTTTTATTGAATAAAAAGAGATGTAAATTATCCAATAGTCGAGAATAGAATAGTTATATTAGTAAATATCTGCAATAAATAGTGGGTAGGACAGGCCTTCTACAATGCAGGCTACAAACTGGGCACTCCAGCCTGAAGCACCTGGTCTTTAGTACACCTAATGGGGTGGGTGCCCCAACGTGTTATACAAAGCATATCATATCTATAAGATACATATATTTATAGAAGATCTAGGACTGACAGCAAGTTCCCTCTTTGCTCTTATACCCAGTCTAATCACACTGAACAACTCTCTGCTTTAGGACAAGCTTAGGATCAGATAGTGAAAGGGTGGCAGAGAGAATAAGGAGATGCTGGTATTAAGAATGAAAACACAGAAAGAGAAAGGACACAGTGCCTCTGAGGGTCTCAGAGTCTCGCTGCTGTGTGCAACCCCCTAAGGTGTCACCATGGTCTCCACATCTGTAAGGATCTCAGGAGAGAGCACTGTGTCTTCCCTTGTGCTACATCACTATGGAGGGGTACAGAGGTTTGCTCTGCTTCACAATCAGACAGGGAAGGTGACATGGTCCTCCCAGTGTCACCCTCATAGTCTTGTATGAGGAAGGCCGTTCTGCCCTCCGGCCTGGGGAGAGACTTGAGGAGATGGTTGAGCAGTCGGGCGCCCAAGGCTGGATCCATCCAGTCACATGTGAGCAGCAGGCTGTGCAACTCATGCATACACTGGATATATCCCGTGCTGAACCTCTGCTGGGCATCTACACTTCCCTGGGAAGGTTCACCTGTTGGGAGAATACACAGGCCATAGGTTGAAGAGGACAAAACACTTTATTGGAATATAGGATCAAATATACCCTTATACCTGCCAACCTCTCCTCACACAGAAACCAAACATATCCCTGGTGATGGCACAATGTCCCTCCAGCTAGATAGTAGTGCTATTTACTACTGTATCCTCCGATCCTCCCCATACTGGCTCCCTAGAAACACTCGGTTAATGTGTGAGAAGCCTATAGTTTACCCTCTTCTCTGCATAACTGGACAGTGCTGAGAGTTTCTTCACTTTCCGTAGTCCAGTCATCGAGTTAAGTTCCTGCTTTCATGACTAGAGCATCATTTTGTCTCTTCTCGGTCACAGCCCTCTGCACCCATTGCTTACCTACCTTCCCAGCACACCAAAACCCCTTAGTTTTTAGTTTAACTTTAGCCTAAAGTTTTAGACACTTTATAACAGTAATGATTCTGTCCTTTGTGCATAGGGCGTAGCCATCTTAGTTTCTGTTAGGAGTGTCAGTGGAACTGCTCATGCTCAGTGCGCCCAGTGCAGCTATTGAGAAGCTGAGCTTAGGGGTCCTTAAAAACCATCAAGCAGAAAATGAGGTTTGTCTGTCATAGAAGCTGATGGTTAAACTCTGGTGCAAACTGCACTTATTTTTGAGCTGCCATATAATTTAAATTATAGGGATGCACTGAATCCTTCATAAAGCATTTGCCTGAATACCGAACGGAATCCAAATCCTAATTAGTATAAAAATGTTCAACTTCTGTGTTTACGTGACAAGAAGTCACATGATTTTTAGGATTTGGATTTGGATTTGGTTTTGTCAGGAGCATGGATTCCGCTGAATCTAAATCCTGCCAAAAAAGGCTGAATAGCGAACTGAATCCTGGATTCGGTGCATCCTTATTAATTTCTACTTATATTGCGACATTTATATTCTATATATTCAGTATCTTTTGCATCAGTCCCTAAGCTCAGGTTAGTTATCCTAATTACCAGAAGCATGTTATTTGGAGGGCACTTATTTTATATATTATTGTATTGGCTCTATTGTATGTGCATTGCTGCTGCCCATCAGTACAGTCACCTCTGTCTCTGGGTATGTAAAACTGTAGTGGTACAGCACAATAGGCCCCATCTGACTTTACTGCTGCTTTATATAGCAACCTATGACAGTGCTATTCTAGATTACATTGACTCTAAGCCAAACTTCCTTAGGCCAACAATGGCTGTAGGCTTTTAAAAAGGCCGCCTCCCTGACCAATATCTTGTCATGATCAATCAGGTGTCTCTCAGGCAAGCTCTATATCTGACCATGTATACAACTCTCTCTCAACAGGTTAGCATGGCCCCTATTTCTTTCATGGATTCCTTTACCTGTGCTCTTGCTTTTCTGGATATTCTGCAGGTGTCTGACAGTCATTTCAAGGATGTCGGCTTTCTCTAACTTCGATTGCTGTGAAACAGAGATATGAGTTATAATATGGAGACCACAAAGCCCAAACTTGTAATGGTCTCATTGACATCAGTTTTGGCTAGGGCTGAGGTATATCAACTATGTCCTGGAATGCCAAGGTGATGTTTTGCTATAGTTACTGATACAAAGCACATTATATCTATAAGATCTTTTGTAACCCCACACCACCAATTTTCATAGATTTAATGGCCCATAGTTGCCAGTTTCCCCATTCTTGGACCCTTCTCCCTCCTTCGCTAGCCCCTGTGCCCCTGTGCCCATGGCTTACATCGAGATGGAATGCCTTGATCACCGTCTCCTTCAGCTGCTCCAGGCAAGTGTTAATTCTCTCTCTCCTCTTTCGTTCAATTAGAGGCTTTCTGAGCTGCGAGCAGGAGAGAAAAGAGATTTGTAGGGGACAATGCAGAACCAGGACAATGATGTGTGAGACATACAAAGAACACTCTTGGCTCTTTGTACTCCAAAAAGTGTTTCTAGCTTCTAATTACTCTTTTTTAGCCCAGTAACATACTGATCCATAGTTAAAGCAAGGAATTTAACAGTAGGAGGTAGAGAGGTCTTCCGCTGCTGAGTCTAGGGGGCTGGCCACAAAGCTTACGCCAGAGGAAACTGCATTGTTATGGGACACCTGCTCATCCCTACGAGGCTGATGGTACTGAAAGTAGATACAGTGGATGTTATTAAGTGACAGGCACTGACAGACATATCAAATACTGTGCTAGGGCCCATAGGCCTCTATTTGGAGCTAAATCTGAGGAGACAAGCATATTATCATCTGAAATGTGATTGGTTGAGCCATATTGTGATGATAGTTTAGAAACTCTTGGTGGCCCTGCATTGTACCTCTAGGTTGTGACCACACAGGATTCCAATGTCAAGTTTCCAATGGCAAAAAAGGAATGGCAAGGAAATATGCAGTCAGTCAAATTCTCCCTTATAGAGCCCAAATGATGCTAGGTAAAAGAGCAGCTACAACACATTCCCTTGTAAAGAATCCTGGTGGCTACTTTAGTAGATACTTGTGCATATGGATTGGGCAAAGATTGATGATAGATGAATAATGTAATAGGGAATATAATACAACCCAGCAATTGGTTTGTTTAGAGACAATAAGGCCACATAGATGTTCCAGGTTCTATTTTGAATGCAAATGTATTCAGCCACACGTTTCCATACCTCACACTGTTCTTGAACTGTCATAACCTGTTGGTGAAGATCTAGTCCTGTCCCTTTTGTCAGGGTCTCAAACTTTATGGCACCTGATGGGGATGCCAGGCATGTCCTACAATAAGCATGGTGCATCAGCGCTCACTGCCTTCCCACTAACAGGTGTAGCTAGGTGCTAGCAAAGTGTAAACCTCACAACTGCCATCTTATGTGGCTTCCAGTTTATACAACTACAACTATTCCCATGAATGAGAGGAGAGGAGGGAGATTCATCCATTGGGTGGAGGACGTGGAGAGTAGGTGTAGAAGGAGGGTTGGTGTGGGTAAGAGAGGGGCTCTAATCCTTTCTTTCACAAAAACTGGGCTTACACTAAAGGGGTGAAATCTGCATGTTAGCACCCTCTAAATCTTTGTGGGGATATTATAACTGGCAAATCTATGAAGCCCCCTGAACTAAACTTTTGAATTGGCCAGTGTGAATTCCTATGGAATCTTAGCCACTCTAGCCTGAATGTCCTGTCATTGTCAGCAGACATCTCCAATCAGATTGTGTGGGAGGTCACTGGCCAACAGGAAATGAAAGAAGCCACACCTTTCATTAGAGACTACACAGTCTGAATCAATGCATTGTGGCCATTGACAAGTTTGTCAAACTCATATAGAATCCATTTGCTCAGTCTGTGGGGCTGAACTATTTGGGTAGGGGACAGTGGGATCCAATAAATGTGTGACAAGCTTAACATTACAACCAGAACATATACATTGTTGTCTCTTTAAATTCAGTATGGAGTGCTTACATCCAATGTTATTATGGGTATAGAATAGTCATACTGCTTATCTATGAGGAATCTAAGGCTACTACACAATCTCCTTCTGATAGCAGTAGGTACAGTTCTATGTCCGAATAGAGAACGCCTCAGCTGAGGCACTACTACTGCTTTTACATTAAGCCCCAGTGCCCATTGCTTGAAGTTAGTTACATGTAGCTGTTTGGGGGGTATCAAGGGTAAGATTAGAATTCTGAGGAAATGGCACAGGCTGTAGAAGCAGGGTCTGTCTTGCCCCCAACATTGTGCCCTTGTGCTATAATGGGCAGTGCCATTGAGTCTATATGAAGATTGTCTCAGCTTTCCCTAGGCTGCAGCTATACATACTGGCAAGTGCTGCACTCCCAGGTGTGCCAGTCTGTAGATATGAGCTGTGGGTGCTCATAGGAAGAAAATAAAGAAGATTTATGGAGTTAGGGGCTCTTACACATGGGTGCTTTAGAGTGCATTCCCCTGCAGGGATCATTTCTGGGTTCCACCACAGGGGAACACAGGAAGAAATGCAGTCTATTTCTTCAGATCCCACTGTACTCAGTGAGTGGGAAAGCCTCCCCCTCCTCCCCTGGTACCAATGTGGGTAGTTGCAGCGCTTACCTTCCTTTCCTCCTTGGCACTGCAGGCTTTGAGCTGGCTCCTGCCCGCCCCAGACATGGTCACTCACAGTCTGCTTCTCTTTCCCTGTCAGTTCCACTCTATGATCTCCCCTTTCCCCCTCAGTATGGCCACATACATATATATATTCTGCCTTTTCTCTCTTTGTAGCTCTTTCTTTCTCTGAGTCTCCTTTTCCCGCTCTAGCTATATATACAGATCCCCATTAGCATGTGAATAGCTGCCCTTTCCTTTTCTATTCAGCGAGGCACAGATGTCCAGCTCGGGATGATGAGTACCACCCTGCAGGGCACACCCCCACACAGTGTAACCCATGGTTGCCAGCAAGGCAGCTGCCAATAAGGAACTTTAGGTTTAAAGGTAAACAAAGTAATAAAATACTGTATGGGGAATGCAGAGCTTGTGAGCTAAGCCCTGTGCTTTCTGTTCCCAACCTGCATTTGCTCAAAGCAGATCTGTTGTTTGAGTCGGGCACCTGCCATAATAAAATGGTTATTAGCTGGCACAAGTGGGAAACTTTTAATAAAGTAAAGTTACAGTTTTAAAAGGTGTTATTGGTAGAACAATATTATTGAACCCTTTGGTCCTTGGGTTATTATAGGCAAGAAATAACAGGCCCATGGGGGTAATTTAATACTGGTACTGAATGAGCTGCAAGGACATTATTGGGGTGTAAGTCTCTATAATCTATGTCTCTATGCCTGGCCTGGAAGTGTACAGATACAAAGCCAATATATGTTTAATATTCCCTTAAACTGGCCATATTTGCCTAGATATACTTGTATACCACGAGGGCCAAACTGTGTCGACCTTGGCACTCTGGGCAACCATTGCATCTCATGGGGGGTGCCATGCAGATTTAACCCACAACCCTTTGTGGTCCTTGACCATGAGATGTTCAGTAAGCTGTCAATTATGAGTGGCTCATATATATATAAATATATACAGTGGCTTGCAAAAGTATTCGGCCCCCTTGAACTTTTCCACATTTTGTCACATTACAGCCACAAACATGAATCAATTTTATTGGAATTCCACGTGAAAGGCCAATACAAAGTGGTGTACACGAGAGAAGTGGAACGAAAATGATACATGATTCCAAACATTTTTTACAAATAAATAACTGCAAAGTGGTGTGTGCGTAATTATTCAGCCCCCTGAGTCAATACTTTGTAGAAGCACCTTTTGCTGCAATTCCAGCTGCCAGGCTTTTAGGGTATGTCTCTACCAGCTTTGCACATCTACAGACTGAAATCCTTGCCCATTCTTCTTTGCAAAACAGCTCCAGCTCAGTCAGATTAGATCAGGGATCCCCAACCTTTTATACACGTGAGCCACATTCAAATGGAAAAAGTGTTGGGGAGCAACACAAGCATGAATAAAAGTTCCTGGGGGTGCAAATAAGGGCTATAATTGGCTACTTAATAGCCCCTATTTACACAGGTAGCCTATAGAAGGCTCTGTTTGGCTTTACACTGGGTTTTTATACAACCAAAACTTGCCTCCAAGCCAGAAATTCAAAATTTAGCACCTACTTTGAGGCCACTGAGAGCAACATCCAAGGGGTTGGGGAGCAACATGTTGCTCACGAGCCACTGGTTGGGGATCACTGGATTAGATGGACAGCGTTTGTGAACAGCAGTTTTCAGATCTTGCCACAGATTCTCCATTGGATTTAGATCTGGACTTTGACTGGGCCATTCTAACACATGGATATGTTTTGTTTTAACCCATTCCATTGTTGCCATGGCTTTATGTTTAGGGTCGTTGTCCTGCTGGAAGGTGAACCTCCGCCCCAGTCTCAAGTCTTTTGCAGACTCCAAGAGGTTTTCTTCCAAGATTGCCCTGTATTTGGCTCCATCCATCTTCCCATCAACTCTGACCAGCTTCCCTGTCCCTGCTGAAGAGAAGCACCCCCAGAGCATGATGCTGCCACCACCATATGTGACAGTGGGGATGGTGTGTTCAGAGTGATGTGCAGTGTTAGTTTTCCGCCACACATAGCGTTTTGCATTTTGGCCAAAAAGTTCCATTTTGGTCTCATCTGACCAGAGCACCTTCTTCCTCATGTTTGCTGTGTCCCCCGCATGGCTTGTGGCAAACTGCAAACGGGACTTCTTATGGTTTTCTGTTAACAATGGCTTTCTTCTTGCCACTCTTCCATAAAGGCCAACTTTGTGCAGTGCACGACTAATAGTTGTCCTATGGACAGATTCCCCCACCTGAGCTGTAGATCTCTGCAGCTCGTCCAGAGTCACCATGGGCCTCTTGGCTGCATTTCTGATCAGCGCTCTCCTTGTTCGGCCTGTGAGTTTAGGGGGACGGCCTTGTCTTGGTAGGTTTATAGTTGTGCCATACTCCTTCCATTTCTGAATGATCGCTTGAACAGTGCTCCGTGGGATGTTCAAGGCTTTGGAAATCTTTTTGTAGCCTAAGCCTGCTTTAAATTTCTCAATAACTTTATCCCTGACCTGTCTGGTGTGTTCTTTGGACTTCATGGTGTTGTTGCTCCCAATATTCTCTTAGACAACCTCTGAGGCCGTCACAGAGCAGCTGTATTTGTACTGACATTAGATTACACACAGGTGCACTCTAGTCATTAGCACTCATCAGGCAATGTCTATGGGCAACTGACTGCGCTCAGACCAAAGGGGGCTGAATAATTACGCACACCCCACTTTGCAGTTATTTATTTGTAAAAAATGTTTGGAATCATGTATGATTTTCGTTCCACTTCTCACGTGTACACCACTTTGTATTGGTCTTTCACGTGGAATTCCAATAAAATTGATTCATGTTTGTGGCTGTAATGTGACAAAATGTGGAAAAGTTCAAGGGGGCCGAATACTTTTGCAAGCCACTGTATATAGTTCAGAGGGCACTAACCAAAGGACACAATCACCTGAGTGCCCTGGGTCCCACCTTTGACATCCCAACTTTGCTTTAGCTCATAACAATGTTACAAATGCATGGTTAACTACCTGGTTAGGTTAGTATTCCCCTTTGGCCAAGTAAGCCAATGACTGCTAACTGGTAGACTTTAATTTAGTGATTGTGTAGCCCTGATTCTCCCTCTTTGGCCTTAAACCACTGACTAGGTTGGATGTCTGTTGGAGAGCCTGGGACAACAAGGCCAGAGTAAAGATTTCTGCCCTAAGGGAAACAAACCCTTAGTGATGTCGAGGAACAGGAACCCCATGAATAAGGTTAAACAGCAATAGACTTTCTAGGAATGTAAGATAGTGAGACATAGCTAGCAAGAGCAGCTTGTTCTCCAACTAAGGATTGATAACTGGAGGCAGCTCTCACTGAGCCATAACTGGCCTAAAGTAAAGAGATCACAGTAAGAATAGAGATACAGACAGTGTTCTACTCTATGATTATTTCTAGACCTCTAGCTGGTAGCTTTAATGGTGCCTGTCACCACCTGCTAAACTGTCTGCCTAGTGGTGTAATTGCCTTGTTCTGTATTTGAATATTGCTGCCATTTATCTACCTGATTGATCTGCTGTAATTATAACCCTGGGACCTTTTTAAATAAACCTTTTGTTCCTGTTTAGGAATCCCTGGCATCTTCTATACTACCCAGCACCTGAGAGGTATGGTTACGCACCAACATTGGTTCCTCCTCCACCATCACAAGGACCCAGCCGGGGAAAGTATTCCAATGTAACTGATGTACTAGAATTTACTTTCTGGGCCAAGATTGGGTTACACAAATATATGAAAATATTGCTATATATGCCATTCAGCCATAGTGCCAACAATATTTACCAAAGGATAAACCCAAGTTTCATCTTTAATGATATTCAAACTGAGCTTCCAGGAGACAAAATAATCTTTCTACCTAATCTCATCTAACTGTATTTCATACTGTCCTCCCTAACCCCCACCCCCCATGGCTCCGGGCCCCCCTCGTGGTGCCAGCCCACAATTTGGGAAATCACTGAATTAAAAAGTAAGGTGTTTATATTTGCACAAAACCAAATAAGAATAAAGGTGGCTATACAGGGGCCGATTTCAACTGCTAATTTGGGTCCTTAAGACCAATGTGGCAGATTATCTGCTCACGTATGGGCACCACCAATGGGCCTCCATGACCGTCATCTGGCCTAAAGTTGCCCAGATCTCGATCGCACAGGTTTGATTTTTCCATTGGATCAGGGACCACATTGGCTTGTTGATGCAGTCCCCAAACCAACGGTGCCTGGGGCCAAACAATCAAATTAGCCCAATATCACCCACCCATAGGTGGGCATATTAAAGCAAACAGATTTGGCCACAGTGCTGGACCAGGCAAGAAAATATCAAATAAAGTTTAGATTAGATAAATATACAATGATACTGTGATACTGTGACACCCACGTTCAGAGTTGGACCAAGATGTACTGGCCCCCCGAGACAAGTACCTCTCATCACCTGTCACTTAGCCATCTGCTGGCAACCCAGTCCCCACACTCACTTGCCACTCTTGCTCACAGTTTTAAAAATGTAGCCAGAGCCAGAGCAGTGTGAGCAGAGTGTATAATACAGTCATTTTTTAAAAGTAAGGGGAAATTTTTCCCTCCAGGTTGTGTCCTAGGCAGCTGCCTCTTCTGCCTTCCCCTAGTATCAGCCCTTTTATGTGCACACTACCTATACATAAAAGTACAAGTGTAATAGTAGGGATAGTAGATGACATGCCAAAGGGGTACCATAAAAAGAAAATACAAACTGATGGTAGGGGTGCTTTCCCCACATTTAAATCACTGGTGTTTATATCTAAAACCATTTTACCCTATATATGTGATGGAGTCTATTTAACCCCACTTTAAAGGGTAAAACCATTGTCTTCTACTGTAAAGATGATCAACTTGTTCTGCAAATTAACCAACTATGCAGTGCCTGTAACGGGGCTGGTCTAATAATTTCGATCATAATGGCGGCCTATTTAGAAACAACAGCTGATGTGGTCCTGACCTAGAGGAATGTTCTAATTGTCCTGAAAGATATCAGGTTGATTTGTTAGCTAGACATCTGTTTGGTCCCATACACAGGCCAATAAGCTAACAACTGGAAGTTTAATAATGATCATTTGGGTAATAAGAAAATACAATACATGTTGGTGAGTTGGTAGCTTCCTTACTGGCTTATGTATCATGTGGTTTATCCCTCTTTAGTCCAACATTTAATCAAACCCCATCTTAGATCACAACATTGCATACGTTACAAATGGTCATAGGAACATCACTGGGATATCCAAGATATTCACCCAAATCTAGCCCTTACTGCCCTTTAGACTGGGCCCCCCTTCCAGTGCTTTAGCCTGACCTTTGCTGTAAGGGTTTCTGTTCAGTGAGACAAGTGAGGCTACACAAACTAGGTAAGTTACCCTTCTCCTCAATAGGACTCTGGTTCAGGTGTTACATGGAGAATCAGGAGGAAATCAACTGAAATGGCAGATTATTTGATGCCAAGTCAGTAAGGTTTCACTCAGTTATAAGCTGGCCCGGTGCAGAAAGTGCCCACCTTCATTATGTGCCTGGCTGACATCATTCCTTCCCAGCAAGGGCTCATTCATTCTCTGAGCGGGTTTGGCATACGAAGGAGATGTGCCCCCCTCTTCTGGGATGGAGCAACAGCTGCCAGCCTGGACACCAGATGCTGGGGAAGGAAAAAGCACAAAACTGGAAAACAAAGTGGATTTCTAAAGAGTAGGAAAAGTGTTCTGCATGTGACTGAGAATACAAAGAGACTGTGCTGGTCTCACACACAAACCCAGCTCTGCATTTTAATCATGCGCTTCTTATATTTTCTACACACTGCCAGGGATGTGCTACTTGTGCGGAGCAGTGGGCATGTAATGCCCATTGGGCTATCCCAGGTGCTCTGCCTGTCATTGCTTGATATGTAAGGAATGGATGTTTCTGCTTATGTTATGTAACTTGTATCAGTTTAGGGGCCCAATGATTTTGCTGTGGGGCCCAATAACTAGTCAGTAGTATCATAGTAATATAGTAAGTAAGGTTGAAAAAAGACATATGTCCATCAAGTTCAACCTTAATGCCTATATATAACCTGCCTCACTGCTAGTTGATCCAGAGGAAGGCAAAACCCCCACCTGAAGCCGCAGAGGGGGAAAAAATTTCCTTCCTGACTCCAATATTTCAATTGGACCCATCCCAGGATCACCTTGTACAAAGAGCTATTGCCCATGACCCATCCAACTCCTTCTTGAAGTTCACAGCTCTCACAGTAAAAAATTATTTCTGAATATTTAAATGGAACTTCCTCTGCTAATCGGAATGGGTGGCCTTTTGTAAAACATTAGAGAGATTATTATATGATCCCCTTATATATTTATACATAGTTATCATATCACCCCTTAAGCGTCTCTTTTCCAGTGTAAACAGACCCAACTTGGCCAGTCTTTCTTTATAACTGAGACTTTCCATACCCTTTACCAGCTTAGTTGCCCTTCTCTGGACCCTCTCTAACTCAATAATGTCCCGTTTGAGCACTGGAGACCAAAACTGAACAGCATATTCTAGATGGGGCCTTACCAGCGCTCTGTAAAGGGGAAGAATAACCCCCTCCTCCCGCGAATCTATGCCCTTTTAATACAGCTCAATACCTTGTTTGCCCTTGCAGCTGCTGCCTGGCATTGCTTGCTACAGCCAAGTTTATTATCTACAAGGACTCCAAGGTCCTTCTCCATTATGGATTTGCCAAGTTCAGTCCCATTAAGGGTATACGGGGCTTGCATATTTTTACATCCCAGGTGCATGACCTTACATTTATCCACATTAAATCTCATCTGCCACTTAGCTGCCCAGATTGCCAGTTTGTCAAGATCCTGCTGCAGGGATGTCACATCCTGGATAGAATTGACTGGTCTGCAGAGTTTTGTGTCATCTGCAAACACTGATACATTACTCATAATACCCTCCCCTTAGTCATTAATGAACAAATTAAACAAATAGTAAAAATAATGAATGTGCTAATAAATCATTCAGCTCATTGGGCCTCAGCAGAATTTACGTTAGGTATTTTTATTTATTGGGGGTCAGTTGGAATTTCCCCTAACTGTAAACCCCACCCACTTGCCTGCCCTGTCCCACCGCTCTGTGCTCTCATTGCTTTATAAAAGCAAGTTATCTCATTTCTAGACAAATCACAGAAATTTTTATGGAAGTTATGTAAATTGAACGTAAGTTTTAACATAGGTTACACAATTCTGTACCTTTAAGCTATATGGAGGGGCTGCCCTTCAGATCAAAATTTCACTGAGTCCCCCTTATCCCCCCAATGGTGGCCATGCAAAGGGCTTCTGTGGCATCATTTCAGTTTAGAAAGATTAACATATTGGAAGGTGTGCATGGGCTATGAGGGATCCTTATGGCAATAGGGCCACAAAATAGATATTATTGTTACTTTTTATTACTTAGCTTTCTATTAAGACCCTCTCCTATTCATTTTTCTGTTTAAACCACTGCCTGGTTGCTAGGGTAAAGTAGATCCCCTAGCAACCAGGAAGCTGCTGAAATTCCATGGAGAACTGATGAGCAAAACCTTAAAACAATAGGCTTGACAGATAGTTCTCAGTTTGATGTTATTTGGATTCTAGACATTCAGTAGATCAAGCCAGAGATCTCTCAGAAAACATGGACAGAAGTGTTAATACCAGAATCTTTATCACTGAGCTTTGCTTGTCTTGCTCCTCGTACCAGTCATGGGATTCTGCAGTAGTAATTAAATACAGGTGGGATATTTGAACTGGGTCTAGTAACCCATAACAACCAATTACTTTCAAGAATGTAAGAAAATGAATTGCATTCTATGAGGTAATACACCTAGGCCAATCTGCGACTTCTGCATTTTTCCACAGGCCCAGAATCAACCCCG
This sequence comes from Xenopus tropicalis, assembly GCF_000004195.4. Taxonomy (NCBI): domain Eukaryota; kingdom Metazoa; phylum Chordata; class Amphibia; order Anura; family Pipidae; genus Xenopus; species Xenopus tropicalis. The sequence goes on from NC_030681.2 coordinate 128,077,698, forward strand.
CGTGGCATCAGCCTTAGGCACAGCTGTACCACAAGGCAGTGGTACAACTCTCATGGCATTAGCTACTGTACACTTATAATTAGGAACAGTAAATGGAGAAGGAAATGAAAGCAGTCACTAAGCTAAAAAGCTTGCAGTCTAATTAGTTAAACACTGATGGAATCCTTCCTCTGTCTGTGAGGATTGTTAGCAGACTCCAGCAGTGCAGAGGTTAAACATGTCTCTGGGTCAGCGTGGCCATTGTGTGTGTCCCACCATTAGTCTGCATTTCACACTCCTCCTGTTCCAAACAAAGGCGGGCATCTGCTGTAGAAGCGTGCAGGGATAGGGACAGATGTCCCGCGAGTGCCACGAGGCTCAGCCAACAGGGGCAGAACTAAAGAACGAGGCTTTATAGCAGGGGGTATTGTAGCAAAGCCTGGAGAGTGCTGGGAGAGAATTGAGATTTACATGCAATAGAATCACATCAGAATGATGGTTTATGGGGGCTCTATGGCCTGGTAGGAAATAGAAGGCTATAGAGAGTAGATACCCTACAGCAGTGACCCCCAACCAGTGGCTCAGGGGCAACATGTTGCTCCCCAACCCCTTGGATGTTGCTCCCAGTGGCCTCAATGCAGGTGCTTATTTTTACATTCCAGGCTTGGAGGCAAGTTTTGGCTGCATATAAACCAGTTGTACTGCCAAAATGAGCCTCCTGTAGGCTGCCAGTCCACACAGGGGCTACCAAATAGCCAATCATAGCTCTTATTTGGCACCCCGGAACTTTTGTCATTCTTGTGTTGCTCCCCAACACTTTTTCCGTTTGAATGTTGCTTACAGGTAGAAAAGGTTGGGGACCCCTGCCCTACAGGATGAAGCCTTGCAACTGGTATATGTGATGCCTAAGCAGCCCATAACATATGCATGAGAAGGCAGTGTATGTGTATATAGCAACCCATTGCCTTCATATTGGACTTATAGACTCAAAGGCTCTTCTATGGATGCAAGCATTGAAATGATTAAAATGAAGCACACATTGACATAAAGGAACTTGCGCCCATACATGCACCCACTCATTCTACTCTGATGAACTGTATAATGGACCCTAGGGAACCCTAAACTTAACACCAGCCGTTACTTGCTGCTAATGCCAGGGTTCCCTTAGCAGCTTGTTACTAACTGACTGGTGCCAATTGAATCGGGCACTAATGCCATTACTGAAACAGATAATTGGTGCAACTGACGTGCCGCTATCTCCGTTGCACAATCCAGTGTGCGTGCAGCTCAGGAGCGATTTGGCAAAACAGATGCTATTTGGCATCCATACCGGTGCATCTCACACAATTTGCAGCGGGTACTTCTTTGAGGGAATTCACAGAGATTGTGGAATTTGGGGGAAAAATGCTGCATTTGGGGCAAACCACATTTGCATGCATGTTTTTCTCTCAGAATCTGTACCAGGTCTAGTAACCCATTCCTGCCAATCAGATGTTTGCTTTCAAACATTTGACCAATTAAATGTTGCCTGTTCATTGTTTGATATATGGGGTACTAGGGACCTAGAGTAGATGTTGTATCTTTACTTTCATTACCTCATCTGTTTTGTTTTCATTATAAAGACACACAAAGCTACAAGCACATATTGGAATATGGCAGGCACCCTCAGAGATCATGTACACAGAATATGATAACATGTCCTGGGCTGAATATTCAGTTTCCCACATCCAGGGGTTAAATTAGAATAACATGGGGACATAAATACGACCTGGGGGGCTACTGAGGCAGTGTGCCAGCTCTCTCATTCATATTAAGCCTATGGGCAATGTCACGCAGGCTTTGCAGACGTAGTCAGAGCACCCACTACTTTCTATGGATTGCTTTCTATTGACGTCAATGGGAGTTGGCAGGATTCTCCCCGGGCCTTATGGTTACTGCAGGTCTGCATGTGTTTTTATGCAACAATTTCATAGGGCAGTGGAATATCAGGACTTCTCTCCCTATCTCACTATGAGCAGCTTCCCAATGACATGAATAAGAAGCAATGCAGGCACTCTGAAATTTGCCCAAAAGCATGACCACATGTCAAAGACCAAAAGTGCAACTCCCTAAAGGGTCCTTATATAAAATCTGTCTGTTCAGCCCGTGGGTCGATCAGTCCCATACGCTAACGAACAGGCAATGGAAGCCTGTTCTTTATATGTGGTATAGACAAGGTTAAAAGTAAGTTGTGTCTCTGTGTGATGCTCAAAAATATAGGGATCTAAATTATTATTATTAAATGGCTTGCAGGGGATGCAAGTATTTGCCGCAACTCACAGTGGATACAATAATAATAACTGCATTGTACGGAGTGGGGGGGGATGTGAATTATTTGATATTTTTGTTGTGCTTTTTGACTCAGTGCCTGCCCAAGCCTTGAAGTTTAGGGGGAAAAAGCACAGAAGACCTTAAGCACCAGCTCATGGTCAAACATCACTTATACTGCTCCCCTTAGGTAATGGACTGGACCACTAGCCTTTACAGCAGAGGTGAGCCAACATCACCCTTCCCTGGCACCCATAATTCTGTTTTTGACTCCTTATAACTGTGCCTGCATTTGCCACTCTGCTCTTAATGCATATTGCACAGCACAGTCAGTTCAGTAGAGAAACCCAAAACTCAGCCAAACAAGTCGTTGCTTTTTATGGTTCCCTGAGTCACTAAAAGGCATTTGCCAGTTTTATATATAATGTGCCACACGGTTTTGATACCAGTCATTGTTGGTCCATGTATGGCCACCTATTCGTCTGGCCTTACACAATCTTGTGTTTCAGTGATGGATCAGGGGACGGGTCGTGCATTCCATGAATACAAGGCAACTCCCTGGTTTGTTAGCAGATATTCCTCAGTAACCTGTCTCTGTGGTTTGAGTGTGCTGCCATAATCTCTCTCAACCACTATGTCATTTGCACAGGTATTTATTCCTTCCTAGGGGAAGTCAGTCACTACTGTTAATTTTGTTTGTGCTGGTCTTGTATGGTGTTTGGCCAAAAGGGGGTGCTATTCACTTTCTTTGCAAGACACTATGGAAGTTGTTACACATTCATTTTACCTTGTGGTTTATGAAAAACAGCAGGCTAAGACTGGTACTCTGTGGATTTTGGCAAATGCCAGAGGGGCTGCTGTAAGATGCCATAGTCATTCACTATTTATTGGGCTGGTGAGAGGTTGTTTGAAATACCAGGACATATTCAGGATCCCAGGATCCCCCTGAAAAACAGGGGTACTGAGGATAGTGGTTGTGGAGCCCAAAGACATCCCTGTTCCGTTATTCCCCCAATACCAAAAGGCTGCGGGGTTGGCAGCCGCCATGTATGCCTATGTTGCTTGCATTCTCTGGCGCAGATTGTTGACTAGTGGCATGCACTCTGGTAGCCTGAACTGAACCACTGTCTAAGTGCATGCTCCTGTTCAACAATTAGTACCTAAGACCAGAAGTACCACCATCCCTTAGTGCACAGGTAAGCTTTTGCCTTAAGGTACAAATCCATCTTCATAAGTGCGGGTGGTGCATAGCTTAAAAAGTTAAATATATTTTATATTATAATAAATGTGTTTGGATTTATTATTATATATTCAGCCCTGTATCTAAGCTGAGACTTGTTGAGTGGGCACTTCCTCCAACCTTTGTGCCATATGTATACACATACCGAATAAAGCTGAAGTGAATCCATTACATGGGATGGAGGGGGGATAATACAATTGTGACCAAATAGAAAAGACTCAACACTATTAAAAACAATAATTTTATTGAAATTCAGATACAAAGTTTTGGGTAACAGGACAGGCCATAAGACAAAGTGAACATTGAGGGGTGACATTCACACCTTTGTTCAAAGTCACAGAAACTACAGTGTATAGTTTGGTCCAAAGATCATTCCATAACCAACATTGGGGAATTCTCCTTGGGGTAAAGACTGGTTCCAAGGACTTCTACCATCTCTACTTGCTTTGCTATTTCATATGGACATTCACTATTGAGCAGTGCATTTATAAGAAGGACATTCACAGAGAGAAGAGCAGGACTTGGCACTGGAAGTGACTTTGGCATAGCCGTGACCAACCCTAGTCAGCCAGAGATCTGATAAGAAAACTCAGCAGGGCTCTGTGACTCAAGCAAATGAAATTAAACTGCAGATGCACAGCTATGTTTCTGTCTTAAGCCAAAGTTTTCAGCTTAATTGGGTTGAAAACTCATTTTCCTGTCTACAATTTGGCCAGGTGCTCCCTTAGCGCCCAATAGAATATATACACTGGCGCTCATCCGCTGCTTGAGGCCTTCCCAGGGGAGCAACCCAAGCATTTCCCTCAGTAGTTGGTTTGCTTTGTTTCCAATGGCTTCTTCACTGGCAGACATCAGTCACAGTGATTTTAGCTTGAGGCAAATAGGCGACGTTAGCTTTGCACGAGGCAGGACACACAATAAGTCACTCACCAGCGAGGTTCTTGCTAAACATCAGACATTACCTGACTGACACTTACCGGCTGCAATCAGCATTACACGCTTTTGTTCTGCATGGAACATTAAGATTTAATACTTACTACTGATATAGCAAGCCCAATCATTCAAACATAAGCTGCTCAGTGTGCCATACATTTTATGAGCCAATGTGAGGTATTATGGGAACTTTCTTTACAAAGCTCAGCGTTTTTTCTTCCTGTTTGGCTTCTGATCATCTGAACAGGAGAAATATGGGGAGACTTAAGGGCACTATTGAGACAACTGAAGGTATGCCTGCAGCTTGAGATTAACTCTTTATCAGCCTTTCCTTCTCCTTTAAACATATATAAAATAAGAGCCCAGCTAGAGCCCAGAGATATCACACAGTTCAAAGGCCGGTGGTTATTGTAAAATCCTTTGGAATTGAAATGTTCCACCAGTGGCAGAAAAGGGGTCTCACTGATGGAAGAAACACCACATTGCTTGCCCATACCAGTAGGGATGCAGTGCAGCACAGAGGCAGAATGCAGCTCTGTGCCGCCTGTACCTACACCGTGGGTCATGGGGACTGTGGGAAATGTTCATTTTCTTTAAATAAATAGGGCAAGCTCACTACTACGCTACTTTAAAGAAAATTTCTCCCTCAAACAGTAAATGAGACTGACCGTAAGTAACTTTTGGTTAAAACCCCAACTGATTGCTATGAGTTGCACCTATCTGCATTTTTAAATGGACTGGACTTGTCTTATTAGTAATAAGTATTAAAGGGGCGCTTAACATTTACTATAACTTTAAGTATGTTATAAAATGTCCTATTCCTAGAAACTTTTCAAATGGTCTTCATTATTTATTTTTTATATGTTTTTTTTTTGTTTGTTTTTTTTTACATTTTTGCCTCCTTTTCTGCCTCTTCCAGGCTTTTGCTGGATTTCTGTGAGGCTACAGTTTTATTGTTAATTTTTATCACTTATCTTCCTATTTAGACTCTCTCCTATTCATATTGCAGTCTCTCATTCAAACCACAGCCTGGTTACTAGGCTTAATAAGACTGCAGTAACCAGATAGTTGCCAGATAGCAGGGGCCAGCACTGTAAATTCTAAGTGTCCTGGTTATGGGTTATTCCGTGCAGCAGATTGTCCAACTTAGGGCCCCCAGTCTGCTCATAGGCTCCAGTTTACTGTATGACATGAGGCCCTCGAACCCACTGTGTGAGAAACAATCAGGCAAATACATATAATAAACTGGACAACAATACAGTACATAACAGTAAGTTCTACCTTACTGGAAAGAAAAAGGGCACACAAGGGGCTGCAACAATACACATCCCACGGTGCTTAATGGCAAAGGTAAGCCCTACAGTGCCAAATAGCATTTATTTTCACACATTAAAAACAGGGGTTAGCCAGCCTACTCATTCATTACTCACTGAAACAAAATACAGTATCACTCCAGGATTAAATGTATTCATTCTTCAGTTCATAAAAGATTAATTAAAGTATAAGGTAACCTTAAAAATAAGAGAATGTCAAATTGATAAGGGTGCTAGTCTAAGCACTTTTTTTTTCTCGAACATACGAATTATATAAATTTTGATTTACATGAAACTGTGATCCAGTTAAGGAAATTGCCAGGAGGAAGAAAGAGGGCTTGGCTGATGTGAGAAGTGAGAAACATTATCTGCGGTTTGTTTCTGCTAATCAGAAGAACATCAGGCTAGCACTCTGTACTTCTCCCAGCAACTCGACTGGATCACGGTCAGAAATCTGACAAGCAGGTGGCACAAAATTCATATAAACAGTACAAATTCCCATAATATTGTCAAATCATAAAAACTTAGAAAAGCACTCTGATCAATTTTAAATATTTACTTATCCTTTAAAGAGTCACAGATAAAATCCAGGTAAAAAAAAGTCCATGTGATTGGAAATTCTAGTTGGTAAAGTTCAGGGTTTGTATGCGTAACCTGCATGTAGGCAATTCACACAAGAACTAATTGCTTTGGAGGCAGCAAATGACTGAATGAAGATACGAGCGATAATGAAAGCTGAGGCAAAGGAGATATAGAGAGGGACGCCTCTCCTTGCTTTGCTTTAATGAGTATTTTCATGAATGTCAGACAGATATTTTTATCTGGAATTGTACAGGAATACAGCAGGGGCAGCTTCTCTATTATGGATTCATGTTATACGTTTGCAAGTCAAACCTGCAGCTAACCCACCCTCCAACAATTAACCCTGCTGCATATTCCCAGCCCAGGATAGCTGAGATTACAGTAGGGCATCACATAAGAACTAAGGAGAGAAAAAAGGCAAATTTGAATCTATTACGTGGAAACCCAAAGCTCTGAAATACAGCAATGCCATTCCTGGGCTTATTTCGGCAAACAATTTATATTTATGATTTCATTTTTCTTTGTAACACTAAACTGTACCTTGTACAGGTATGGGATCTGTTATCCAGAAACCTGTTATCCATAAAGATCCCAATTACAGGAAGACCATCTCCCATAGACTCCAATATAAGCCAATAGTTATAAGTTTTATCAGTAACAATAAAACAGTACCTTGTACTTGATCCTGAAATAAATAATCCTTGCTGGAGGCAAAACTATCCTGTTGGGTTTATTTAATGCTGAAATGATTTTTTTACTAGACTTAAGGTATGGAGATCCAAATTACAGAAAGATCCCTTATTCAGAAAACCCCAGGCCCCGAGCATTCTGGATAATGGGCCCAATACCTGTACTTGATGGTAACTAAGCACCATGAATCCATATTTTAGGAGACTTATACCCTTATCTAGAAAACCCAAGCTTTCCAGGTAAGTAAATAATGTAAAAAATAACATCCCTGGTTAGTGAGCATGTATTTACCCCTACTATGGGCAATGGATGGTATGTAATAAAGTGCATGGACCCATGTCATTTTTTTACTGGCCTCTCTTATAGTTTCACAGTATGCTCCTACAATGCCCTAGTAACCAGCCAGTGATCTGCCACAAGAATTGCAACAAGGCAGCTGATTACATACTGGTTTTACATGATAATGGGTTTACTTGCGCCTCTGTGGATATGGATACATACAATCCAAATGACAGGTTAGCAGAGAAAGTGACATGTTACGCTCGTAAGAAAACTGATGGGAAAAACAATCATTTTCAAGAAATCTGCAACCAGCTGCAAGTGACTTTGCTTTTGCTTGTGTTTGACAATGTGGCCATCCATTAGTTAGTAAGAGAACCACATAGCCTATTTGTGTATAATGTGTTACTGCAGCTTCGAGTAAGGAGCTAGGAGTGCGCTTATTTGGTAGCGTTACATAAGGCAATATATGATGTTGAACAGGCAAGTCACGCTAGACTTTCCCACCTGCCCTATCAGTCGCATCACCCAGACAAAAAGGTCACTAAAATCAGGTGCAAAACCACCAAGATCTACCAAAAACAAAAATAAGAGAATGAAATGTAATATTAGACTATTATTAGTCTAGAGCTGTGGCTGAAAGTTGTGTAGTAACTGGCTACAAACCGTGAACATATAAGGGAAACAGTTTAAGTGTTTCGTAAAAACATAGTAACAAGTAAGATAAAAATAGTAACTCCTTCAATATACCTGCGCTGCTATGCTCATAGCATGGTTACACCCGCTGGTGCTGTACATTTACAGCTTTGAATGAAGAAACAAAGAAAACATTGTAAAGATACAAACATGGTATTGCTGCATTTTGTACATAAACTTTGTCACACGCTAAACTACACTGTAGTGCTCACACATGTTCTATATCTGAGCGTAAAAAACACCCGAAGACAGGGACACACTAGCCTGGACTTGTATACCGGGCACTGTACAAGTAACATATATCTTACACAGATACAACAATATATTGTAAAGTAGAGACAGACTCATTAGATGAGGTACAGTGGTTAAGGTGCCTGTGCATTGCACTCCAGCCTTGTCACACAGCTTATTAACAGTCTGATTGTCATCCAAAATCAGAAGGAACTCAATCTGAAGAGTTGACATTCAAAGCCTGTATAGTCCAACACTTTCTGTGCTGCCTAGGCTTTCTCCCCAGTAGGCACTGCAAAGCACTTGTACCTGTAATTGCAGCTCTGATCAGGCAGCCTATGCTGGGATGCTTCAGCCAAGACTCCGGAACCAGCAATCATACCGGACCCAGGACCAGGGCAGATGATGTATGCAGTGCAGAAGTTTTATCTAGACCTAAAGGCTCTGTGTTATTGGTGATATGACGAGTGGCATGAGAGTAGTTTCTATGCCCAGGCAAGCACAGAAAACAGAGCAAGAATGTAAAAATGCACATTAAGTAACTGTAACAACACATCTGCTCAGAGCTTTGGTTGTCAAAACCTTTTAGTCCAAGCCCCCTTCCTCAGCAGCTCCCTTTGAAGGTCCAACCTTTGGCCAGGGTTCCCCTTTTAAAGGTCCAACCTTTGGCCAGTGCCCCATTTGGTAAAGGTATATTGAAATTTTGGTGTACCAATCCTTCAGTTATATTTCAAGAATATATAGGAGAGAAAATACATATTCACCCTGAATCTCACCATAACTGTCCTTTTAGCTGGGATTCCAGATTTCTCAACAAGAGCCAAAGGCCAATCTCCCAAATTCTTATCCTAAATGGCCTTCAGGCTGAGCCCCACCTGTCACTGCTCCAAGCCACCCCTGGAGGGGCCAGTCCCACAGTTTGGGAACCACTGGCCTACAGGATAGTGACGTCATTCTGCTCAGACAAGTGAAACTGTTATATAGAACAGTACTGGTACTTCTTTCCTCTGTTTAGGGATCCCTATGCCAGTTTGGTAAATATCATATATATGAAATAAAGCGGGAAATCAGTAGTGAAAGCAAGTATGTTCTAGGCAGCCAGGTACACACAATGTGAAGCCCTGTATCCTCTGTGCTGGTGGCTGTGAAGCAGCTGGTGCTTGATTCAAGGAACTGTTGGGAGTTGCAATCTTTGATTCTAATCACATGACTCCATGATTCCACTTAACTCCAGGGCTTGGATAGCTTCCCCATACTCAGGGCCTCTATTCCTGCAGTAAACACAGTCCTGAAAACAGAAAGAAGAGAGATGTGAACCACAAAGACACCCAGCAGTAATAACTGTATGCAGGGATGAACCACTCTCAGTTCTTCAAGTTTAATATACAGTGAATATAAAAAGTCTACATAAAATGATAAAATGTCAGGGTTCTGTGCTGTACAAAAATGAGACAAAGACAAAGATAAATCATTTCAGAACTTTTTCCACCTTTAATGTGACCTATAAACTGTACCACTCATTTGAAAAACAAACTGAAATCTTTTAGGTGGAGGGAAGAAAACCAAAAAAACTAAAATAATGTGGTTGCATAAGTGTGCACACCCTTAAATGAATACTTTGTTGAAGCACCTTTTGATTTTATTACAGCACTTAGTCTTTTTGGGTATGAGTCTATCAGCATGGCACATTTTGACTTTGCAAGATTTGCCCACTCTTCTTTGCAGAAACACTCAGATTGCGAGGGGAAACCCTTCGCACAGCCCTCTTCAGATCACCCCACAGATTTTTAATCGGATTCAGGTCTGGGCTCTGGCTGGGCCATCCAAAACTTTAATCTTCTTCCGGTAAAGCCATTCCTTTGTTGATTTGGATGTATGCTTTGGGTCGTTGTCATGCTGAAAGATGAAGTTCCTCCTCATGTTCAGCTTTCTAGCAGAAGCCTGAAGGTTTTGTGCCAATATTGACTGGTATTTGGAACTGTTCATAATTCCCTCTATCTTAACTAAGGCCCCAGTTCCAGCTGAAGAAAAACAGCCCCAAAGCATGATGCTGCCACCACCATGCTTAACTGTGGGTATGGTGTTCTTTTGGTGATGTGCAGTATTGTTTTTGCGCCAAACATATTTTTTGGAATTATGGCCAAAAAGTTCAACCTTGGTTTCATCAGACCAAAACACCTTTTCCCACATGCTTTTGGGAGACTTCAGATGTGTTTTTGCAAAATGTAGCCTGGCTTGGATGTTTTTCTTTGTAAGAAAAGGCTTTCATCTTGCCACTCTACCCCATAGCCCAGACATATGAAGAATACGGGAGATTGTTGTCACATGTACCACACAGCCAGTACTTGCCAGATATTCCTGCAGCTCCTTTAATGTTGCTGTAGGCCTCTTGGTAGCCTCCCTGACCAGTTTTCTTCTCGTCTTTTCATCAATTTTGGAGGGACGTCCAGTTCTTGGTAATGTTACTGTTGTGCCATATTTTATCCACTTGTTCCATGGTATATCTAATGCCTTGGAAATTCTTTTGTACCCTTCTCCTGACTGATATCTTTTAACAATGAGATCCCTCTGATGCTTTGGAAGCTCTCTGGGGACCATGGCTTTTGCTGTGGGATGCAACTAAACAAATGTCAGGAAAGACCAACTAGAGCAGATGAACTTTATTTGGGGTTAATCAGAGGCACTTTAAATGATGGCAGGTGTATGCTGGCTCCTATTTAACATGATTTTGAATGTGATTGCTTAATTCTGAAAACTGCTACATCCCCAGTTAGAAGAGGCTGTGCACACTTATGCAACCATATTATTTTAGTTTTTTTGGTTTTCTTCCCTCCACCTAAAAGATTTCAGTTTGAGTGGTACATTTTATAGGTCACATTAAAGGTGGAAAAAGTGCTTCTATAGCAGCTATCAGGAAAATATAAAATAAACTAACATCATGGGAGCATCTGGCGGTCACTGCAACTTCCCATTTTCAGCCAGCTTGGGCGGGGTGGGGTCTCTGCAACCTAGACCTAGAACCTGTTCTATATGAAACTTTCAAGCATTCCTTATGTAAACTATGTGGCGCTAAGATGTTATTCACTGGGATGAAAATAGGCTCTACACCCAATTCCTTTGGTAAGGAAATTGTAACTGATCATTATACTGGGGCAGAAACGTACATTTTCTTTTTACTTTAGAGAATACATCTATGTATTAACTATATGAAATGGAGGTCGTACAGACATAGACTACGTTGCAGAATCTGCAAATACAATCAGGCTGAATCCCTTACAGGATTTACCACTCCATATGTTGAAGACAGACTCCATATAACATAATATAACTGAACTTATTTTTGAGTGATAAACAAAAGGCTTAACAAAGAGAAAAGAATAAAGAAGGCAGGAGCAGCATTAAAATGGGCATATGACTGTACGCTAACTGGCCATACACATAGGGGAGTATTTATTAACACTGGAGACAAACATTACTGGTGATGCAGTCCTTGTCCTGATGGCCAATCAGATCACTCCAATCCAACATCACCCACCTCAAGAGTAGGGCCATCTTTACTCTGCACACTACAACTTACAATCGCTACACAGCCTGGCTCCATTAGTGTCACTTATACTTCCTGGCTTCTCTTCTCCTGCCATTGGTGTTCTGAGGTCATGCCCAACGTGTTCTAAATTTGCACAGCATGCCCCAGACAGCCTGAGCTATTTCAAGACTAGATTTAGCTTGTGGCCAATTATAGAACACTCTTGAGGACAATCTGATTAATGGATTAACATTCAGCACTTTGTTGACATCTCTGTTGTCCTCTAGCATATGGTGCAAACTGGTGTGTTCAAAAACAGGCTAACATTCTTGGAACCCTGTCCTAAGCTTTACTTATCCTATATAAAACTTAAATATAAATATAGACTCCAAAGCCAAAGCTGCGCCTGCATTCTAAATATACACCCAGATGATCCAGCGATCAGCAGCGTACCTGTTTAACTTGACAAAGATCACATTCAAGGCCACAAACTTTAATATCTGTCAACAGTTACAAGTGTGTGAGCATATGCTTAATGCCAGGCAGATTGTAATGATTTTAAAGTCTGTGGGAACAGATGCAATTAGCTACACCAATCAGCCATGGTTTTTCAAATTACTCATCTGTCACGGTCACGGACACTTCCAAGTAAGCTACACAATCGGAAATGGCCATCCAACTTCAGTGTGTGTAGTGTAGGAACAGTGAACTGTAAAGATTCTAGATTTTGCTATATTTAAGCAATTTATGTCCCATGCAGAACCTACCTCCTGTAGCTGTTATTTAGAGACCAGTGGACTAGAAACATAGATTTCTTAATGTTCTTTATTTATGAAAATATATATAAATCAGTACGATTGAGCTAAAAAAAGTAATATAGTCGTGTATAATATGGCTATGGACAAATCCACAAATGTTACAATGGCAAAAAAATATTAAAAATATTAGTCCTGCTATGGGAATTAGCCCTCATTTAAACATAAAGGCAAAACCTTTCCTCTACTTGAAGTTAGTCGAATTAAGACATCAATGTTAGCTAACACATCTTTATTCACTATTCAGTCATTGTGCCATAATGATTCATTTTTTCCCCTACGTCAGAGACAAACACACCATTAGTTTGCCTATTCAAACTTTCAATAAAGTAAAAAAGCATCAACATTTAATTTTTGCAATACAATGTCTAACTTACTGTCACCTCCATTACTCGCGGCAGTCCCCCTTTGTGCATCCATGTATGAGTCTCTTCCAGTTCCTTTTTCTGCTCCTCTGTGAAACGAGGCTGCATTTTTTGGAGAGATTTTAACTTCTTACGGTCCTCTCCGAGGACTGCTTTGATGTCCCTGAGAAAAAGATATTACAACTGTTTCTTGGTACGATATGACAGCTTAACAGTAAGGGGCACTCCCTATGCTTTCCGAATACATGTCTTACTGCCTTCATTTCAGAGTCCATTTCCTGGTACTCATGGCATGCAATCTTCTGCCATTCCATAAAAACAATCAGCGCACCAGAGGTCACCCCTTTAGATTAGAGGAACGGAGCTTCCATTTGAAGCAGCGTAGGTGGTTTTTCACGGTGAGGGCAGTGAGGTTGGGGAATGCCCTTCCTAGTGATGTGGTAATGGCAGATTCTGTTAATGCCTATAAGAGGGGCCTGGATAAGTTCTTGAACAATCAGAATATCCAAGGCTATTGTGATACTAATATCTACAGTTAGTATTACTGGTTGTATATATATAGTTTATGTATGTGAGTGTATAGATTGGTAGGTGTGGGTTAGGTGTGCTGGGTTTACTTGGATGGGTTGAACTTGATGGACACTGGTCTTTTTTCAACCCTATGTAACTATCCTAAAAAAGGGAGTCAGGTATTGTTTCGTGACTCAAAATAAGTTTATACCAAACCATGAACAACCACAGGTTATTCAAGTCATAGGATAATCAACACTGGTGCAACATCAGGAATAAACTTTCATGAATTAGATTTTCATGGACACTGGCAACATGAGATAATAAACCATACAATATTATTTGAGTTGGGTTAAAAAATTAAAAAGTGATGAAGAATGAAAGGCTGATACACCAGTATCTGTTTCTCTTTACTTGTTAGCTTACGTAGTTACTATTTATCAACATCTTAAGAGAAAGACATGCTAGCAAATGGTATAGTTAAATATATGGCTGCATGAGACTAAGCATAAGAAGAGAGGAATCTATATTGAGCACTGCGTGCAGTGTTCAGTCACTATAACTGGCTAACCTCTTTGGGATCTGGTAAGTCATCATCACATTCTCATCTGCGTTGGCCATGAGCAGCCACACTGGGTCCTGGAGAACATATTTCATAATGCTTTTACTTCTCGAAGAGCCTGTCTCCTGCCCCCCATGCTCCTTGTTTTCGGATGAATCTACACTTCCAAAATACTTGCTGCTCCGGCTTGTCAAACTACTCCCTGCATCACAGACAATTTGAATAGAAATATATTTAATACTGCAGAAAGGCTTATGCATTTAAGTATAGATAATACAGAACAAAAGCACAGTCAATATGCCCACCAACCTGTTTGACTTCCAGATGTACCATTACCATGTGATCCTGATGTCATGGAGTCAGATATGGCAGAAGAGGCAGAACATGTTCCGGAAGACGCATTCTCCCGAAGAAGAAGGTCCATCAGGTCACTGCAGGTTGACATGGCATCGCTGTTTGGAGCATCTACAGGAGATGCTGCTCTTGAGAGGTGCTGGAGGTGGCAAATGTGAAATACTATTTCTAAAATGTCATGTTATTATGGATAACAACATTAGTAATAACTGTATACATGACACTAACCAGCTGAGAGTCGTCAGAAGGTTTCACCAAGACAGAGCTATTTCCACCACCTTTATCTGTGCATCCTGAGTTTCCTTCGGGATGATCCACTTTCTGGGTCTCTTCCAACTGAAGCAAGTTAAGCTGTAAGGGAGAGCTACAGCGTGACTGGAAAAGAGGGGGAGATGGCGGTTCTTGGGGAGTTGAAGAACGAGAAATCCCCTCTTTGGTCTTTAGTGTAGGGGCAGGAATGGGGAATGATACAGGTTGTGCTGGGAAAGGGTTCTGCACAGGCTGCGGAGTATATAAAGGTGGCAGAACTGACAATGCATTTTGTGGTGTGGGAAATACAGGCTGTGCAACAGTAAAATTAGGTTGCTGTAGGGAAAATGCTGGGCCAGGAACAGGAAAAGTAGGCTGTGCGGCAGGGAAAGTGGATTGAGGAAGGTAAGAGTTTGGCTGGGCAGGAAATGCAGGCTGAGATGGAGGCCCTGGATAGAGAGTAGTTGGTAGGCTGGCAGGGTACATATAATTAGGTAAAACCAGGGCAACCATAGGGGGCAGCAATGGCGCAGGGAAAGGCTGAGGAGTAGATGCATTGGCTGAAGGAATCTGAGCAGTTTCATTTGGCACTGGAATCTGTGGTGAAGGGAATACAGGCAGGGGATAAGCAGGAAGCACAGGGTATGGCAGTGGAGGATAGCTGGCATGTGAGGCATCTGATTGTGACCAGGCTGTAGTGTTGAGACCAGGGAGAGGGTGTCGAGGGGCATCGTGAGCACCGGAACTGCTGCTGTCCCAGGATTCTGGGCGCACTCGCTTTGTTTTGGGCTTTCGCGTTTTGCCAGTTCTCTTCCAGGATGTATCAGGTCCCTGGGCACGGCGTGTGCGTGGGGCTGAAGTAGAAACAACAATGCAAATGTTGCTATTAATTCAGGTCAAGTGTAATAAACCAACGCTGATATTTAGCGTTTTGTTATTTAACCAGGGATTCTTCTAAGCTTTTGACTTGTACACCCAACATTACTTTTGCATTGTATGCCACCAATATATTTAGCTCCTATATAGTGGTGTGTTTAAACAATCCTTGGTACTGCTTATCCTTCCCCAGTCCTGCCTTTATCTTATTCAAGTACTGTTGTATTCATTTGTATTTATGCATGTAATCTGTATGTTTGATGTATTCGTCCATGTACAGCACTGCTGAATCTGTTGGTGCTTTATTAATATATTATAATAATTAGATACTACGTTTTTTCACAGATTCTGACAAGACCACCATATACCCAGTATCATAACAATGGTCTCTGAGCATTATGCTTAATTCTATTTATTCCCACATATTAAAAAGCAGTTGTTAACATTCTTCTCTCAAGACTCCCTCCATGTCAACTTTTTCCATATCCCAGTCTAAATCCCAGTAAATGGAGTTCCCTGTTCTTTCCATTGTACAGCTTTATGAGCAGCTAGAAGTTCCTGTACACTCACCACCTGGCCTTTCCTGCAGGTAACTGTTGCACCGGGCCTGGAAGGCACTAAGTTTCTTGATATCCATAAAGCCAGTGAGAAAATCATTCTCTTCTTTCTGAGTGTGGGCTGCCAGTACTTCCTTGGTTAGCCCCATCTGTCTGTATGGCTCTTTCTCTGCCACACTAGCAGATACAGGTGTTGGATCCCCCAATGCTGATGGACAATCTTCCATCTCTGAGTAACAAAAGAACAGCACAGTATTTATATGCATGTGCAACTTAAGACCATTCTGTTTCTCCTGTTTCTGCAGTCTGAACTATACTTCAGGTAACAGTGATACTTCCTTCAGATGTCAAAACAAATGAACCAGGAAGCATATATGAGTTTCAACGGCACTACACTACAAAGTATTAACCTGTACTATTTGGCCAAATGCGAGCACACCTTGGGGAAGTGTTAGGGACTTGGCTACAGATGCATGTTAATTCTGTAATAAATATTATATTGCAGGAAGGGTTTTATCACTTATATACTACTTATATATTCATTTGCTTTAATATTAGCAACCACTATATACTCCAATAAAAAAGTCACCATTGCTTTATAATACTCCCTGTAAGGTGTGCCCAATCAATGGTAGGGTTTTGGCTAAAGCTTTATTGAAAGACATAAAGGATGCTTTGTATCTTACCTGGCTGCAAAAAGTAACACAGGCAGTGGCTTCCCTAAAGGCTCAAGAACCTACTCTCAGTATAGGAAAGCTTTCTGATGCGAAGCACCTAACACATACTCTACTGAATACTTATATACATATGCTGGTCATACAAATCAGAACTGTACCTGTCTCGGGCTGCAACTTCTTGTCACCAACGTGTACAATTGTGCTGCTGTAACTGCAGTGGCTGGTGAAGGATACTACACTTTCAGCCTTGGCGCCCAGAGATAGAGGGGTAAGTGCAGGACAAGGTGCAACAGCTATGGAGGTGAGGGAGGTGCAAGGGAGAGAGCCTTGTGCAGGAAGAGACCGTGGTGCCTGTAGTGAGCAAAGAGTAGATTGCACCTCAGTCACAGGGCTGATGCAAGGACCTGAGGAAGAAGCTTGAGACATAAGTTTGACGGATGGGCACATCGTGCAGTTTGGCAACTTGGGTAAGGTTTCCAACATAGCCTGGTTATCTGTAAATAAACATATAGGAGAAACAAAATATCGCAAAGTAAACAATGAGGTCCCTTAACAAACATATTTCTATCTCACAAGTTTTTCTAACTCGATTCCTCAAAAGTAGCTGAACTATAACTCCAAGCACACATTTGCCTTTAAACATATGTTAAAAGACCAGCAACACTAAAAAATATTTATTTTACTTGGCATACCTATTATTTAAATTGGCTCAATGTAAAAAAAAAATTCATTTAAGTCCTACTCAGGTCTAGTCCTAGTCTTAGCCCTCAGCAGAAATGTGGGTAAAGAAAAAAGGCAATCCACCTTATGTTATCAATGCGCGGCATTAGCCTGAGAATGCACACACTGAGTGGAATAGCAAAAGGTTTTGTGCTGTGTGCACACACAGGCTGACACCATGCCTGCCAGCGCACTGGTAACATGGAACAGATTGGAGTAGATCGTAATTTTCGGCCTGTGTTTCTACGCATGTGGATATGGTGGAAAGCCTAAATATATAATTAGGTGGGTGAAGCTCCAAATATGAGCTTGAAAAGGTTATCTATTCCTGCAGTTCCTACTATTTCTCATAGCCTGACAGCATGATGGTCACCACTTACTCCAGCTGGATTGTTTTTGGAGGGGCAGCAGGTGGTAACATGAAACACAAAATGACATTCCTTCCCACAGAACCTAAATTACATAGCAAAAATGATGGCTAGCACAGGGTAAGTGTGTCAGGGCTTCTTTGCGGTGAAAACTAATCTAAGAATGCTTTCACTTAGCATTTTTCATTATGCCCCATCTATCACAATAATTCTTAAATTAAACTACATAACACAAAGTTAAAACCTACTTAAAGAGCCAAACTCCCACATGTATAGGATAGTCCATTAATAAATATGCCCTTATATGTTGCTTTGATAGTAAATAGGATTTGACTGGAAATGTCATCCCGACACTGTTTTGTTGGTCCCCACATATTTTACATATCTGTGAGGGGGCAGCGTACCTTTATTAAGCTTGGCTTTTTGGTGTTGCGGAGGATTATGGTCAGTGTGAGAGGAAGAAGTTTCCTTATAGCCAGAAGAATCCCACTTGCTTTTTGAGGAGGTTGGCACACCGCAGCTCTCCAGATACCTAGGTTAAATAACAAGGAAGGATTATTTTACAAGGAAGGATTATTTTAATATTTTAAACAAAGCATTCAACCATGACATAAACTTCTGTGAACAATAGAAAGGACTGAGATGAAGCATCAGGCCTCAAGGCAAATTAAAACAAATGAAAAATTTATACTCATATCAATGAAAGATTTCAGATACTAGAAGCCCAACAGTAGGCATCCACTGCAACTCAGCAGCATACTATGAACTTGGGTGTCCGGTCATAATTTTTAAATTACACTAGTATTAAATTAACATTTCTTTGTAAATTATTTCCACTTATAACAGATTTCCCTCATATTATTCTTATGATGATAGGTGGTAGGGTTACTGGGTCACCCCTTTAAAATTAAATCAACAAGAAAAATGGCCAATTAGCCACACATGCAAAGTACCCAAACCAAATTATTTACTAATTGGTCACAGAATGTATCTTTTACATGGACAGTGCTTCAAATGGGATGACCTGGTTGGAAATAATATTAGGTGTAGAGGGCTGGCACTTGTTTATCAACATGTGCACATAACCCCAAGGTACTGCATGGGTTTTAGATTTTTCTTTTTTTTTTTTTTAATCAGATCATCATGTAAAATCAATTAGGATAGAACAGGTTACACAGAAATAGGGTACTTTCACTAAAACTCACATTCAAAAATGTGCAGTAATTCTTGCCCTTACCTGATAACACTGTCTAGGCAGCTGATTTGCTGATAGGAATATGGGTGCTGTTTTGCTGGCAGATCTTCACTTTGTATAGGGCAGGGACCACTGTCAGGACTGGCTTTAATGACATCTTTACTATAATCCCTGGTACTGGGAGAGTTATCTGTTAATGAGACATTGAGCGGTTACACAATGGATGTACAATATAACTTGCATGTACACATATACAAATAGTTACATCTGTTAAAGGGGTGGTTCACCTTTAATTTAACTTTTAGTATGTTATAGAATGTCCTATTCAAAACAATTTTGACATTGGTTTCCATTAGTTATTTTAATAGTTTTTAAATTATTTGTCTCCCTCTTCTACATCTTTACAGCTTTGTAATGGGGGTCACTGACCCAAGTAACCAAAATACTATTGCACTGTGAGGTTACCATTTTATTATTGATGTTACTTTTTATTCCTTATTTTTCTATTCAGTCTTTCACCTATTCATATTCCAGTCTTTTTCAGCCAAAACTGAAATTTAGAACCAAAGACCTGTGGAACAAAAAAAAAAGCTAAATAATTGAAAAAAAATCAAATTGCCTGTGTCAGTGCTGTCCAACTGGTCTAACATGGGTGTGGTTTTTGTGACTCTTCCCACTCACTGATGTCATTTTCTAAGCAGAGCAACATCTCAAGACATTCCTTTTCTAAGCAATTTTACATCCATTTATTTGGAGGCTTAATATTTTCATTTAGCCACTCCAGCCCAACAGAAACAGTATATAGCAATAGGGTTTAGTCCCTTCTGATCTAAGACCAGGGGTGTCTAAAATTTTTAAACCCATTTTAACACTTGCAGTGTTTTAGAAAATAGCTTTATATTTAGCACTTTGCATTGAATTTTCAGGGGCTGAATGTTTCTCACTTTGTTGGAGCTACTGAAGTAAAAAGCAAATCAGCAGAAGCAAATCCTGGTTATAATAATTACATGACATCAGTATACAGAACTCACGTGTCAATACTGATACACCTATTGCACACTCTCTTCCACTACTTAAAGCTAGGGAATTAAAAAAAAATACAGGTATAGGACCCATTATCAAGAATGCTCGGAACCAAGGGTATTCCGGATAAGGGGACCTTAAGTCTACTAAAAAATCAAACATTAATTAAACCCAAAATAATTATTTTGCATCCAATAAGGATTAATTATATATTAGTTGGGATCAATTACACGGTACTGTTTTATTATTACAGAGAAAAAGGAAATCAGTTTTAGAATTCTGGATAATTTGATTAAATTGGAGTGTATGGGAGACGGGCTTTCCATAATTCGGAACTTTCTGGATAATGGGTTTCCGAATAAGGGGTCCCATACCTGTACTAATTTTACCCTAAAAATTTTTAATTTTTTTTAATTACTTCTGCTGGATAAGAGGCCCCACTTTGAGGCACTCAATCAGCAGGTTATAACTACTGACACTAATTCTAAATCCATACATGTTCACATAAGTGTGCGACTTGCATATCCCAAATAGGGGACAGTGCATAACGCTGCTCATCTTTCACTTTCTCAATGAAGCTGGAAATGCGAGACCGTATTGACCCTGACAAGTGGCCTATTTTTGTGCACTAAATCAGATTTCATTAAAGAAAAATAATGCACCTAACAATTCTTCTGCCAAAATGTATGATGAGCTTAAAAACAGTCAGCCTGACATGAACAATTATATGTTGTCGAATTTGATTTTAGCTTTTTCTGGATTATACACAATAACGGAAATGGAGAATTTATATTGCTGTGGTACGGCTGCTCCACTATAGCGATATCTATCTTAACATTTTGTATTGCCTTATGAAATCTTTTTATAGAGCAAACCTACCTCATTACCTTTAGTAGTGATGTGTGGGTCAAGAAAAACTCAACCTGCACCAGTCCCGAACCCTCAAAGCCTTAACTGGCACTTGACCCTAACCCACAAGATGGTGCCATTATAGGACCTGTACTCGCATCTTCCCACTCTCATATTGTGTACTTCTGCATGTGCCTCTGGTTCCCACACAGGGAATTTTTAGGAGCAGAGGAGTATACTTCCCAAGTTTGACCTGCGCCCAACCCAAACCTAAAATAGTTTTTAACCCAAATTTTTTTTTTAACCCAACCCTGTCAGACCCGCAGTATTCAGGTCTACCAACACATCACTAACCTTGACTTTGTCATTCTTTGTTACAAAATCAGAGCAGATGAGTGCAAGGCCTTGAGATGGGTATGCTACACTAGGTGGGATTTTGTCTAGTGTGGACACAATTTCTACCGTAAATTATTTATTATTTTATATAGATGGTGGAAAGGTATCCCTACTGACATGCTGAAGGATGACTGGGAAAATAGAAAGAATAGCAAACCATATAGGTGCTATACACGAAGAGCTGCACTAAGTCAATTCTTAAACAACCGCCCATCAAACTCATAATCTAAAATAAAGTTACATAGAATTCAGTAAAGACAGTAAAGAATTCTACATATAATTTTTTTCGACTATACTCAATTCATTGCGAATTATATTCCATTTAAGGACATATTACCAGTGAAGAAGATTTTTCTACAATAATCATTCATTTCTGAAATAATCATTTCTGAATGAATACAGTATGTTATCTAGTTCAGTTCTCTGCAGGCTTTGCCCTCAAGTCATGGAAAACCTCACTATGGGAAAAAATAGATTTGTAGTCCTTCTGCAAATGTCCCTGCTGAATATCCCTGGAGCAAAGGAATGGGAAACTATGAACTGTCTGGCAATTCTATAAGCTTCATGTTAATGTACACAAAATCATTGGAATATGCCATGTCCCTGCAAATGCCACAACTGGAAATGTTGTAATGCTGGCACAAAGCATCTTGACTTGCATAAACGTATTTCTTTATGGTGGCAATGAGACAATCCAACATCAAAAATGTAGTAAACTCTAAAATTCAGAGACAGATCTTTAAATGCCTTCTAGCTTCTCTTCTAACGAAAACCTAAATGATAATCTTTCCCCCCAAATGTAACCCAACTCCCACTTTTATGATTACTACTTATTGCCCACTATCTTAGGGTAATTTTGACTTTCCTTTCTTTCTCTAATCATATTAATACTAGAGTCAATACCTATACCTTTCATTTCCTATAACATTAATGTTAATAGAGGCCCGAAATACCACCTTTTAAAAGGTAGAAAGCCTGTGCCACAATAAATAAAGGAGTGCATATTCACACAGCTTAATCAAAAATCTTTACTTTTTTTGTTTTTTAATAACCTCCTACATAATCTCTCTCTGTATAAAAGTATCATTTCAAGAAACACAGATGAATAATGCTCCTTACTCTGACAGCATGATCCCAATTACTGTGACACGCAAAGCTCAGGTTTATAGACTGAAAGAATTTCTCTATATTCCCCAAGTGCAGACCTACGTCATTTCAGTTGGAAAAGGCAGTAAACATTAAAGCCACAGGCTCCAGCTCTCATGTATAATGCAGTATGTGCTATCTACTTAACACTGTTGAGAAGCTATAAAGAAATAATTGCCTGGCTCCCAGTCCCCTCATCCAAGCTGCATGTAGCAAAAGTAGTCTTGCTCTTTCCCACAGACAGGAATACCTGCATTATTGTAATCCTCAGTAATGCACTACAGTCATTCCACACACCTATGCTTGATGTCTCTATACTTTCAGTGTATGTACATATTCTTAATTTTTGGAAATATAGTTGGCACATAGCTGGCATTATCCCAGACACTGAACTAATTCTACCACAATAAATACTGGGAGCTCATATTATTTAGAAGCAATTCTAAGTTTAAGTGCACAAGTGCCCACACATTAAAAACACAAAATAAACTGCAAAAAATAACTGTAAAAATACAAAATGAATTAAGAAGAAGATTGCTTGTCATGCGCATTACGTTTGGCTTTGATTCTTTGTGTATCTGGTAAATAGGAGATCCTGCTATTGAAAGGATACCGTCACCTGTAGTCTGGCACCTTCATTAATCTTGTGTTTTTGCACAAACGAAGTTGGCAGTAGCACTTACATTTTATTTAGCATTTTTAATGTGTGGGCATGTGTGCACTTGATTTGGATTCAGAAGAGCGGATTTGATAAGGGTGAAGTTGCAATCAATTGTTTTATACCACAATTACAGTGCAAAATGAACTTTTCTTCTATAGATTCCGGTTGATTTGTCAGTCAAGCAAGTCTGAAAATGTTTTTTTTGCCAGTTCAACATGTCAGTCAATGCATTGTGCATTAGTTGCAGCTCCTCTTTACTCCCTTGTTCTGGTTGATCTGACTGCCAGCCTGGAACATGTCAACAACAGAAAGATGGCCACAAAGTGCATGGACTTTTGTACAGTATCTGTCTTTTTATGGTGTACAGGATCTGCCAATGTATGGTAACCTTAACTACTAACACTCTGTACTTAAAAGGCTGAAGTAGAGAGAAATACAAAATAAAAGAAACCTGTATGTCTTCCTATTAGCACATTTTTCGTCAGCTTCTGCTTCTCCTTATCTTGGAAGGCAGTGCTGTGCTCCTCACCCAGAAGTTCTTGGCATGCAACCTGTACACAGAGAAAAAGGTTAGAAATATAAACAGTGACCCTCTACAGAGTAAATGTGCATCTGCAACAGCAGTGGCCATTCCATAAAGCAGGGACAAACAGGGAAAGGAACTTAAACTTAATTACTTCAACACTAAAAAATGTTGCTTTAATGTAAATCAACCGTAAATGCAGCCAACAGCATACTGCACAACAATTAGCAACAACTGACAAGGAGCCTGGCATCAGCTGAATGAAAAACTTTTATCTTCAGCCCAAAATTTTTCCATTAATACTAGGCTTCCCCGCTAGTTTAAAAACAGTGGAAACTGTCTTGCATGCCATGAGCCTAAAACTACAGAAGCAGCTTATTAATGGACATGTAAACCCCCCCCAAAAAATTTAGTGTGGGTGCAGTGTTCCCAACTTATATACATGGCAGGAAAGTGTAGGGTTTCCATGTCCTTTAAACCTCTGCCACCTTAACCTCCAAAAAATAAAGGTACAATAAAAAGCTGTTTGGTTATCAATAGTTAATTCTGAGGTCAACATTCTCTGTAAGTAACAAAAAAAACCCACTACATAAACTTGGAAGTCGTGCACAATGTATTTAAGAAAGGTATAACGAAATTTGTTTTTTCGTAAAGGATCCTTTACCAACAACTTTCTCATATTTATGTTTTGACTATATTTAACACCTGTTCTAACCAGTAAGCCATCTATGCATGGCATTCTCTGAGCATGAATAGGGCTTCTATGATAAATTATACCCTGCCTATAATTTTTGCCAGGTACAATATAATATAGTCAGATGTTTCTGTGCTACCTGCAAGAGGCAATGTGAATAAGGCCAGCAGCTATTATACACAGCACAACAGAAAATAACACTTCATTCATGGTGACGCAAACACTTTTTCAAATACCTATTATTTTGCTCAGTCAATGAATGAGAATTAAGCCCACAATTTTCCCTCTGCCCACACACAGAGGGACAGTCCTAAGAGTAGGCACATAAACAGAGGAGCACAGAATGTGGGCCATGGGAACTGGATTGTAAAAGAACAAACAGATTTCTAGCATGGCATTCAATGAAGGAAAAGCAGACTGAATGGGGTCAAAGTAACCTGATTAATGGAAGAGAGCTGTCTATCAGAGGGTATCCAAAAACAGAACAAAAGATAAACAAGGACAAGAGAAAAAAAAATCAAGAAAAAGGCAAAAGAAAGAAAGAAATTAGGGGACCCTGGGATAAACAGAATATAGTATATAACTGGTTAGATTAATTAGTTTATTTTACTTCCTCTTTAGATTACTATACAGCTGAAATATCTGTAGGAATGAGAATACAATGACTGGATCATTGGATCTGATCTTGATCTCTACTACTACTAACATTTTTGTCCTTTATGTCCTCATTTGCATTTCCATTGCTGTCGCTGGAGGATGCCGCACTCATTGGATTCTCATGGGATCCATTGCTGCCCAAACTGCCGTATCCACTAGAGTTGCTGTTGTGCACAGGCTGAGGAGACAGAAAAAGAGCTTTATATTTCTAACTCCTACCTGCTCTGAGCTGAGTTGTATTAAGATTACAGGGCTTTATGAGCTAACCTTCATCCGAGGATTAGGAGCATTGCTTTTACACTTGAACATAATTTGCTTTAAAATTAATTATTGTTCTTTATGCTTCAGTTACAAGGCAATCATTTCATACCCAATTTCCAAAGAAAATAAATGACAGCATGGGGAATTATTTTTGGGTTCCAACCCATAGGCTAAGGTATGTTAAGTCAGTTAAACAGTAGTTATTAAGTACACTTTGGCAGAAAAAAATGCAGAACTTTGGGTCCTAAATACTTTTTTGAAAACTGAACTGAATTTATCATGCTGTATTAATCATGCCAGAATATAGAAAACCCTAACTAAAGAGTACACTGCATTAATAGAACAGATAATGAATAAGATAACTTATTACGTGAGCATAAATGACCTACATACAGAGAATCTGACCTAATATTAGAGCAAAACAGCAGCCTGTATTGTGCACAGCTTTGTGAGGGCTATAGGTGCCTGCAAAGAAGTATTTCTGTCGTCTATATTTTACATTACCTCAATGAAAAGAATGCATAAATACAAAAAAGCAAATCTACTGAACTTACCAGTCAAGCATACAATTTGTACATCGTGACCAATATATAAGGGCCCCAGAGCCCACTAATGGACTCTCTAGAGCAGGGGTCCCCAACCTTTCTTACTCGTGAGCCATAGTCAAATGTAAAAAGACTTGGAGAGCAACACAAGCACATAAAAGTTCATGGAGGTGCCAAATAAGGGCTAAGATTGGCTATTAGGCAGCCTCTATGCACACTGTCAGCTTACAGGGGCTTTATTTTGTAGTAATCTTGTTTTTATTCAACCAAAACTAGCAACATCCAAGGGGTTGGTGAGCAACATGTTGCGGATCACTGCTCTAGAGGCTGGCAAATACCGTTTTCCATTAATTAGCAATTAATTCTATAATATAGATACCCAGAGTCCATAACATATTAAGAATGTTTTCTTATAAGCAGCTATGTAAATATACCTGCATAAGGAGGTGATAGATTTGTTCTGTGAGCTCCTGAATTCCAGGATGTAATGATTTATCTTCAGTGTGTGGTGGAGCAGCAAAGACATCTTCATTGACTGGGCCCCTGGAACATTTTATACAAACAATTTACATAAAACATTTACTATATCATATCATAACAGCAGTAACATAAGTATAATTCAGTCTGTTGCCTTTGTTATTCAAAGCAGTTTTATACTATTTAACAATTATTAAGCGGAGAGGTACATCTTATCCTTTCCTGTGCAGGGAGCAGAAAGTAAACGGGGTCTGGGACCAGCACAAATACAACACCAGATACTCACATTCTAACTTTATGCCGGCCAATGATGAAGGACACTTTGCGACTCCAAGGATTAATGAAGCTGGACCAACTAGTATCAATAGTAATGTATTCCCCATTACGAGCACAGAAACGGATTGGAGAGAAATCAAAAGGTTGCCCCCCATACTGCAGAACTGGAAAAAAAACATGACAAATTGTGGCAGATTTCATAGCAGACATATGACTTAAAAGAAAACAAATGACAAAAGTCAAACATACTTTTCTTGTGCACTGCTAGCATCAAGGGTCGGTCTTTGGGATGAAGATGCAACATAATAGAGCTTCCAATTAGATCTTGGGGCAAGTAACCAAGAAGAGGCACAGCCCTATGGAAACAAAATGGTGAATAGCTGGCACAAAGAGCAGAGAAGAAACACAAACATATCCCACATATCCCACCTAATAAGTGCAACATTCCCCTCACCTCTCATCTATGTCCTGGAACAAACAGCTTGGTGTGTGAGTAGTTGTAAAAATGCGTTTATCAGCAGGGATTCGAGGAGCTAAAACAAAGCAAACACACAGGGTTGGCTACCCAGCAAACCTTACTTTAACCAAAATAAAATAAAAGATACCTGTATATATTAGATTGTATTGCTTTATTTGCTGAAACCATTTGCCTTTTTTACTGGCTACATCATCTATTCAATATTGGATTTAGTAAGGCAACTAGGCTAAATAATACAAGTAAATGCCTTTCCATATTATATATTACTGAAGCTATTTTAACACATGGAATACTGTCCCTGTGGCTCCAAGAATGGGCGATTCACCTAGATTGTACTGAGCTCCCCAAACTGCACTTCATACTGCCGACATTGTTTTTGGATGGCATAGACCATAACTAAATGGGTGCAAGGCCTTTGTAGCTTTTTTTTGCTATGCCTAAAATATACACTCCAGTGATGTTGTTAGACTGGAATAGATCATTGAACACATGCAGTCTAAAGTGGCATAATGAATTAAGTACACTAGAGAGTATTTATTTGTGAGTAAATGACACATAACAAGTGAATAATGACTCTTAAGGCAGTTTAAGTGCTGCTTACACTGCCTTCCTTTCAAAAGGAAAAGTATTGAATTTAAGAGTGTGGCCTAGATTTTCCACAAGTACTCAAAGTTATTTATGAGCAATCTTCCTGTTATCATCTGGGCTCCAAATATTTATTGGTTCAATCTATTTTAAATAATGTTGTTAAAGCAACATTTATAAATGAGATACTCACCGCTGTCAAATCCTGTAAGAAACACATACCTTCATAGCCAGAATGAACCCTCTCAGCAAACAGCACACAACACAGCTGCTCCTTAGCAGTCTCCTCTGTCTTCACCCAGATCAGGTAAGGTGTCATCCGGAAAGGGTGGTACACAACTTCTTTTCTTGATTCCCGTCCACAGCTTTAGATTCAGACAAAGCAGGAACATACATAGTTAAATAAGATGCCAGTTTCCAGAAGCCTGCATTAACATCTCATGATTGTAACTAGCATTTTAATAATCAGATCTTGGGGCTGTTGAAATTAGCAGATTTCTGGTTTCCTATGAGCAACTTTCCATTTGGAAAATATATTTAGGCCTGTCTAACAAAAGTTCTAGCTTAGAAACATAACCGTAAATTATGCAATGTGTTACCTTTTACTAATAAGAGAATAATATACACCAATACTGTTGGAATATTTCATCATTTTTATTTACAACTGTCCATTAATTTTTTAGGAACAGCACCTTTAATTTAAGACAAAATATAATGTTTTAAAACTATGCCACTTTTCTTTATATTTATCTACTGCTTAACCTAGAAATGAATGCATATCTTTACTTACATAGCACTACTGTGTGCCCAGTGCTTTATATTTTTAAAATACAGTACCGGTATAAGTACTAACAGGAGTCAAACACTGCAATTAAATACAAATAAATATACACAATAACAAAGATTAAGTGGCATGTTAGTGACACAGGTGGGAGGAGACCCCTGTACCACAGTAAATGTTTTATTTATAATGCTTAGCAATAGTAAGTAACCTCCTTACTACTCACTCCTCTTAAGACAAATACAACCCCCAAAAACCATCGGTTTTCTAGAATAAACCCACTAAGATTCTGATGGAAGCTTTTCTAGAGTCTAAATATTCACGGAAACTGCCCTAAGATCGCACGTAGAATTGATGCTGCATAGCAAAATAAACGCATTGCCATCACACATCCCACTTGATAGCATGTCAGGTAACCAATAAAAACAAATAGCAAACAAAAATAAATAAAAAGAGCCCTCAATGGTCCGGGTAAAGTAGTAAATAGGGCACATGTGATGTGGACAATTCTGTAGCACCTTGATGACCCCATGAGGTGCCTAAATTTAATCAGTTGAGTCTAGTGCTTATCCAACCCGTCAATAATCTAGGCTACAGATAAAAGCAACTAAATGTTTTATTTTCATAGCATGACCCAAAATAGCAAAATAGCTAGAATATTCCATTACAGCTTTCATACCAAATATAACACTGGTGCTGCAGTGGTATCCCATAAAGCCACTGACAGAACCACAAACAAACACACATAAGATAGAAAAAGGAAAAAACATATATGTAAAGTGATAGTGTTGGACTCCTGCATCACTTTATATATAAGTTTTTTGCACCACATTACTAGTACTGTTTGCCATTAGATGAAAGGCTACACTGTCAGACTGGCAGCTGTTGTTACTCCTGTAACATGCTATTTAGTGAATGTAATTATTTTCCAAGCTGCAAGAAACAGTTTCCCAAGGTATGGTTCAGTTCTAGTCATGTAATAATCATAAACAAGAACTAGAACACTAGGGCACTAACATTGCTGTGACAGGCCCATTTATATGTCAAACCAAAAATATGAAGCCCTGTGAATGCCCCAACAATATCTTGTTATTAGTCAGGTCCCTTGCTAAAGCTTTGCGGAGATAAAGTTGGTTTGATATGAATAGCAGAAGCCTCATTTCTTGCTGTGAAATAAGTATCTTTACATGTCATTTCAGAAACTCTAATGGCTGAATCAATAAGAGCGATGCCAATTGCTTGCCACATTTTCATCTTCAGGGTCTTTTATAGGAAGAGCAATAGCAGCCACTTCCCTTTGTAGCCTATGGGAAGAGCTCTGCCTATGGCAATATTTACGCCAGAGTTTCACAGTTTCCTCCGATTTCCCATACATGGTTTCTGGAAGTAAGAACTCACGCGCATGCAACAACCAGTACTGAGAGGGTACTTACCTGACACGGCAGTAAAAGGATTTTTCCTCCATGCTATCCACGTAACTAGAATCTGAAACAGAGAGGGTCATTCATCAGTGAACTTCTAAGCTTACTGAAGAGAGAAAACAAATATTCTTCCATTCAGCAAAAACAAAAAAGTAGTTTTTTTTACATATGAAGAAAAACTTTTTTTCTTTAAAAAATTTAACTATTGAAGTAAGACTACGCCCCCCCATCTCCTCTGCCCTCCATTAGCCCCCCCCCCCCAATGCTCCCTTCCCACAGTATCTACGACATGTAGATGCAGAGCAGTACAGCAGAGTTCACCGGTGCCATCATTTGTAACTTTGGATCCTCTTCTGACACTTTGTTGATGAATGGAGCTTTCTGGTGCATACGCAGTTGGAGTTAATCCCAGACTAGCTCCAACTGTGCATGCACCAGAAAGCTTACTTTCGGTGAACCAATAGAAGAAAATCCAAAGATACAGAAAGCGGCAACTGTGAAATCTGCTGCACTACTCTGCATCTATATGTCATGTTTACAAAGAGGGCCAATTTTCCATGTAATAGACACTGCAGACACCATTAGTTCTCCTTCAAGATAAAATGTATAGGCCTTGATGTGACTAAAATTAAGTTTATTAGGCAGAAATGCAAGCTCAAACTCCTATACAATGCAAACAGAGCAGTGACACTCTGTGTGCACTTATACCCCACCAAAATATGCTTCCGTGCAAGAGGCAAACTTTACTTAAATCATTAATGTGCATATTCCCCAACTGAATGTTTAACCAGTTGGATGCGAACACGCTTATAGCTATGTTTAATATGTCATATTCATTATCATTACCAAGACCTGCCTTGAAGAGACGACTGAAGAAAATCGTAACAAATGTAAAAACTTTTTTTTTTTATGAAGACAAATCTTTGGATAATGGAAAACTCTTACCCTTCAGTTCCTTAACTTGAAGAAAAAAAATCTAAGCAACAAAAATACCTTCTAACAAAAAAACCTTGACAAACATTACTGGACATGCCCGTGATGCAGCAAGAACAACAAACATTAATTTTTATATTTTCATAAACCTGTTATTAAGCTAATAAATTGAATCTAATATTAATATGAACAACACCTTTAACACTACTCAACACTAATACATTGCAATACACTAGGCTTGAATACATTTATGTAAAGTTTTGCTTACCCGCTCCACAGCAGATATTCCAGGAGGGCAATCTGTACGGTGTGGTTGAGCTGTAAAACACGTTGACATCCTGTGGGGCAATTAGTTCAACAAAACGAATCTGTGAGAACATGTCTGGTCCACAACGCAGGACAACAGAAGCCTGCTCTGAAATATAAACGATCCTTCCAGTAACCAAGGAAACTGCTACAGCAAACATGTCCTAAAGGGAAAGAAGTACTATTTATTTGACAATTAAGAAAATTGAAAAGTTGTTCTCCCACTGACTCTCAGCAGCTTTCCATTTTAAGGCCAACCAACCACTTGGCCCCATAGGTAGAAATGGCTTTATAGTATCTTGCTCACAATTTGTTACACAACAAGAAGCAAAACAGAAATGAATTACTCCCTCTGTTGACAAATAAAAACAAATATAAGCTAGTGATACAGCAAACTTTCTCACAGCATTGGTGATAATGATTAGACAAGACATTTTATTTGTATTCAACACAGAAATGACACAATTTCAATAATTTATCCACATAGTGCGCACAACATAAACCACAGCAATAGGTTCCTATTGCCTCTCTCTCTTCTTTAAAGGAACAGTAACACCAAAAAATGAAAGTGTTTTAAAGTAATTAAAATATAATGTACAGTTGCCCTGCGCTGGTAAAACTGGTAAGTTTGCAACAGAAACGCTACTATAGTTTATATAAATGAGCTGCTATGTCAACACGGGGGCAGCCATTCAAGCTGGGAAAAAGGAGAAAAGGCACAGGTTACATAGCAGATAACAGATAAGCTTTGTAGAATATAATGGGGTTTTATATGTTATCTGCTAAGTAACCTGTGCCTTTTCTCCTGTAAATGGCTGCCCCCATGGCTACACAGAAGCTTTATTTACATAAACCATTGTAGCCTTTCTAAGTAAAACACACCAGTTGTACCAGTACAGAGCATCATTACATTATATAGTAATTACTTTTATACACTTTCGTTTTTTGGTGTTACTGTCCCTTTAAAGGGAAAGAAAAGGCTATTTCACTGTGGGTTGGCAAAATAACTGCACCAGCCTGGTGAAAAGACAGAGCATCTTCATACATACAACAGAACTGTATAGAGGACAAATGGCTGATTTTACTGTCCCACAAAATGAATTTAATCTGGCATCGGAATATCCTGTCTCACCGTGTTGTTTCGGGTATACTCCGAGGTGATATTCTCAATCTCCTGCACTGAGTAGCACGACGCTTCTAAGCCACATGGTTGCTCCCCATTCACCATCAGCAACTGGTAGTACTCTTCATTTGCTGTAGGATTTAAATAATGAAAATACTGCATAGAATTAAAAATGGCTGGCATTGATTTACAGTCTTGAAAAAGCATTGACTGTAGAAATGTATGCAAGAGAAGATGCACGATTCTGCTTTAATGGTTACACAGTACTTGGGTAAAACAGGAAAAAAGCAGATACACAAACAGGGCAAGTTACTATCAGTATATACCACTTAGATAAATACAGTGCCATAGTGGGACATTTTATAGGAAGAGTTGAGATAACTATCAGTTCCCACTTGCATATTATGAAAGCAATTTCCTGCATACCCTATTATTTATATGGTCATGAGGGCATTGTTTAAATTTCCTGCAACAAACCCTATTATTTGTATAGTCATGTGGGCATTGTTTAAATTTCCTGCAACAAACTGCTCAATTTTTTAAACTGAGCAATTCTGTGTGCATTTTATAACCTTACCAGCCCCAGGCTTATCTATCCCCACAGAGCAGGAGAGGCCATTTGTAAGCACAAGTAAAGGGAGGTTAGCCAATTTAAGGCATCTACAATACCTTGAACTTGCTGGATGCAGTGTAAAGCATATTTGAGTGCAGCAGCAGTGCCGGACTTGCTGCGGTTTCTCTTATCGGGTGGTAGATGGGATCGTAGCTCCTTTAGCATTTTCAGCAAGTCCTTCTGGGTTTTCTCTTTATCTGGTTGTTCACTGCTGCAAAGAGCAAATAGAAAACTAATGAGAGAAAAGCAGCACAAAAATAGAGCATAATAGTAGCCAGGTGACAAGTGGTGAATGTAACTGAAGCACACCCAAGTATCAGGTAAGTGACTGCAATTACTGGGAGGTGCCAACATTTGGCAGAGAATGAACTTTTCCTTCTCCTGTAATGTAAATCAGTATCATTTTTCAATCTAATGTGTTCTGAATAGCACACTGTAACAATTTGCAGCTTAACTGAACTCCGATATAAGTCCATGTAGGAAAATAGCACTATGTAGGACAATATGTTACAGGGGTTGTAAACTACTGGTCCTGCCTGTATGTACCATGAAAACAACGTGGCAGTAATCAGTTCCCCACAAGCCAAGACTCCAGTTTTCAAAATTGCATGTTTGGTGATTAACAGACCTGTAAAGAAGTGCACAAGGCACTGTGAGTATTGGAGTTTTGGCTACATGTGCTTAATGGTACAGTCAGAAGCAGCAACGTTATGAACAGTAAAAGACAGACAAATATTTATTTTAATAGACATTACACTTAGAAATAACTTTTAAACCACTGAACATTTGAAATGAATATATATTGGAAAGCTGATTAGATTTAAGTTTGCTTTTATTATAAAAGAATTTACATTTTTGACAGGTAGGGAGAAAGAGGATGCACAGCAAGTGGTGTATGAGAAAGTGTAAGTAAGCAATATGTTCAGTGTAGGGTCTGAAAGGAAATAACATGGCTGTGAGACCATTGAAGGCGCCCAAGCAAAATCTACGTTCAGGGCTGAATCGGCAGAAGGAGGTAGAATTTCTATTGTTTCTATCTCATATCTGACGATCCCGCCCTGAACGTCAGTGGAGGGTGGGAACAATCTGTTGTGCGACATTTGATCGAAATTGCTACGTGTATGGCCACCTTAAGACCTAATCAACAGCTTATCTGTCTGTGTATTGGTCCCCTCAGATCAATATCTGACTGAAAATTATTCAGGTGTCAATCAGTCAGGTTTGATTTTCCTGGAACCACATCAGCTCATTGATGCGGTCCTCGGTTCAACACCTCCTAGGGCCAAATGATCAAATTAGTCTGATATTGACCACCCTAGGTAGGCATATCGGGAGAAATTCTTAATGTTTATCGCCATAAGCTGAATATCAATCAAACAGGCTACTAAAATCACCGCTACTGTTCAGGATCTGATGTCTGCACACTGAATAGTTAGAAATATTAAATAACATACCTGTATCCACTAGTAGATGGGTTGTGTTCAGTGTCAGCCATCATTAATGAGAAAGCATTGGAGCTGCATGAAGGAGAGCAGATGTCAGAGCAACTGAGACAGAGAAAATATTCCATGAAATAAGCACTGACAAAAGAATGTGTGCTACATATAAATACAAATGCTAAATAAAGAGACACTGTATAAAATGCACCTAAAGAAATGATTTACAAAAAGAAAAGCAAACCGGATGTGGGATTATTAATTTGTACAATTACACAAGGTCAATTCAATGTACCACTATGCTGACCCCTATGTAGACATTCCACTCATCCAGACAAAATGTGTATGATCTGGAAAACCAATATCTAGAAAGCTCCAAATTACAGGCCATCTTCCATGGTTATTACCTAGTATGAATGGTGCATCCCATGCTCCATAAACACTAGGGCAATCATATGTTGTCTATGAAAAAGTGAAAAATAGAGTGCAAATTCTGCATATATTACTTATTTTTCATAAAATGACCTTCTGACATGTCAAAAATTTTAAATACAGGTATAGGACCCATTATCCAGAATGCTTGGGACCAAGGGTATTCTGGATAAGGAGTCTTTCTGTAATTTGGATCTCCATACCTTAAGTCTACTAAAAAATCAATAAAACGTTAATTAAACCCAACAGGATTGGTATGTATCCAATAATGATTATTTATATCTTAGTTGGGATCAATTACAAGGTACTGGTTTATTACTACAGAGAAAAAGGAAATCAGTTTTAAAATTCTGAATTATTTGATTAAAATTGAGTCTATGGAAGACAGGCTTTCTGTAATTCAGAGCTTTATCTTTTGTACGTTACATGTACATTAAGTTCACAGGAAACTTAACTGACAATACCTTGCATTTTCAAGTATTGGTGTTTAAAAAGAACCAGGTGCTGAAATATAACTAGAAGTACCCAGTACACAGCTACCATTTTGACCAATTACAAGCAATTGTACATGTCACCTTGGCATTAGCTCAAGCTGGACCTTCAGCTGGTACTACTGCACATGTGCCAATCCAAAGGCCCAACGCATAAGCAATTGTACTTGCTGTAAAAGAGATTGTTCTTTAACATGAAAACAGCTTTTTATGAAGGTTTACATCTCCTGTACTTTAGTCCTGATAGATATCCAAACCTCACTATCATTCCCCCCTTAATTCCCATATTTCTTGTACCTCTTTTCTGCCAATTCCTTCCCATTTTCATCAGATTCTGTAACCTCATTGCTCATAGAGTCATTACTCATTTCCACATCTTCTTGAAGGGTGATCCTTTGGTCTCCCAGTTCTTCAGGCTTTTCTATCTGGATCAGTTTTGGTATCTGGCCACTAGCAAATGTACCAATGGAGGGAGAGCGTACTTGTGGTAAAGAGTCTACTGACTGAACAGAGTTGGGATTAGTTCTCTGGCTTTCCTGAATCTCCTTCGATGAGAGGTCATTTGGATCAAAGAGAACACTGATGTCCATATCAATAGATGGCATCTCGAAGATAGCATTATGTCTTGCTGGTTCACTTTGCTCATGAGCAGAAGTCATTTCCAAGCAAGACTTATCCATCAATGGATTTTCACTCTGCAGAGAGGGATCTCCAAAATGTCCATGTTGAGTGGATGAATTATGGCCCTGCAGAGAAAAACAATCTGTCTGCAGTTCCCTGCACTGAGTGGGCATTGTATCAAATAAAGGGAACCATCAGGCACAAAGTTTTGGGGACCTAAAATAAGAGAAAACATAATTTTAAAAGAAAGCAGAAGTAATAAGCTACCCAATAAAAGTAAGGATAAGTAATACAATAATGCACTATTGCTGTGTAGACCCTTAGGCTAATATTGAATCCTGCCAACCTATTCCATGCTTTTATGAACACCTTTATTGCTTTACAGAATATATGAGAGATGAAATAAAGCCTTGTACTTCTTGTTTTCAGTGTGACAGATAAGAAGGATATGATTCTGTCAAGTTATAATATCAGTGCAGACCAAATAGCCTTGCTGCATACACCCAACATTTTTCACATGTACATGTGTACCAAACAGGTGAAATGCTGCAGGGTCCCCACTGTGTTTAATCAGAAATGCATGAAGCGCCAAGCAACTGCACTTTTTCAAAACAAATGGGGTCAGAAAGACGTGATCACACGCAACTATGACCCTATCAGTACATTTGTTAACGCACATCTTAATAGTGTCCCTTTAGCATATATATAATGGCTCCATGGGTTGTTTAACAATTCCAGACAGGCAGTTTTGTCAGTAAAGTGTGTCCATTATTTCGAATAGAGTGTGAATTATTTTACAAAGACTTTGATAGCTTGTCTAGGTTTAGTGACTAGACCAAACAGGAAAATTGTTTGCATTTTTAATTTTGTGAATAAGACATCAATGTTGCTGCTTTGCTTGGGATTCAGAACAACAACAGAGGGGCTCCCCATAGCAGTAGAAGAACAAGCCATAGGAACCTTTAATGTAATAAATCCCTACCATGCTGCCCCACTGGGCACAGGCCCCTGCTGAACTTACATGGCACTCACAAGGGGCCCTGCTGTTCTACACGGGGGGCGCTGAATAGATACTAATCATCTGTACATTTGAAGTGCTAACAAATGAAAGTGAGATACACACAGCAATCTTATTACTTTGCTAAGAAAATATTATAACATATTTTATAACAAAATATTTCAGAAAGACTTTATGTCCCATTATGGTCTTTAGCTCGTTATTAGCTGTATAACAGCACTACCCACACATTACCCAACATGCATATCATACTATATCGCAGGGAATAAAAAGAATTCTGCCCCATTCAGCATCAGGGCAAGTCTCAGGCAAAATCTTTTTTTTTTTATACAATGTAATTCCCAAATCTACCACCAAAACCCAACTGTACTTCTATAACTTCCACTGCATTCCAAAAAATAAGGGCAAATGCACACAGCAGCTCTCCAGCAGATCTTGTGGCTTGAGCTGACCCACAGTATAAGCTGTTGTGTAAGCAGCAGTGGGTCAACCTACATGCAGAGCGTGCAAATTGCCCCCACCCCCTCCCACATAAACACGTTATATAAACCAGCTTCTAACTAGGCTACGCACCCATGTGACCACAGCACACAAATGCCACATCCTTGCTAATCACACAAATTCTCTCTGCAGGGACCCATCTGACAAAATTCCTGGCAGCTTGACACTCCCGTTAACCCCTTCAGGGCAGGACCTTGCATGGGCAAATACTGTACTAGAGAGTGCTGGAATGCAGAGATTCCTGTATGGGCCCTTTATAACTATATGCATTCTCACAGTTTTTTGGATCTTGCAATGAAGCCATTAATGATATTTTTCTCTTATCCAATTCCCCTGTTCCAGCTCCTCACCCCACTAATAGCTCAGGCTGCACCCTTATCAGATGTATAGGCTCTAAATAGGGAAAAGGAAGGATAGCCATTTGTTGTTCTAGAAATTAGGGGACTGGAATCCTCAGTAAATATATGAAGGATCCACTCTAGTCAGTGGTATAGCAGTGGTATAGCCAAATATATATAGCCAAGTATAAGCATACTAGCATGAAAAATTAACTGGTATATGTGATGTTTCTTCCTTGTGTGTAATTTGTATGTATGATGTATATACACTTTCTATTGTAGAACATATTGGCACACAAATGATATGCATGTATTGTTTGGTAGAGTAGCTTGGCCACATGTAGTGCTTGTCTTTGGAACATAGAAATAACAGGCTGCTCTTAAACAGTTTTATACCTATATCTTAAAGGGGTGGTTCTGCTTTAATTTAGCTTTATTTTCAGACTCGCTTTCATCTGGTATGGTACCTATGGACTGGAAGAAAGCTAATGTCATTCCTATATTTAAAAAGGGAGTAAGATCTCAGCCTGGCAATTATAGGCCTGTAAGTTTGACATCAGTGGTGGGCAAGTTATTTGAAGGCTTGTTAAGGGATCACATACAAAATTATGTACTGGAGAATGGCATTATGAGCAGTAATCAGCATGGCTTTATGAAGGACAGGTCATGTCAGACCAATTTAATTGCTTTTTAAGATAAGGTGAGTAAGGAGCTGGACAGTGGGGATGCAGTAGATATAATCTATTTGGATTTTGCCACAGCATTTGATACCGTTCCCCACAAATGACTGCTTTCTAAGCTAAGGTCTATTGGTCTTAGTGAAGTCGTTTGCACATGGATATGAAACCGGCTACAGGATCGGGTACAGATGGTTGTTAATGGTATATTCTCTACTTGTAGTAAGGTTCTCAGTGGGGTCCCTCAGGGTTCTGTACTGGGTCCACTTTAGTTTAACTTGTTCATAAATGACTTAGGGGAGGGTATTATGAGTAATGTATCGGTGTTTGCAGATGACACAAAAGGCTGCAGCCCAGTCAATTCCATCCAGGATGTGGCATCCTTGCAGCAGGATCTCGACCAACTGGCAATCTGGGCGGCTAAGTGGCAGATGAGATTTAAATAAATGTAGGGTCATGCATCTGGGATGTAAAAATATGCAAGCCATTAATACCCTTAATGGGACTGAACTTGGCAAATCCATTATGGAGAAGAACCTTGAAGTCCTTGTAGATAATAAATTTGGCTGTAGCAAGCAATGCCAGACAGCAGCTGCAAGGGCAAACAAGGTATTGAGCTGTATTAAAAGGGGTATAGATTCACGGGAGGAGGGGGTTATTCTTCCACTTTACAGAGCGCTGGTAAGGCCCCATCTAGAATATGCTGTTCAGTTTTGGTCTCCAGTGCTCAAACGGGACGTTAGATGAATTATTGAATTAGAGAGGGTCCAAAAAAGGGCAACTAAGCTGGTAAAGGGTATGGAAAGTCTCAGTTAAGAAGAAGACTGGCCAAGTTGGGTTTGTTTATACTGGAGAAGAGGCGCTTAAGGGCAGTGGCACACTGGGAGATTAGTCGCGCCGCAACAAATCTCCCCGCAATGCCATCCCACCGGCTAGAATGTAAATCGCCAGTGGGCTGCGATGTCCCGCAGTCGTCTGAAGTTTCCTCTGAAGACAACTTCGGGCAACTGCAGGACATCGCAGCGACGCGTACGCCATCGATTTACATTCTAGCATGTACCACTGCTAGAAAAGGGGATCATATAATAATCTCTCTAATGTTTTACACAAGGCCACCCATTCCAATTAGAAGAAAGGATGTTCCGTTTAAATATTCAAAAAGGATTTTTTACTGTGAGAGCTGTGAAGTTGTGGAACTCCCTGGCTGAATCAGTTGTACTGGCTGATACATTAGATAGCTTCAAGAAGGGGTTGGATGGCTGTTTAGCAAGTGAGGGAATACATGGTTATGGGCAATAGCTATGTTTATTATGTTACAGAATGGCAAACTGTAACATAATAAGCAACTTTTCAAATGGTCTTCATTGTTTATTTTTTTAGTTTCTAAACTATTTGCCTTCTTCTGCTAACTCTTTGCCACTTTCAAATGGGGGTCACTGACTAAATAGACCAAAGAACTATTGTTCTATGAGGTTACAGTTATGCTGTTATTGTTACTTTTTATAACTGCTTTTTTAATTCAGGTCATCTTCTGTTTCTATTTAAACCACTCCCTGGTTGCTAAGGTAATTTGGACCCTAGCAACCATATAGCTGCTGAAACTCCAAACTGGAGAGCTGCTGAACAAAAACGGAATTAAAAAAAAAAACCTACAAATAAAAAAATGCAAACCAACTGCAAATTGTCTCAAAATATTACTCTCTACATCATGCTAAAAGTTAATTCAAAGGTGAACAGCCTCTTTAACAACTAACTTCCAAGGCCATAAGATACTTAAGGCTAAAAGATATTTAACACTAAATATATGTACATTGTAGCAGGGAGCCTCATAATGTACTAATTGGCTTGGTCACCCTTTCACATTAGAATAATTGTCCAGAAGAAAATAAAATGGCAGAAATAGGATTTATGATATACAAATAATGATATCCACCATGCATCAAGCCCCCACGGCCTGCCTTCAGATTTCTTAAAGTTCTATAATGGATGTGGCAGGCATCACAATGGGGGTTGCCACTGGTACTTTATAACTGGGCTGTACAAGAGCAACCTTCACCTGTTTTGGACACAGCACAGATCTGGCAATATTTGAAGAGCAATAGTCCTGCTATTGGAAAACTTTGTTATGCTCCAGGCCTTTGCACCTACACCAATGGTTAATGGCACGTGCTGATTCGTCTTTTTCAGCTTCAGGAAAAGTCTTCATTAAGAAAAAATGTGGTACATGGACGTATATATTCTTTACAGCCTGTGTCTACCACCAATGTGCTTATGCCAGAAATAACCAATAGGAACAAGCAATGTCC
The DNA here is from genome assembly GCF_000004195.4 of Xenopus tropicalis. NCBI lineage: Eukaryota > Metazoa > Chordata > Amphibia > Anura > Pipidae > Xenopus > Xenopus tropicalis. The sequence continues at coordinate 128,118,290 of NC_030681.2, forward strand.
AAATCCCCTAGTAACTCCTTCTACAACTTCTTATGGCAGTTAATGGGAATAACCCACGAGCTTGGCACAATGACCTGTATAACAAATGTGGAATTTAGACCTACAATCTGCTCTGTGTGTGATGGTGACTGTAGAGGTCAATGAACTTGCAAAAAGGAGCAGTTTTCATCAGCCTTTTCTTTGCCACCGGCCCAAAATAGAAACAATCGATAGCCACCCTCACATTTTCCTAAACAAATAGCAGCTTTCACCCAGCAGCCATTTTCCCTTTGACATCATCAGTGACATTTACATCTGCTAATAGCACATGTGCGCTGTAAAGTTTATGCAATGAAGAATGCAGGCTTACACAGGCAGAACTTGCTGCTTGGATTGAGCACTGTAACGGTTCAGCTGAGCTCCGGACAGGAGGTTAGGAGAAAAAACATGTTTCCCCAGCAGAGTGCACAGCTAGAGCAGAGTTTCTATGAAAACCAACAGTGCCATCTCTTCATTGGCTGCTAGACTGAAGGGCATGTTTGGTAACCCGAGTTGAATAAAACTGAGCATGCTCAGTAGCCAAGAGTCAAAGTCAAATCCTAAGGGAGGTGGGCCGAGTGGGTTAGAGGAGGAGAAGGAATGCCAAGGGATTAAGGGGATGCTGCAGCCTTACAACCTTTGAACAACCGGAGTAGCAGGTATTTAAAGATTTCAAATTCACTAATTACATTTTTTGTGGTGGGTTTAGATGTCCTTTACCTTTTGGTCTGGGGACGAAAATAAAGTTATTGAATGAGTTCTGATACCCCAAAATTGGTGTAGAACCAGCTACTCACCTTGTCTGTATGAATTATTGAGACCCACCACAAACAAGGCCCAGTTTTGTCCCAAACCACAGGTTAGAAATCCCTGTGCTAGGGGCTTTTGTAACATTTGGTAACTGTATAGTGTCACAATACTAATAAGCCGTAACCAAGCCCTTTAATTAAAAGGAATTAAATCCTTCTTGAAGCTTGGGTCACTGGTGGGTGTGAGAGCTGTAAACTCCTAGCCTAGGGTAGGGTAAGGAGTATAATGATATGCAGGTATACACAGCAGCATTCTGAAAAGCCTGTTTGTGGCACAAATAAAACACAATTTTGCACATAGCATAACACTGCATGTATATATCTCTAAAGTAACAAATTAGAATTACTGGGGGGCCTAACAAATTGTAACCACAGTTACATAGTTACATACATAGTTACATAGGGTTGAAAAAAGACCAGTGTCCATCAAGTTCAACCCATCCAAGTAAACCCAGCACACCCAACCCACACCTACCAATCTATACACTCACATACATAAACTATAAATACAACCACTAGTACTAACTGTAGATATTAGTATCACAATAGCCTTGGATATTCTGATTGATCAAGAACTCATCCAGGCCCCTCTTAAAGGCATTAACAGACAGTGAATCAACCATCCCTTTTTCTATAAGCTGAATTTGTATCTAAGTTGTATTTCTTCACAGAGCTCCTGCACTGGCAATTATTAGAAATACAGGTATAGGATCCCTTATGCAGAAAAACTCTTTATCCAGAAATCTCCAAATCACAGAAAGGCCATCTCCCAAAGACATTACTTCAATCAAATAATTCTCATTTTTAAAAATGATTTTCATTCGTACTTGATCCTAAGCTATAATTAATCCTTGGTGACAAAACAATCCTATTGGGTTTATTTCATGTTTGAATGCTTTTGAGGAGACTTGAGTCATGGAGATCCAAATTAAGGAAAGATCCCTTTTCTGGAAAACACCAGGTACTGAGCATTCTGGATAATAGGTCCAATACCTGTATTCCTTTAGTTATGCCCCCAGTCTAAACTTTCATGTACTAGCTGGGTGATATTAAATCTTTCTATCCCTTATCCAAAAACCCATTATCTAGAAAGCTCTGAATTATGGAAAGGCCATTGCCCATATAGTCCAATTTAAGCAAATAAGCAATTAAGTAATAAAGCAATAATTTGTAACACTTGCCTTTTTCTCTGTGATAGTAAAACAGTACCTTGTACTTAATAGTAATTAAGCTGCTATACTGGCAGCTAACCTACCCTATTGGGTTTCTTTAATGTTTAAATTATTTTAACATTTAAGCAGATATGATGATTTAAATTAAGGAAAGGTGCCCTTATACAGAAAACCTCAGCTCCCAAGAATTCCAGATAATAGATCCTATATTTGTACAGGTATGGAATCCATTATCCAAAAACCATTTAGCCAGAAAGCTCCAAATTATGGAAAGGTAAATGTATCATAGACTCCATTTTAATAAAATAATTCAAAATTTAAAAACATATTTCCTTTTTTTCTGTAATAATATAACAGAACCTTGTACAGGTATGGGATCCCTTATCCAGAAAGTTCCAAATTAAGGAAAGGCCATCTCCCATAGACTCCATTATAAGCAAATAATTCTAATTTTTTTTAAATGATTTCCTTTTTCTTTGTAATAATAAAACAGTACGTGTACTTGATCCCACCTAAGATATAATTAATCCTTATTGAAGGCAAAACAATCCTATTGGGGTTATTCAATATTTCAATGATTTTTAGCAGACTTATGGAGATCCAATTTACGGAAAGATCCCTTATCCGGAAAACCCCAGGTCCTGAGCATTCTGGATAACAGGTCCCATACCTGTACTTAATCCTAGATATAATACCAAAGATATAATTAATCCTTATTGGAGGTAAAACAATTCCATTGGGTTTATTTAAGATTTAAATTAATTTTTAGTAGACTTTGGTTTGATGATCGAAATTATGGAAAGACCCTTTATTCGAAAAACCCCAGGTCCCAAGAATTCTGGATAACAGGTCCCATAACTGTATATGAATGCATGTGATTATATCATGCTAGGCTAGCCTTTGGACTGATTCTTAGATTCATGCTTACCTATTATGCTTATTCATACTTGGAACTTCTGACTCCCATTGTAAATCTAAATACCCAGCTTACACTTCCCATTAACCCATAAAGTGGCAACATTTGTTGTAATGAAGGTATTTCTAATATTTTAAAGAAAATCTTATATACAAATCTTGATAGAGTGTGAATAGTATGGTTTTGGCACCAGAAAAATCTTTACAATATGTCCAAGGATCACATGAATATCACGCATGCCTCTATGCAAGAAGCTGATGAGCAGAACATCAGTTGTGTGTATCTGCATCACCTCACAGCACCAATATGGGACACTATTCTAACAGTGACAAGCAACACAGGTGAATGCATACACAATACAGCATCTCCAATACCCCACCCCCAATCATTCAACTCCTATATCCTATAACAACTACAACTATCTCTTTCCAGTAATCATGGAGACACTCCACATTAGTCCTTTAAGTAGCTTCAGGATATTCACACAAAAACAAGCTGTGACCCATGTATTAATACAAAATCATTTGTTTTACCACCGTTAGGTTCAGGACATTGTATTGTTGGTCCAGATAAGGCAAGTAACACGTTACACATGTGAAGCATATATAGGTATGGGACCTGTTATTCAGAATGCTCGGTATCTGGGGTTTTACACATAAGGGGTCTTTCTATAATTTGGATCTCCATTCTTTAAGTATACTAAAAGCATTTAACAACCCCAACAGGATTGTTTTGCCTCCCAAAATAATTAAGTATCTTAGTTAGGATCAAGCACAAGGTACTGTTTTATTTTTACAGGGAAATGAGATTTGCTTAAAATGGAGTTTACATATAGATAGGTAGGTAGATATATATAGATACAGAATGCATCATGAAAAGAACAGGACAATTTGATACAGATAAAACACTCTTCATCAAATAACACATAATCTAGTTTCTCCATCTCCATCTTGGTAATTTCTTAGATGTAGAAATCATCTGTAGTTCACATTATTCCTATTCTGCACTTTACCCCTTTAACAACCTTATACTACCGGTACCATGCACTAGTGGTTATTTAAATGCCTATTAGGAGAGCAGTATTCCCATACTGACAATTAACAGGCAATGAGTATGTGTACGTACAAGTAACTAAGCACTTTCTGAGTACAGCATGAGCACCACCATCCGTTCATCTCCCACAGCTTAGCAACGCATGATAATGACCAGTGGTAGCCAACTTGTTGCTATAGCGAGTCAAAATGCCTAGAAACCCTCCTTGAATCACTAGGGTGGTTACTCCTGATACAATCCATAAGCAAAATATGTATTCTTTGCAATTTCTTTATGCATACCTGATCTCCACAAATATAATTTTGTGCTTAAAAAGACGTATTACCAGTAAATCACAAAGTTCCAGGAATATGGCAATACTTATCCCCAACTGCAGGAAGACTGAAGCACCACTCAACAAGACGAACGAATACAGTTAGCAGAAGACAAGAATACAATAAGGGTTTTATAGAAGGGGGAAAAAAGGGCCAACTAGATATTATCTGCAGTCGCTTTTATGCCTGTACTCCAATACTCTGCCTTGTTTTTTCTGAATGCCCTGCTTCTCTATGGATGTGGTGTTACACAAGCCTAGAGCCGTGCGTGTAATGTGCAGCCTTAAATAGGTCATTCGCTGACATTCACAAGTGCCACAGCACTGGGGCTGAGAGCTGCACATTGCTATAGTCAGGGTGCTGAACTAAATAAGAAAACCCTAGATATAATAGATAATTAGTACATAGGTCGGTATGTATTATGCATCCATTATATTAAAGTAGACATAATAACCATTAGCAGATGCATTATAATAACACTGGCACATAAAAAACCTGAATAAGAATACGGAGTGCCAACTCGAACAAGGGTTTGGGGACTCTTATTAAAGAAAGATGAATCTATGTGATTCTATTACTCTATATAATGTGTAAATGGCTCCATATTTAAAGAATCTTTGGAAATCGAAATGCGCTTATTAAAGCACTTATGGAGATGCCACCACGCTGGTGTTGGAAAGACAGGGGCTGGCAGTAAAGGTAGGCTACAGATCATCTAGCGGCATATAGATAAATGAGAGAAGCTCAACCTGGAGCCCGACAGCTGTTGCTGAACTACAACTCACAAATACAATACCAATCCAGTAAACATAATTTGGTGTTGTAGAGGGTACTGTACCCTGTTAGCCATAGATCAAAAACAGATAACCTAGTGTAAGTGATACCTATTATTGACTAATTTAGTAGAATAAAAAAATGCTAGCTTTCAAGTTATGTGCCTGCTTCAGGCAAAGTATAATGTAACAATATTACACCTCTTGAAGCACTGACCTAAGCTGTTCAGATTGTATTTTATATTCCAATACATTAGCTAATATACTAATAGGAACTTACTCCATATTTTGCAGTAAGCCAAATTCACGCTGGACTAGCCAGCCCATATTAATAATACTGCACAATGCAATAACCATAACAGTATATGGCATGCAGAATACAAGCTACAGGCACAGATATATAAGCTTATACTGTATGCAGAGACAGGACAGAGAAATACATAAGAACTCACATATAATATTCCTTATAAAGAGAAGGAATCCATTCATATCATGCAGGGGCCAGGGTTGCAGAACGATAACTCCCAGCACTCCCAGAGAGCCGCTGTAGCGCAAGTTATAGTTAAACTAGGGACTCAGGCTGAACTATAGCACTCACCAATCTGCCGGCATTCCGGGATATGTCCTAATGCGCGATAGCAGCAATTCCTAGTGCAGCTGACAGCTGTTCCCTACACGATTCGTTTATAGAAAGCTTCCTAATTTTTAATTGATTCTTGGGTACTTCCGGTCCCTGGCCCCTCGGTAAAGTGCCGGTGACGTTATAATTCAATTCTCCAGTCTTCGCTTTACTTCGGCTTCACACAGATCTCAACGTGAGCAAAGCAATGGATCCGCCCCCGCGAAAAGCCAATTGGCTGCATCCCAAAAAGTCCTACCTTTTCTCCTCGATGATTGGTAGCAGGTCAATACATCCCCGCCCTCTGCATGGGGTTCCGCCTTCTGTCCGCTTTGATTGGTGAAAGCACTTATCATTCCAAAAAAGGCGAAGCCTGATTGGAAGGAGGCGGGGCCGAGCTCATTGCATAAGATTCACGTGGAAACTCACGAGTGGCAGAACTTGTAACGCTGTGCGTTTTTGTGCGTCTGTTTGTGTCTGTGCAGTGTGTTTGTGTGTCTGTTTGTGTTTGTGCAGTGTGTTTGTGTCTGTGCAGTGTGTGTTCCTGTGCCGTGCTAATCCTGTTAGCAGAACTACATGTCCCAGCATTCTTCAGAAGGCAACGCCAACTCTGCCCATTCTGTGCAGCACAGTTGCTCCTTGGTTGACAGATCGCTGACTGCGGCTAATGGGATAATTTTTTACCCTAAAATTACATTTTTGTTTAGTTTGAAACTGGAGAGCTCCCCAGAAATGTAGCATAATAATAAATACTATTTGTACCTCTTGTTGCAGTTAACCAATTGGGGGCTGTGGACTAATAACTATTATTATGAATGCTAGGCTATGGCACACAGTTTTTCAGCCAGGGCTAGGCTTGTCACCTTTCCTTTCCCTCAGGATTTTAAAAGAGAGGAGGAGAGGGGTGTAGCTGGTATGAGTGGGGCAGCGCCAGGCCAAGCATTACTGGTGCCTTTGGTACTGCTGCCCCCACATGCCCCTCACTGGCCTAACCCACCCCTATTGCCACTTGGTCCATGCAGTACCCCACAGCTTTCTGCTGGCTCCCCCATCCCTGTTTGCTTGCTTACTCCCTCTCACTCAAGCTGCACCCTTCAACAACTGCCCCCAAGGCACATGCATTGCCTGTCTACACCTAGGTCCCACCCTGAACAGAAAGGCAGTAAACTGCAGATTTATTGACAACTGCAGTGTCAGACTGGGGTGCCAAGGGCCCACCAGATAACCTTAGACCAGGGGTGGCCAGACTCGGTCTAGTCGCGATCGACCGGACCGATGCGGATGTGAGGCGTGCGTATGTACACGACACAGCGTACATATGCAATCACGGAGCACTTCCGCATCCCCGGCTTGATAACGGTCCACCAGGAATCCTCGGGGGATTGACTGGTGGACCGCGATTGACGTATTGGCCACCCCTGCCTTAGACCTTAGGCCCACTCTCCAGACCACCTTTCCTTCCCTGTTCACTCACTTTCCTTAATTACTTCATTTTACATACTATTATCTATCCTTTCCTCCATTTCTTCTGATATAAAATTGTTAATGGCCGTGGTGGAGGCATACAAGGCAAATGGTTGGTTAAGCAGAAGGGCCCACTGACACCTCGGCCCACCGGGAGTTTTCCTGGTATCCTGGTGGGCCAGTCCAACACTGGACAACTACATAGTCAATCTTTAATACTGACCCCCACCTTAGTAGGTTATTTACCAGCTGGCCGGTGAAATATTGGCCAAATGGCAATCCAGTCCTGTACAGCCTGGCATTTAGAGAACTTGGTGCCTAATGCCAAAGAGATAGAAACACATGGGGGTATACAGACTTTGTGGTTATAGTGTCCTGGTTGGAAACAAACCCATAGATCATATAGCTCACCCCTAAACATTCTATTGCTCATCCCTTTTAGGGTGATGGCAGATGGAGAGGAAACTTGCAAGAAAACTTATTGTGATTTTGGAAAATGAAGCTTGAACATGAAGTTTTCTTGCAAGATAAGGATTTCTGGGAGATTTGTTGCCGCAGTACCACAGATTTATCCTGGGTCACTAATCTGCCATCACCGTTAGACTTAATGTTGTGGGTTGTGTCAGAGGCTTTGGAATTTCTCTACAGCTGTTTGCATTGTCCCGGTCAATGAATGAATGAGTATTTTGAGGAGTGGAGACATTGCCTCTTCATGCTTTCATAACTATGGCACTTTCCATACATAATTACACTCTCCTCACCAGATCTGAAAGTGAGCTGTGACCTCAAGTCAAAATAAGTATTAACTGAGAAATCAGTGTGTGTTATGTTATGTCACCATTCTATTCCTGCTATGTAACCATCACTATAGTGTAGAAGAGCATCCGCCCTACTCATTACCCGTCTGCTCAGACAGGTCCCCAGCAGGTCCCCCAAGCTGCCAATGCACATCAACAACCTCTTTCCAACTAATATTGTTTCACTGCTCTAGGCTTTGATACTATCACCCTACCACATTCCACAGATTTATACGCAAATGGTAACAACCTTATATAGATATGAAACCAGTCATTTGCCTGTTTAATCAGCATATGTATGGGACCCGTTATCCAGAATGCTCAGAACCTAGGGTTTTTTGGATAAGCGGTCTTTCTGTAATTTGGATCTCTATCCCTTAAGTCTACTAAAGAAATAATTTAAACATTAAATAAACGCAATAGGATCATGTTGCCTCCAGTAAGGGTTAATTATATCTTAGTTGGGATCAAGTACAAAGTTCTGTTTTATTTTTACAGAGAAAAAGGAAATCATTTATAAAAATTTGAATTATTTGTTTAAAATTGAGTCTATGGGATATGTCCTTTCTGTAATTTTGAGCTTTCTGGATAACGGGTTCCTGGATAACAGATCCAGTACCTCTGTGTTCAAATATAACATATGAGGCTCATGCTGCACTGTGGTTTTGCAGTTCATTTGTGTCTGTTATTTTGCCAAAGTTCTCAGAGGAATTTTACCCCTGCAAAACTGACTTTCTCCCTTCGGCAAGAGCTAAATATTCATCCATATTTTTTTGTCTCGTTTATCCAGGGCTAAAATTCCCACCATGCAGAGTTTTATTACATTTGTAGATGCAATTGTTCTGTTAGTGATTTTTTTATGATCAGAATCATATTCACAATCAAAGTCACAATCAAAGGCAGAATATTTTGAATGTATTTTTGTCGATGGTGTTAAACTATTCTTTTTTTGGCTTAATGAGCTGTGGCTTCTGCCTCTCTGTCTCTCATAGTTTTGTCCGCTCAGTTTTCCCACTTAACTCTAATCAGTGTAGGACTGACCTGCCAGTGTACCAGAGGATCTCCTGGTGGGCCCCAGTCTGGCAAACTTCCCATTAGTCCTTTTTTTAATACCACCATAAGCCTATATAACCTCTACACCATTTGTTCAAGCTCTGTGGTGAGCCCTAGAAGGCAGTGGGCAGAGGCAGGCCTAATGACTGTGGCACACCAGGCAAATCCATAAATTGACTGCGCCCCCCAAGTGACAGGCAGAGGCAGGGCACAATAGCTCTCCTGAACTTTCACAAGCCTCCAGAGGTAGAGAAGTGCCAGAACTAGGGGTAGGCAGAAGAATTACATGCCCTGCACCCCTCACTGTTGTGCCCTAGCTAAGAGCAAACGGAGCACACCCTTCAGAGAATCAAATGCCCTGCGTGCTGACCAAAAACAACAGTAAAGAAACAGTACCGCACACACAAGGACTTTGGGAAGAATACAAAATATTTATTGAAAAAGATCTTTGTGTGCGGTACTCTGTTTCTCAGATAAGGGGTCTTTCCATAATGTAGATCACCATACCATAAGGTTACTATAAAACATATAAACATAACAAGATAAACAAATAGTATAGTTATCATAAAATGCAAGCTACTGTTTTATTATTACCTTGAGCCCTAACCCAATCTATGGTAAAACAGGCCCAAAAGTTTATTCCACCAATCCACTTTGGATTTCAGATGGGCCGTATAGGATTGTCCACTTATTTTCAACAACACAGTCATTTTGTCTAATCAGCTAGAACAGTGCCAGGCCAATGTACATGTGCTCAATGCTGCATGATTTGGGGTATTTTTTTGCCCCCCCCCCCCAGCTGCTGCACCCTAGGCACCTGCCTACCCCTAATTCCGTCCCTGAGCTAGAATATTTTTTCAAGGAGTTCTGTAATAAAAGCGAACCAAACACCATTATGCAGAGACCCTTCTTGGGGTTATTTAGAGTATAGTCCCCATACAGTGGCAAAATTAAAGAGAAACAGAATACTGGAAACCAGAGTTAAAAGACAAGACACAAAAAGGAACTTCCATATGTTTGCCCATAGCAAAAAAAAAAGCAAACACCAAATTATCTGGAACTGGAACTTTTTCAACAAGTTAGTCACATTTATTTGTACTGCTAGAGGAATCCAATATTTGTGCACCCACTACCCAGGAACTGAAAAGCAAGCAACCATTGCATAAACCTATTTCAGTTCAGAAGTACATTGAAATACAGAGCATATATATATAGAGAGAGAGAGAGAACCCAGGGTGGTCTGTTCCCGTCGGGACCTTTCTCAAGGCATGCCGAAACGTAACGTTGGCTGTTCATGCGTTTTTAATACACGATTGATCTTTTTGGAATATAACTTGGTGTTGCTGGTCTTTTTTTAGATATATATATATATACAAGCAAAGGTTAAGTGCAGGGAAAAAATCCAGTTAATCAGATGAAAGTAAATCATTATAGGAAAAGAGCAGTGCTAGAAATAACAAGAGGCAAGATTCAATACCTGCTGTAAGTTAAGCACTAGAGACACCTACTGGTTATGTATCAGAATACAGGATCCAGTAGAACTGCTGACAAAGCCAGAAAAATATCTATCTTCCTTATGATGCATCTGGCACAATTTACCACTTATGTTTATTGAATCCACTGATTATTTTTATAATTATTCTGACACTGCTATATCCTGGTTCCTTTTGTGTCCTTCAAGTCACTCCTACAGGACATCCCAGCTTTTACACAACCTGTCTATTTGATAAACAATTTGCTCTTAGCCTTATGATTTTTTTTTGCTCTGGGCAAGTCTTATAGCATTGGTTTTCCCTCATCAATAATTAGCAACTAATCAGCAATTAGCTTTCAGTAGCAGTAAGATAGATAATAAATACGTAGAAGGATCTGATTGGTTGCTTTGGGCAACATCCCAACTGCAATTTCACACCAATATTAGTAAATCAGCCCCCTTGTGTTTGGCTACAGGTTGTATTAAAAGTGCCTGTTGCCTTCCACTTCTGTGCACACCCAAGATCCTACCCTACAGCTGTGTACCCCTCACTGTGCCCATTATACAACTGGGTTCATGAGAAATTTATTTGTGGTGTGTTTTAGGTCAGGTAATTTAGATTTTGTAAAATAAAATGAATAAAGGCAAAGCACAACTCTTCATACAGGTTAGGCACACAACAAATTTTAATTAAGATCATTACACATTTTACAGACATGCATCAATTTCTGAACAGAAGGGCAATTGGACCCACAGATGAAAAGCCAGAACCAAGGCCTCAGTGCAAAATTTGGTCCACGGATACTTCCAGACACTTATGCTCACAATGAATTATCTTGAGCCCACTGTGACCTGTACACAGTGTATAAGATTTTCTTTTCTTGCAGTAGTTAGACTCCAGGACCCAACTGTAGTGACAACCCATATAGCTTTGCCCATGGCGGTTCTGGTAGCACCCACATACAATACTAAAGACTTACTGACGTGGCACCAACTAAGCAACTTTTCTGTTGGGTCTGAGCCATTCTTCCCCATCACCCTTTTATATCTCCCTTTTGGGGAGTCCTTATAGCAAAACAGAAATAGAAATAGCTTCACTCTCTTCTTGCCTTAGAGCCAAAATATCTAGCTAAAAAACTTGAAGATAAAAGTTTGGGGGGAAGAGTTGGATTTTCTGTTCACCATTTATATGACCCTTAAGTTACATGCGCTTGGTGAGAATCAATGTAACTTCTGTTCTGGGTGGTAAGTTGCCAGTCCCCACTACGTGACAGCCATGGTGTGTAGTGTGACTGCCATTCTGCCAGTGTTGCATAGGTGTCTCCATGTTTCAAGCATTATATAAGTATATTTGGCAGAAGTGGCATTATTGCTGAATTCCCAGTACAAATGTGCAGAGCTATATAAAGCTAAAATATCATGCCTATGCTAACAAGCTAATTTAACTCAAGTTAATTACCTTTACAGCATCACTGATACATGCATGTTCTACAGTAGCAGTTCATAAACAGCCCAGTAATTAGGACCCTGCACCTTGAACTGGGCACATGAGCATGTATAACTTTTGTTGACCATGGTAACAGAATGCTTTAGTGCTGCAATTTGTTTCCCATTCAGATGATGCCAAACAATCCCTGTCTGGCTGCCTTCCAGCAGAAGTCTCTGCCATAGACAGAGTATCTTCCATTCAGATGAATGGAAAGCAGTTATCGCCCTAAACTCTAACACCCTAAAACACCATCCTTATATGAGCCCAGCCTACTAAATAAAAATCATGAATTTTAACCTTCACAATTCATATTGACCAAACTGGATCTTGATTGGGGTACAACCAGTAATAAATAAAAACACTAAAATGACAGGGATTTCTTAGAGCCAGCACTTGGCAACTGGGAGCCCAGAAGGTCTTGACAAGAATTAAGGTAGGAGTCTACTGTGTAGCTTGTTCCTGGGTTTGCCTGTGTCCCACCAGTTAATTCTTCTATTAGACCTCCATTCACATTGAATCTTTGCATAATACTGCTGGCAGAAGGTCAGGGAATGGTGAGAAAACACAAGAAGGATATAAACATGGAAAAAACAAGAGCACGAGAGAGAAAGGGCCACTGAGGTCAGGTGCAGAAATAAACTAAGGAAAGGGAGAATGTGGGAGGCAAAAGTAAAACAAAAAATGATCAGAAGGAGAGAAAAAAGTACAGATCAGTAAAAAGAACAAACTCACATCCACAACTGAACTCCTATCAGCAAACCCAAACAGATTCTGTGTGCTTTGTTAGTATAAAATACCATGAGCACACTGGGCCCAGTCCCACTTACCAAACAGAGGTTTGCTTTCATTATTCTAACCATTCTGGAACATTGAAATTAATAGTTCTTTTCTGCATTACTAGACCAGGGCAACATGAATCTATCTGCTAATTATCTATATCGTTATCCTCCTTACAGCTCCAGAAGGGAGTGAGGGATGCTTAAGGAGAAAAGCATCTAATATACAGTGGAACATGCAAAAGGCAGTATCAAACTGAAGGAAAAGCAGTGTGTAGGGGAGAGCGAGACTTACAGAAACAAGTACAGGATGCAGGAGACTGCAGGACAGAGAAGCAATTTTAAGCTGCCTTAAAAGGCTAGTTCACCTTTAAATTAACTTATAGTATGATGTAGGCAGTGATATTCTGCAACAGTTTGCAATCATTTTTTATAGTTTCTCAATTATTTAGCTTTTTGTATCGCAGCTCCCTATTTTTGGTATTTCAACAGCTATCTGGATGCTAGGGTCTTATTTTCACTAGCAACAAGATAGTGGTTTCAATAAGAGATTGGAATAAGTTTAGGAGAGAGACTGAATAAAAACATAAGTAGGAAAAAGTAATGATAACAATAAAATTGTAGCCTCACAGAGCAATAGATTTTTGGCTAAAAACAAAAAATAAAGAAGACCAACTGCAAAGTTGCTGCTAGAAATAGGACATTATCTAGCTCCCTAAATGTTAACTCAAAGGTGAACCACCATTTTAATAAGTGTGGGGTGACAGCAGGAAATGTAAGGCGCAGAGTAAATTGTATAATACAAAGGATATGGCATGCAAATCAATGAAGCAAAAGAAAATATAAAACAAAGTCATCTCAGAAAGGGGGGAGCCTTCTCAAAGTGGTTTGAGAAGTGCCAGAGATATAGTGAGTGCAGGGGGAGTGTAATAATACAAAGTGTTCAAGCAAACACTGGGTTCTACTCCATGCAAGGATTTATTATTCACTTACTGATGAGAATGATGAACATTATTGCGCACAATACTCCCATGATGATCATCATCTGGGGGAGAAAGAGAAAGATAAGTGATTATGGTGGAATGAATCTCATACTGAGGCAATGCACCCACCCTTTCACCCCAACTCAGCTGAAGAGTGCAGGGCAGGGTGCAAAGTGCAAAAAATGTCTGCCCCATGAATACAGCAAATGCCTGAGTTCAGCAGCAATGGAGGGAACATGGGGGAGGCACAGCCCCTAATTTGTGCATCATTCTGACCTGCCAGGCAGTGGGTGCAAGCCACCATGGAGCCCTGTACTTAGCACCCTATATATCGCAGGACAAGACAAGGCTGCTTTTCCTTTGGTGCAACACGCACCCAGCACCCAGTACCTGGACACAACTGGTTTTTGAACAGTTAACTGGAAGTTCTTATAGTTACAAAGAGATATCTTCAACCTCTGTACAGCGCATGAGCACAACAACATCACAACATTTGTTTTCACATGAAATTCATTTTCAGTCGCCTGTAGCCAGTCGGTATAAATGATGGCAGGAGGTGCTGACAATTCAAATTCATTATATTTGAGTTTTAATTATTCTAGAAATAGAAAAAAAAAGTAATATAGTTTGCAAAAGTGCTTAGAAGAGCAATTTTACATTTACTTGTTTTGTGGGCTTACTTTTCCTTTAACTATTAATGCATGAAAGCTGCTGCTTGTCTGGACTAATAACTCACTGATATAACTGAACCCAGGCATTTGTTACATTATACCTGCCCAGGGCCACTGATAGCCCTACGAGAGAAAAAAAAAAAGCACCAAGACCCCTAAAAGACTAAAGTCCCACCATTCAGCACACCAATGTCCTCATGTAAACAGCCACCACAACAAGGAAGTGCTGACATCATAAATAAGGGCTAATTACAATAATAATTACATTAATAGAGGCCGTTAGCTTTTCACTGCAGAGAGCAGGTAATTACAGTGACAATTACTAGAGCTGTTGGCTCTGCTACAAAGTGAGACATAACAGTAACAATGAAACGGAGTTGTTTTTACAGTAAGAAGCCGCCTTAATTACAGGAGCCAATGAATGGGAGGAACTGGCATTACAGTGAGGAGATTAATTACCAGAGATTTTAACTGAATAAACAACCAGTGTTTAATGCCACTTATATACAATTAGAATGTTCCACCTGGGTTTTCTGTAGTGAAGTGGCTACAAGGTACCGACATAGCCTTAAGGTTTAAGCTACAAAGGGCTGATCTTGTCCTGCATTTATCCGCAGACTGAGAATCAGCCCCTATGCTCTGATCAGAGCCACTGCATCAACCTGGGTGCAGGCACATGGAGCATATTTTGGCGCTGAAACATATGTGAGTATGCATTTTTGTGCCATGACCAGCCTTTGAATGTGCCTGCACCTGGCCTGATGCAGTGGCTCCATTGCCACAAGGTACTGGAGGGAGGACGGATGATCCAGCTGTGAATTTACCTATCCTGATGGTCTCCTAAGGCTTAGGCTTAAGCCACACAGAGCTGATTCTTGGCCCAGCTAGGACTTAGTGAATGTTAGTCAGTAATTTCTGTATCAGCCTGGTTATTAAAATAAGCAAAGACAAATAGGCACACAGTCCTACACCCCAGTGTCTTCTCCATCAGCTCCTTCCACCTCCATCATCCTTCTCTCTCACATCTACTCAGTGTTCCCTCTCTAGTGTTTATTGCTGCTCACCTTGCAGTTTCTCCACCAGTACTTTCTCTTCAGTTTGGCTGCACTGGTTTCAAACTGGGAAGCTCCAGCTTGGAGAGCATCTGCTCGGTCATCCAACTCTGCCAGCTTCTGATCTCGATCCAGGACCTTGTCCACATTTACCCGCATGATATCCACTACCTGCCCCCACCAGGAGAATGGACAGATCCATCAAACCTCATTGGTCATAAAAATCAGTAGAACAGAGAGAAGACTGTTTGACAGCTGCAGGCCTTTATAAAGTTATCTTCATATAAAACAACCTTTCTACGGAAACATAGTAAATATTAATACATAAACTGTATTTAGCTTTGGCTCCTTGTTGATATTGTTGCCAACTGGGCACCACTCCCTACTTTGGTAATACAGAGAAGTGCCTATTTCTCTATTTTAAGTATTACAATAGTTTCTATGGTCCAAGTTATTTGGCCAATCATACTGAGGGGTGATCTCAGCACAGTGAATAGACCAAGATAAATTTAAACAGGCTGATAACCTGATTCCATTTGTGTATAGGGTGATGAGGAGACATTGGATCTATCTATGTGAGTGGCTAAATTGAACAAATATCAAAATACTCAGGCCATGAAAACATTTGGATATTTACCTGCTTAAAAGATTCTACAAATCTACAGTCCCTGACTCTTAGTCCCTCCTTTACCTCACCGCCAATGGTTTAGTGTAAAAAGTAAGTCTTTTTCCAATGAACATAATGCCAAGTTTATCTAGGGGTATTACATTTGAGGTATAATAATCCCCCTTTACACTGGCAGTTGGAGCCCACCCTCCTGCAATTAAACTTTCACATGAGCTCAAATGAAATGCTGTACTCCTCTTTCTGGAAAGCCTGAGTATATTAGAGACGGTAGCTAAGGACCAGAGAGCTACAAAGTCTGGAATAAAGTTTTGGAGGAGAGCCACATCTACAATAAAACTGGTTTCAGTTTGCAGGAGCCCTAAAACTGACATGGAAGTTCACCTTCCAGCAGGGCAATCACCCTAAACACACAGCTAAAGCTGCACTACAGATATAATTTATTATAGTATTATGTTGTGTGAATCAAACTGTAACAATCCCCGTTAAAGCCAAAGTCCAAGGGAGTGTATACTTACAGTCTGCAAGGAATGGTAGCTGATAGGAGCAGTTAGTAGTAGTATAATAAATGTAGAGTTTTAATCCATAACAATCAGTAAAGGTTTGTGGCCAAGAAGGGGCCTGTCCCGTACCTCATTTACTTGTGCTTGGGTTTGTAGAAGCCTACGGTTACTACTTGCGGGAGGTCCCCCTGATCCTGACCTGAAATTGAACAAAAAAAATGGTTAGTAAAAAGCTGATATACAAAGAACATGTCTGCCTTAACTTCATCAGGCACTGCAACATCATCGGCTCAGGCAATGAGGCCTTTCTACTACACAGGGGGGTCTTAAAGAACAATGTAGTTGAATAAGTGATTCTAAACCAATTCCGCCATACTTAATCTTTTTTCCCACTGGGACCAAATCAGGTTGCAGAATCAGATTAATGACCCCATAACTGGTTTAGAATCTCTTATTCAGCATGTTTTAACGACTATGTTAAATTGTAGGAAAACATTATCCGCTATTTAGGGGGATCTTGGGTCCTGACATACAGGTTAAGAATCTATGATTTAAAGCAGGGGTCCCCAACTTTTTCTACCTGTGAGTAACATTCAAATGTAATGTTGCATTGCTTTCAAAATGCTCATTTAAGTAAGTGTATTGTGCCTATTGATACAACTCACTATGATATTCCTGGAGCTACCACCAAATCCAGGGTATGGGGGAGATCCAGGGTCCCTGGCTTTCATTCATCAAAGGAGGCAGGATGGATGCATTGGCAACCAGGTGAAAGTGCAGAAGCTACTGAGTAGCTATTGTGGCTGGTTTATTTTACAGAAAGGATAGGAGGATTCAGAATAATATTTATTACAGTTGTTAAAGCTAAAAGAAAAAAATATTGGATAGAAATATTGGATGAGTGGCACAGCCAGACTGGATGAGGGTATGCACTGGAGTTGGTGTAGTAGTAGATCCTTACACTGGCTAATGCATGGAGTTATTAATTTTAAACTAAAGTCAATTTTCTAACAAATTGTATGATCATTGGACATCTGCTTTGCATGGGCATGGGTTCCTTACAGGCTGGTTCAGATTGACTGTAGATGTAGTGTAGGCTGGAAAATCCTCTCCGATATCTGACTTTTGGCCCCTGGGGCTGAATGATTAGTTCTAAACAGGGTCTAAACAGGCCTGCCACTTGGGTGGCCAGTGGGCAAAAGTCCATTTGTTTGGTATCCTGGACTAACAAGTGGATCTTACTGTGTCCAGCTTTAGAGGGAAGCAGGGAGATAGTCAGGACCCAGGTCATCATGTGAGATGTAACATCAGGAGGAACAGCAAGCTTTAATGAAGCACAACACTTCAGCTTTGCATAATTCCCCATTTAATTTGGTAACCCTGGCATCCTTCATTTCTCCTTTAACCTGGGTCCCTTCTTGTGAAACTTAAGCCCCTGTGTGACTGGCCTATAACTTTTCCTTCGACACAGGAAAACAGAGCACTGACAGCCCAGTAACTAGATGAGCATCATTTGATTAAAAAAGACATTGAGTCAATGGCAATTTATTTAGCCAGTCGGTAATGACTGTGTCCAACTGCTCTCAGGATTGATTTAACCTGTCAGTAATGACTGCTCAGTAGATCTGAGTAAACAGAATTTTACTGTTAAATTAGGGAAAATATCCTTTGAAATTGTCTGTTTCCCAGATTTACCACTTTACGTTGCCTGACAACAATGTTGCCTGGAATACTCCAATTGGATTTGGCACTGGATGCCTGTGCTGTGTTAAACCTGAAGGGCTGGGCAGGGAGGGGGGCTCCAGGCATTAACGCATTCCACCTCCTGCCTCCTATCTCATTCTCCTAACATTCTGTATAGTATTGAGGCAAACATCAGCCACACTGACACTGATAATTATAGCTGCATTGATACCTATGCAGTTAAATGACCCTACACAAGTGCAGCCCTGGCAGGGAATATAGCATTGCGCAATATTGTAACTATAAGATTCTGGGCCCCACAGCAAAATCCTTTGGGAATAAGCCATTTTTTGAAACTGATTATCAGACCCACAGAAACTTCTGAATATATATGAATATTATAATAATAGAAAGACATTTAAAGATAGATTTAAAAACAAACACACATATAAAAAAATAAATAAGGCCAACTGCAATTTGTGTTCAACACACGTTACAATAACGTTCAGGGCTGAATAATCAGATATGGAGGTAGAAAGAATTGGAATTCTATCCCTATGTGATGATTCAGCCCTAAACGCTTGCCTTTGCTTTGGTGCTATTGCTAAATTTTCTGTCGAGATGATTGATATTCAATAATTTTGCAATAGCGGTCACCTCATCAATCCCCTGAATATCGTACTAAACCTTTTTTCATATGATAATATCGGTGCGTGTATGGCCAGTTTAAAGGTTGATTCTAAGACAAACTTACCTTTGAAAGGATTCATGTTATTCTGTTAAGTATGAATATTTATGTTTATGCAGTGTTTGGGCAAGAGGGCAATTTCTTTTTAATTTGGACTCTAGTTAAACAGCGCCATCTAGTGATCAATTTACATGAGACATTTGTTGATACTTGCTTATATAGAGCCAGTCAGAATGTTATAGAGCAGTGCTGTCCAACTGGCCCCCCTCTGTGTGGCCCCCCACCTGTCTGGCTGCTTTGATGGTTTACCTTTGAGTAAGATTTAAATGGAATCAGTACTGAAATTAACTGGCTCCCTGCATTGCTCACACCTCAGATTCAGGCTGTAATCCACCTGTATTGTTTAAAAATGTAATCCCCTGTGTTGTTCACACCTTTTAATCCCTGCCTGTGTGTGCCATACTTTGCCTGTGTGTGCCATACTCTGCCTGCCCTATGCTGCCTGTGTGTGCCATACTCTGCCTGCCCTATGCTGCCTGTGGGTGCCATACTCTGCCTGCCCTATGCTGCCTGTGGGTGCCATACTCTGCCTGCCCTATGCTGCCTGTGGGTGCCATACTCTGCCTGCGGGTGCCATACTCTGCCTGCCCTATGCTGCCTGTGGGTGCCATACTCTGCCTGCCCTATGCTGCCTGTGGGTGCCATTCTCTGCCTACCCTATGCTGCCTGTGGGAGGTGAACCTGGCAGGGGTTTGTTCTGGGAGTTTGTTAGCAGTTGGAAATAGCCATTAAATGGTCCCTAAGGTGTGTAATTATGTTGCTGGGGGTTGCTGTGCTATCCACAGGGGAGGAGGAGGCATATGGATTTAAGGGTATATCTTAATATGACATAATATAATTCTTTCGCATATGAATGATAGTTGATATCCCCGCAGTAAGGACCAAGCATTTGGGTTTTTGCTGCACTATCACCATTGTGATAAAATAGGTGTGGTTTGAAGTTGTGTGGTTTAAAAAGGGGAGTGGTCAAAACTGGCTTCCATTAGCGGCCCTCCACCATGTATGCTAGAGAAATTCCAGCCCTCGGCACCACAGAAGTTGGACAGCCCTGTTAGAGCAACAATAAAAAAATAACAAAACAACCAAAAATGGTAACTAAGATACGTTTATGTATATTTAGGTCCTTTTTCAAGCTGATTACCAGTGGTAGTTCCATAAAGGTTGCCCTGCTTACATAGAAAAAGCAATAACTTCTGATTTCGCACTACTTATAACTGGTTTGACTGAATTAAGAATTTGCTTGAGGGTTGATGCAAGTGCTGGAGGGCCATACACAAGGCACCTGCTCCAACTTGACTGTCAGTAATAACAGGCCGGCCATGTGCTGTGAAGTTGGACTCCCATATCCAACCAACTTGCCAGTCATGCCTCACAGTGTGGAACTGTTTATTGCAAATATTTGTGCTCATTAATGGTAGCAACTGTCAATGCCATATGCAAGATGCATGATGGGAAAATAACATGGCACTCTGCACGTTGCCCCCCCTGATAAATGTCTGGGACTTTCCTCTGCAGCCATGATGCAAACTAAATATAAAGCTCTATGTTTACTAATTGGATATGTGGATTTCAGTGTGAAGTTCTAATTAACAGGCAGACACCTAGGTGAGAGGGGGAGGTGTGACGGCGTATGGGTGAGAGAAATGAAGGGGGAAGGTGTGAGGCACAGGAGAGGGCTAATCTTAGCTACATGGCTTGGAGGGGAGGCAAGTTGTTAGAGAATAACACACAAAAGTGCTGCAGAAATACAGATCACTTGATTTTCTTCCAAAATGTGTTTATTGTCAGAAATAATCTGTGCCCCCCAGATAGCACTGAGCATGCACAGTATAGGGCCCCTGTGTTGGATTAGTGTTTGGGCCCCTTCCAATTTACTAGAAGTCGACTAGGATGTGATTAAACTACAACTCCCACCCCTGACTCAGTTCCTGTGCAGAGTCCTACATACATATAATGGCTGTGCAGATAAGAACTGCAGTTCCTGATATCTATATATATATTTATGCAGTGCTGATTGGTTGCTATGGATTGCCCAACTGGTGCACTTTTGCAAAACTAAGCTACAACACTCAAGTAAATAAACATTTACTAACACAGGGGCAAGGTGCACGAAAAGCCAGGCAGTGAATAGCTGTCATTGGCCCAGTGCTGGCTTGTCCTAGGGTCCCAAACATTTGGTACAATGTATAATGCAAGGCTAGCAGGAGCGCTGGGAGCTTGTCAGTAACAGCGGGAAGCAGGTGGGACAGCAGGGTGACAAGCGAATGGGCACTGCCCGTGGGGGAAGGATCAGCACTGAGCACGCGGACAGCGCCGTGACACTGGGACACATTGCAGCCCTGGGGGAGGGGGGGGCTTACCTGTTAGTGGGGCTGCTACTCCCCTAATTATCCCAGAGCACATTCTGACTGGCTACTGACTAATTAGCAGTTTACAAGCAAGTGCAGGGCTTTTGTACTACCATCAACTAACTGCTAATTAGCCCTTTAATTGCTGTTTGTTACAGTATACACATTTAAAAGGATGGGGTACCAGCACTACCTTGCACTGCTGTACACATGGGCAGAATGGGGAGAAGTCTGAGCCCTGGGGTGGGCACACGGGAAGAAGCTGCCGCAGCTGGGAGAAAAGTACTGAGTATAAGGGCAGCAGGGGGAGAAGTACTGAGTATAAGGGCAGCAGGGGGAGAAGTACTGAGTATAAGGGCAGCAGGGGGAGAAGTACTGAGTATAAGGGCAGCAGGGGGAGAAGTACTGAGTATAAGGGCAGCAGGGGGAGAAGTACTGAGTATAAGGGCAGCAGGGAGAGAAGTACTGAGTATAAGGGCAGCAGGGAGAGAAGTACTGAGTATAAGGGCAGCAGGGGGAGAAGTACTGAGTATAAGGGCAGCAGGGGGAGAAGTACTGAGTATAAGGGCAGCAGGGGGAGAAGTACTGAGTATAAGGGCAGCAGGGGAAAAAGTACTGAGTATAAGGGCAGCAGGGGGAGCAGTACAGAGTATATGGGCAGCAGGGGGAGAAGTACTGAGTATATGGGCAGCAGGGGGAGAAGTACTGAGTATAAGAGCAGCAGGGGGAGAAGTACTGAGTATAAGGGCAGCAGGGGGAGAAGTACTGAGTATAAGGGCAGCACGGGGAGAAGTACTGAGTATAAGGGCAGCAGGGGGAGAAGTACTGAGTATAAGGGCAGCAGGGGGAGAAGTACTGAGTATAAGGGCAGCAGGGGGAGAAGTACTGAGTATAAGGGCAGCAGGGGGAAAAAGTACTGAGTATAAGGGCAGCAGGGGGAGAAGTACTGAGTATAAGGGCAGCAGGGGGAGAAGTACTGAGTATAAGGGCAGCAGGGGGAGAAGTACTGAGTATATGGGCAGCAGGGGGAGAAGTACCGAGTATAAGGGCAGCAGGGAGAGAAGTACTGAGTATAAGGGCAGCAGGGGGAGAAGTACTGAGTATAAGGGCAGCAGGGGGAGAAGTACTGAGTATAAGGGCAGCAGGGGGAGAAGTACTGAGTATATGGGCAGCAGGGGGAGAAGTACCGAGTATAAGGGCAGCAGGGAGAGAAGTACTGAGTATAAGGGCAGCAGGGGGAGAAGTACTGAGTATATAGGCAGCAGGGGGAGAAGTACTGAGTATAAGGGCAGCAGGGAGAGAAGTACCGAGTATAAGGGCAGCAGGGGGAGAAGTACTGAGTATATGGGCAGCAGGGGGAGAAGTACTGAGTATAAGGGCAGCAGGGAGAGAAGTACTGAGTATAAGGGCAGCAGGGGGCGAAGTACTGAGTATATGGGCAGCAGGGGGAGAAGTACTGAGTAGTTGGGGGTGAAAGTGCTAATGGGAAATGCAGATGTTGAGCTGAGATGAGCAGAAGTGAATGGAGTTAGGGCTACACAGAGGAGGGTATGGGCACTGAGAATGGGGCGTCCCTGCTGATGGGGGTGGGCACTGACCTGGCACTGGGCAATCTCTCAGTTTCCTACTCACATGGTTGGTGTTGGTCCCTCTGATCCTCTCCACATGGGAGCCCCGCAGATCTGCAGGTTTCACTACATTCATCATCCCAGAACGTGAAAGGGAGGGAGGGGACTGGCAGGAGGCGGGCAGTGGATGGGCAGGGTTGCTAAGTGCGGGGCATGCATGGGTATAGGAAGCAGCAAAGCAGAGTTACGGATCCTGAGCGGGGGGTCCACAGAGGAGGACAAGGAGGGGGAAGTTCACGCCCCATAGACCTTGTATTGATAATAAAGGATGTTCCCTTACATATACATGCTTTTTTTTAGCTTCTAAATGAGAACATTTCTTTAGATTATCAAATACTGTAACAAGTTTAATCAAGGTTCACCTCTTGCCTTTAGCACCCCTACAAATAAAAATGGACCATACCAAACGCCCTTCCGCTCATTAAACTCACATACGAAACCAGGGGAGTGGTGGACAAGTTTGAAAAAGTGTGGAGTGTCTGGTGCAACCCAAACCCCGAGGGCCCGTAGTTTTACCATAGACCAGCACCAACCATATCAGCACACCGACTCGCCACCAACAGTAGATAACCTTAACATGAAGTGAAATAATGCATACACTGTAATATATCGTACTGATTTATTATAACAAAATGTATGGCAATACTCATGTCTTATTTTATTGTTTTGTTTGATTTTTGTAAAACAAATAAAAAATTTACCTTTAAAAAAAAAAAATGGACCATACCAGACAGCAGCGTAACTAAATGTTACTGGGCCCCAGCGCAAATTAAATTTAGGGCCCCAAAACATTCATATTGTGGCCTGTTGTAATCACTCATTAATTAGTGCTTTTACTGGGCTCCCTAAATTGCAACCGCAGGGTCTGCACCCCTGATACCAGAACTATTCAGGATAAGCAAAAGTCTGCAGCCTGTTCCACTGGCCAAATCTGCTGCCCAGTTAACTTTGCCCCTTTCCTCTGCAACTGTGTGAGGAACAAGGGAATGTGAGCAGAGAATCCCTCCTTATGGAGCAGCTTCCTTACCAGGCAAATGTGTGGAAATATGTCAGGCACCTTACTCAGTACAGGTTGGGGGTTAAGGTGGCCATACATGGGCAGATTTGGCAGCTTATCTGCCTCTGTATGGTCACCTGTGATAGGCCTAAAATTGGCCTCGATCGGACAGGTCATCAGATCAGGCACTGCATTGGTTTGTTGATATGGTCCCCGATCCTACAGCGCCTATGCCTGCTGTTGTAATTCGATAATTTGGCCCTAGGGAGAATTAGCCTGATATCGCCCATCTTTAGGTGGGCATATCGGTGGAATATCCACTTGCTTTGCAACCTCGTCAAACGCGTGAACCTTTCCACGTGTGGCCGCCTTTAGTTGCTTCCAACCATTCTCTCCAGAGCCTTTCCCCCCAGAGCCCACTGACTCCAGCAGTTCATTGCCCCTCTCTCATGGAAAGTGCTGCTCTCTAGGCAATTACCTCTTGTCCCGGCTCCCCCCCCCCATTCACTGGAGGCAACCCTCCTACCGCAGTCTGCTCTTGCTTTCCAGAACCCAAATCAAACCATTTGAAGCTTTTCACTTTATTGCCAGTGGGAAGGCATTTTGGGGACATTAGGCACCCACAGTAGCCGAGATACAGGCAAATAATCTCCCTGTGTGCCCCTGCCCTTATACAGGGGATTGTTTGTTTGTATCAGTGGCCCTTATACCCAGGAAATAAACTGCTCACCGGCTCTGGAGAGACAAAATCAGCAGCTTTTATTGGCCCATGAATGACGGCATTTCCAATTCACCATAAACATTTTTCATAGGAATATGAATAAAGCAGAGATTCCTTTAATACAACTTTACTCGTTATATTTCAGAAAAACTCTTGTTAGTTTTGTACAGATATACAAATACAGATATAAATCGTATTTGTAATACTTTTATTTGCCCCATCCCACAGAAACATTTTCGGTGGACACCCATGAGCCTGTGCCTCAGTACTGTCAGTACCGGCGTAAAAGGGCATTGGGGGTAAAGCTTTAAATTGCCCCATCATTGCCATCTGCCAAGTCCCTGGTAAACAAAATGCAGAACCCTTCACTGTGTTACAAGGATCCCAAATGTGAGACCCTAGTGTTGTCAGGCTGAGTGACTGCCCAGTGAGATTCCAGAGAGGCCCCAATCATGTTTAATGGACATGGGTTCAGGGCAGGCTGATGCTAAATAGTAATTTAGCCACAGGTACAAATGTTCAAGGATTGGGTTACCCTTAGCAACCAATCAGCATATAGCTTTGACTGGTCCAGTAGTAACGGATTTGCTCTATAGTCACTGGATGCTAAGGGGCATATCTGGTCAAAGCAGCCAATCAGGGGAGACAGGAGGTATTGAACAACAGGCTAAATATCCTTACCCCACTGCAGTTGCTAGGGGCTACTGTAACAATGTATTTTTGCAACTGTAGAAATAAATGGTACTTTGCTTGGCCTTTCCATAACCAGCTAACGTGGCCACTTACCCAGTCTTCGTCTGTGTGTCTCTGAAACCAAAAGCACAGCAGGAAATTGCATTAAAGTGTATTACACGGGGAGAGGGAGGAGATTCCAACCAGACCCAAATACAATTAGTAAATTACACAATCATACTCAGGATGGGGATAATTTGTTTAAAAAGGACAATTATATGTGCAGAAGAACATAGCAATGAGGAAATGAAGATGGATCCATGAAGAGCTGAACTGGGTGCAAGCAGGGGACGGAGGTTTATAAGAGCCACCGGCTGGGCTGGCTCCTTCCACAGCTCCCACTACAGCGAATAGGAAAGGCTCCCAGGCTCTGGTAAGGTGTCTTCTTTTCTCTCTTTAGCATCAGCACCCTATAACTTTGAGGGGCTATGGGGATTGTTGAATTACATCTCCCAGCACCCAGTGACACCCTTTTGTAATCTGTACTTGACAAACAGCTGGAGGGCCCCAGACTGGGTAACCCTGATAAAAAATTGTTAGTCACTATCCTATTCCTCTGTCCCTATGATTCCTGCTGCTTTGCACAATCCCACCATGTGGGGCCCCCTGAAGTAGGACCAATCTGCATCCCCCTAAAGATAGTTAAAAGGCTCTTCTGTGGGATCTGAATGACAGGGAAGCTGGGGCAGGAATATTCCTGAGAAGCAGCTGCTTATTTGTGCTATTTGCACAGCTCAGTCAATGAGAATATTGTAGTTTTCCCAATGTTCAGGGCATTTTTATACAAACATTTTGTGCCCTGTTTATTTCTACGGCTTCAAAAATTGCATTCCCTCCCTCCAGCACAATGAGGCATCTGGAGACTGATTCTGCCCAGCGTTATGCTTCAGAGGCTTCACAAGGGGGTTTCTGGTTTCCTTAGCAGTAAAGGCTCTTCTTACACATGGGCATAGAACTGAGTCCCACCTGCGTTCGGCTCGTGCGTGTACCTGAATGGGTAGGGACAGATTCAGAAGAATGGGCTGTGTTTCTTCCTGCATTGCTTTGTGGTGGAACACAGGTGAAATGCCCACGTGTAAGAGCCCTTAGGTTTCACGACAAAAAGATTGAACTTGATGGACACGTATTTATTCCAGCCTTGCCTGCAATATTACTATGCCCTCCCATAGCAGTACAATAGAACTTGCAGGTACTTGTAAGGGCTCTGGCACACAGGGAGATTAGTCGCCTGCGGCAAAACTCCCTGTTCGCGGGCGACTAATCTCCCCCCTACCCCTGCCATCCCACCGGCGAACATGTAAGTCGCCGGCAGGATGGCAGACGCGGCGGGGCGATTTCAGGAAATCGCCGAAAAAGACTCGCGAGTCTTTTCTCAGAGAAAGCTCCCGATGGGGACCGAAACGTTACGTCGGCTGTTTATGCTACTTTGAATATATGTTTTGATTTTTCACAAGAAATCCCGGAGTTGCTGGTCTTTTTTATACTATTGGAACCCTTTACCGAGCACCCGAGGTATGTTATGTAGCGGTGTGCCATCCTTTGTATATATATATATATATATAATGTCAAAAGGAGAATACCGCACTCACAGGACTTAGTAGAAGAAAATGATGATTTATTGTTCACAGCATACAACTTGTCACCACGCGTCACCGGGTCCCGTAGGCTTCTGCGTATCAACACAAGCTATAGGCCTGCCCCTAATTTATAGTAAGATGATCAGTAGGGGTAGTTGTCAGGGTTGGAGCTACAGAGCCTCAAGCCCCAGCGCCTCCAGCCATGCACTCAGCCTAGGCTCACTAACCCCTGGCAGTACACTGATACTAATACATAGTAGTCCTTCTTGGCAAGGGTAAATGCCCACATTTCCCTATATAATGCATATCCCTTATGTATTTTACAGGTTTTGGACATGAGTTGGCAGAATGGAAAGATCCCAGAGAAAGACATGACACCAGACAGAAGTGCCCGGAAGAAGAGAGACCGCCTACTCAGGAAAAAGATCCCTTCCCTTACACTGCTTTGTGGATCATGGAAAGCTCACAAGTATTACTTCTCATACTGGATCAGTACTCAGGATACATAGGGTTAAACTGCAACATCCAGCTTTATTTGCTATAAATCATATTCAGGGTGGAAGTAGGTAGCAATGAAGCCGAATAGTAAAAATGGAATTTAGGTGGCCCATAGGATGCCCAGGTTTCCATATCTGATATTAATTATGGGCTAGTAATTGGACAGTACTAGTGCATTCTGCGCTTGCCCTTTATTTTAACTCTATACTTTATTCTCCTTCTAGGACAAGACCTCAACCCCATGAGGAAAAGAGAAAACCAGTGCGCTGGGCTGCAGTCAAAGAACAGAAAGTGATGGATTTACACTGTGGCCGGATGCAGCGCCCCAAGCGAATGTGTCCGAAATGTGAGATTATCACCTGTAGGAAATGTGACACCCTTCATGCCGACACCCTGTTTGTGGCACACAGCTTGCTAGATCATTATGATAGCTAAGGTGCCAGGGTAATGGGTGCTATAAGCCCCGAGCTCATGTGTGTGATTTTATTTCTGTGCCTTTGTAGAGAGGAATCGACTTCCCACTACTAAATCTTCATACGTTCCCTTAGCGTGTTTGTTTAGTAAATAGATTTTGATTCTATAGAAACCAACTGTAAATTTAGAGACGCACTAAAGCTTTAAAATACTTTTTTTCTGGCAGCTGATTGGTCTGTGTTATAAAGGATAATTCTCAATGTAGAAGGCATCTCTAGTCAGTCCTTCTCATTGTGATTGGCTCTTAGCCTTCTGCACTATCTTACCTTCCTTGAACCTGCAGCAGCCTTTTATTGTACATGGCTGACCAATCATGACCAATAGGCCCTGGCATTTCCAGTACACAGAGGCCCAAACAGCCCCCACCAGCCCAATAAATAGTGACTGTCTATGGCATCTTACAGCAGCCCCTCTGGCATTTGCCAAAATTCACAGACTATCAGTCCAGGCCTCATGACCCAACATGACTCCTTGAAGCTTCTGCTTGCATAGACTGCCACAGGCCTATTCTGGTAGCTACAAGGAGTAGGAAAGGTAAAAACTAAGTAAGTTTTATCAGAAAGGTCTATGTAAATACAGCCAGCAGAATACCAGCAGTCAGAGCTGCAGCACAAAAGATACTGAGACCAAGCTAAAATGGCAGCTGCTATCTTAAACAAATACAGGGAGCTTCTAGGGCTGTTTACTCAGGTATGGTAAAGCTTTCTGCAGAATAAATTTAGCTTTCTAGCTTTCATTATTGTGAGTTATCTGTTGGCCATAAAATGCCATGTAAAACAGAATCCTGCTTGGTATTAATTGGCAGTCAGTAGGGGCAGGCAGACTTGCTTAAAGGAGAATGCAAGTCAAAATTTAAAAAGCATACTGCCCAATAGTCCTCCTTTTGTTTAGTAAAAACCCCATACCTTTGGCTCACCTAATCAAATATTTACTCACTCACACTTACTTCACATTTTCTAGAACAGGCAGCCATCTCTAAAAAGGTATTCTCCCTTCCTTTCCCTCCTTGCTTCATACTGCACATGTGTTTCATTCCCTCCCCCCCTCCCCTCTGCCAGATCCGCTTCTGATTGGCTGGTGGGCATGTGTAGCTCAGAACAGGAGACAGGATCAAGTTACACACATGCTCAGAGAATAGGAAGGCTGCCGCTGGCACCTACAGGAAGGGGAGAGAGATTTCAGTGATGTCACTGTAGGCTTCACACCGCTGTAGGCTGCCAGCACCATATCTCAGAGAAGCAAGCAGGGATCTGGGAATTTAGATATGCAGTAAGTACTTAAAAAGAATGCCTTTAGACTTACTTTTAATTTATATTAACCTTTCATTGTCCTTTAAAGGTCTTAATCTAAACAGTTTCTATGCATGTCTATCCAGTGACAAAACATCTGATTCTGGTATTTAGGCAGCAATACTTCAACCACTATAAACTTTAGCACTTATAAACTCTACTAACATCCCCCCCCCCAATTTGTGTAAGTCAGTTACACACTGACTTAGATTGTAAGCTCTACAGGACAGGGGCCACTCTTCTGTCACTTAGCACTTAATCTTGAATTAAATAGATTACATTATATTCTATTATTGTATCGATGCCTGTCTGTGCCATTCATGTAGTGTTATGATTAACAACATTGTGTATTCAGGTACGGGATCCATTATGTGGAACATTCTATCTGGAAAGCTCTGAAATACAGGAATGTCCCATAGAGTGCTATTTAAACAATTCATTTTTGAACAATTTTGTTTTCTCTGTAATAATAAAACTCCTGTTTGGTGTCAAAACAATCTTCATGGCTTGTTGTTATTCTTAAATGTTTGTAATAGGCTTCCCACAGAATGGGAATATTCCTTATCCGCAAAACCTTAGATCTCAAGCATTCTGGATAACAGGTCCCATACCAGTAGTGCTATATAAATAAAGCCATACGTGCATATTGTGGGCACTGACAGCTCGCCGCTAGACTCCCCGGGAGATTCCTGCACCCAATAGTCAGACAGATGGCATTGGAGGTTTGGGAAATATCTGAAAGGTTCAGTTACACCAAGAAATAAAACTCCTCTAAAACAGCCCCATTTCTGCATTTGAGTTGGTGAGGCCAGTTTATGTATAATCCATGTGTACAGCATATATATTCAGAGTTATTAGATACATATGTATTATATTAAGCTCCATTGAACATAATAGGCCAGGAGGGGCTTTTTTAAGGCCACAGATTGCAAACAGCCTCAAATGTAAAATATAAAACAGGACCTCTGCTTTAAAGAAGGTATTTTACACAAAACAGCATGTCTTATGCGACGAAAATTAAAGGTTATAACCTCCGGCACAATGTAACGTAAAATTGCTCTTGAGCAACGTCCGCTGCAGTTGTCTGTGGGCAGAGGCTGGACCAATCCTCAGAAGCTTACATTAAGGATTCAGGAAGCATCTCCCAACGCTCCTCTGCTCATTTCTATTACCTTAAGCGATAGGACCGAACGCAGAAGTGCGAGGAGATACTTCCTGCAGTAATTTAAGCTTCTGAAGGTCTGTCCAACCTGTGCCCAAATGAATCAGTAGGGGGCACCCATGATATTAGCAACGCCTGACAGCTAATATCATAGAAAATAATAGAAACAAACCATTAAAGTCAATTGTCTTACATTCAAGTGTATTATAGTTTAACTGTGCTGTAGTCATTCAAGCAGCCAAATTCCCAGCGGCACATAATGTTTGCCTGGCACTCCCTGCAAAGAATAGATTTTGCTCCAGCTGTCCCAGCTCAGCACAGTTAGCAACAGAACAGCCAATGCAAATACCAAATGGCAATATGTGCTGGGTTTACTTGGATGGGTTGAACTTGATGGACTCTGGTCTTTTTTCAACCCTATGTAACTATGTATGTAACTTGCAAAGGCGGCCCATTCATTCTGCGCGGTGTGCAACGTACCCTATATCACTTATATAGAAATATTTCCTGCAGGCTTTTGTCAGCTGATACTACCGAGTAATGTTATTAACACATCCATCAAATATTACCAATTTAGAGACTAGGGGACCTGGCACACTGCTGCTAGTGGGAAACAAACTCCATGATATCTGTAGGTAGCTAAACAGCCTGTGTCTGGTCTCTCTTTGCTGTCACAGAAATTGACTTAACCCTGTATATGACAAGCACCAGCAGTTATAGCCCTTTTCTTTCTGTAACGCTTACTTGCACAGGGTTAAGTCAATGATCCTGCCACAGGCACACTGGGAGTTACACATGCAAGCGCATTTTTTGGAAATTGTTCAGGTTTTTTTTTTTTTTTTTAAATTAAAATGAATTAACTTTTTAATTCTATTAAAATACATTTAAACTGTGACGTTGTACAAACCGATTATACTCCATCCGTGCACGGCAGAGCCCCTTTCAATCCCTTGTGAAGAGACAGCCACAGGCTTAGTTGAACGGTTAGTTATTATGCAAAGCTATGAAAATGAAGGTTACAGAAACAAAGAGGGAAACGAGGGTGCAAATGAAGTGATAAGGCGCAATGTTTCTGCAGATTATTCCATTTTATGTGCTATTTTTAGCTACAATTCTAATTATCCACTGATCCTTTGCTCATTAGCATGTCGGCAATGTGGAACCATTACTGTTCAGACACAAGACATTTCTTGTTTGGCAGCAAATACTGTCGATAGGTAGGGCCATGGTTCCACATATTCTATAGTTAGAAGTTCTGGAAGAGCATAGAATAGCCAAATAAGCAACATGCCAGGGCCCTAATATTTTTGCTACACAAAGAACAGAGAAAGGGCACACAATTTACTTTTAGTTTGAAAAAGTGTTAACCTGCTTCCTTGCACTAACCCTGCCCTCCTGTACTTCTGCCACTTGTGTCCCAAGAGAAGTGAAGGGACTGATATTGGCAACTAGAATCATAGAGGGTGGGTTTATAATGCAAATGGGTCAGATCATTGCATTACCAGCTGGAGTGCAGAAGACTTTCATGAGTAGGGCAGGTGTCCGAGAGCTGGGAGAGGGGATTGGGGGTGGAATACAGTTGTGGCCAGGGCGGAGGACTAGTTATTGTATATTTATAAGTACATTGCCAGTAATTTGTAGTAGCAGTACTGGCCTTGGCTGGTATTTTACTAGCTTGGTGGGAAGCCTAACCTCAGCCTGGGGTCCTTTCCATTTCAGCAATGTGCCAGCATCTTTATTTATTTTCCATGGGATACCTAGTAGCAGATGATTTTCCCATGACCCCTTGCACAAGTCCAGGACCAGTGCATGCACAGAATATAGACATTTCTGACTGGGCATACACCCGCACAAAGGATCCATATGAAAGGGAGACATGGCAGCATGGCATTTGGAAGGAAAGAACCCTATGCCAGTGCTTGGGATTATTTTGCCCTGTATGCCATTGCCTTTTATTGGAAAAATATAAAAACTGTTGCTTGAGTTAAATAAGACAGGGTTAATTACTATAGACCCTCCTCTTTACAGCCCCCAAGTTGCACATTTGCAAGACATAACAGCATGCTAGGCTGTGGGAATGAATGTGATTTCCAAGGGAAACTGAAATACAAAATGGAACCTTAGTCCACTAGATGGTGCTGTCAACATGGTCTGAAAGAAATCTCACACCAGCAGTTGCACAGAATCTGTTTATTCAGAGTCTGATAGGAAAGGCCCCATTACTCCTCTTTACAGTGTAAAATAGTTCAGCTACAGTCTTGTTAAAACAGCTGCTCAGTCAGTTCTCCTATACATACTGATAAGATCCAGTGTAAGACGTGTGTGCAACAGAATATGGGGCAGAACGTGGGAACATACACCTGCAGAAAAGGGCACATCATTTGCTCATGTCCCAAGAAAACCCCTTTTTTTTTTAAGTCGGATTAGCCAACAATGTTAATAAATACAGGAAATGTTGCAGCTCCAGTGGCAGTACTTAAAAAATTAATTTACCCTTTTCCTTAAAAAAAAAAAAGTTGAATAAATACCACTTTTCTCTCAGTCATCCCTTGCTTTTTTATTCATGTGGAAACTCTATTTTCTGATCAGTCACACTGCACTCAAGCATCCCATAGAGACAAACAGGCGTACGCATCCATCCGTCCGGTTGCAGCTGAGCGTGGTCAGTCTGCTGCTATCAAGTATCGATAGATCTTTTACAGTCTGGTGTAGGAAGCAAAATGGAATGTAAACCCGTCTCTGCGAATTCATGCCCCATGAGGGCTCGGTTTCAGTCCCTGTTACTCAGGAATATACAAAGTGACACAAATATTGGGAAAAGGCAAATGACTGTTTACAAACAACCACTGTAGGGTGTGAAATAGTCGCTGCTACACAATAGGCCCCACTGCCTACAGCAAGAGAAGAAGGCCTGCTGCCAGGTGGGTGGCATCATACTTAGATTCAGGACAAGTACCGATAGACTTGAAGAATACATTCTCTATACAACACAGCAACTCACTGTCATTCAAAGTGCTGTGCTTCTAAGCTCAATACAGTAGCAAGGTCCCACAGAGTGCAAAGTTCCTCTCCGGTACTGAAGTGGCAACTGGAAGACACAGCGAGACAATGACAGATGGTATCAAGTGGCATCCCGGCATGAATAGGGCAGTGCAATGCTAAAAAGGCTATCGAGTACGCAGGAAGACAGCAAATAGAACAAAAAAATCCTTTGATGAACCTGCTTCCCGGCACTTCCGAGCTTAGAGCCGCCCGATGAGCTCTGCTGCATAAGCACAAAAATAGATAGAAAAAAATAAATATCATGAGAAGGCCCAAGTCAAGTATCACAGTAGAAAGTGTGCAACACTGGAGCCTTTTGAGAGGCACCAGCCTGAACATAGGTGCATTCCATTGATTTCAAACATTGCAGTGATATACAGCATTGGAAACACACAAGAGGCAACAGAATAGCAGTGGCTATTGTGTGTGGGTTCCTCTCTGCCTGGTCCATAACAGACATTGGTCTTCAACTGGAATGCCAATGATACAAGTAACATTAAAGTGGCAGCTAGAGATCCGTTTGTGGCACAAATGGAGATAAGCAGGGCGGCACTCAGTGCTTATCAGCCAGTGCATTCATGTATTTTAGACAGAATACATCCTCACAGAAGGTTCTATGTAGAAGGCTTAGACAGTGACTGGATCTCTAAGCCTTGTAATCCTTGCGCATTGTGTGGGCCATCCAGTTAACTTTGGTTGTCCAGCTTTCTTTTAGGGCCTCATCAAACTTCTGGCGGAATTGCTTAAGTGCGTCCTCCTCTTTCTTGCCCAGGGCAAGGGAGTCCTAAAAAGAAGGAAAAGGGAAGCAAGGTTCCATCAAGGTTGTATGTGAAAAATGAATAAATAAATGGAGTGAATGAATGTCAGGAAAGGATATTATGGTGTTAACGACAAACAAGTTCAAAAAAAGGATAATGAACAAGAGTAAAAGATCAGTCTATGCCATATAAGGTAAATCTTTCTTTGTTAGAGCAAAAGGGGTATCACTCAAGCAGGCACCCCACCCCATGTAAGCGCCAAAAAGCTGCTGCCTCCGTCTGGAAGGTCCAAGTCAGCAGCTTTAAGAAGCCTGTGCATGGTCAGCTTTGCTTTAAGATATAAAGAAGATTACAGGAAGCATTACAGGTAATGCAAAGGGGCAATGGCAGACAACTTGTGATAACTACAAATGTTCTGATAGAAAAACTGCAAATATAATGGGCAGAAACTCTCTGATTCCCTCATGGCACAGTCAAGAGAAAATCTGAGGTGGTCATGGAACCCAAGGACACTTCTTGCACTGCAAATCCCACAGTGAGGCCATAAAAATAGTCATTGCATTTATTTCACTGTACAGTATTTCCCAAACAGACAATTTAACGCAAAAGCAGGCCTGTTTGATCCCAGATAAGAATATATGGGGGAATAAAATTTACCTTATAGTTGTTAAAGGGATTCTGTCATGATTTTTATGATGTACTTTTTATTTCTAAATTACACTGTTTACATAGCAAATAATTCACTCTACAATTTAAAATGTTATTCTTGAACCAACAAATGTATTTTTTTTAGCTGTAATATTGGTGTGTAGGCGCCATCTCAGTGCATTGTGCCTGAGTCTGAGCTTTCAGAAGGAGCCAGCGCTACACATTAGAACTGCTTTCAGGTAACCTATTGTTTTCTCCTACTACCATGTAACTGGAGGAGTCCAAAGCCGGACTTGGGTTTCTTACTAGTGCTATTCTGATACCTACTGGGAGCTGCTATCTTGCTCCCTTCCCATTGTTCTGCTGATTGGCTGCTGGGAGGGGGGGGATATCACTCCAACTTGCAGCTCAGCAGTAAAGTGTGACTGAAGTTTATCAGCACATGTCACCTGGTTGTGGCACCCTGGGAAATGAAGAATATGGCTAGCCTCAAGTAAAATTTCATAATTTACTATAAAAAAAAATCTGTTTGTGTTTTTGAAAAACGGATTTCAATACAGGGTTCTACTGGAGAAGCTCTATTAACTGATGTGTTGTGAAAAAAAAACATACTTTCCCATGACAGTATTCCTTTAAGGCGCACAGCTCTGTGTACCTCTGTAACTAATTTACCCAGCTGCTTGGAATGTACCATGCAGCTGCACTGTGTATTTAAGGGTGCGGGTGCATTGCACTATATTTGACAGAAGGGGGCAGCTTAGAGAGAAGATGGGACTCCCAATACCTTGACATACTGGATATCTTTAACAGAACTCAGCTCAGGGAGTCCAGCTGTCAGCATTAGTGCAAACAGAGTAATGATGAGGTTCCCATTTCTGCGTAGGATCAAGTAGGCATCCTCGCAGCACTGCCGAAACCTGCAAAGCAAAAATCAGGGGTTGGTACAAAAGAACCTGATATATACAATTGAACAAGCAGTTACGCAACCTAGGCATCCTTCTGTAAAAAGGCCTTCACTATAAAGTGAATATTGTGGTTCAGCTTTGTGCATAATATTGTTTTTCTATTGCTGGCAGAAGCAGGTGTACATGTGCCACACTCGGTATCCCATAGAACTGATGGCACACCAAATTGTAGCAACGGGGAACAGACTCACCTGCCAAATTTCTCTGTGTTCCCTGGTTTTCCCTGTTGGATCACGTGAATGAAGTCGTACGTAAGAATAAAGGGCCCACGCTCCCTCTTAATTTTAAACTTGGACTTGAAGTTCCCCAGAATGTGTCCAAAATCAATGTGAAAAAGCTAAAATAGAAGAAGCAACACAATGGAGTATTCATTTTAACAGAACCAGTGATTTTGCTCATTAATACTCTTTATTAAACATTAAACAGGCCTCATTGCACAGACCTCATAGCCACCTCTGAAAACAGTAGTAACAGTCTGAATGTAACTTTTAATTACAGCAATAATTGTGGCTGATTCTATAATCAGCAATGTGAAGTGCAAAGTATATTATTCCCATAAAACAGGGACTTTGTTTACCCTGCAGGTCATCCACCTCTTATGTCTCATTACCCCTTTCTGTTTAGAATGGGAGCTTTAAAGAACAAGGGCCTAATTCCCAATCTTGCCCTATGCCTTTTGCTTAATTTGCTGTCATTGCTTGAATGTATTCTAACTTGTAAACTTTGTATTATAATATGCAATGATATATCAGGAACATTCTAGCATATAGTGACTCTTTAAAGAGCTGCCAACACCAAAAAAACAGTAAATGAATCATTTGACAGAGTAGTTCCTTCTGTGTAGAATGTGCACAAGTATTTTATTTGAACCAAATTTTATTCCATTTACTAAAATGCAGACTAGGGTCTATATTGGTAAGGGGCTGCCGTACCAATACCATGTTGTAAAAAAAAAAAAGTGGTGAAGTGCTGAAGCCCTTAGCCATGGATTCACTGCATGCACTACAAGAGCAGAATCATATACTCAGTGACACGTTTTGCTGTGCAGAATATGCTGGTACTTTATAAATAGCTTGTAATAATAATATATTACAAAGAACAAATTACATTATTTATGCCAAGAAAACTGATGAAAAAAGAGCCAACATTCAATTGCAGTTTTTACATGCCTTTTTTCAAACTACCACTTTTTTTTTTTTTTTTTTACATATACCAAAGTTGCATGGGTTTATAAATATGCATTGTTATCCCTCTCACCATGGCACTAAGGTGCTGTTATTTGTTCTAATGCTAACACCCTTATAATCATGCCCAAAGCATATATTAAAGGCCCCATTTATAAAACTGTAATTTAATTGTGCATTTATGTTTATAAAATAGTATAAGCCAAAACTCCACTCCATTGGTCCACTTGCGTAGTCCTAGTGAAGTCCATTTATGTGTAAGGTAAGAATGTCTGTAGTACAGATGTGTATTGAATGGCATAGTAAGTAAAATTGTGTAAAAATAAATGGTGTATGTTCCAGTACTATTACAGGTATCGGACCCCTTATCCGGAAACCCGTTATCCAGAAAGCTCCGAATTACGGAATGCCCATCTCCCATAGACTCCATTTGAATCAAATAATTCAGAATTTTAAAACTGATTTCCTTTTTCTATGTAAAAATAAAACAGAACCTTGTAATTGATTCCAACTAAGATATAATTACCCCTTATTGGATGCAAAACAATCCTATTGGGTTTAATTAATGTTTTATTGATTTTTTAGTAGACTTAAGGTATTGAGATCCAAATTACGGAAAGACCCCTTATCCAGAATACCCTTGGTCCCGAGCATTCTGGATAATGGGTCCTATACCTGTATATATGTATGTATTTATATAGTACCACAACTGTACGCAGTGCCTTACAAGGTGTGAACATAAACAGGGGTATAGTTATAAGTTAGTAAGTTATACAGTTACTTAATATAACAATATGTGCTAATAATAATATAACTTATTTTTAGCACATGTTTATAAAGAACCCACATATTAAGCAGTGCTGTACCATAAATGGGTGCATTTTTAACATACAGATTTGGATAAAAAGCCATCGCTAAGTGCAAGAGGTAAACAGAGGGCCCTGTCAAAAAGTGCTTACAATGTTATTAGCTTTTTGGGTTTTTACATGTTTACTAGACTACTGCCAGTTTGTTTTTTGGGTAAAATGGCATTTTTGTGCCGCTTTTTTGCAAATATGGTCCATGTGTAAATGCAAAAAGTGAATTTTCTTATCCTGCCATTTCTCCAGACACTACTAGATGGCAAACATAGACACATATGGATCGCTAACAGACTTCCTTGCCAAAAAGCTTCATTAATGTCATATGTGGCGCTTTCCATTCTGAAGTATTTGAAGTAATGACAGTTCGAGGGGTGCATTTGTTCTTCATCTGTTCTACACCTGAGGGCTGTGGCAGACAATATGTCCTGTACACCATGGGCCTTAGTGAACTGTGAGTAATAACAACCCATGACTCAGTGTGGAAGCAAAGGCAGCGTGCTCTCTAGTGATATAGGCAAAAACACGTAGAAAAGGGTTGTTTTCACATGGACAATTAAAACATTTTGAAAATTTAGTAGTACCACTCTTTTTTCTAATCTTTACAGATCTTACCTGCCCGGTCTTCCTAACCATGATGTTGTCATTGTGGCGGTCACCAATTCCAAGAACGTAAGTAGCTACACAGTAGCCAGCACAGGACAAGGTGAATTCCTCAATAGCTCGCTCTAGGTCATCACTAGAAACAAAAAAAAAAAAAGGTTTGTTTCACTTTGCCTCTCTCCGTCAGTCTTTGAAGAGCACGGATGTTAGAAATCTGACCACTGGCCAACAAGACTGGTTATTGGAAAGGGGTGCAAGTTAAGGGCTGATGATATAAATGGCACTTGTGTCCAGTTCAGGGTTCAAACTTACCCAGAATGACATTCCTTGATCCAATTTAACAGAGCATCTTTGTTGAAAGCGGCTGCAGCCGCAAGGTTGCTGCTGTCCAGCTGGATGTCTGCAATAGTCTCTGCAGCGGACACCACCTCTATAAAACCGCAGCGATCTCCAGTTGCTAGGCAGCCATAAGGCACTATCCTGTAAGACACAATTTAAAAAAAAAAAAATCAGTAATGAAATACAGTTACATTTCGGTGTTTATAAGTTTAGCAGTGCTTATGTTTGCATAGTATAAAGCAGGCACAGACAACGCATGAACCTCCAGTAATGGCAATAACCACTGGCAGCTTGCCTTTTCTCTTGATAAAGCCAGAGTTTATTTACTGTATATTTTTTTTTTGTAAGAATTTCTTCTCATCACAACAAAGAATGAATTTTACATGATGGAAAAAAATGTAATCTTCATCTGGGCATTCAGTGCTCTTCTCATAATGCAGAGCCACAGCCTCTCTGAATTGTCATTCCTGCCTTGTACTACCATACCGACACAACAAAACCTACAAGGTTATATTACCTGTTCAGTCACTGGTTCTGGACCTCCAGCTAAGAACGCTCTAAGGCAGAGATCCCCAACCTTATTTATCTGTGAGCCACATTCAAGTGTAAAAAGAGTTGGGAAGCAACACAAGCATAAAAAAACTTTCTGGGGGTGCCAAATACAGACTGTAAATGGCAGGAGGCTCTGTTTGGCAGTACACCTGGTTTTTATGCAACCAAAACTTGCCCAAAAGTCAGGAATTCAAAAATAAAAACCGGTTTTGAGGCCACTGGGAGCAGCATGCTGCTCACAAGCCACTGGTTGGGGATCCCTGCTCTAAGGACCCCTGGGTGAGTGTGTCACTTTAACTGTCTATACACTGAAACAACTGCTTGCTGGCAATCTTTCCAAATGATCTTTCCCTGATATTCCCTTGCTTGTCCCTGTACTAAAATATCAGGTAACTAGAATGAGTGGAACTCTAGCACATAGGTAAGTGAAATTCCACACCGGAGAGATGCAGAACTAAACATAACTAATTTAAAAAACACACAAAATATACGAATAACAACGTTACAACTTGCATATCAATTCATGCAATACATGCATGAGGTATATAGATTAATCAGCAATTAACTGGTTTGCGGATATATATATATATATGTATTCAGTTTTTGTTGAGGCCAATTAAGGCCATGCATGCTGTTTAGTTCGTCCTTACAGTGCCAAAAAGGTCTCTTGTAAATCTCAAGGATGAGAAGAGCTGCCTAAGAGGAGCGTGCTCCGCTGACAACACTGTGCAGGTGACGAGTCGACGCAAACCTTTGGCAGAGTCGCGGGGTCATTTGGCTGTACTCTATAGCTGTCTCTCCCACCCACGCTGCAACGTTAATGGGCAATAGGCCAGTTACTTCCTTGCCAGAGGCCCAGCGATGACAGCTACAATCCCCCGCAGGAGGAGAGAGTAAAAACATCCTTGTCAGAGAGTCTCTGACAGGAGTCACATGAAGGGCAGCTTTTGGAGGGGGGTGATGGGAATATTCACAGACTTGGTTAACTTCTCCTCACCTGTCGCTGGTAAGGGTTTATTGTATTGTCATAAGATATTCAATAATAATAATAATAATAATAATAATGAGTATTTATGAAGCACTTTTCTTCCAATGTGAACTTAAAGCACTGTAAAATTATACAGGGATATTAAACCAACAAATAAAGCCCATTTTATTGACATGTTAACTGAAAATATGCTGTGAGCTGTAGGTACAACTGGTGAGGCACAGGCTGAATCACTGGCTTAATGAATGTAATTTCTTATATGGATATATCAAAATTATAACTCTTTACTAAATAAGCCCCAGGCGTCTAGTTTTTAGATGGAACAATAAAGACCTGGTTTTAGCAGCATGTCGTGTCCGGAGATGTTTGGAGCTCAACTGTATATGATCTTTACTAAATAAGCCCCAGAGAAATGAAAATATGTAAGAATGGCTGTATGTGTATCACTTACCTCAGGTCCAACCCAGCCTCCTTCCACAACATGTCCATAAGCCGCAGCAGCTGAAGTGCTAGCATGTCCTGACGTAGGTCTGTGTGCAGCAACATACACATTATTAGTAAGAAAAACTTTTCAGTGTGTGGCAGGTAAATGCCACATGGAATGTTACAATATATTATTGTCATGGTTTTCTAGATATACACTTGGAGCCAAAGCTCAGAGGATCAGTACAACTCAATACAAACGGCCCATACCTTACAGTTACCCAGCAACATTACATGAATTAGTACTGATATTCATTATGATATAAATATTAGATTGTGTAAATTGTGACAAATTAAGGTCTTCTTGTGGTAAAATGATAATATTTAAGGAATTTACTGTGCCAGATGAGCATCAGGGTCTCTCTAATAAAGAACCAAGAAATGGAAGGAGGGATTTATTAGATGTTGCAGTTCTGAAGTATGGGAAAAAATATACTAATATAAAATATTTTTCTGCTACACATGTTCTGCCCATCTATTCTCCACTGCAGGTGAAATAGGTGTCAGTATGTAGCACTTGTTTCTCATTACCCCAGTTTCCCTGATCATCGTTATACCCCAAGTCTTACCATCCCCATTTTTAAAGATGATTCCAAGAGAGTCGCTGCCAAATCCACGGTTGTTGTACACAATCCAGAGGGGCTTCATCTTAGAATCCATGTACTTGCACTTCTCTACACTGTATGCAGGTAGAAGACAGAAATAAGAGAGCAGTCAGTTAGTCCAAAAAGTTAAGGGCAGTGACACACAGATAAATCTTCGTTACCGGGCGACTAATCTCCCGGCGGGATGGCATATGCGTCGCTTGGGTTTCCACGAAGTTGCTTCTCAAGGAAACTTCGGGTGACTTCGGGAAACCGAAGCAACATGTATGCCATCTCACCGGCAATTTACATTCTTGTGAGTGGGATGGCATCCCGCAGTTACGAAGATTTATCACAGGGCGACTAATCTCCGCTTGTGCCACTGCCCTTTTTTGTTCACCTGTATAACTGACAATACAGCACTTAACGTTAGTGGAGTGGATGAACGATCTTTCCTGCAACCAATGGTCGTGAAAAAGGTAGTAATTTTAACATGTATGGCCACCTTATGTCCCCCTGGCAATTATCCGATAAGAAAATTTACATATGTTTACATAATATACGTTTTGAGGTGATAAGTACCACTACAGGCACCCCCATTAGGCCTCCAAATCAAGCCAAAGGGGAATGGCCTGTGGCAGCCACAGGCTGAAATAAGTAGCAAAGAAAACAAGTGAGGGGCACTCACACAAGTTCAGAAAGGGTGATGCTGGGGTTGAGGGGCGACTGAATGTGCATCAGTGCCTCCTTGTAGGCGTTCTCCCTCAGGCATGTATGCATATTGTCTTTGTTTTTGACCTTGCTCAGCTTCACAGCATTCAGTTTGATTAGTCCATTTAACGTGCGCAGTTTATTCAGAGCCTCCACCTGGAAATAGGAAGTCATATTACATGCACTTTTGAAGAACAGGCCTGTGTTTCACTAGGTGCAAATCAGATGGGGAATCTCAGTACTCCCCTTCCATTACTGTTGTCCAAAAAATATTCTGATGCACTCCGGATTTTTTGTATCAAAATTAAAAAAAACAGTTTCTTAATCATATCAAGTTTCAACACCACAGAAGGGTGTCCCCATCATCACAGCCTGAGCTAAGGAAAAAATTATAAATGAACTCATCATTGTTTAATTTAGCAATCATTTGAAACAGGCATTTATTCTACATTTTAAACAGCAGGCACCCCTAAAAGCCACCATTTAATATTAATTCATCTGTTCCCCAGCAGGATTTGAGATGAGATGAATAAAACAGGCTTTAGCAATCACACAGTTATCCAACTCTTTTCCATGCCCTGATTTCAAAAGGAAATGCAAGGGCCACATGTTAATATTCATGCCCCAGCCTGCAATTTTTCTTGAAAGCACAAACTGTTACCTGTCTAGACAGCACTTTCATGTGGGCCACGCTCCCTCGGCAGTATGCTTCCAGCAGCAGGCCAAATTGCACAGAGACAGCAGGGTTATGGACCTCAGACCTGCAGTTAGGAAAAGAATGAGGGTAGAGGTTTACTAGCACACTGGGACGGTCATATCCCATAAGAAGGTATGTAGCAATAACAATAGTTTCTTGACTTAACATACTGACAAGAAAGATCTGCTCCTTCTGAATTTCTGTTTATCTGCACTAAAAAGAACAACATCTGCTTAAGTGCGGGTACATGGAGCAGAGCGAAGGTTGGCCCTGAAATGCCCGCTTTTGTGTTTTTCGGTCTATTCTCCACTTCACTGTGTACTGACACTTATGCGGAAGCTGTTCTTTTCAGTGCAGATAAACAAAGCTCTGGAAGGGAGTGATTCTGCATCTCTTAGCCTTCAGAAAAAAAGCAGGCTAACAGCAGTAGAGCCAATGCTCTGTGTGCCCTTTGCATAAGAGGCTATAAAGGTAATATGCAAGTTGCTCTTAGCTGGCAGCAAACCCACATTAGTGCTAACAATACTGTATGTGACTGTACAGTGCCTGTACAATGCCCTATTACAATGTAAACAGCTACCATCATCATTTCAGAGTTCTGTGAGATTTTTATATGACCTTATAAATGACAGTATTGGGTACATGGATTCTTTCTACAATATGTTCGCAATAAATTTGTGATAATTTTACAGGGTGTGCCGGTCGTGAAATATTTGGCTGTGCACCCTTTTGATCACATCATCGTAATCTTGCTCAGGGAAAACGACAATCTATATATATTTATATATATATATACACAGTGGTGTGAAAAACTATTTGCCCCCTTCCTGATTTCTTATTCTTTTGCATGTTTGTCACACAAAATGTTTCTGATCATCAAACACATTTAACTATTAGTCAAAGATAACACAAGTAAACACAAAATGCAGTTTTTAAATGAGGGTTTTTATTATTTAGGGAGAAAAAATATCCAAACCTACATGGCCCGGTGTGAAAAAGTAATTGCCCCCTGAACCTAATAACTGGTTGGGCCACCCTTAGCAGCAATAACTGCAATCAAGCGTTTGCGATAACTTGCAACGAGTCTTTTACAGCGCTCTGGAGGAATTTTGGCCCACTCATCTTTGCAGAATTGTTGTAATTCAGCTTTATTTGAGGGTTTTCTAGCATGAACCGCCTTTTTAAGGTCATGCCACAACATCTCAATAGGATTCAGGTCAGGACTTTGACTAGGCCACTCCAAAGTCTTCATTTTGTTTTTCTTCAGCCATTCAGAGGTGGATTTGCTGGTGGGTTTTGGGTCATTGTCCTGCTGCAGCACCCAAGATCGCTTCAGCTTGAGTTGACGAACAGATGGACGGACATTCTCCTTCAGGATTTTTTGGTAGACAGTAGAATTCATGGTTCCATCTATCACAGCAAGCCTTCCAGGTCCTGAAGCAGCAAAACAACCCCAGACCATCACACTACCACCACCATATTTTACTGTTGGTATGATGTTCTTTTTCTGAAATGCTATGTTACTTTTACACCAGATGTAACGGGACACGCACCTTCCAAAAAGTTCAACTTTTGTCTCGTCGGTCCACAAGGTATTTTCCCAAAAGTCTTGGCAATCATTGAGA
The DNA here is from genome assembly GCF_000004195.4 of Xenopus tropicalis. NCBI lineage: Eukaryota > Metazoa > Chordata > Amphibia > Anura > Pipidae > Xenopus > Xenopus tropicalis. Next base: position 128,162,747 of record NC_030681.2, read on the forward strand.
TGTTTTTTAGCAAAATTGAGACGAGCCATAATGTTCTTTTTGCTTAAAAGTGGTTTGCGCCTTGGAAATCTGCCATGCAGGCCGTTTTTGCCCAGTCTCTTTCTTATGGTGGAGTCGTGAACACTGACCTTAATTGAGGCAAGTGAGGCCTGCAGTTCTTTAGATGTTGTCCTTGGGTCTTGAGGTAATTTTGGTCAGCCGGCCACTCCTGGGAAGGTTCACCACTGTTCCATGTTTTTGCCATTTGTGGATAATGGCTCTCACTGTGGTCCGCTGGAGTCCCAAAGCTTTAGAAATGGCTTTATAACCTTTACCAGACTGATAGATCTCAATTACTTTTGTTCTCATTTGTTCCTGAATTTCTTTGGATCTTGGCATGATGTCTAGCTTTTGAGGTGCTTTTGGTCTACTTCTCTGTGTCAGGTAGCTCCTATTTAAGTGATTTCTTGATTGAAACAGGTGTGGCAGTAATCAGGCCTGGGGGTGACTACAGAAATTGAACTCAGGTGTGATAAACCACAGTTAAGTTATTTTTTAACAAGGGGGGCAATCACTTTTTCACACAGGGCCATGTAGATTTGGAGTTTTTTTTCTCCCTTAATAACGTAAACCTTCATTTAAAAACTGCATTTTGTGTTCAATTATGTTATCTTTGACTAATAGTTAACGGTTTTTGATGAGCAGAAACATTTAAGTGTGACAAACATGCAAAAGAATAAGAAATCAGGAAGGGGGCAAATAGTTTTTCACACCACTGTATATATATATTTATATAAAACAAAAATTATTCCGTGACCAGCACACCCTTTTAAAATAGTCATAAGTTTATTTAAAACATATTGTTTAAAGAATCAGACGTTTTGGTCCCCAATAGGACCTTTCTCAAGGATAAAACAACAGTGTTCACGCCACGATGGGGATTTGGCACATTTTCACTTTGATAGTTTTGAGAATGTATTTAGAGTTGTTGTTAATATACACACACACAAATGGAGTTGCAAAGGGCTTGTTGAGAGGGAATGCACTAAGTGGTGAGTGCAGGTGGGATTGATTAAATAGGCTTGACACACAGCTTAGAAAGTCTGGAACAAACACAAAAAATATAGGGAGACAAGCAAGTAGAAGGTTCTACACACCTGCTTTTGGTATATATGAAATAAATGTTATGCTTGGATACGTAACAAAAGACAGAAAATGCAAGACTCATAAGGGAAAGTAGAGTCATCAGGAGAAGAAGGAACGTGTATTTCACTGACAATACTATTTCCTGACATAATAGGAAGCCAGCAATTGCATCTGCCATAGCCTAGAACCAAGGCAAGTGAAGATACAGCCAGCACCCATGTTTGGTGACAGTATCAGTGGTGGTCTTACTAACCTCAGGTGCCAGAAGAGGAACTGTCCTATCCTGCGGTTATCCAGGGCTCTCTGTAGGAGGAAGCGTGACAGGGCACAGTCCAGAAACGGCTCATACTTCAGAACCTGCACAAGCTGCAGAAGGTACTGGGAGAGCTCCTCATCACTAAAGCCACATACAAGGGAGGAGTTAGGTTTATGTTTGTACGGTTTTTGTTGGACATAAATAAGCAGGCTAGCAGGATATCTGTGCATTCATCCGTGAACCATTTGGTCCCATCACTAAGCAGCGGCACAGGTCCATGCAGCTCCAGCTCTGCTGAAGACCCTATATACACTCCAAACAGTTACCAGATCAACTGTAATTAGATGTCACCCACGGTGCCACTGTGCTGAGACTACGGACACAGAGAGAAGTGCTTGCTAGGCTACGTCACAACAGAGAACACATCTTACACATCCCACAGTGATATGCCCAGTGCCCGTAGACTGGTATTGGTATAAATCATTAGTACCCAAGTACTTTTATACCTTTGTGTTGGTTCTCTGGAGCTTTATTATTGTTATTGCTGCTCTGTGAGTTACCCAGGTAACTAATACAGGCATAATATATAAGCTATTCATACATCTTGATCAAAAAACACTACATTCTTTGAGGGTAAAATAGTTCCACTTACCTCATTGGTTTAAGACAGTTGACTGCATATTCTCTCACATACTGGTCAGGATAGTTAAAGTCAAGCAATTCCAGGGCATCCCTTGGGGGAAGTTTGGACCAGATTTGGAGTAGGGCTTGAAGCTTAAACACAAATGAAATTAAAGGAAATAAGTTTGAAATTTGTGTTGCTAATTACATCTGAAACCTATGTCCCTGCAAAAGACAAAGCACAGAGCAATTGCTAACTAAGAGGCTTCTTTTTAAGATATGCAAATTGAAAGATAAATTGTTTCCCATGGCCTTGTTTTTGCCCAGTTCTGAAATAGATAATATTTCTAGGCATTATGACCAGGGCTGGAACAAATTCCCCTACTGTCCCTAAAAAAGGACCAGACCATGAAATGATATAAGGTTACAGTCTATCTGGGAAGTAAACATCCTAAATATATATACATACATATTGGTGCTTGAAAGTTTGTGAACTCTTTCAAATTTTCTATATTTTTATATGAATGTGACCCAAAACATCATCTGATTTTCAAACGTCCTAAAATTAGATGAAGAACCCTAGTTAAACAAATGAACCAAAAATGATTATATTTGGTCATGTATTTAATGAAAAAAATTATCCAATAACATATCTGCGTGTGGCAAAAGTAAGTGTGGTAACTGTTCAGTCCTGTTCAAGGAATTTGAGCCCATTCCTCCATACAGAACAGCTTCAGATCTTGGGTGTTGGTGGGTTTCCTCACATGAACCGCTCACTTTAGGTCTTTCCACAACATTTCAATTTGATTAAGGTCAGGACTTCATCAATGATGAAAAGCCATCCAGGCCGAGATGCAGCAAAACAGGCCCAAACCAGAACACTCCCACCACCATGTTTCACAGATGGGATAAGGTTCTTATGATGGAATGCAATGTTTTCTTTCTCCAAATGTTCCAAGTTCTATTTTGGCTTCATCCATCCACAAAACATTTTTCAAGGATCCTTTTGGTTTGTCCACATGATCATTAGCAACTTGTAGAGGGTCAGCAATATTTCTGGGGGAGTGCAGTGGTATTACAGTGAGGCATCGGGGATGCTCGCCGCTCACTTAAGTCTTTTCGTTGCTTGTGTTGGATATGTGCATCTTTTTATTTCTGATTTTTCTAGTTTTGATGAGCTGCGTCATGAGGTCATTGAGCTTGCACAAAATTCAAATACTTAAAGGTGCCATGATCTGTTTACAATTGCCCAACGTGGTCTATCCTGTATAGTTCCTTGGTTCGCTTCCTGTCTGATCTTCCCGACCCTCACCTATTTATTGACCATCGCCTATTTATTGACCACCTTACACCTGCAACACCCACTGGTTCCCTCGACTGCCCAAAACTTCAGCCTTGGTTCTCCCACTTTAAGACCTGGCAGCATCCGAGTAATGGAGGGCTCCTCCCAAAGTGAAAGGCGGTTGTTATAGGCATATAACATAAGATCTGACCGGGATCTTGGCATTAGTTCTAGGTTTTGTCATAGAAAGCTACCCTGCCATACACACCATTGCTGTTCAGTGTTCTCCTGATGGCGGACTCTGGGTTACCCTGGGTTTCTTTGTAGCCTCTCAGACTATTAGACACCTTGCAGTTGGCGTTATCTTTGATGGTCGACCACTTCTGAGGTCTTGAATCTCCTCATTTGTACACAGTATGTCTGACTGTTGATTGGAGGAGTCCAAACTCTTTAGAGATCTTTTTCAGCTCTATGCATCAACAACTCTTTTTCTGAGGTCCTCAGACACCTTTGTTCCAGCCATGATACATATCCACAAATGTGTTGTGTGATCAGGCGTTGCTGGATCCTTGTTCTTGAAATAAAACAGGGTCTCTCACTCACACCTGATTGTCATCCCATTGACGGAAAGCACAGAAAGACTCTGATATCGCCTTCAAATTATATGATAATTCTAAGGATTCACTTACTTTTGCCACACGCAGATATGTTATTGGCTAATTTTTTTCAATAAATACATGAGAAAATAAAATACATTTTTGTTTCATGTGTGTGTTTTTTGTTTCATGTGTGTGTGTATATACACACCAATAGATATATCTATAGATATCTATATATATCTATCCATCTATTTGCCTGTCTATCTAGATGTTCAGAGGATAAGTGAAACATAGAAAGGAAAACATATTTGTGCTGTGAAAAGCAGTGTATTCTGACTGGTCCCTGTGGGTATAGAGAAGCTGGAGGAATTTTCCAGACGCACTGCTTGTTAACCCTGCGGAGTGTGTCTCTGCTTCCCTATTTATCCCACTATTGTGTGCATGTCTCATGGCAGACAGGGCAGGAAGTTGTTGTGTATGAAAACCTAACCCTGTTTTGCTTTCTTTGCACCTGGACTTCTACATTTAGAACGAGGAACTTCCAAACAAGGACTAATTATTATGTTTCCACCCAAAAGGCAGGACACAACATACAGAAGAAAAATGAGGTTAAGATAAGGCTAACATGTATTAGACTTTTGAACTTGCACAGCAATGACTGCTGGCTTGTAGTCTTCGGGCTAAACTACAACTCCCATAATTCTTAGCAGTGAACTAACTCCTCCAGAGGAAAAAATACATGGCAAAGGGGCTGGACAATGCCAACAATTTATTTAGCAGAAGGTGTTGTTTCATTAAAAAAATGTAAAGCTATCAATAGTACACCAGCCCAAAAGGTTGATAAAATCTATTTGTAAAGGTCCGATTTGTCCAAGGGAATATAAGAAGTATACTTGCAGCTACCACTGAGCAAAAAAGAAAACTGCTATCAAATCCAATAAAAATTGTCATAAGCAGGGTAATGATGGGTCCTGCAATTTATAAAGTGCTTGGGTGTGCGGATCTGCACAGGGACTAGAAACAGAATGGCGTTTATCTGACGGGCTTTCAGGCTTTTGGAAGTCCCTGAGCCAAAGCTTGGAAGGAAGCAGAGGTCTAAGTGACCCGAGATGAGTGAGGAAATTCCAAAAATACAGTTCTCTCTGCGTGTTTACATTCCGCTGCTGCAAATCTGGAAGGGAAGTGAGGGCTTTAGAGGGGCTCTGTGACCAGGAGAGATAATCAGCATTCAGAATGTAAGGACGGGAGGACGCCCAGAGACCAAAGGATGTCTAAAAACAGCTCTGCACCCACACGACCTGCAATCAGCGAGCACAGACAGGAAACCCTTTAATGGCCGAGCCAGCTGCACCATTTCATTCTCATGGCCAGCTTTAGGAACCATATTTACTCACTTCATCATCATCATCATTACTATCACTAATGTGGTTATAGTGCCAACAAGTCATGCAATGCTTTACGCTACTAGTTTGGCCAAAAGGAGGCTTGCAATAAATGAACAAACAAGAGTTCGGAAATGACACTGCAGGATTAGGAATTTTTGCTTACATGAGCTATACTTCAGCTACAGATTGGGCATCCAAAACTGGCACTTCCTTGTCATAACTGCTAGGTGCTTAACATTCTAGTCAGAGTGTTCCTTGATAAGAGAGAAATACTCAGCAGTGGATCTGTGTGAATAAACAAGTGCCTACATGTAGATGGTCTTTATTTATGCCATGGGTATAGCACATAGGGCAATTGGCAAGCTGTACATGGAGGGTCACAGGTGGAGCATCCCTGGTTTATACAATGTTTCCACAACTAAATCATAAAATTAAGGGAAATATAATAAATATGATTCCCCTCTATGAAGTTCTGAAAGAAACAACTTGGTGATGCTGCAGCTCAGGCTCTAGATCAGATATATTTCCTGAAATCATTTTACATAAAGCAGAACTACTTTGAATGTGTATTTGAGCAGCAACAAGCCCTTTAATTTCTGTACCTGTGCCACATCCTCCAGCTTGTTCCACTTGACAGACAAGAGAAGCTTGGGCAGAGAGCCAGGAAAGTTCTCTCTACAGTCGTACCGCAAGGTCCAGATCAGATCCTTCTCATTCTCACATAACTGGCACAAAGGGTCCCGTTCCATGATCTCCTTGAGCTCAATATTAAGCTTTTTCCCACCTCGACCCTGGGGAAAAAAAAAAAAGACATGCTGTTTTAAAAAAAAAAAAACTAAAGAATTGGGTAATTTCCAACCAAAATGTATCAGCATTGATCCATCTGGGGATTTCGGGGTCTAAAGAATTAGGTAAAACTCTCCCTGCTTTTACTATCCCAATAAGCTACTATTGATTAGGGTAGTGTCACACAGTTCGCTCTATGCCAAGTGACAATAATGTCAACTGTCTATGTCACTTAAATATAAAGCTTATTTTGGCCAGAACCTGCTTGTGTTTGCATTTTCTGTACATAATGCATGGATAAGCTTCTTCTTTGCTGTACTTATTATATTATGGTTAGAATGCTTCTGAAGTAGCTAAGAACCTGGCTAGGCCCAACAACAATATGGGATGACATGGTTTTGAAAATACAGTTTAAGCCTTATATATATTCTATGCCCAATAATGAAAAATAATTATGTAAACGCAAATCATCTTGGCCTTGTCCTTTGTGTTACATATTCCTATTTAAAAGCTGTTCCCTAGAATTAACACTAGGAGGCAGTGTTACCCCATTAGATACAATCTCCATTAGGTCAGGAAGTTTCAGAAAACAGAAGGAATGAAGACAGATCTCTCTTCCTGCACTTATAGGCAAAGTCTGAAATAACTTTAGGAAAGGGCACTGTTTCCTCTGCATCAGCAAAATATGAAATGTTGACTCTGGAGGGACTCTTAATGACCTACAGATCGTGTGTACCAGGGAAATTGTAGACTGAATAAAATTGGCAACATAATGTCTTAACAAGTATGGAAAAATAGGGTAGAAGAGCAGAAGGCACTATGGGTATAATAAGATGTAAAGTAGCCCAATGCACAGGTACCACTGAACTGCCCGTGTCTATGGAGTGTTGCTGTATAGCATGTATAAGTTCATGCAACTCTCTGAAGGCTAGGCGTGTTGTTACATGAATAAATGAAAAGGAGTGTGTTCACCACTGGCTAAATATACAGCTTTTCCTTACCCTGAAGGCCAGTATAATCCAGTGACTCTCTCACGGATCCCATTTACCCACAAGGCTTGAATCTCTGAATCACTAAATTCCTTGGTGCACAATTATAATTGTTTCTGGAACATGACTGTTCCACCATGTGCAATGGCAGACTGATCAATGATTGGCCCATTTAGCCATAAGGCATATCTGCCTAACCCGCTTTAATAGCATCTTTCTTTTCTTTTAAGCAATAAAACAAATGACAGAGGGTGCGGATTACTGGTGAATGAATAAAGGGAAACTGTGACACTTCCCAGCACTTCGTGCCTTGCAGACATGGAAAGGGGTGTGATGTAGCCGCCCACTCCCATCTGTGCACTTAGGTGCTTCCCTACTGTGCACTGTTCTCAATAGAAAGGCAACACTAATAGCTGTCAGGAACGTAATAGCTCTACATACTCCTTGCTATATATATAAGCCTATATGCATAGGCCAATAAAAGCTTCTGACCAAAATCTGGTCTAAAATCAGTTGCCTATTGGCCAGGTAAGAAAATGACACTAAGGACCATATCATCCCATTGATGTAGTCCTTTCCAAGGGTCTGCATAGGCCTGCATTTTGATCTGGTTGTTGTTCTAGAGGCCACATGATTAGATCAGTGCATGGGCCACATTCACCATGCCTAACCAGCAGATCTTTGTGTCTACATGTTCTTTAACACATCCCTTCTTCCTACATGCCCAGGATACTGAACAAAGCTGCAAGCTATAAACAAGCATATCAGAAACACAATATAATATAAGGACAGAGTGTTTGGCCTAGGCCTAGTTTAATTCCACTGTCAGATCCTTGCCACCTTCAACAGAGCCCCTTTAAACCCAATCCTTGGCACACACAGTCTAATGGACATACTGGTTTAAGGACTAGATCCAAGGTGTGAGTTTGGCCACACATGCACACAGTCAAACAAAGTAATTTGCCTTCTGACAATCATGAAACAACCAGACCCGAGAGGTGATCCTGGCCTTAGTATGTGGTGTTCTGGCTAGCTGCTAAGCATTTGCTGAAGAGAGTTTCAAAAACGACATTACACTGACATCTGTAGATAATTCTGTATCTTTACTGCATTTCCCATGGGTGTGACAAAGCAATAAAAGTACAGAATTATTTATCTACTTACGTCACCATGTATTCAGGCAAATCAGTATATTCATGACTTTATATTGCTATACCAGCCTAGCACCACTAGATAGGGCAGTATATTCAGAACATGCAGTGTGCTATAAACATGTCTACTGATGGATGGATCCTTTCACTTAATTACTTGCGACTTTTACATACACACTCGTAAAAACAACAGCACATTTTACACGGCTATCGGTATCCTATAAAGGAGAAATCTGTAACCCAAGCCTCAGAAACACAGTAGTCAGTGAATGCTTTGCAGCCTCTGTGGAGTAACTAGCCCCAGGCCAGCAGTTAATAATTAACTTTTTGGTGTGCCATTAAACAGTGGACTCTTTGAGAGTAGAACCTGAGAGGCAGAGGCAGCACACATTATTGCTCTGCATGCTTTCATGGCAGGTGAAAAGGGTTGTTAAAGGTGACCGTCATTCCAATAAAAGTCCACAAAACTGTAGTGTGAGGTTAATTAATCTATTTCAAATACTCCGTCCATAACATTCCACATTGCAGTCTCAAAAGCAGATTCCATAACATGGCAATTTGAAATGCTCAACTGCCAAACAGCAGATTGCTTTACCTGCAGCAATAGCGCAGTTAAGCGCCCACACACTGCAATATCTGCTCGTCTGGCAAACAAGCAGTTCTGGGCCTGGTTTGGCCACTCACACACTGAGCCAAAACTCCAATGCTGTCATCAATCCCAATAGATACCTAGCTTGTCTGTGGGCCAATAAGCTGCTAAGTCAGTCTGAAAGGAATGCAAGTTTATAGCTGTCACAGTTTTCCTTATAACACAGTAGGAATCCATGCAGCTATTCAGTTGTCAGTTTGTCAAAAATTAAGACTCACAGTTCTGTAAAATGTAGAAAACATTCCATGATATCCCTTGACTGGCACTTGCCAATAAGCTGCAACAAAGGCCACATTAGATAAAATAAAGAGCACTACTTTCAAGCTGCAATGACTCTTAGCCAACTAATAAAGCCTGCCTGGCTCTGACACTGCGCTGGTGCCTCCAAGCACTTACACAGTGACGTCCATGTACAGGAAGCCTCTCCACCTTTCACATAGGCACCCTTATGAAAAAAACATGGATTAAACAAGCACATAAATGCTAAACTGAAAAAGTATTTTCAGTAAAACAGTAGATACACTCTGCCCTATAAGCTGCCATGTTACTATAATAAAAGCATAGATTTGAGCAGCGTTCCCTATATATGCCTGATGAACAGCTAATAGGGTTTTATAAGCACCTGCATGTTGCTTGTTTAAAAAGACTTTGCACTGGAACAGCGGTCAGCAAGTTTGGCCCAAATTGACTAAATTGCTTTTATGTTTCCAGCTCTGAGTAGGTTTACTACACATTGATCCCTTAATGACACAACATAGGTAAGCAGAGCCCCAGGGAACTTACCGACGTAGACAGGCTGTCACTGTTCCGTGCAATTTCAGCAGCTTTTTCAAGTATCTGTGTGAAACACATATTATTATTATTATTTATTATTGAATTATGTAATATACTGCTTTTTCCAACACTGCTGGCAATGTTGCCACTGTGCACTTATGTTTGGACACAATATGTGACATCACTTTATAAAGAATAAGCATTAAAGTGATACTGACACTAAAAAATGACTCCTCAAAATATGAATGTACATAAAAAGTTGCCTATAGGTCATGTTGATTGATTTTCACTGAGATTTGCTTTTGTAAATAATTGTTACTTTAAGTTCCTAAACCTGACTGTTTTGCCAACCTGACTGTCCCTTCTCAGTCTGTCAGTTATAGCTTCTAATGCCAACGGCCTCCTGCTGGACAAATATGGCAGCCCCCTTATAGGGGAACATGGGGGATCAGACAGGTAATATAAAAGCATTGGGCAAATACTTTTATGGCAAAAATGAAGGTCATGCAAAGAAAATGTTATGATAGATGTAAAAAAAGGTTTAATTTCTGGTGTCAGTATCTCTTTAACTCAGTACCTGCTCAGACCCTCTTCCCTGTACTTGTTAACCACTATTTTAATAGAAAGACTGTCCATTGGATTTATTATTTGCTTGGGACCTTGGGCCCTTACAACCCTGTTCTCTCTTGGTACTCGTCTTCTCTTAGGCTAATGCCATACTAGTCTATTTCAAAGCCTGCGTATAAGTGCAGAAACAGCCCCTCTGCTGATATCTGCTGTGTTCTGTGTTGGCCTGGGTGCAGACACACATAGAGGATTTCCATCATTGGGATGTATAAGTATGCATTCCAGCACCAAAATCCACTCTCTGTGTCTGCATCCACACTGACGCAATGGCTTAGGGTGCAGACAGAGAAGACATCTGATATGAGTGGAGGGGCTGTTTCTTGGCCTGCACATAAACAACCCAGTGGCATTAGGGATGCACCAAATCCTTTATTATTTTTATATCTGACCAAACACTTTTAAACAAAACAGTCAACCGGATAAAGTCAAATCAGAACTCTAATTTGCATATTCAGCTTTCAGAGTTTTAAAGGATTTGATGGAATCTCCGTACTGCAAGAAATGGTGGGATCCGGACAGATCTAACAAAATTCTGGACCCAGTACATCCCTACTTAGGATGCATTCAGGTAACCAAAAGTTTGGCTTATCTTAGCGACTGTGACCTAAAAGCAGTAACTGTGCAAGATGTCACAAGTCAAAAACGATCCAGGTCAAGAATATTCAACATTCAGTTTGTAGCTGTATGCTCTTGCATAGAAGAGGCACAAACTGAAGTTCACAAGGGCTGTGACAGACGGGGAGATTAGTCGCCCCCGACAAGGGAGATTTTAATCTCCCCGAAATGCCATCCCACCGGCGAGAATGTAAATCGCCGGTGAGATGGCATACATGCGCCAAAATCGCCAAAGTTTCCTCTCAATCGGCATATTGCCGCTCAGTGTATGCCATCCCACCGGTGATTTACATTTGCGCCAGTGGGATGGCATTTCGGGGAGATTAGTCGCCCCATCTGTCACAGCCCTAAGAGTAGTTTGGTTATAAGAAGGTTATAGAACCTGAATGAACTCACCTTATCAAATGGTGGATAAGAAATGGGTTCTTTGGAGTAGTCGTGAAACTTTATGTGTAGAGTTGTGGTATTCTCAGTGTAAGGATTGGTTCGAACTGTTCCCATGGGATTTAGCATTTCTTCAAGTTCATCTGGAAAGTAGCAGATATGTTAAATATTAAAAACCTCTAACTGCTGGTGAGTCCTAAAATCTTAAGGCACATGAGGCACAGGCTCAGCTTCTCTCTGTTTGCGTTTTCCTCACAGGCGCAAAGAAACCAATTTGGTTCTATCTGCTCATCAGTTCCTCTGTACCGACACTGGCACAGCACCGGCCTGTGTGCAGACCCACTAAGTGCATATCGGCATGGAAAGGCATATCTGTCCTTTTATGATATACTATTTTTTATTTGGCTTTGTAAGATATGCTTACCTGTGTTTAATGTGATATAAAACTAAGGATTTAATTGGCATGCTTCGTTCCCTATTACTATACTTGGCTTGTTTCATATCTTGAAATAAAGTTATAGACTGGGGTGCACATTAAAGACCTGGATTAAAGGAATTCCTGAACAGAAAAAGGGGTACGGGGCATCATGTTGTCTGAGATAAATTCTTGATACCGCGGGCAATTAAACGTCCCTTGTTTCCTTCTCACTGGCTAATACGAAGAAATTTTATTATGCTAATGTCAACTTGGGGTCACTCGGGAGGAAATTCAAAAGAGACTTGAACATGTAAAGGTAAACAAAGGTCCAGGGCCGGATGGGATTCATCCCAGGGTATTAAATGAGCTGAGCGCTGTGATTGCCAAACCTCTTCACTTAATTTTTCAGGATTCATTGAGGTCTGGCATGGTGCCAAGAGACTGGCGGATTGCTAATGTGGTGCCGTTATTTAAAAAGGGATCCCGTTCTCAGCCTGAAAACTATAGGCCTGTTAGTCTGACATCAGTAGTAGGAAAACTTTTGGAAGGGGTAATAAGGGATAGGGTACTTGAATACATTGCAGTTCACAATACTATTAGTTTGTGCCAGCATGGTTTTATGCGTAACAGATCTTGCCAGACTAATTTAGTCGCCTTTTATGAGGAGGTGAGTAGGAACCTCGATGCTGGAATGGCAGTTGATGTCATCTACTTGGACTTTGCTAAAGCGTTTGATACAGTACCTCACAGAAGGTTAATGATCAAATTAAGGAATATTGGCCTAGAACATAATATTTGTAATTGGATAGAGAACTGGCTGAAGGATAGAGTACAAAGAATGGTTGTAAATGGAACATTTTCTAATTGGACCAGTGTGGTTAGTGGAGTACCGCAGGGGTCAGTCCTTGGGCCTTTGCTTTTTAACTTGTTTATTAATGACCTGGAGGTGGGCATAGACAGTACTGTTTCTATTTTTGCTGATGACACTAAATTGTGCAAAACTATAAGTTCCATGCAGGATGCTGCCGCTTTGCAGAGCGATTTGACAAAATTAGATAACTGGGCAGCAAACTGGAAAATGAGGTTCAATGTTGATAAGTGCAAAGTTATGCACTTTGGTAGAAATAATATAAACGCAAACTATCTACTGAATGGTAGTGTGTTGGGGGTTTCCTTAATGGAGAAGGATCTAGGGGTTTTTGTTGATAACAAGTTGTCTAATGCCAGGCAGTGTCATTCTGTGGCTACTAAAGCAAATAAAGTGCTGTCTTGTATAAAAAAGGGCGTTGACTCAAGGGATGAGAACATAATTTTGCCACTTTATAGGTCCCTGGTAAGGCCTCACCTTGAGTATGCAGTGCAGTTTTGGGCTCCAGTCCTTAAGAAGGATATTAATGAGCTGGAGAAAGTGCAGAGGTGAGACTGTCGAGGTTGGGGTTGTTTTCTCTGGAAAAGAGGCGCTTGCGAGGGGACATGATTACTCTGTACAAGTACATTAGAGGGGATTATAGGCAGATGGGGGATGTTCTTTTTTCCCATAAAAACAATCAACGCACCAGAGGTCACCCCTTTAGATTAGAGGAAAGGAGCTTCCATTTGAAGCAGCGTAGGTGGTTTTTCACGGTGAGGGCAGTGAGGCTGTGGAATGCCCTTCCTAGTGATGTGGTAATGGCAGATTCTGTTAATGCCTTTAAGAGGGGCCTGGATGAGTTCTTGATCAATCAGAATATCCAAGGCTACTGTGATACTAATATCTACAGTTAGTACTAGTGGTTGTATTTATAGTTTATGTATGTGAGTGTATAGATTGGTAGGTGTGGGTTAGGTGTGCTGGGTTTACTTGGATGGGTTGAACTTGATGGACACTGGTCTTTTTTCAACCCTATGTAACTATGTAACTTAGTCTATGTCACACTTACCAGGGAATGACGACCAGCAGTGCAATACATGGTCCCCAGATCTCAGCTGCCCTTTGTAGTCAAACACCATGGTGTTCACCCAGGCTACAGGGAAGTGCTGCGTGAAACAAAGCAGAACTTCAGAACAACACAAAGCTTTTAACAGAATTGCCAAATATTCAGGCAGATATAAAAAAAATATATAGGGACAATGTAAGATGCTACTTTAAAGTTGTACAAAATCAAAGCAAAATAATCATCTTACCATTTTGCCAGACTTCTTGATTGTCTGATATTTGGTTTTGTTCTTGTTCCTAGGCTTGTCCAGAACAGCGTATATAGCAAAACAGAGACGTGCCATTCGTGGAAGGTCACAGACATTGATTTCAAATTCCAGTGTCTCGTTCCAAACATGATCATTCTTTCCTTGCACTTCCGGAGTCATTGTGGGTTTACACAATAGTTCGGTGCCATGAAAAAGGCCAGCCCGGACCAAAACCTATTCAGCAACATCAAGAGTAAGCTGGGAAACACCAATGCATCACTGTATGCAGCCACAGAAATGTAGCATTATATTAGTTTTTACAGGTAAGTGTTTTTTCCAGTAATTTTAATCACAGAGAGAGTTGACTCCACTGCTCTCAGTCTGAGTTTTTTCTGCAGAGATAAGTGGATCTGCTCCCAACCCCAGCTTCATTGATCTGCACTTAAAACTGCAAATTCTGCTTGCGTGCAGGCACATGCAGCGGAGCAGAGGTCTACCCCAAAATACCACCCTCCTGAGTATTTTCCACTTCTCAAAGCCTGCAGAAAAAATGCAGTATGGGAGCAGTGAAGCCAACACACTGTGGTCTACTAATAACTGAATAAACTCCAAAGGATGGTTTTGCCACTAATATGGTTTTATGCAACTTAGTTACCATGAAGTACAGGGTACAGTTTTACAACATTGTTTTATTGTAGAGAATGTACCTTATTTGTGCCTCTTGTTTTACATTATACCGTAATGAACAAGCAATGAGGCACACAAAGACACTTTTGTGGTAAAATTATTTCTTACACTGTCCTCTGTGTTCAGTCTACTCCCTTTGGACAGTATGATCTTGTATGGCTGAACAATATTCCACACAATATCCCGCATATTCAGAGTCTTCATCTGCAAGAAATCAAATATAATACCCAGATGACATAGGACAGCGCTAGACTATATGGTGGAGAAAACTTACAGAACAAGAGGGCAAATCAAACAGATAGGTGATCGGATATTTAAGGGCTACAGAATTTTAAAAAGCATATCCTGCCTTGGCTTTGCTGTATGCTTTGAGTTACAAAAGAGCCTTTAAAGGAACAGTAACATCAAAAAATTAAAGTGTTTTAAAGTAATTAAAATATAATGTGCTGTTGCTCTGCAAAAAACTGGTGTTTTTGCTACAGAAAAGCTACTATATAAATAAGCTGCTGTGTAGCCATGGGGGCAGCCATTCAAGCTGGAAAAAAGGAGAAAAGGCACAGGTTATATAGCAGATAACTAGTAGATAAGCCCCATATAATGGGAGTTTATCTGCTAAGTAACCTGTGCCTTTTCTCCTTTGAATGGCTGCCCCCATGGCTACACAGCAGCTTACTTATATAAACTATAGTAGTCTTTCTGAGGAAAACACACCAGTTGTAGCAATGCAGGGCAACAGTACATTATATTGTCATTACTTTTAAACACTTTCATTTTTTGGTGTTACTGTTCCTTTAAATGCAAATCATTGTGAATAGCAGCACTTTCTAGTTGAGATCCACCCTTTCAGACTGTAAGTTCTCTTTTGTCATTAACACACGTGACTTTGTATATTATTTACTGTGTATATATATTTTTATTGTTTGCAATGTTTATAAAATACATGTGTACATATATGCAATTCATCCCACATGGCAATGGTACACACAATGTTTAGATGGTACTCACTGATGCACCCCGTTTCTTTGGAGGCAAGGGCATTGGAAGCGCTGGGTGCATGGATGACTTTCTCCTCACAGCATGTTCAATCTCACTCATCTCTTGGTCAAACAGTTTTTTGATGTTGCAACACTCAACCAGTGTTAGATGTGGCAAAGCCTTGTTCATTACACAGTTTCTGATGTACTGTGATAGGGACACAAAGTTTAGTATCTGAATCAGCTACATTCACATGTTTCAGCATTACATTTTACACAAGTGTAGTTCTAGAATGGGGGGACATTTCGCCAGTTAAATCTAAGGGCTCTGGCACACGGGGAAATTAGTCGCCCGCAACAAAACTCCATGTTCGCGGGCGACTAATCTCCCCGAGTTGCCATCACCCACCATCCCACCGGCGAACATGTAAGTCGCCGGCGGGATGGCACACGCGGCGGCGCGATTTATTAAGATTTGTGTTCAGCAGCTCTCCAAGTATTTTAGCAGCTATCTGGTTGCTAGGATATTATATACCCTAGCCACCAGGCAATAATAGTAGCTAGTAGTAGATGGTAATAACAGGTAACAATAGGAAAACATTTGTAGACTTGCAGAGCAATAGTAATTGGCTGCTGGGGTCAGTGACCCCCATTTAAAAGCTAGAAAGAGTCAGAAGAGGAAGACAAATAATGCAAAAACTATAAAAATAAATAAATAATGAAAACCAATTGCAAAGTTGGTATATGGCATTCTGACATATTAAAAGTTAACCTAAAGGTGCACCACCCCTCTAACACCTTAAAACAAAAGTAAAACAGCATGTGGTTTGGAACAATCGTGTCAATACAGTAAGAATATCCCCATTCCAAAATAGCACACACTAGAATATCCTGCTGAATTCCAATTCAAACAATCCTTGTATTAATACTAACCTGAAACTGAATTAAAGGGTGATCCCCGAAAACAAATTCCAGCCTTCCGTTGACCTGCAGCACAAAATCCTCAGGATCTACCTCTTCCGCTTCTCTGCCATGGATAGTCAGGCGCTTTCGAATAGCAAGCTCATTTACTTTCACAGGGACCATGTTCGGAGACACTTGAAAACTGAATACATCCTGAGAAGTAAAAAAGGTGGGCTATTTTAGCATTATAGGCATGAATAAAATAGGGAGATGCACCATAATATCAAGGAACTAACACTCCATGATGCAAGTAATGCTGCATGGTAGGGTAGTGCAACATATGGAATCACTACTAAAGGTGAGCAGAGATTATTGCACACATTCAAGACTAGCATAGAAGAACAAAGAACTTTAAACTGAAGAATATATTTATTGCCTAGCAGTGGAACAATAGTACCATTACTGACAACTTAAAGAGCCAGTAACACTAGAAACTGTACAGGATTCCTATACATTTAAATAATATACTGTTACCCTGTACATTTCAAAATTGTGTTTGATTTTGACACTTTAATACAATGCTGGTCATACACCTGAAGGCAATTTTGCTAAGTCTGACAAATGATTGGATCTTTGCCACCTTCTGTTGGTCCATAATAGCTGATAGGCCGTAGGAAAGGGTCCATATGTGGGCAAATAAGCTGCAACTCAGCAGCCCAAATCTACCAATGTATGGCCATCTAAGGATATGGGCACGCGGCAAAACTCCCTGTTCGCGGGCGACAAATCTCCCCGTGTGCCAGAGCCCTAAAACTACATAGCAGATAACAGCTAAACTATCAACAATGCAATGGTTTCAAAACTATAGTACAAAATGTAATTGTTGCGGTTTGTTTATATTCACAGGAAAGAGAGGTATAATCTGTATAATCATGCAGAATTAAGTAGTAGCAAAAAAATAACTACTTTAAACTTTATACATCCTTTGAACTTAGATAACTACATATTTAATTTGCTTTAATCTCTAATTAGACAATTTCCCCCACATAATTTACACCTTGACATGTAAATATGAAGGCAGTCTTACCTGGCAGTTCTCAAAATGAATGGCCACTACAATGTTGCCACCATAGAGCTTGCCTTGGATGTTATCCTGTATGGATGGTTCTAGTTCTGGGGGGAATGTACGCTTTAGCCACTCTACCCATGTTAGGCCAAGCAGGGATTGGATCTTCGCCTCACTGATACTTCTCATCTTGCTGCGGAATTCCATGACCTCGTTGTCTTTTAGGGCATCAAATTCCTGAAGACCTTTAGAAATGAAAAAATTAAAATATGCTATAAGCTAAAGCTACTACATAAAGCCAATGTGAGGAAAAGAGAAGAGCCTTGCAGCAGGAACATTGTATGTATGTATAACTATTTATAAAGCGCTACAAGGGTATGCAGCGCTGTACAATCTTACACAGGGAGGACAAATACAAAAAATAAGTATAAATACACAGGGAATAAGTGCCATGTGGTATGAGATACAGTAGGAAGAAGGTCCCTGCCCATAGAGCTTACAATCTAAGTAGCTGGGTAACATACAGGCACAAATTGGAAGGTAAGAGTGCACCAGGTATGGGCATTTGTCCTTAAGCACAAGACTAGATAAAATAATGTTTTAGTGCTCCAGCCGGTAGCCTCTGAGTTTTTTTTTTTTTTTTTTTTTAAACGAGTGGGTGAATGTTCCCTACGGAGGGATTCAGGGACAGAGTTCCAGAGGTAAGGAGCAGCGAGACAGAAAGGTTTAAGACAAGCAAAGTGGGTGTGGAGGCTCTGAGAGGATCGGAGGAGACGACCAGGAACGTGCAGGGAGACCAGAGAAGAAATGTAGTGAGGAGCAAAGGAATCAAGGGCTTTGAATGTTAGCAGAAGTTTAAGATCAATTGCAGGGGAGAGAGGTGGGAGTCTGGGAGGCCAGTTAGTAGGAGATTGCAGTAATCTAAGTGGGAAATGATAAGGCCATGGATTATTGTTTTAGCAGAAATGGGCGTATCTTGGCAATATTGCGTATCTAAACTACAGCTGGACATTTTATGATGCATATTAGAGAAGTGACTATAACTTTAATATGACATTCACTATGACTAATATAATAATAATCATTTTTATATAAGGAATGAGCAGGACAACAGATCTTGAAAAACATTGCAGGTTTACTGAATTTGTATTTTAGAAACTTGCACAGCCAGCAACCCCAACTCAGTTTCTGCATTCTATGGGCACCTAAGAGCATATAATTGTGTATATATAGGCAGTAGACTGTTTTGTACAATAACAGCAATTAAAAAGAGGAAGCAGGAGATAGGCACATAAACACACTGCTCCTAATGCCCCCAAAATAATTAGCTCAAGTAAGATGCCGTTACTTCTGCTATATAAACTGCTTGTTGTCAACAATAACAAACACTAGCACTGCATGCAGAGAAAGAAGGCCATGCTGCGTCACAATTAATCAATCGCTTGCCCTGAGCATTAGCTACTATAAAGTATGCCAGTGTTTTGATGATTTCCAATGAACGCCTTAGCCTCTCAACAGCAGCCCAGAGCACACTGAGCATATGTAGGGTCACTGGCATTGAAAAATGGCCAAACAAGGTAGAGAAGAAGGGAAGCTACTATTACTGTTCTACGGTTGCAGTTTAGCATATTAAACAGTGAATTTTAAGGGTCTGGTTACCCCATTAAATAGCTCAAACTGCTACCATGCCAAGAAGTGGATCACTGGCTTTCAAAGCCATTCTTTTACTCTCCAATCATCACCCTTAGTCAACGAGCACCCCCTGCAGCATGTTGGCACCCCAGGGGCCAAAGTTACAGGAACTAGGATTTTCAGCACCAATTATATAATTGTGAAACATATATACATATCTATGGATTCATGCAGCTCTGAATCCATGGGATGCTATGGGAGATGGACTTCCCTTAATTTAGAGCTTACTAGATAACAGGATTCCACATAGTAATTGATTCAATACCTGAATACCTTATATTGTTCTACATTTGCATTAGTGATTTTATTGCACTCTGGATTGTTCTTCTTTGCTTTTTCCCCATAAAATTTTATATGCACTATTTTAGAACTGGGGTCTCTACAATGCCACAATTTTGTAAACCTGTGTATATTGGGCAACAAAATGTTCGCAAAACCCTGGCGTTCATACATGTGTGATATTTTCTCTTAGTACCGAAGGACATCTCTGAGATGATATAAAGATGAATGGCTAGTTTTGATAATTTTCAGAAATGTTGTTAAATCCATTTCATTAGCAAATGCTTTGCAGTTTGGTACCTTGAAGCTGAAAGATATTTTCTCATTATGACTGTGTACTTTTCAAAAATATATGTTTTTCAGCTGTTAACTTCCTCTTACGGAAGCTTCTTCCACACATAAAAAAGCAGACAGTATGTTTTTCATGCAGCAGCTGAAGCGTCAGCCACAAATGTTTGTATGCTCCATTTCTATTTTAGGGTCACTGTATGCTGCATCCATTGGGAACCCTGGGCATCAGACTGTTGGCTTTCCTGTTTATGGAGCTTTCTCTTTGCAGATAAGGATATGCAGGAGAAAAAGCCTGAATTTTGCAGCATCTTAAGACGATTTTCAGAAATTTCCTAAAACTGCCAACTTTAGCAAGAAGTTTGCAAATATTAATGTGTCAGAAAGTGTCAGAGTGCATGCACATTCTTTCTTAAATTTTTAGAACTTTTTTTAAAACTGCATTATCAAAGCTCTGCAGTCTTCATCAGAAAAGCATTTATGTTTTTTGAAAAAATCAGCTTTCTAAAAATACATGGTTTATTGTAGCCAACATACAGTTAGGGGAGTATCTATTAGAATCCTATTTTCCTGTGCAGTACTTTGAAAATTGGGCTGCTGTGGGTTGTTGGACTACATAAATTAGAAATCGCTATAAAACAAAATTTTAAATTGATGCCCTAGGGAGGGCATGGATCTGTAAAATTCAATGTATTTCCACATTTATATAGTAAAATGTATGTCAAACAAATAAGTTTTATTCTTAAGGGATTTTGAGTGGAATAAAGGTGGCCATACATGCACCGATATTATCGTACGAAACCTCGTTTCGTAA
Source organism: Xenopus tropicalis (assembly GCF_000004195.4). NCBI lineage: Eukaryota > Metazoa > Chordata > Amphibia > Anura > Pipidae > Xenopus > Xenopus tropicalis. The sequence goes on from NC_030681.2 coordinate 128,183,274, forward strand.
GATAATCGGTGCGTGTATGGCATGTCGGCGAGTCGACCGATATCGCAGGAAGCTGCTGATATCGGACGACTTGCCGATCGGACCAGTTTGAAAATTTTGATCGGGCGCCATAGAAGGCGCCTGACCAAAATTCTCCCTTCAGAGCTGAATCGGCAGAAGGAGGTAGAAATCCTATTGTTTCTACCTCCTTACCTGCCGATTCAGCCCTGAATGGTGTGTGGCGGATCTTACGATGTTTCGTGCGACCGATGGTCGTAAGAAACATCGTCAGATCGCCACGTGTATGGCCACCTTTACACCCACAAAAAATATACAGATTTCCTATGTATATGTAAACAAAAAGTTTCTCCCAGCAAAGGCTCCTAAAATGAGAGATGAAAAAAAAAGTACATAATAGGATCTGTTATGCAGAATGGTCGGGACCTGGGCTTTTCTGGTTTTCTGTAATTTGAGTCTCCATACCTTAACCCTGCTAAAAATCATTTAAACATTAAAAAAAATATGATTGTTTTACCACCTGTTTTATTATTACAGAGAAAGACTTCCTAAATATACTTAGTTAAAAATGCTGTGCTGTTTCAGAAATACTTATCACTCCCCCTATTAGTAATCAGTCTCTCTCTACAAGCAGCTTTGGGCCAGAGTCTGTTTTTATGAAAAGCAGCTACCAGTAGTATCTCTGATTTTACAGGCAAAAGGAGCACACAAAGTATCTGTACTATCAAAATCTGACTGATTCTGAGCAAGGCACACAGGTGAAACTGCGGGTCCCCATAGTTTGCTAGATTTTGTTGTCTCTTGCACTGATTAAGTTTGCGCCCATCTGTGAGCCACTCCGTGCATTCCAGCCTGATATCCTTTTTCCCCAGGGCCCTGACAGCTCAGCGGCAAACTTATGGAATAAACCAAAGCCAGAGCTTTGGATAACCAGCACCATATCTCTCAAAGGCACACAGTGAGATCGAACAACTCGTTTCAATGAAAACTCGTTTTAAGTGATTTCAAATTTCTGACAGTGCCCTGAAGGTAAAAAAGAAAAAAAAAAAACACTCAGCGGAAAGACACGTTTATTAAAAACAAATGATCGTGCTGAGCAGAGGGAGCCGGGGTTCTGAGCCTCCAAATAAGGAACATTTCTCTGTGTGCTAGAAACAGACGTTTGGACTCGATCCATTTATAGGTTCCTACCTAGAGTTCATTTACCTATTTCTAGCCATTGTGAATAAGTGATATCTATTTAGGAAGCAATATGAAATATTTATCAGTTGTACAGGGTTTCTTATTCTTTATTGAAGGGCACCTAACCTTGCTGGGGTATCATAAGGGAGGAGTGGCACATCAAACGTTCTGTTCTTTTCAATGCTGAGTCAATGCTTGTCAGTTTGAGCAGAGCAGATCACATGTAAATTGCGAGGAATGTGCTGCCAGAGTTATACATAAGCCTATGCCTTAGCTAGGGGTTAATCATTAATATCATGGATAAACAAACACTTCTAAGAAAATTGCTACCTGGCCAGTTTAATTAGGTGTGTTTCTTTACTCTCTAAAAATTCAAACTAAGGCACTAGCGTGTTTCTGCAATTTTTATACGGAGTGCAAAATATTTTTATTGCTGATTTACCTTTACTTTCTCCCAAGGTCTTAACCAGAATACCTTTATGTCCGTCCCAAGCTTATGAGTTCCCTCCATGCAAAAAAATAGTAATTTGTAATAGAAGCAATGGCAAGACATTGGAGTCTTGAAAGTATTTGCAGCCTTCTCTCACAAAAAAGTTTAGAAATATGTAATACAGAACCAATTCTGAAGGCCATTTAGAATATGAACAGCGCCTGCCTACTAAAGCACCACACAGTATGTGCAAAGGCTCCCTACCACACAATGGCCACAAGGATACCCCAGAGCAGTGCTGTCCAACTTCTGTTGTACCGAGGGCCGGAATTTTTCCGAACTACGTGGTGGAGGGCCGATAATGGAAGCCAGTTTTGACCACTCCCCTTTTTGAAACGGCACCCACTTGAAACCACACCCATGTTATCACATGACCATACCCATATTAATGGTTGTAGTACAGCAAAACCTTCCATACTCTGCCTGCTCTACCCTGCCTGTGTGTGCCATACTCTGCCTTCCCTACCCTGCCTGTGTGTGCCAAACTCTGCCTTCCCTACCCTGCCTGTGTGTGCCAAACTCTGCCTTCCCTACCCTGCCTGTGTGTGCCAAACTCTGCCTTCCCTACCCTGCCTGTGTGTGCCAAACTCTGCCTTCCCTACCCTGCCTGTGTGTGCCAAACTCTGCCTTCCCTACCCTGCCTGTGTGTGCCATACTCTGCCTTCCCTACCCTGCCTGTGTGTGCCATACTCTGCCTTCCCTACCCTGCCTGTGTGCCATACTTGGCTGGTTTGTGCCATACTTGGCCTGTGTGTGCCATACTCTGCCTGCCCTACCCTGCCTGTGTGTGCCATACTTTCACTGTGTTTGCCATTCTTGGCTGGTTTGTGCCATACTTGGCCTGTGTGTGCCATACTCTGCCTTCCCTACCCTGCCTGAGTGTGCCATACTTTCACTGTGTTTGCCATTCTTGGCTGGTTTGTGCCATACTTGGCCTGTGTGTGCCATACTCTGCCTGTGTGTGCCATACTCTGCCTTCCCTACCCTGCCTGTGTGTGCCATACTCTCCCTGCCCTATGATGCCTGTGTGTATGGCACACACAGGCAGCCTACAGTGACACAAAGCTGCCACTGCTCCTACAGTCTGCACAATAACTATATATTAAAAAACTTTTCAATTGCAGTACCACCTCAGTATATGTTCTTTTTGTAGTGTGCAGGGATTATTTGTGGGTTTCTACTGCTCTTGAGGTGTGAACAGGGGAACAATATGGGTGATTACAGCCTGAGCCTGAGGTGTGAACACTGCAGGGGGTGAACAATGCAGAGATTAAAAGGTGTGAACAACACAGGGAATTACATATTTAAACAATACAGCCTGATTACAGCCTGAATCTGAGGTGAGAACCATGCAGGGGGGGCAGTTAATCACAGTACTGATACCATTTAAAGCTTACACAAGAGTAAAGGTGGCCATACACGTGGCGATCCGACGATGTTTCGTACGACCATCGGTCGCACGAAACATCGTAAGATCCGCCACACACCATTCAGGGCTGAATCGGCAGGTAAGGAGGTAGAAACAATAGGATTTCTACCTCCTTCTGCCGATTCAGCTCTGAAGGGAGAATTTTGGTCAGGCGCCTTCTATGGCGCCCGATCAAAATTTTCAAACTTGTCCGATCGGCGAGTCGTCCGATATCGGCAGCTTCCTGCGATATCGGTCGACTCGCCGACATGCCATACACGCACCGATTATCGTACGAAACGAGGTTTCGTACGATAATATCGGTGCGTGTATGGCCACCTTAAGCCATCAAAGCAGCCAGACAGGTGGGGGGCCACACAGAGGGGGGTCGCGGGCCGCATGCGGCCCGCCAGTTGGACAGCACTGCCCCAGAGTATGCTGCCCACAACAGCAGCTATGGGGTGTATTTATTAACAATAAAGACAAACATCACTAGTGATGTTACCCATAGCAACCAATCAGCAATTAAATTAAAACAGTCATCTACAAGTTAGAAAACAAAAGCAAAGATCTGATTGGCTGCTATGGGCAACATCACTGATGATGATTGTCTCCAATGTTAATAAATACAAGTTATGCTTGCCAGAAGTACAACCCACAAGCGCTCCCCTTCTAACCTACCTCCCATGCTCTTTAAAAGCTAAGCAGATCCAACAGACACTGCCATGAGAACTGCCTAATATGTTTCATTGACATAGCAAGGAAAGCAAGAATAATCACTAGCAAAAGGGAATAGATTGGAAGGTGGGATTATATTAAGTATATACAGGTTGGTTAAAAAATATATTTCAATTGATTAATGTTCATTTTGTGTTAATCTGCAGGCCGAGGATCCGCCACGTGTGGCAATATGCTGAATAAGGAGCCAAACACTTGAGTAGGCAAAGTGTGCTTAACCTATTTATTTGAGGCACAGAATGTGAATGTGGGAACTGATTTATGTCATCACCAGCAGTTAATCTTCTAAACACTACTGCTAGTTTTAATTTTTACTGCAGTTCTACTTTATTATTCTGATTTATTCTCCTCCCCCTGGTGTTCCCTATTAGCAGCGCAGTAAGCCAGGCATAAGCTTTTGCTGTTTACTGCATTAGTTGGTAGTGTAATGGCAGCCAGGGCTGCTGCTGCCATGAAGCAAGGTGAGAACTTTTAGAACTGAATTATACTTTTTTCAAATGGAAATTTGGCTCTGCTAGTGTGAAGAGTGCAGAAGCTCTCTGCACTAGTGATGTGGCCCCCCCAGAGACCCACTATGATGCTGAAGAGGCCCCAGAAATGCTGCTGTCGGCAGCATCACAAGAATGTCAACAACTAATCTAGTAATGGTAACTCTTGACTTTAGTACAGCTCAGGGACCACGCTCTATAGAGCTGTTGTTTAGAAATCTATTAAATGTTAAAGGGGTTTTTCCACCTTAAAATTAACATTGATTATGATGTAGCAAGTGCTTTTTGCAATTGGTCTTCATGTTATATTTTCGGTTTTTGAATTATTTTGCTTTTTAATTCAGCAGCTCTCCAGTTTGTAATTTTGGAAGCTATCTAGTTGCTAGTGTTCAATTTAACCTTGCAATGAGGCTGTGGGTTGACAGAGTGACAGGAATATGATTGAAGGAGGGCCTAAATAGGAAGATAAGTAATAAAAAGTAATAATAGCAATAAAAATGCAGCCTCACAGAGCATTAGTGTTTGGATACTGGAGTAAGGGCCCTCATTCGAAAGCTGGAAAAAGCCAGAAGAGAAAGGCAAATAATTCAAAAACAAAAATGAAAATAAAGGGCCAATAGAAAAGTTACTAAGAATAGGCCATTCTAGAACATACATACAAAAGTTAACCTGAACAAGAACCACCCCTTAAAGAGTTTAGAGTGTCAGTGGTACCTCCTTGCCTTTCTGAGCTAAAGTGAGAGAGAAAATAGAGAAGAAAATGAAACATTAAATTTATAGGACACCTATGTCCCGGCTCACTCAATATTCATGTGTGCTTTGCCCAATTTCTGTTTCATACGCACACACGAGACAGGGCATGGCTGCTCACACTAGGAGTGAATTACAGTGCACAATACAAAGTGGGGGCTTTTTTCAAAACAGAAAACCATCAAGAGTGCAGGCTCTTTTAACCTGCACCTACAATAAGGGAAATACATTTCTGTAATACTTACCCTTTAAATAAGTCCTCCACCCAACTACTTTTTTTGCACAGTGAAAGAAGATATTGCTTAGAATTAGATTCTCTTTCATTACACAAAAGAGTTTTTGGGTGGAGGACCACTTTAAAAATCATAATGAAATCAAATTGCAAAAACTCAATTTTTGTGTATTATTTTAAAACAGCGGAGTTGAAAAACATCTTTGAAAGGTATCATACCCTTGTGTGAGATGCAGAAGGAAGGAAGTCCCTGCCCTGCAGATCTTATAATCTATACTGCAGAGGAGTGTTACATATAAATATAAGGCAAAGCTAGGGAAGGTGAGAATCTGTGGGGGAAGAATTATTAATGGGTGTTGAGTAAATAGGGGGGAGGAAACTGTTTGGGGAACACTTACATTTACTGCAAAAGCATGGCTTGGAAGTATATCTGGCATCTGAAATGCTATTTTGCGTTATTTACGGTAGTTCACCTTTAAACTGCCTTTTTTTTTTTTTAGATAATCTGCAAATTTTTTTCATAGTTATTTTTTTTTTTATTATTTAGCTTTTGTTCAGCCGCTCTGCAGTATTACTTTTAAGCAGCTATCCGGTTGCTGGGGTCCAATTTACCCTTTTAATTGTACATAATTTTATCATCATCAATCGCAAGAATCATGAAAAAGAGTGCTTCTTCTCTAGTATGATCAGGGTTAAAGGTTTGAAGTTATAGGTTTCCAGTCCTGGATTCATAGAAAAGTAGTTGTAAACAGACCCGGAGCCACATTACTGTGCTTCAATGTTATTGGACACTGCATATTTTGAGCAGAATTGCTCTTTATCAAGCGTTACATACAGTAAAGTGACACTTGATAAAGGGCAATTTTGCTTGAAACATGTAGGGTAGTATTTATTAACATTGGAGACAAACATCACCGATGATGTTTCACAGCAACCAATCAGCAATTGGATTGTGACGGTCTCCTACAAGTTAGAAAACAAAAGCAAAGATCTGATTGGTCGCTATGGGCAACATCACCGGTGTTATTGGCTTACAGACTAAAACCAACACTAAATAAATATGTCACCATACTATAATAAATACACCCTGTACTGTCCAATAAAGGTGAACATTGAAGCACAGTACTGTGGTTCTGGTCAGTTTCCATCTACTTTTCTTAGTGAAGGTTTGGAGTCAGTCGTGGATAAATGGACATTTAAACAACAAAGGCATTACTTTACATGACCAATCTACTTCCTTCCAAAAAAACAAAATGCCTGACTAGCCCCCTACAGCTCCATGTAGAAGTCAAACCTGACCTGAGAATTAATGTATGCTGTAAAGTCTGTACAGTGTGTGTGCACAGTGCTGATAACTGTAAATCAAGACACAAAGATTTGTATAATTAATAGAGACTATCTGGGGTCATGATTATCAACAAATTGATTAAGGTGTGCTACACAATGGACAAACCAGCTAATTGTAGCCCCAGGTGCAAGCTGAACCCTCAGCCAGGGTAAAACAATATCCAGGATAAAATGAAAAAACAGCAGCACTCCGGAAATGTTGTAGAAAAAAGTGACTTTACTCAAGTGCACACAGCAACGTTTCGGGCTGGTTTATGCCCGAAACGTTGCTGTGTGCACTTGAGTAAAGTCACTTTTTTCTACAACATTTCCGGAGTGCTGCTGTTTTTTCATTTTATCTGGGGTCATGATAGCACTCTGGATTTGTGGGATGGTTGCAAAGGCCTGGCAATTTGCTTTTTGAATTATACATTTGAATAAGTCCTAAACTTACTCCAATTTATACACCAAACATTTGCAACAATGCAATGACTAAAGGTGGCCATACACGAGCAGATCCGCTCGCTTGGCGATGTCGCCAAGCGAGCGGATCTTCCCCCGATATCCCCACCTACGGGTGGGCGATATCGGGGAGCATTTAAGTAAAAAAAAAAATAATCCGATCGTTTGGCCCTGGGGCCAAACGATCGGATTATGTGGGCGACAATGGGGCAGTCGGATCGGGGACCGCATCAACGAGCCAATGCGGTCCCCGATCCGACCGGATTTTCTAACCTGGCCGATCGAGATCTGGCCAATTTTAGGCCAGATATCGGTCGGCCAGGCCGCTCTGCTCTCCCCATACACGGGCCGATTAGCTGCCAAATCGGTCCAAGGGACCGATATCGGCTGCTATAGTCGGCCCGTGTATGGGGACCTTAAGGGAGACAATAAGATAATTTACTGACGTGAGTTCTAAACTGCAGCAACCAACCAGCAAGTAGTTTTAATCAGGCTGCTACAAGTCAGGAGCTAAAGGTAATTGTGTAACCTATTTCACACAGATATTGCTGTCAAAAAGTTCAACTGCCCTGCATCACATTGCACAGTATAATCACACAAAGTAAAGTGGGAGATATTTTAAATTACCTTTTCCTATCAGAACCCCTATCTTGGAATCTAACTTCTCTGCGGGATTGCAGCTTCGGGATACCAATTTCAGGACAGGCAGGAAGGGGCGAACATCACACAAACGTTGAGTCTCATCCTCTAGCTCTTCGTGAACAGCATTATGATTAACGCACTGGAACATATAGGAGTCAATCTCCAGAAGGAGGTGAAACAGAGGGTAGCTCTGTGCATGCTTCCACAGGAGCTGTAAAATAACAGAGCCAGAATTACAGAACTTCAAACACTTGACTTTACAATGCTATGTGCAACACTGAAATGCCATAAATTGCAATTAGTCGTAAAGCTGGGCATATACGTAATCATTTGCTCCTTTGGAGAGGATCACATCAACAAGCTGACATGGTCCTTATTCAATAGGATTGTCTAAACTGCCCAATTTTTGACCACATATCTGAGCAGGCTATCGGACCCGTAAAGACACCAACAAAATTGCTCATTCAGTGTGATGGGGGTTTTATAACAGTTAAAAAAACAAAGGGGTTGTATATGAGGGTAGTGATGCTTGCAAACCTAATACACTGTTCTGTCCCACTTACCTACTGTACCTGAAAAATTTCAGGGGTTTGATTGTCATTTCCACACAGGGCCCTGAACTATACCACCTGCCACTGTTTAGAATTCCATGAGTGGGAAGCAGTGGGTATTGGGTACTGTGCCCTAAACAAAGTAAAAAGGCCAGTGCCAATGCACTAAAAAAAAGGTAACAGTGTCAAAATATATATCCACACTCTTTCCTTCTTTCAACTCTTTATCAGTGTTTCCTGATAGCTTTAAACCAAAGCAACAGCTTAAGTTTAAGTGGGAAGCAATGGTGAGGAAAGCAGTTCCCACAAAAAATATACTTGTTCAAGCAGAAATGGGTCAACATAACTGTAGTTTTTGGCATGTACTTGGTTCTAAGTCTGGCTAAATGACTGGCTATACATGCTAAGATTCAGTTTATGTGTTGTGGTAGCCAAACAAAAAACAGCCTTTGCCAGGCTAGCACTGGGAGGGGACCTCCTCTATTACCTGAAGCACTCCGCAACCAGTGGGGTTTTTACATCTTGTTACACCGTGGGTGCAAATGTAGCTATTTATACAGTGTCATCATTAAAGAGGATTTCTCTTACCTGTTTAATATGAGATATGGATGCATCCCTTGGGACGTCCATCTGCACATATATACCAGTGGGAAGCAAGACGTCCACACAGATATCTGGAGGAAGCGGTGTATCTGCTGTCCAGATGTCCATGTGGTCCATTATAGGGGGCATTCTATAAGGGTAAGTACTATCTGAACAGCATGTTCAAGGAAGAATGATGCACTGACCTAGGGAAAAGGGGAGAACAAAATGATGGAACCTGAATAAGGAAATAGAAAGTGTGTTCCTTCTAAAATGCAAATTGGGTACCATTGTATGAAATGCAGAAAAGCGAGTTCCTTCTAAAAATCAAGTATAAAATTTCAAATAAAGAAATTCCAAACATAGAAGCAGGTCAAACAATCTGGACCAAACAATCTGAAATCTGTGTTTGAGATGACAAACTGGCAGATGGAAAGCAGGAGACTGCATTTCTATAAAACACTATAAATGCTAACAAAAAAAAAAAAGTAAACAGAAAATAAACCTCAGGATTGCCTGTGCCTTCTCCATATTGGGTTTTATACAGGGGGATACCAATGCTGCATAGACTTACAGGACACCAAATAACCATGCAGCCAATATGGACATAAACTTCCATACAGCAGTCAAGAAGTCATTCCCCAAAAACAAACAAACAAGGTAGAAATGGCACTGAAGTAACAAAGCAATCAATATAATCTTTCAATTGCAATTACATTTGAGTAAAACACTGCCAAGTAATGCCATACCATTCATACACAGCATGGTGGTGCAATGGTTAGCATGCAGGGCTGGGTTCTTAGGTTTGATTCCAGTCAGGGTACAGTCAGCAGGGAACATGTTCAACTTGTCAGGGTTTCCTCCCATACTCCAAAAACATACAGGTAGGTTGACCATAGTGTATGTGAAAGGGACCTTAGATTGTAAGCTCTACTGGGGCATGGACTGATATGGAGGATTCATATCTTTGTAAAGTGCTATGGAATATGATGCACTACATAAATAATAACAGTTAAAAAAATGCAACTACCAATGGCATCTTAAATAGACATATTTAGAAGTTACATTAAGCCTTCAAAATATGAGGGGAAATTTTTAAATCCCATGACAAATAAGGTAGGATTAAAGTACGGTATTTAAAGAGGTAGTTCACCTTGAAATTAACTTTTAGTTTTCAGTAGAATGTTTGCCTTTGGTATTGCGTTCTATTTCTTGTGGATTTGAATTGTTTCAAATTCATTTCATTCTGCAGCTGTCCAATTTAAAAATTAAATATTGTTTCATTGCTATGGTTCAAATGGCACAATGGAAGAGGAATAGGAGAGGGTCTAGATAAGAAAATAAGTAATATTCTTAAGAAAAACAAATCTAGCCTCTGAATAAACCTTGTTGCTGGGGCAGTGGCATTAACTATAAAGATTTTTCCATTGCATTTTGTATTCCGTCTATTAATAATCAGTTTCAGCAAGCCAAGCACAGCAGAGCCGTAGAATCACTGGATTACTTGCCTGAGCTAAATGCACCCTTATCTTGTTCTCTTATACAGTGAAGCACAGACCCTAGGTTTCTAAGCAATTTGGAAGAGCCAAGGTTAATTTGTCATCCAGTGATGAAGCAATACCAATAATATCACTTCCCTTAATTGTGTATAACAACAACAAACAAGATTATGTCAGCTGAACAGAACAGGCATTGTCCCAGTGTAGAAGAGAGGGGAGTGATGCTGGGCCCAGGCCAAGATCCCACAGTGACTATGTGCGCACATTAGCAGCAATGGAAGCTTAGAGGATGAGGCATAATCGAGTGCATGTGGAATAACTGCGCCTACAGCGGCAATCACCACAGCCACATAGAAATTCTGTCTAATGCTGACTAAATCCTCCTGAAAGTGATGTTAAATAAATCAGTGGAACACTTCTGAGTACAAACACTATAGAATAAACGAATATTTGTGTGAGCAAGGTGTCCATAGGAAAAAGAGCAGGTGCTATAATTATTACACTTAAGCAAATTACCCCATTAAAATGTGTACATAAGACTTAATCCATCTCTGACAGCTACAAATATCTTTTGAGCATTATATAGCAGTGAGCCAGCCCAAACGAGCTGCGGACCTAAGGTGGCAATGGGGCTGATAAAATAAAAGCTGGTCAGTGATGTTCTACTGCTTTATATAAAAGGAACTTCACTTACAGAATCTGCTATACATTGGCTAATATCTGCAGCTCCTAAAGAGCCATATCCCAACTAATGAAGACACAGATTGTGTATGACATTTTGGTTGCACTATGCTCCATAGCCATAAAAGAAATCCTTTTATCTAGCCCAAATCTAAAAACGTAGAGATCCTAAAATCTTTAGAAGTTGTAATGTATTTTGATTTTAAAGATTATTTTTAAAGATTTTACAGTTTATTCAATCTTCTAATCCTGCTTTGTCTTATATGTTCATTTATGTCCCTGTTTTACAGGTGTAATGTAAGGGCAATGATTCCCAGTGAGCTTTGTTGCCGTGTAAAAAAACTTGAAGGGCAAGGCACTTTCATGGTCGCCTGCCATAGAGAGTTTTTTACATAGGCGACTAATCTCCCTGTGTATAATTTCCCTAAATATAAAAAGCATTATCAGAACAGTCACCCTACTAGTTACAGACTATCTAGGTGAGGAAATCCGGATCATCCCCTATCCCCTCCATCCACTACTTTTGCTTCCACTAGAGGGCGGCTCCATGGTGTAAGAATGTATTTCCAGACCAATTGTAATAATAAAAATAAGTAATGTACCATAAGTGTCTTCAAACTGGGGAAGCCATTTCTCGCTTGGCACAGACGTCCTTCCCTTTCATGCCAGATAGGAGCTGCATCCAGGATAATTTCTTCATAAAGAGAAATAGATCTTTGCATAGGCTGCCATTACTCCATTTATTAGGGAAGAAACCTAAAAAGATTATTTAAGCATAATAATAAGCAAAACATGTATTACTTAAAGGAAATGTAATTTAGACATATTAATTTTATAACATGAAAACAAAAGTAGAATTTGTACAAAACTTAATGTCAAAGGACACACAAAGTAATGTGCCTGATAAGTCAGGTTGTAAGCCAATCCAGTGCTGAATTGCCAGGTTTATGGCATAGATATTTACGGTACATTAACCTACAGAATGCACAATGTATATATCATTTCATTTATCAGTCCATCTCAGCCCTTTTGTCTTATTTGACAGTTACCAAACTTTATTATGAATAAGAGAATACATGCAACATATTGATGTTAATAACGTAATATTGAGGAGTGAAAAAGGCCATGCAAAACAGAGACACAACACTATCATCTACTGATCAATTTGCATTATATAATCAGGTATAATTACCTTTTAAATATAGGAGTGGGAGAAACCAGTAGATGCTAATAAAGTGCATAAATAAACAATAACATAAGTATGTGCCTACCAGGCAAATGGAACATTATCTAGTGTACTCTCTCCTACAGACAGTAAAGTTAGTGTGGATGAGGCCTAAAAGGGGCAAACAATCAGCTGAAACAAGGAGAATTGAGGTTACACACACACAGATACAATTCAAGTTGTTTCATATAACATTACTTTGCTTGGCAGGGAACAACATTCGCCTTCCCAAAACAAATCTTTTCTCATGGGGCAGAAAATACAAAGGGAAAAGCTTTTTATTGCTGCCTGAACTCCGGATATAGCACGGTGTATAGAAAAAGCAAAGCATTCTGGTAAAGTATTATGGTAGGAATTTCCCTATAGACCCATTGGCTCTCTCACAGCACTCAGCTTACTGATTGCATTAGTGCCACCAGATACAGCATATAATGGAAGGGATAATGAAGCATTTAATCGAAGAAAAAAGTAAGAAGAAAAGCAAATCAAAATAAGAGCACAGCAGTGAAAAATAATTCTGCGAGAATTAGCATAATAATTAAGGCTGTCAGTGTAAATGGGTTCATAATAACTTTTTTTTTTTTTTTAGTGTGCTGTAAATAGACTTGATTTCATAAAATGAATAAACAAACACAGGGACTGTGGGCCAATCAGGCCTCTCCTTGAAGCTTGCAACAGCATTAAAAGGTGCCAACTGGGTCCCTACAGACCACTGGCAGGTTACTGGTTAGGTTGGGTTGAAAAAAGACCAAAGTCCATCAAGTTTAACCCTCATAGACCCAAACCGACCTATCTATACACTCACATACATAAACCATATATACCAACATCAATACAAATTGTAGATTTCAGTATCACAATACTTATGCTTGTTCAAAAATCATCCAAGCATTAAAAGAATCTGCCATCACAACATCACTAGGAAGGGCATTCCCCAACCTCACTGCCCTCACCGTGAGAAACCCCCTACGCTGCTTCAAATGGAAGCTCCGTTCCCCTAATCTAAAGGGGTGGCCTCTGGTGCGCTGATCATTTTATATCGAAAAAAGAACATCCCTTATCTGCTATAATCCCCTCTAATGTATTTGTACAGAGTAATCATTCCCCTCACAAGTGCCTTTTTTTTCAGAGAAAACAACCCCAACCTTGACAATCTAATCTCATAATTTAAATCTTGCATCCCCTGTACCAGTTATACCCCATCAGATCACGAACGATTGTATTATCCTAATATTTCTTAGTGTATTGGTGGCCAAACTGAAAATCTGCTTATTTGCCAGCTTCATCAAGTAAATGCCTAACCATACGGACACCAGCTTGCCTTATTATATACATGCTTTCCCACAGCCCCGAGCCATAAATGTGATCTGTGAGGTGCAAGGGCTTTTTTTACTTTCCCCCAACATGCAAGTGCTGCTCTGCAGGGTCCCACAAACGACATTGCCCAATCATGCTGACATACCACAATTTGGCAAGGTAATTTTCCTATTAATAGGATGCTCCCTTTCCATTATCAACCATAGTTCAGAAGCTGTCCTGGACTGATACAGAGGTTGCTAGAACACTAAAATCTTCACTTCCCAATACACAAAAATCAGTGGCGCTCATTTATAAAGTTTGCACAGTGCAGAATTATTCACACAGTGAACATATTTGCCCTGCCCGTGTTTATATTTATAAAACTGGACAAGATTGGTGCATTTAATTTGCAAACATAATTGTGAATTTTTATTTGCAGGGCGAATATTCTTAAGAGTTTTTAAATATAACATAATCCCAATTTGCTCATATTTATGCCCACACTGTGTCTGAATTATGTCACAACTTATTATGGTGGTGTAAAAAATATTCACTAAACAGACTTTGCAAATTGAGACTTTATATTCGCAACGTAAACATTGACACTATACTCGCACACAACATACACGCACAGTGTTCATGCTCCCACAAACCTCAATCGTATTTACAAGTCATATGTTCAATGCACATTTCATAGTGATTCGCAAAAAAAAAAAAAGAAAGAGGGCAACAGCAGTGCAAAATTTAGGGAAAAACTTGTGCAAAACCAACCATATGGTGAAAAAAATATGTGCCGCGCAAACTTTATAAATGACCCCCAGTGTGTCTGTAAAGGACAGTGAAGGTAAAGCTGCTGAATGTTACTCAGCAGAAACATTATTGTGGAACTGCAGCAGAGAATGTTTGCCAGTGGAGAGCAAAGAGTTTAGATGCACCAGATTTTTTCTTGAATCTGTGTGTCTGCTGGGGCACTGTGAAATCATGAAAACAGCCAAGCATTGCATATGTGCATGCAGCCAAAATAGGGAAATCACTCACATGACAAAATACAGGCCTTTTGTTATCACATCAAAGCAAAAAGATCAAACAGCATGCTGATTCCCCAGATTGGGCACAGCTTGTCAGCAAAGCTAATTGGTTGCAGGGAATCAAAGCCACAATCCAAAGGATGATTAGAGGAGATATAATATTGTATTTATCATTTGCAAAGCACTGTAGCCCAGCTATTTACAGCAAATAAAGAGCCAGTTATGGTAGTGATTTGATTATCTAAAGACTTAACAAGTGCACTGTATTAGAGACAGGTGGAAGTGGGGAAAAAAGTACATTTAAGAATAGAATAGTTTTTGTCCAAACACCTAACCTTTTAGTTTTATATTTACTTTTTTAAGGGGATTTAAGCCATATCATGGCTAACTCAGGCTGCTAACTCCAATCTGTGGCTAAAATAACAGCCTGTCTGTCCCAGGTGCTTAACTACAGATGAAGCAGAATGGCCCAGAAGTGTAGACTGCCCAGAGGATACAGTGGAGGCTGTGCACACTTATGCAACCACATTATTTTAGTTTTTTTTGGTTTTTTTCCCTCCACCTAAAAGATTTCAGTTTGTTTTTCAATTGAGTGGTACAATTTATAGGTCACATTAAAAGGTGGAAAAAGTTCTGAAATTATTTATCTTTGTCTCATTTTTGTACAGCACAGGAACCTGTCTTTTATATCCACTGTATATTGATAAAACAAATAGCAATTTACTGATGTTTTTAGGACACTATAAAATTAATTAGTTGTGGGGACCAGTAATATATAGTTATGTCACTGACCTGATATGGTTGGGAGTCTGGCAGATATCTACTGGGCAAGTTTAAAAATTAGACTGTACAGGTATGGGACCTGTTATCCAGAATGCTAGGGACTTGGGGTTTTCCAGATAAGGGGTCTTTCCGTAATTTGGATCTCCATACCTTAAATCTACTAAAAATCATTTCAATATTAATTTAACCCAATAGGATTGTTTTGCCTCCAATAAGGATTAATTATATCTTAGCTGGGATCAAGTACAAGGTACTATTTTATTATTACAGAGAAAAAGGAAATTATTTTTAAAAAGTAGAATTATTTGCTTATAATGGAGTCTATGCACAAAATGCAGTTTTTAAATGAAGGTTTACGTTATTAAGGGAGAAAAAAAACTCCAAATCTACATGGCCCTGTGTGAAAAAGTGATTGCCCCCTTGTTAAAAAATAACTTAACTGTGGTTTATCAATTTCAATATCAATTTCTGTAGTCACCCCCAGGCCTGATTACTGCCACACCTGTTTCAATCAAGAAATCACTTAAATAGGAGCTACCTGACACAGAGAAGTAGACCAAAAGCACCTCAAAAGCTAGACATCATGCCAAGATCCAAAGAAATTCAGGAACAAATGAGAACAAAAGTAATTGAGATCTATCAGTCTGGTAAAGGTTATAAAGCCATTTCTAAAGCTTTGGGACTCCAGCGAACCACAGTGAGAGCCATTATCCACAAATGGCAAAAACATGGAACAGTGGGGAACCTTCCCAGGAGTGGCCGGCCGACCAAAATTACTCCAAGAGCGCAGAGACAACTCATCCGAGAGGCCCCAAAAAACCCCAGGACAACATCTAAAGAACTGCAGGCCTCACTTGCCTCAATTAAGGTCAGTGTTCACGACTCCACCATAAGAAAGAGACTGGGCAAAAACGGCCTGCATGGCAGATTTCCAAGGCGCAAACCACTTTTAAGCAAAAAGAACATTATGGCTCGTCTCAATTTTGCTAAAAAACATCTCAATGATTGCCAAGATCAATATCTTGTGGACAGACGAGACAAAAGTTGAACTTTTTGGAAGGTGCGTGTCCCATTACATATGGCGTAAAAGTAACACAGCATTTCAGAAAAAGAACATCATACCAACAGTAAAATATGGTGGCGGTAGTGTGATGGTCTGGGGTTGTTTTGCTGCTTCAGGACCTGGAAGGCTTGCTGTGATAGATGGAACCATGAATTCTACTGTCTACCAAAAAATCCTGAAGGAGAATGTCCGGCCATCTGTTCGTCAACTCAAGCTGAAGCGATCTTGGGTGCTGCAACAGGACAATGACCCAAAACAAACCAGCAAATCCACCTCTGAATGGCTGAAGAAAAACAAAATGAAGACTTTGGAGTGGCCTAGTCAAAGTCCTGACCTGAATCCTATTGAGATGTTGTGGCATGACCTTAAAAAGGCGGTTCATGCTAGAAAACCCTCAAATAAAGCTGAATTACAACAATTCTGCAAAGATGAGTGGGCCAAAATTCCTCCAGAGCGCTGTAAAAGACTCATTGCAAGTTATCGCAAACGCTTGATTGCAGTTATTGCTGCTAAGGGTGGCCCAACCAGTTATTAGGTTCAGGGGGCAATTACTTTTTCACACAGGGCCATGTAGGTTTGGATTTTTTTTCTCCCTAAATAATAAAAACCCTCATTTAAAAACTGCATTTTGTGTTTACTTGTGTTATCTTTGACTAATAGTTAAATGTGTTTGATGATCAGAAACATTTTGTGTGACAAACATGCAAAAGAATAAGAAATCAGGAAGGGGGGCAAATAGTTTTTCACACCACTGTATATATATATATATATATATATATATATATATATATATATATATATATATCTCAATCATATGCTGGACTTGATGGCCCAAACCCTCCAAACTATAAATACAAATGGAAAACAGATGCACAATTTAACCCATACCATCCATAAAAAACTGCATTTTGTGTTCAATTATGTTATCTTAGACTAATTATGTTATCTTAGACTAATAGTTAACGGTTTTGGACAAATTAAACCCATATATTACCTAATGTTAACATGCTAAAAACAACCGCATTTACGCTTAAAGTATGGAAAAAGGCTAAACTGAAATAGCTTAGCTCCCCATACTCCCCCTTGACCGCCACAGCCTTACCCATCCAACCCAGAGAGAGAGAACCTCTTTATTCATGGTTAAGGACCTGCTCAACCCTAACTTAGCATCTATCTTACCCCTTGAAACTCTTCAGCAAAAGATCCCAAATTTCCAACTCCATTGGTATAAGTACTTCCAATTAAGGCATTTTCTAGAACCATTTATTAAATATTTCAAAGATAATCTGCATACTCAATTTGAATCTCTAGCATACAAGGGTCTTGCCCAAAAGGGTTTGATATCTAAATACATGCCTTGATTAACGACCCATTTCTCGAACAAGGATACAAACATTCCTATATGCTGAAATGGGAAAAGGTGATAGGATCAGAAATTACAATGGAGGATTGGAACCTCATTTGGGGAAACGCAAAAACAAGTTTGACATGTACTAAGCAAAAAAAGAATTAGTATAAAATATTAATGTTTTGGTACCTCACCCCGGTGAGGCTGAACAGAATCTACCCTGAATACCCACAGACATGCTGGAGATGTGGAGGAGCTTTAGGAGATGTACCACATATATTCTGGTCTTGCCCTCCCCTACAATCTCTCTGGGACAAAGCCCGAGATCTTTTGTCAACTCTTATGCACCAAACAATCCAAAAAAACATTTCAACTAGGCAGACCCATAACAGGACTCACTAGATCACAACAGAAACTTGCCAACCACATACTAACCGCAGTCTGCATCTCCATAGCATCCAAATGGAAAACACCCAACTCTCCCAACTTGGGAAGAACAGAAACTTTGAGTCTAGGATTGCCTATCTTCACAACAAGACCCCAGCATACCTAAAAGTCTGATCTACATGGGAGCTTCAGTCCCTTATGAAAGGAGAATGAAGACAGACAGCAATAACAAGGACAATAATTATTACCGCTTCAAGAGAACCAAAACCAGCAGAACTGAGGTTCACTATGTTTAGTATGCTTACTATGTTTCTTTTTATGTTTTGTATTGATGTTTACTTGCAAAAGAAAATAAGAAAAAAAACCAATAAAAATATGTGTTACAAAAAAAAAAAAAGAACTAGAGGATGGGGAGGTATATTGTTATTTGCATACTTAAATTTTAGCCCGGGCCTGACCCTTAACATGGGAGATGCGGGTAACCATACGCTAGCTCTAACACATAAGGCTATTCTGCCACTTACATGCGAGATTTAGGAACTTGTTTGTGGTTCGACAAGCTAAAAACATATTTTTCTGTGCACAAGTCAGTGTTTCAGTACAGTTTTGAGAACATTACCAGAATTACCACATGTTCTTATGCTTCAAAAACATGTTGCACAATTCTAATTACGTTTTCTGCCAGTTAAAAGAACGGATTATAGCTCCTGTGTCAGTAAGCATTCTACTTAATAGACACTCTATAAAAAAAAAATTCTGGAAAAGATCCAAACTAGTTGTAAAAACTATCTGTGTATTTTGCAATAATATTTCATACTCACTAAGAAAAATGTCTTTGAAGTTCAATGCAGCCACTTAATGTCACCAACATGCGCAATGTAGCTATGATGTTAATGTTACAATGTCTACATTGCCAGGTTATGCCAGAGTGAACTGATGTAAGAAACCCAGCAATACCGCAAGATTTCACAATCAGCTTCTATACCAAGACCCTCAACTTGGGGCCCAATGTGTGACAAGACATTCAAGAAGAAATAACCAAGATCAGTATATAAGAGTCAGTAATATTCTCATAAGCTGGCCACAATTACTAATGTATGACAATTGCCATGGTTAGTGCACAAAAAGAGACAACCTGCTTGCTATATACACATATACAATTTTAAGTTCTTCAGCAAAGCTTTCTATTGTAGCCTCTGAAAGTACAATTTTCACCTTCCTCTCCGGGGTATGCGCACTCAGAAAAGTTTAATCAGGACTTAGTTGTCCTTTAATTTTTATCTTGGTGCATAACACTTCTGCAAGATTCTCACATTCTCTCACAGTCTAATTCTAGGTTATCATCTGGTGCTAAACCCAAATCACCTCTCATTTTAAAAATGTGCAAACAGCAGAGCAGATGTTCAGCATTCAGTGAAGAGGCAGGTATAACTAAGTGATGGACCCAACCAGCGTCAAGGTGCCCAATGTCTGTAGAGTGAATGGCACAGAAGCAACTTCTAAATGGAGTGCAGGTGGTTCTTCACAGTGAGGGCAGTGAGGTTGGGGAATGAACTCCAGGGTGATGTTGTGATGGCAGTTTCTATTAATGCCTTTAAGAGTAGCCTGGATGAGTCCTTAAAGGAGAAGGAAAGGCTAAGTCACTTGGGGGTGCTAGGCACCCCCAAGTGACTTAAATCGCTTACCTTATACACCGGGCTGGTGCCCCTGTCAGGACAAAACTGCACCAGCCTGGGGTAGCAGCGAGCGCTTCCTTCTTCCGCGGCGAAATCCTTGGGCCGGCGCATGCGCATTTGAGTGAAAAGCTGACTTTGTTGTTAAACGTTCGGCGTTTCACTCTAATGCGCAAGCGTGCCAATGCGGAAGAAGGAAGCGCTCGCTGCTACCCCGGGCTGGTGCTGTTCTCTCTGTACAGGGGCACCAGCCCGGGAACAAGGTAAGCGATTAAAGTCACTTGGGGGTGCCAAACATTTTAGCACCCCCAAGTGACTTAGCCTTTCCTTCTCCTTTAAACAAGCATAATATCCAAGCCTATTGTGAAACTAAAATCTACAGTTAGTATAGCTATTGGTATATACCAGTAGTTCTTATTTGTGAGTGAATAGATAAGTCAGTATGAGTGTTTATATATGTGCACTGGGGTTCGTTTTAAGTGGTTAAACTTAATAGACTTTGGTTTTCAACCCAACTTAATTATGTAACTGTATCAGTTACTTTAGATCTGCAGATGTTAAAGCATTTTCCTTGCTGAATAAGAAGTTATAGGGCTAGAAATAAATGTGATTCATGGGCATTTTTTGAGGATGAAAGAATTAAGCACATGGTCTAGTCAGTGCCACAAGCAGTGACAATGTACAGCCGAAGCCCTAAAATAGCCCAGGGAATGGTCACAAGCCCCTGCGGAGGAACTGAGTCACCAGGAGGAAGGAAAACAGGAGCGAGCACAGGTCTCTCAAGCTGAACCAGGAATATTAGCTTGAGATGTTCTGTGGCTTAACCCTGTCATAACAGCTGCTTCCCTGCAATTCCACAGACTGTATAGCACAAATCCATTTAGAGTGCAATATTATTGTGTTCAACAGAAACAGGAGATGTGCTAAAAATATATTTTAATCAATTAAAAAAAAAAAGAATATAGAATTAGCCAGCTATGACCAATTCAACCCAATCCATATGAACACAAGTTCATACTGCTCCCTTACCTCCTACTCAAGATGCAGCAAATTAATGTGATGTACTGTATGGCATGATCTGCTGAGCAGTGTGTGTATAATAAAGTGTGGGCACTTGCACTTTGCATAATAACAGGAAGTTATACATCATATTCACAAGGAAATACCAAGGAGCTCAGTCATAACCATAATAATAAAAACAAGTAAATTCCCATTATTCATTGCATGGTTTCTATACCAGCAAGACCTGCAAAATAGCAGAAACTATCTTCAGGTATAAAGGATGAATGACAAAGATTATGATTTAATTTTTTATCTGTGGTGTTTTTTGAAATATTAAAATAAAATAGCAGGTGTCCATCTTGGAATTTTTTTTTTTTTTTTTACTTTTTTTATTGAGAATGATATTTGCATAACATTGTCATCACCATTGTGTGGTATTACATTTAGTACATCAATAAACTGTTTATTTATTAATCATACATATTTGTTATGTTTCATTCTTTAAATGGGGAAAAGGGGCGTGGGGGGTAGGGAGGAGGGGAAAAGTTAAGGGAGGGGGGTGAGCAAGTCAGGATCTTGCTTTTTTCAGGGTCCCGGCTTGCTAGGAGGTGGAAGGTGAAAAACAAAACTTGGAACAGTGGGGGAAAAACTGGTGTTATTGCAAAACATTATATCAGTTGATCCTGTTGGAATGCTTCTGTATTCTTCTCTCCGAGATCCGGGTTCTACCTATAGGTTTTCTTAACTCATATGTCCCTTGGGGCTTTTCAGCGCATTTCCCCCATCATACAAATTTCCTTTTATCTTGTGTGGGGAGTGAAGGCATGGTTCAACTAGGAAAGATAGAATATTGTAGCCATGGGGCCCAAATTTTTTGAAACCGTTCTTGCCGATCTGTGAGAATGCTAGTTAATTTTTCATTAACTAGTATCCAGTTAATCTTATTTTTTAATTGTGGTATGGGCAAAAGTGGAGATTTCCATGCTTTGGCTATAGTTAGTTTAGCTGCTGTAAAGATTTGATTTATTAACGTTCTTGTGTTTTTGTTTATATTGGGGATTTTCTTTCCCAATAGTGCGTGTTCTGGCGATTTGGGTAAATTTATACTTGTAACTGAATATATCATTTGGTATACTCTAGTCCAGAATCTCTGCACTCTGGGACATTGCCACCATGTATGGTAAACCGTGCCTTCACTTCCACATTTTCTAAAACATTGTGGGTCACATTGGTTGTTAACTTTATGGAGTCTGGATGGGACCAGGTACCAGCGTAACAGAACCTTGTATCCTGCTTCAAGCAGAGAGGTATTAATTGAGTTATGTGCGGTTTGGTCCC
Organism: Xenopus tropicalis; assembly: GCF_000004195.4. Classification (NCBI taxonomy): domain Eukaryota; kingdom Metazoa; phylum Chordata; class Amphibia; order Anura; family Pipidae; genus Xenopus; species Xenopus tropicalis. Next base: position 128,205,448 of record NC_030681.2, read on the forward strand.
ATATTAGGAACCAGTCTTTTTCCTCTAGCATTTGACCAAGGTCTCTTTCCCAGGCTTTTACGTAGGGCAAGGTTGGTGGGAGGCTGGTCTCAGATAGGAGACTGTATAACTTCGAAAGCACTCCTTTTGAATAAGGATATTTTGTACATATGGTTTCCAGGTATGTGGAAGGTGGTACCTGTGTGCCTTTAAATTTGGATTTCAGGTAATGTTGCACCTGAATGAACCTGAAAAGTTCTCCCGGGGGCGGGGAGTATATTTGTTGGAATCTGTCCCAATTTAGGGGGCCAGAAATTCCATACATGTGTCCATCTTGGAATTTTAACAGCAATCTTTCAGTCTCTGCTTAACACCATTGGCCAGATGTTATAGTAAAAAGGACCCTAGTAACCAGGCAGGTGTTTGAATGAGAGACAGGAATAGAAGAGGTCTGAATAGATAAGTAATGAAATGTAATGGTTGGGCAGTTATCAATCAAGCACAATACACAAGCATATAATCTGGCAACCTGGTCTGGCAGGACAGAGTCAGCAGAGTCAGCCTGTGTATGGCCCCCCAGGTACAAACACACTAAGGGACCTGGGACACGAGATGTTTTACCACCCTGCTCTTCTAGTGTGGGCAACAAAACTCCCAAAGTTTCCTTCCCAACAACATTAAAGGAGAAGGAAAGGCAAAGTCTCTTGGGGGTGCCAAAATGTTAGGCACCCCCAAGTGACTTAAATCGCTTACCTTCTACCCCGGGCTGGTGCCCCTGTACAGAGAGAACAGCACCAGCCCGGGGTACCTGCAGCGCTTCCTCCTTCCGCTTCGGTCACACGCGCATGCGCAGTAGAGTGAAATGCCGAACTTTAACAGAGAAGTCGGCTTTTCACTCTACTGCGCATGCGCCTGTCGTTTAGTCCTTCCAAAAAGAAGGCAGAAGAAGGAAGCGCTCCCCTACAGGTACCCCGGGCTGGTGCTGTTTTCTCCTAACAGGGGCACCAGCCCGGGGTACAAGGTAAGCGATTTAAGTCACTTGGGGGGCCCAACATTTTGGCACCCCCAAGGGACTTAGCCTTTCATTCTCCTTTAAGGTAAATCACCGGTGGGAGTCACAATTGCTTAAGAGCTGGCAAGAAAACATGTCACAGGGCCTTTACTGTAACACTGCAGAATTGTGCTTCTAATGGAAATACCTCTGCTAGCCTGGATGTCTATGATCTTTCTCTAAAGGCTTTTCACATAAAAATTTAATTTGTACTGAGAGTCACATGTGTATGAAAAACAATAGGATTCCTGGAAAGTAAGAAGTTTCTCTCCAAATGTTTCCATTTTATGGCTAACCCACTGGGCTTTAAAGCACAGACATGGGAGGTGCTGATCAGCCTTTACAGAAATGGTCCCTCATTTATTTTTGAAAACGAAAAATTCTTATCTGGAGACTATGTGCGCAGGGAATTGGGTGGGTCAGAATAAGTCTAACGTTGTGTTTTCACAAATAATTCTTTGTTCTTACCACAATTTGTTGTGTGAGCTGGACTAGAAATGCCTGTGCTTGCAGACATAGCTTCATAAGTGTTTTTGTAAAAGAGGCGATCTGATTGTGCCAGAACTAGTCCATTTTCTAGTGGGCGAGCTTGGGATCCCCAACCTTTTTTACTCATGAGCTACACTCAGATGTAAGAAGCGCTGGTGAGCCACACAAGCATGAAAACAGTTCCTTGAGGATGCCAAATAAAAACTGTTATTGGCTATTCAGTAGTCCTATGTGAACTTCTAGCGTGCAGGAGGCTCTGCCTGGAGAACACTGAGTCTCTGTGCTTCTAAAACTTGTCTCTAAGCCAGAAATTTAAAAATGGGCACCCGCTTTAAGACCACTGGGAGCAATATCAGAGGGGGTGGTGAGCAACATGTGAGCCACTGGTTGGGGATCATTGCTATAGGGTAATCCAAAAACTGGAACAAGGTGAAGGGAAATTGGTTTTCTTCTCAGGATTTGTACCGTTCTGCAAAGTAGTTACCCCTGCTATGAAGAGTGCTTCTTGTTGTAGCCTATGATGATGTCCTACCTCAGCCTGACTACCAAGCTCTTTTAATAGCACATACATTGCTGACAGAAATAGAAAGTGCCCTGTTATTAGAATGCAGAGGTGTGGGCCAGAACAAGGGCAATGCAGCTAATAGTGAGCAGCAAGAGAAGGAAAATGGATTTGGGGTTTATTAAATCTGGGTTGGTCTCCAGTATTTTAAACTGGTTATACACTAAAAGCAAAGACAGTATGATACTTTCATCAATTCCCCTCTATCTAGCAGTTAGCAGATTAGTAAGCCTTGTTGCCAAATCTTTACATACATTTGTTGCTGGTTTTTCTTAGCATCAAACTGCTCTGTAGCAGACTTTACTAAGGCTTCAAGTTGACGATGAAGCTGCAACTGAGAAAAGCCAGCAACTAGTGTATCAAAGTATAACAGTGTAGTGCATCCAAAGTGTTAAAAATAGTTCTACTTTAAGTTCACTTTTAATATGTTATAGATATTATAAACATACATATCTGTTTTAAATGTTTGGGGGTTTTTTTTTGGTTTTTTTAATAGTTTTTAAAATATTTGCCTTTTTCTAGCTTTCACATGGGGGTAACTGCCCCTTTGCAGCAAAAACCCTATTGCTCTGTGAAGCTATAATTTTATTGTTAACCTGGCAATACACAGGCTGATAAGCTGTCAACTTGGTCTGGGCCTAAGTCTAGAGATTTGGGAAAAAAACTGGCCAGATGAGGTCCATCTTTGGGAGGAGGGCTCCTGTAAGATCCAAGTTTTTCATTCAAACCAGTAGACTGTTGCTAGGGTAAATTGTAAGTTTGATGTAGACAACAATATTTTAAGATGAAACCTCCTTTTAACACTTAATCTCACCAGTGCAGTAATTCGTTAATGGTTACTAATTTCATTTTTACTTTCCTTGCTCTACTTGCAGTTGGCTGAACAAAGCAAACTGGTGATTGGTTTACAACCCATGTGAAAATGTGGCTGAGTAATAAGGCTCACTGATCTACAACTGGGAAATGTGAAAAGACGCAAAACAACTTCATTTCAATAAAGCAAGTCACTTGTCCAGGCCTAATGGACAGTATATGCACATGTGTACACACACTAGTAAAAGGGTTTTTTGTTTTTTTTTGTTTTGCTGGTTCTCATCTTTACCAATGACTGACCACATATTTTGCTTTCCTGAATGCAAGGGGGCGGGGGGCAAATTATGTCCTCACTTCCTTGAGGGAGAGAGCTTAATCTTTAACAAAGATGCCTTAAGGGTAAGGTTCAGCCGGCTGCTGCCCGACTTCTCTTTCACCTCACTTTGATGCAGTACCAAGGATCACATGACCCCCAAGGAACTGAGCTGTTTTTGGGTGGAGATCCTGTTTTTTTGCATAATGAACTGAAATGTAATTTACAGCAGATTTCCAATATAAGTTCATTAAATGATTTTAATGTAATTTTGTAAATAAGGTTGCAATTGAAAGTTGCATTTGTTTATGATTTTCTGTTCTCTAGTTATGACTCTAGAAACAATGTCAGAAGAGTCGAGAACATAAACACCCAGACAGATACTGCTTTGAATGCAGTTTATAGGTTCATCCTAGTTTTACAAGCAGCTTTACTGTTATATATAGTTATAATTTAATAATTTCATCCCTAGTTGTACTGATATTTCCTTGCTCCAACGAGAATGCATTCTGGAGGTGTTGCTGGCTATTTATGATGTTTACGGTGATTAAAATGATATTTTCAGCAATTTAAACTATGCAAATATTTTAGCCCTTGAAATCATGTGGCACATGTGCAGTTACATAAGTGTACTTGAGAGTTACTGCAATTTCCATGGCCTAAAGGTGCCCATTACACCAGGGGTCCCCAACCTTTCTTACTCGTGAGCCACAGTCAAATGTAAAAAGACTTGGAGAGCAACACAAGCACCCTAAAAAGTTCATGGAGGAGCCAAACAAGGCTAATTCCAGACATGGCGTAGGGCTGATATTTTCGGCAAGCAGTAAACCCTTGGCGAAAACACAGCCCTACGCCTGCTACTTGTGCCTGCACCCGAATGAATGAGATACTCTCGGGTGCAGGCACATGTAGCCGATATACGTATAAAAACGCGAGATAATGCAAAGTCTCATTCATTTGGGTGCAGGCACAAGTAGCAGGCATAGGGCTGTATTTTCGCCAAGCGTTTTTCCGCTTGCCGAAAATATCAGCCCTACGCCACGTCTGGCATCAGCCTAAGGGCTAAGATTGGCTATTAGGGAGCCTCTATGCACACTATCAGCTTACAGGGGGCTTTATTTAGTAGTAAATCTTGTTTTTATTCAACCAAAACTTGCCACCAAGTCAGGAATTCAAAAATAACTACCTGGTTTGGGGGCACTGAGAGCAACATCCATGGGGTTGGTGAGCAACATGTTGCCCCCGAGCCACTAGTTGGGGATCACTGCCATACACCTTCAGATCTGCTCGCTTGGCGATGTCGCCAAGAGAGCGGATCTTCTCCCGATACACCCACCTACGTGTGGGCGATATCGGGAGAATCCAGGCTAATTCGATCATTTGGCCCTGGGGCCAAACGATCGAATTATAACGACGGGTATAGGAAAAGTCGGTGCGGGGACCACATCAACAAGCCGATGCGGCCCCCGATCCGACTAGAATTTTTAACCTGCCCGATTGAGATCTGGCCGATTTCAGGCCAGGTATCAGTCAGGCAGGCCTGTCGGTAGTGCCCATACACGAGAACTGGCCCGTGTATGGGGACCTTAAGAGGGACTCTAGCACTTGATATATAATTATCCCTTTATATACATTATTGTGTGCCCAGAATATGTATTCCTACTGTCTTCATTTGCCTTTGTACCTAGGAATGGCAGTTGTTAATAAGTAGATGATTCTGCAAATGTAAGCACAGTATATTTGTATGCCCAGTGGTGTGCTAATCCAGTAGTGGGAATCACAACTCCTGCGAAAAAGTATAGCTAAAATAACAAGAAAATAAATGTTGTTTGCACACAATAACTCTTAAAATCTACAATCTATTTTTCAGCACTATCTATTTTTTTTCAGCACTAAAATAACAGGGGTTGACAAATAGTTAAGGGCTTTGTTTAAAGTAAATCATTCTAATGACATGTTAATATAAATAGATTTTAAGAATTGAGATATCGGTTTTCAACTTCCGTGTTTATGTGCCAAAAAGTCACATGATTTTAGGGATTCAGATCGGCCAGGACCATGGATTCGGCCAAATTTGAATCCTGGTGAAAAAGGCAGAATCTTGGCTGGGTGCATCCCTACTCTCTATATATTGTGAGTAAAGATAGGGAGTTAAAGGTCAGGCTATACCTGTAAAAAAATAGACCACTCACACATCACTATGCACAATACTAATGGGCTTATTTATCAATTTTTGAGTCTGTAAATTAGAGTTTGGTTTTTAAAGGAACAGTAACACTAAAAAATGAAAGAGCTTTAAAGTAATAAAAATATAATGCACTGTTGCCCTGCACTGGTAAAACTGGTGTGTTTGCTACAGTAACACTACTATAATTTATATAATAAGCTGCTGTGTAGCCACGGGGGCAGCCATTCAAGCTGGAAAAAAGGAGAAAAGGCACAGGTTACATAGCAGATAAGCTCTGTAGAATACAATAGTGTTTTATCTGTTATCTGCTATGTGCCTGCGCCTTTTCTCCTTTGAATGGCTGCCTCCATGGCTACATAGCAGCTTATTTATATAGATTATAGTAGAAGTAAACACACAACTTTTACCAGTGCAGGGCAGCAGCACATTATATTTGAGTTACTTTTATACACTTTCATTTTTTTGTTACTGTTCATTTAAATCGATTAAACTCACATATCGAATGCTTGCTTATTTATTAATAAGGAAAACTCATTCAAATAAAATCCTCTAACTTTTCGAGTTTAAAAACTTTTTGAGTTTGAAAATATGGCTTGACCAGTACAACTAACATTGACTTTTATAGAAAGTCGCAAGCTTTTAGAGGGCAAATTCTTACATTCAAGTTTTCTGCACTTAATAAATACCAGACATTTAAGTTTTTTAAAAAAAAATTAGAATCATGAAAAAAAATAAATAAATGATAAATCTCCCCCTAACTGTATGCAAGATGTACATCAGAGAGACAGGATAGATACTGGAAGAGAAAGAAAGATACCAGAACAAAACCAGAACAGAATATGTGTTCCTCACCTTTACAGAATGATAAATACACCATTAATTTAAAGCACTCACTTTTAAGTGAGTAAAGCAAAGTAGCAGTAACTTTCACCTCTTGGCAAAGAAATTTTAGGATATAGTTTTTAATCGCTTACGGAGTTTTTTTTTTTTATTATTATTATTATTATAGACTGCCCTATAATTACTATTTATATTCTTTTCCCATAACTTTTTTAGTTGTGTGCTCATGATCACATTATTTATCCTTTGGCCATGTGTGCTTACATATACACCATACTTCAAAGGCTACACCCTGGAAAGGTCACTATTAATATCATGAATAATAGATCCCGGGTGCAAATGTGTGGTAAAGTTCTCCATAAAAATGGGAAGAGGCTCTGTGTGACTCCAGCGCTCTGCCGCGGCACATGGTTTATACCCTGGGTATCCAAGCAAATGATTTCTGTGCAAATATAGTGAGACAAGAGAATATTGTGATAAGTCAGGAGTCTGGAAGCCAAAGCAAACACGGGCGCAAGTGAACTGTTTTCTTTTATGGTTAAAAGCACTCTTCAAATTACGAACTGTAGAGCTGCGGAAAACCTGCAAACTTGCTTACACTGCACCAAGTCATAAATAATATTTGTGCTATTGCAACAAGCAAAACAGTTAGCAAAATCTGTTTATAACCAGGGTAAAGTGTCTTTCTAAACCATATAAGCCAAAAGGGGAAACAAGAAAAACTTTCTTTTTCCACCCATTGAATTTTTAACAATCAAATAATGATGGTAACTTTTAAAATCATTTTGTGGATCATGTAATATTTGCAAGTGTGCCAAGTAGAACAAAGAATCAAGAAAAAAATTCAGTAGGGGAAAAGGAATGTTTAGCAATCACATAAGGATGGATAACTGTAACTATACAAATCATATTGTGGATCATGTAATATTTGCAAGTGTGCCAAGTAAAACAAAGAGGCACTGTGCAATCAATGTCAAGTGTATAACTGAAAATTAAAGTCTTGCTGTCACAGTAGGAGGGCCATGTAGCAGCCATAAGGTTAAGACCAACACAAGGAAAAGAGCTGCAAAATATTAAGAGAATTTAAAGGTACCATGACTGAGCTCAGTATAGAAGTGGGACAGAGAAGGGATAAAGTGGATCAAATGAGTAAAGGCTATACATTTGCTTTTTTGGTTGATTTGCTTGTTTGGCGAGATCACCAAACAAGTAGATCTTTCCCTGATATGTGAATCTAAGGTGGGAAATATCAGGCTAATCGTTTTGCCCTAGGGCCAACAGATCGAATTTCAACAAAGGAGATAGGAGCGGTTGGAGCAAGGACCACATCAATAAGGTAATACCTGATAAGGTACCCGATCCAACTAAAAAAATCAAACCTACCTGACACCTGGATGATTTTCAGCCTGATATCTGTCGGATAGGGCCACTGGGGGTCCCCATAAAAAGGCAGATAAGCTGCCGAATCGGTCTAAAGGACTCAAAACGGCAGCTTAAATCTGCCGTTGTATGGGCACCTTAAGACAGCATGTTTTTTGCAAACTGTGATATAAAAAGCAACTTTAGTGTGAAAGAACTGAAAGAGATAAGGGAATTTAATATTTAAACAGCAAAACTAGAGTATCTATCAGTTTGCCACAGTTCACCTGAGAGGAATTTCATAGCTCTTTATTCACTTATGTGAGATTTTAGCAATGGAACTCGCCCTTTGATAAATATGATCCTAAAAGCTCCTACACATTTGAGACACTGGGCCCTAAATGACAGAATATCTTCATTATAAAATGACAGAAGGATAACTTTGGATTTTACTTAACTGGCAGCAGAGATATATAACCAATGAACAGTCAAGCCATTGAAAATGTGATCATTCATGATATCAGATACCATCTAGAAACATCATCCTTTGTCACTATTATTCTAAAAGATATCCATGGTTCAAAGATGCCTGTCCCAATCAATCCATCTATCAGTTCTTTCACACTGAAGTTGGATATGCGCAGGCCAAGAATCTGCCCAGTGTGGCATAGCCCTTAGGATCATATTTATTAAAGGGTGAGTTCTGTTTTACTAAAATCCTACATGAGTGAATAGAGAGCCACAGACTTCCTCTCAAGTGAACTATAATAAGCTGATAGATAATCTAGTTTTGCAGTAGTGATTTTTTCAACCTCGGCAACTGAGTTACTGAGTAAACTCTCTGGATGATTATTCACCAAGGGATCTTCCCTAAGGACATGAGTTTAAAATAAAAGTGGTTTCACTTATAGCTGAGAAATGGGTTTTTAGAGCAAAGTAGCGGAATGTTCTATTTGTACTGGCAGATCCCATAAACAGTCTAAAAAAAGGTTTGTTTTTAGCAAATCAGACGTTACAGGACTAATAGTAACAGTACAGGGCCCATAAGCAAGCTTCACTTTTGAAGTGTGAGGGTAATATTTTTCCTTTCCCTGCATCACCAAGAAATGAATTAGGAATTACATAAGAAGATCTGAACTTATAAATAAAGTGTTTTATTTTTAATAAATAGAATGTTTAACATAAAGAGAACGGAAGGTCATGCTGACATTGATTGGCAGAAAAATGGAAAAATGTTGCAGCCATTGCCACTATCAATCATTAAGGCTAAGGTCATTAAGCATTTTTTCTGCCGAGAAAAACCAGGATACCGATAAACACCAATGTCTGTAGCACTGATGGGAAGGGCACCCACCAGTCACTGTGCCAGCTTAACAAGGCAAACAAAAATTAGAATAAGGAAGAAAAAGAAAAAAAAATAGTGGTGATAAACAGATCTATGTTTTGCAAGTTCCTTTATTTTAGGTTGATGGCACACTCTCCTGCTGGTGGCAAAGCACCCAAAAAATTGTTATATACAGGAATAAATGTAAATCAGAATGGGTAAATGAATTTCATAATCACACAAAAATGACTTTGACAAGCAACTTTGCCTATGTTGATATGTTTTGTATGATTTACATTTATCCTTGTGCTCTAGGGCCAAATAATCAGATTACATCAATGGGGATGCAGGCCGTCAGCGCATCAAATCTGCCAGAAAATCAAATCTACCGGATTTACTTTTTTTGGATGATTTTTAGCCGGTTGGGGGTGCCCATACACAGGCACATAAACTGCTGATTTGGGCTGAATCAGCAGCTTAAATTTACACATGTATGGCCACCTTAACTCCTGGTACAGTATGTAGACTTCTACGCTGAAAGCAATTTTTAGGATGACAAAGCACACTGATAAATAAATATAAATATCAGGAAATCTTCTATTTTTCTTGCACTGTGTTTGATCTTGCACTTTTACTGCAATATGGTCACAGTACAAAAGAAAGTTCATGAAAGCATATCGCCAAAGCAAGTCAGTCAATGCCACAAGAAATATTTTGAAGGAAAAAAGTGTCATTCAAAGACTTTTTGGTCATGGGGATCCTATGGATGTTTTACGTGTGTGTTTGTTTTTGTGCATGTGTTAGTATCCTGTAAAAAAAAGCCTTCCAGTCTACTATATGCCTTATTCCAGCTAGATATTAGATATATGAATCAGGAAATGTACGCCAAGGACATCAGTTTAAAGGGGACATATTTTGCAAAAAACAAGAATGTGCCAGTGCATTAAATATACTCGTCCTATTGTGCTTCTGGCAAGGAACATTGGGACAGATTCACCCTTTATTGGGAACAGTCGCCAGAGAAGATCTATAGGGAGCTCAAAGAAAGGGGCATTTTTAAAGATAATGAACATTTTTAACCTGACCTGAAACCAGCAGAACCATTGTTCATAACTGCCTACAAGACTGGGGAGTGGTGTTAAATTATGTTTTATGTTTCCTTTGAAGGAAAATGGAAGCCAATTTGTAAAGCAGCCCTGCAAATAAGCAAACTATATGAGAATCAGTGTAAACTAAAACATTACATAGAGCAGGACACCATTCAGATCTTACAAAGCTCAGGTAATGATGCAAATGTGAATGTGAATAATTCATCCCCACTTGACATGCAAAGTTGTCACAGTTTTCACAGTGCTGGCATGTTAATTGTGTAGGATGCCGCACTGGCTGCCATGGTTAGCACAGTACCACTTCCACAATAACAGATAGCATCACATTCAAATCTACAAAGGAACTTGTTAAAAGTTTAAACAATCTGCCACAAGTGACATACAACAATTAGCATACTTAACTCCAAAGTGGGCATTCCTTTGTTTGTAAATATTTTGCCATTATGATTTTAGCAGGTAACCCTTTATCTACCTTGGGTGGGTCACATGCGCACAATAGAATCTCTGGCACAAACAGCAAACTGGTGGCACAGCAATCTGCAAGTGAGTAAGTACCCTGTGCTGGGGTATTTTCATAAAAAGGTGCAGGACAGATGGTTATCGTTTTGATTCAGTGGGGTCCCATAAAATTACTATCCCCCTCTGAGTTTTTATGTTTGATTCTCCTTTAAAGACCCATTTCACCTTCTGATGGCAAATTACAAATATAATAGAAAGCAATTATCAAGCCTTTCTTGTTTCCAGTCTGGAACCCACTGAGGACAAATATATGAATATAAATGAATTAACAGCATGTATTAATGGATCAAGAATGGGCGCCTGGCTCAAAATGTAAAATACATTAATAGCACAGATAGAGAAAGATTATATATTGAAAGTCGGTTTTATATTGAAACTCGTGCCTGTTCATTTTCTACAATTCAAAACAACGTCACAGTTTTGGTAGGACAGGATGGCTGTGCTGAAAACACATGGAGGTATCCAAGGTTTCTCAATACAAGCACAGAATATAGGAGCCGTTCTGGTCTATCCGGATTATCCATGCCATCCCAGTGTGTTCATGTAGGCAAATATTAAAGGAAATCCAAAAATGGCAAATACAATGCAATCCTCTATTGTGGGACAACCTGACTGGCAAGTTTGGCTTCTTTATTATGTGTGAAAATACACGTTTCCAAATTATTGTTGATTTTTTTTATACCCCTAATAGCACATGCAAGTTGGCTTCCAAAAATAATTTGCATTTGTTTTAAGTGGATGTGTGCCTATACACCTTTGTTTTCCAATGTAACTACTAACAATGGAGCACTGTTTTTTTTATTTATTTATTTTTTACAGTCTTTTTATACCATGCACATCACAAAGAAATGTGTGCTCTGCATATAACCAAAAAATAAAAATGATTTGAGCATTTTGGGTAATCTCTCATTCAACCTCAATCCCTGATACAACCAGAAGTCAACAATAGAGGAAAGCTTTGACTAGAGGTTGAACTACAACACAAATGTTTTAGGGCTCTGGCACACGGGGAGATTAGTCGCCCGCGGCAAAACTCCCTGCTCGCGGGCGACTAATCTCCCCGTGTACCAGAGCCCTTAGGGTGAAGACAAACAAAGCTACTTGCTACAGCTACTAAATGCCAGAAAATACCCTGCCATTAACAATACTGATAATTCCCTCTGCTAAAACACACATAGAGACAATTATCAGTAAACCATCAGCATTGCTAAAACACACATAGAGACAATTATCAATAAACCATCAGCATTGCCTATTACCTGTAGCCGTGACAAGTAGCTGCTTCTAGTTGCTCTGTGTGTCTTCTCCCTTAGGAGAGGTCTGCTGTAGTCCATGCACCAGGCGAATAGTAGCTTGTGATACTATGTACAATCTGCAAATGCTTTCCCACCAACAATAATGTAAATTGCTGGTAGAAAAACATATGTGTGGCGTTTTTCCGAAGTCACCTGATGTTTTTTGCAAGGCAACTTTAGAAAATGAAGCTCTGCATGTGTTTTCCCACAGGCGACTTACTTTATTGCCGGTGGTAAAGCATTTCAAGGACATTAGGCAATGACAATAAATCTTCACTACCGCAGATGAGTGGAAATGCTTTCCCACCAGCAATATTCTCCTTGTGTGCCAGTACCTATGCTGACTTTCTTTGAATATCATATGTAGAAAGTACTTCACAAAACAAAAGGTAAAATGTGTATAAACACAAGCACAAAGAGCAGGCGATTCAAAGACCTTTGCAGAAAAAAGGTTAACGTCAATGAACTAGAAATGTTAAACCTTTGTTACACGCAGAGTTCGCTATAGAAGCAGCTATACACTTCCTAGAAAATGATTACAGCCGAATCCTTTATAGCCACACACAGTGGCTTTAATGTTGTTTACCCCCTCTGTGTGTGACTCCCTCTACACCACAATGACATTCGGTGTATAACTGTCTACATCAGTTTCCTGCGCTTAGTCTGCCACGCTCTATTCCACCAGACACGCAGTAACAGCTCAATTCAAAGAGAGGGGCTAATTCATTTAAAAAAGGTTAACTGAAATAAACATACAGATCTTATTTGATGGGCGGTTTTCAGGCCACGTTTCTTGAGAAATCTGTCCTTCCCACCATGTCTGGTTAATGCACCTGCTGCTCCAGAAATGTACCAAACCGGGCTCCCTGAGGAAGAAAAGCAAATAGGAATTAAGTTTTGCAATCCCACAAATCAGAATGATGACTTTTAAATCAGTTCATGCTCCCTACACTTCTCTGTAAAAAATCACAGATTTAATATATACACAGAATGACAAATAATTTGACTACTCATTTAGCACAGCACTCTTATAACACATTACTTGCTGATATAACTGTGGAGTTAAAGTCAAGGTACACCCATTTAATCCTAATGGCACAATTAGTTTTGATCTTACTCCGGGAAAAGTTCTAACCATTTTGATATGGTTACAGCAATTATTAAAATAAATGAACAGATACATTTACAAAATCACAGAATGGAGTAAAATAAACAGAACCTGCCTGGAAGGCATAATTGGGTTCACAGGTCTCACCAGGGTAGAAATTAGCGGTAGGCAGCAGAGGCACCTGTCTAGAGGGCAAGTGTGGGAAGATGCTAAGGCACTGGATACATGTGCTGATTTTTCTGGACCTGGACTGTATGTTTAGTAAGTAGGCATATAATAGCAGGGGGCTTGCCTTGGGGGCCCTTTACTTGTGTATTATACAGACTATTTTGATCCCCCTAAGCCCCCACCAAGTTTAATTTTTTTACTACAGATTTAAAAAATTAAGTGTGTGGCAATAAATTGGGCTGCTGGTGGTGCAAACTAGAACTACTCACGCCAACTGTGCTATTCTGCTGTTTATTAACATGTAAGAAAACCAGGGCAGATTATAGGAGGGACAAATTGGTGGGGTGGGGGAGGATGGACTCTCACGGAGTTCTTTGTTATCTTTTAACAAATCAAACGTAAATGTATCAACTAATATTTTAAATTACAGTATTTGTTTAAAAGGGAGCAAAATATCCTTTTTTTAAACCTAAAGTTCACTAAAGAGTAGAAAAAATAAATAACAGAAGGTCATTGTTTGCGGTATACTACTTTGGTTTGTAAAGGTGAACTACCCCTTTTATTTCAAGATTGCATATCATTAAAAAGACATTCCAAATGAAAATGCCAGTATATTTTAATACAGAAATAAAGCAATTAGGGCTCATTTACATCCACAAGTGCTGATGTGCTCCTGCACTTCTCCCTGTAGTATGTTCCATGTTATCCCCTTTCATTAAGGTACCTGCATCAATATGCACTTCCGTACAACTGCACTCAGTGCCATTCAGTCCTTTTTGCCTTCAGAATCGAGTGCCGTTATGCCCATTGATGCAGAATAACTGCGGAGCTACTAACCCCTCCTAACCAGGCGGCAGCTCCAGGGTTCCCTTCCCACCCAGTGTCAGTAGGCACAGTACACTTGCGCCTAAAGAATCAGGTGCAGACGTCACTCGCATGCCAAACATTAGAAATAACACCAGATGGACTTCTGTGCAATTGCATCAGGCGCAGCGCAATTACCTTGTCACTGCAGTGGAATTCTGTGGAAAATGCATTGGGGGGGTGCCCAGTATAATGAGTTTTTAGTAGAAAATGTATGGAGATCCAAACATATTACAGAGGATTTAGCCATTGTGATATTGGACACTGCAGTCACGTGGGATTGTTACTACCATTTGTAGTAAGTTAGTGCTCATCCCTGCAGTTCCCTCTTTTCCAAAAAACATAGTGAGATGAGCAGTTATCTGCCTGGCTGTTCAGCTGCTTCCTGCGGTTAACAGCATTTCTGTGGCTTACCACCTCAAGCAACTTCCTCCAAGCTTCCTGTTTTTTTAGCTTCAAAACATCAGAATGCGCCGAGCTAGTCACTAAAGGAAGTCACTCAGCAAATTGAGCGTGAAATCACATGCATAACCGGAGCAGGCCTAAAGTTGGCCATACATGTTACTATAATGATCTTTCCTGCGACCACTGGTTGCAGAGAAAATTGTTATCCACTAACATCAAGAGCTGAATTGTCAGATGCAGGAATAAACAATAGAAGTCTACCCCTATCTGACAATTCAACAATAATCAACTGCCAATGTTCGGGAGCCTATCAAGCTGGCCAATGGACAAGACAACTGATATCCAAGGCCTTTGGCAATATTGGTTGCCTCGTTAACCCACCATACACACATATATGATAATATTATTGTGTGTATGGGAACCTTAAGGCACTGGCCCACACAATAAAGCCTCTATACAATCCTATAATCTTTATTATCTTTATTATTTTTTTTTTGCTTCTTTCCAGCTTTCAAATGGGAGTCACTGACCCCGGCAGCAGCAAAAAAAAAAAAAATTACTGCCCTGAAAGGCTACAATATTATTGTTACTGTTTATTACTTGTCTTTCTATTCAAGCACGCGCCTATTCATCTTTTAGTCTCTCATTAAACACATGGAGCACTTACAAGCCAACATCCGCCAGGTTACGCCATCGAATTAGTTTTTCTGCCAGAACACCAAAATGCCATAAAGTAATATAGGACAGCAGATACACTAAGCTGAAATATGTTGAGTATTTACAAAATGTCGGCAAAACTTTACCTTTCATGTCATAATTACACTACGTAATAACATCGGGCAACCTTATCTTGCTACAGTTGGCTGGGAAACACACATCAGCCACCTGTGGTTTTATTAGCGTATTTAAGCTTGAATCTGTGTGTTTAAAAACAACATAAGAACGGCCCGTGTGCCCTTGCCCTTTTTTTCTAATCTGTGACTGTCAGATGACTGCAAAACAAAAGACAGATACCAACAGGCTGGTAAGTTCTCCTCTGTAGTCAGAAGGCATCAGAGGCATTTTGGCTAAAGCTGGCCATACACGTGGCGATCTGACGATGTTTTGTCCGACCATCGGTCGCACAAAACATCGTCAGATCCGCCACACACCGTCAGGGCTGAAACAGCAGATAAGAAGGTAGAAACAATAGGATTTCTACCTCCTTCTGCCGATTCAGCCCTGACGGCAGATTTTGGTCAGGCGCCTTCTATGGCGCCCGATCAAAATTTTCTAACCTGGCCGATCGGCGAGTCGTCCGATATCAGCAGCTTCCTGCGATATTGGTCGACTCGCCGACATGCCATACACGCACCGAATATCGTACGAAACGAGGTTTCGTACGATAGTATCGGTGCGTGTATGGCCAGCTTAAGACAGACCCCTTCTACTTGATTAATTCATTAAATTCCAAGGCTTTCACAGAGCGATCAATTAATTGGTAAGTTTAAAGGAAACAAATGCCTTGTTTAGATTTGTATACCCATTAACATTTGTAGCATTTCGGTGATCTGTACTCCCATATATAAATTGGTAAAGTCCAAGAAATAGGAAATAGGATTTTAAAGTTTGACCCAGCCTTGCCATGTAAGATTGTTTCTCTGAACATGTGCTGGTCTTGTTTTAACTCACAGCTACAGATACAATATTTCCAAAATCTAAATTGTTCCTTCCAAATGAATTATGTACTATAGTTCAGTTACTTGAGGAGACTAAATGCGGCTATACACAGGCTTATAAAAGCTTCCAAAATAAATACTTTCAGACCAAGTCGGCAACTTTTTGGCATATAAATGGGGGTCACAGGTGGGACTGGCGATTTTAACATCCAAAAAGAAAAGCATCAGCACATTTATGTGGCCTTGTCCCATGGGTCTGCAGGCCCCCTCAATGTGATCCAATCAAAAGAGCGAATCTTAAAGTGAATGGGCAGTTTTAGGTAGCTGGGAAAGTGCAAACAGTGGAACTGTAAGGCTAATTCCACAAGCATAAACACAAGCCAAGAACCAGACCCTACACTGGCTTTTCCTGTGCCAGGGAAGTGGATTTGGGCACCGAACCCCAAACTCACACATTTTGGTGCATTGTGGTCCTGTACCAGGGTCGCTGCAGTGGCTCCAGGTGCAGGCTCAGGGAGAAGGTGATGCCAGCAAAGGGGCTGATTCTTGGCCTGCCTTTATCCGCAGGCTGAGAATCAGCCTCTTTTGGCACTACCCTAAGAGTATGCCACTGTAAACATCCACAGAAGACTCATTAGAATGCTGTATTGACCTACTGCCAGCAAAGAGGCAATAAGGAAGACCAGCCTGCATCCTGCATGAGTGACTTTGGCTCATGGGATTGTGCACAGAATTTTAAGAATACATATGCCACCAAAACAGAATATTATAGTGTGCTACTAGCATCCTAGTGTAGCACAGAGCAATACTCATTGTGTTTGCTGAATATTAAAGAGGAAGTCCCCCTTAAAAGCTACAATGTTCATAAAAACAATGGCTTCTCTTATACCAGCTGCACCAGCTGCAAAACATCTGCAGAAAATAAACCCAATGCACAGATGAGGTGAGTGAATTTCTCCCTAAGACTAATGCCACATGGGGTGGATTCTGCATTTATCTGCAGGCAAAAAATCCCCGCGTGGTGTCTGAACTGTCTAACTGGGATAGCTCCACACTTCTCTGGATTATGTTACTAAATGCATCCTTCCCAAGCCAGAAATAAACAGTTATGTGAAATACATTAGAATATAAAATTAACGTATAACCCATTACACCAACATCAGAGCTTCAGACATGCTTTATGAGGAAACCAAGTGCTTAGCTATTAGGACTTAAAATATTGATCAGCATCTCTTTTTGTTCTGCATCTCCCTGCAGAACTATAAAGTGATCAATCCACTAAGTACTCTCCAATTCCTAAGCTAAAAGCCCAACAGAAAACACAAAAGGAAGGCTCTGATTTATAGACTACTTGTGAGAAATACTCTGCTAAGCTGACTGATGAGCATTTTTAAAGGATTAGTAAAGTAGCCATTTGAATTGACATTACATAACTAAGAGTCACTATCATTCTTTTGAATTTAGCTCCATTGCATTAGCTGCCACTCATCACTGAGTAAAAGTGAAAATCCATACTGTCTCCCAGTATCAAAACGGAAAGTACAGGGCTTTGCCTGCTGGTGCTCTAAGTGGCTAAGCTAAGGGACGCCTAAAATGCTGCTCACCTAAAACCCAAAAAACAGCAAAAACAGCTCCACATTCGGTGTAACATGTAGTTGTTCATGCTCCCTTCTAGTACAGGTCTGGGATCTCTTATTCAGAAACCCATTATCCATAAAGTTCCGCATTACGGAAAGGCCATCTCCCATAGACCCCATTACAAGCAAATAGTTCTAATTTTTAAAAATTATTTCCTTTTTCTCTGTAATAATAAAATAGAACTTGTACTTGATCCCAACTAAGATGTAATTAATTCTCATTGGAGGCAAAACAATCCTATTGGGCTTATTCAACATTTAAATGATTTTCAGCAGACTTAAGTTATGGAGATCCAAATGACGGAAAGATCCCTTATCCGGAAAACCCCCCCCGGTTCCAAGCATTCTGGATAACAGGTTCTATACCTGTAGCTCAAAGAGCTGCACCAAATGGCATAACCTGTACATTGCAAATATTTTTGCAATATGCACCATAAAGCTTCTCAAATGAAACCTGGATTAGCCTCAAAAAATAGAACTAAATACTAGAGCTGGGCGGTATGACCAAAAATTTATATCACGGTATTTTTCAAAATTATATCGGTGTCACGGTATTTGGCGGTATTTTTTTTTTCCATGCATGATTAGGTGTTAACCCCATTTCCTAATAAATTAGAGAATAATTACTGCAGTATTGAAAATCAGAGTCAGGCAAGCGAAGGATCGGCAACAGAAAGTCGTAAGGTAAATCAGGCAGGCTTAGTTTCCCAGGCAAGGCCGCAGACAACATAGCACAGGAGGAGGCGTTTGATAGCTTTAAATACCCCCCACGCATGCGCAGAACAGGCGCCGTCAGCGCGTCGTGGACGTGCACGCTTTGACATGTACGTGTGCTTTGACGCACGTGCACCATCCCGCGGAAAACGGGACGCGCGCGCACACAAGGAGGCGCGCGAGACCGGGCCGCATGGGCGAGTACCCTGACACCTTGGTATTGCGGTATCTGAAAAATGAATATAGTTTTTAAAAAAAACACCGGTATTCAGTATTAAACGGTATATCGCCCAGCCCTACTAAATAATGATTATCCATAGCTGTGACTGGAAACACAAAAAATGTGTTGTTTTTATTGCAAACGCTGCATATCTTGCTAGCACTATATAAATGATCATGCTAATGGTGCTTCTTCCCCTCATGAATATGACAGTGCCAGAGGCTCATGATGACATACCGGTATGTGGCAAATAGCCCTGGATTGCACACGTTAGAACTAGCAAAAACACATCACCTTTATGCAACTCAATAAAACACCAATTGCTCCATATAATAGCAGGCTGTTGAATTTCGGCACTGGCACGTGACCTGACCTATGTGCTGGATCAGGCCAAACTTAAAAGCATTCTGTTAAAGAACAAGCAAGATCCACGAGGTAAAACACTACATGGCAACCTTTTCTACACTATTGGGAATATAGTACAATATGACTGTGAGATCGGTTAATGCTACATTAAGGCATAGTATAAAGTTTCTTCATCTCTAGGTCTACAGCTGATGTATCCTTTCATAAATATTCTAATAACCTTTTTCGCCAGCAATAATCAATAGCCTGCAAGACCCATTTAACAAATGGGAATGATAAGTAATATTTTTCACTTCCAAACACAATTTTCATCAAACTACTAAAGAAGTTGGATATATGAGATATGTCTCCCAAATCTGTGCTTTCCTTAGCATTATTTTGGTGCCAGTCTTGCATGGCGAAGTAGAAGCACTTTTTGCCTTGTCATTAGCAATATAAACATAAAGGTTGAGCACTTAAGAGACTAAGCAGCCATTGCAAAATTACTATAACAACTATTTATAGGCTCCTTCTATATTCAGGAAATGGGCTAATTTAGAGAATTTCTAAAGAAACTATGATTTTTACAATTCTATTACAAGTCAAATTTAGGACTATAACGACAGAGAGCTGGAAGGGTCATTAGCACCTTCATTGATGCAAAAGAAAACCAAGAAAGGCTCAACGCTCAACACTTCTTAAAATAAACCCAAAGAAAGTACAGCGGCAATTAAGTACATTTGTTAGAAAAAGAAGTATGTTAAAAAAAAGTATTAGATTGCCACTGTATTGAACCTGTAAAATGGTGAACAAAAATGTTGTAATGAAAATATGAAACAATGTTTCAATAGCTCCCATACTTGCCACTGCCTCATTCTGCCCAAAAGTAGGTTGCTTTGCTATACTGATGCACTTTTGGCACAACAGTCTAATTTTATAAATTCTCTATTAAGTTTGGGGAATTCCAAATTACAAATGAGACACTTCCGTTTTCTGAGAATTGTCACTTCTCTTCTGAAAGGCTTGTTCCCATTAGCCACTTGTTTTCAACAAATCCATTCTAATATTTTCAGCATGGCCTCTCGCAATACTAAAATGTGAGCTACCACCAAGATTATAAATAAACCAATTGTTGGCATCAACATAGCTGCAATGCTGCCAGTATCAACAACATTAAGGGAAGTCTTTATGCCAGTTTTTAAGCTGCAGCTGACTATTTTGGGACACTGGGAATGAACAGCCAGAACACATACATATACAGCTTAAATCAGTGGTTCCCATATTGTGATACAATCTAAATCTGGCACTAGTGAACAGTAAAGAATCTTGGATAAGGCCAAAAAGATGACAGGAGAGATGAAGGCAATTCTATAACCAAAGGTGGCACATGCTTTCCCACCAGGTATGGGATCCGTTATCCAGAAACCTGTTATCCAAAAAGCTCCGAATTAGGGAAAGCCTGTCTCCCATATACTCCATTTTAATCAAATAATTTAGACTTTTAAAATTGATTTCCTTTTTCTCTGTGATAATAAAACAGTAGCTTGCATTTGATCCCAACTAAAATATAATTAATCCTTATTGGATGCAAAACTCAATCCTATTGGGTTTAATTAATGTTTTATTGATTTTTTTAGTAGACATAAAATATGGAGATCCAAATTATGGAAAGACCCCTTATCCGGAATACCCTTGGTCCCAAGCATTCCGGATAATGGGTCCTATACCTGTAGTAAGACTTAGTAGTAGACTTATTAGTAGTGCAATTAAAGCCACTATAGGTACATAGCCCCTCCTTTTTAGGGCATATTTTCTCTTGATGCAAAGCTTATCACTAATTACACATGTGGATCTGCCAGATTCACCCATCCACTTACAGCTCCTTTCCTAGCATTTTTGGAACCCAAGGAAGAAGTTTGAGAATGTTTGAAAACCTGTAGGGTAGAAGTGAAGTAGTGGGAATTCTACTTAAATAAGCATCTCATTCTCCAAACAAGTCAAAGTTAAAACTGATCTCTGAAAAAGTTTTTTAATTAATTACAATGAAAAAAAACACAAATTAACTGCAAGTATAACCCCCCTTCAAGTCGCTATTTAGTAGATGCTTGTTTGGCGGTCTTGAGTCACTGTAGATAGGTCTCAGCTTTGCACATCTGGACACTGCAATGTTTCCCCGGTCAAGCTTTGTCAGGCTGCATGGGAATTGTGAGGAACGGACTCTTTTACACACATAATTTTTGGTAAATTGCCCATTCACTTGTACATTTATCAGTTACTAAGTACTATTTTCTTTTGTTGTTTTTATTCAACAACAATACTGTGTACTAAATATGAACTCATTTCTATAACCGCACACTTGGAACAGCTTAATGAATGCATTCAGTTGCTTCAGGCTGGTTCTGTTTATGAAACAAAAATGTATTTTAGAGATTATTTGCTGACATTTAAGCTGAATGAGCTGGAGGAAGCCCACACTCTTTATGTGTAAGGACTCATCTTGGCTGCCGACAACAGAGCCAGGCTTTCCTATTCCTATTGAGAGCATTTATTACTGAGATGATTTATGACTCACGCATCTGAATTCAGCTGACTAGATACCCTGAATTCTTGGTTTTGGACAAAACATTGAAAACAAAAACTGATGAGCTGCATTTTCCAATTAACCTGCTGTAGCAGATAAAACAAGTCTCCTATACTGTGCTAATATATACTGCATAAGAATGGCTCCTGTAAAGCATGAACACAAACATCAGACCCTGTCCTATGGAGTTTACAAAGTAAGGGCAAGGGCACACTACACAGATTGACCATTTTCCTTTATAAACAAGGAGGAAAGCAGAGTTGCTATTATATGTCTATAAAAGAAACGCCACACACGCATTAATTGGCTCCTGATGAAACTGACCCCAAACTGTTTGTAGGCTTTGGAGTGTGAGTGGAATCCAAGCAAACATGGGAAAAACTCCCCACAGATAGTGTCCTGGCTGGTATCAAACGTATGCAGCAATGCTAACCGCTGTATCACCATGGGGTTTTTTTTTTTTAGCATAAACACATACCCAGCCTGAAAAATCCATTCTTCTTGAACTTTATTCTACTGAACTTTATTTTACAGAAATAAAAAACAGTAAGCCTGACAAATATTTACTAATTTAATGCACTGATGGGGTAACGTCAATTATATGCGTCAGTATCAAGATAGTAACCTTGTTCTAAAAACATCTGGAGATACCAACTATAGGTGTGGGAACAAGAATGGACCCAAGTGCCTATCCCAGAGGTATGGTACGGTACCTATCTTGTCACCCACTCCCATTAAGTCAGTACTCTGCTGCATTTGAAAATCTCGAGACAAGAGGAACCCAGATGACGAAAACTGTATTCATCTTTTAATATGGGTTGAATAAATTTCTAAACTGATTTTTAACCATACAGAGTACTGTGATTGGATTTAAAAGATAAAATGTAAGTATTACAATTTGTACCCTTAAGTCTTGGAATTCAGAAACACAGCAAGCAGAACAGAAAGCACCATTTGTGGGCACTGTTATTAAGGCAAGTTTTGTAGCACCACAAAATCTTGTGTATGTGCCAGAAAGGGGTACCTGATACCCATGCCATATCCATGCTACACAATTATAGGTGGTAAGGAGGGATGAGATGAGGGGGGATGAGAGGGGTGCTAAATGGAAAGTGAAAGTAATTGATTTTTTCTGTCTCCGCCCAAGAAATAGAGGGGGGCAACTGCAGAGACACAGTCCTTCAACCGGCAAAGTGACCATTTTGGTCTAAGCAAGGGCCAACAAAGTATCACTTTGTTAATGTGTTTTCCTGCCTAGCCCTTTGCAACCAGTATGGGGCCACCGTTAACCTTTGGCACTACAGGCACGTGGGACATCTGGATGGGTACAGCTTGTATAATGGTAATGCAAGAGTTTACTATGCATCATGAACTGCTTGACATTTGTCATATGATCTATAACAGGTAGGCTAGTAGAGAGTCCCATCAAGTTCATGTTAGACATGTATCAATAATATTAAAGCATACACTAATAAAGTAAATAGCTTATACCAGGGAATTCTAGGGGACACAGGATTATAAAGAACACAGTGAAGGTCCTAACTGATGCAGGAGGAAAGGATCATAATTTTCCCCATATTTTATGGGATAGGGGGCATTACAATTTTGCTGGTCTGCTAAGAAAGTTATAGCTAAAACACTAGGTTAAGTCACACTTTGTGTTATATCTTTTTACGGTCAACACAGATAACTGCAATGCAAAGAGCAATACTGTTATTTTTAGAATCTGTTACTTCCATATTTCCATTATACATACAATAAGTACAAAGTACAATGGCTGTTAAATGCAAAAAACAGCTGAACACAAAACAGTTTGCAGATAGAATCTTTAACAGAGTTTGAAGGACCTGCTGGTGTGCATGTATGCTATTATAGCAGTATAGAAGCAGTACAAAAATATTTCTTGTTTTCGTATCCATTTTTAGCTGGAAATTATGGAAGTCCCTCTACATTAATGTGAATGGAGGCCTGAATACACATATGGAATGTTGCTTATATCAAGGGTGTATAGCAAATACATATTATTAGCTGGATTCCTATCCACTAGCAACCTTGTTGTGTTTATCTGTGGTGGCATAGTATGTATATGCATGTATTGGAGTAAATGATGAAGTGGACACTTAAATAGTATATCTAACCAAAAACTCATGTGTGGATTATTAAAGAAAATTTCATTTTAGTTAACTGAGGATTTTAACCAGGGGTAGGTATATCAGGAGCTAACTAACCCTGCAGAAGATCACAAAGCACCAAACCATTGAAGTTTCTTTATTTTACAATAAATATGCATCTATAAACATTACAAAGAGTGTGACGCTGTCATGCTTTATATGTAGGAAGTCAAACCAGCACTGATGTACAAAAAGTAAATTAGTAGAATATATATTTGTGAATCATTTCCTGGAGAGAAGTGACCTTTGTAAACTAACATTTATAGGGCAGGCATGTAAAAAAAGAGCATTGCAGTTTATGATCTTTAGACCCAACAGGACCAAGCAGGAAGTCATAACACAAGACATTTTCGGCCTGTTACATAAAGCAAAAACTGAATGTTGCCTCTGGTTTATACAAACAGCAACTGTGGTCATTGCTGGCTGCACTACGTCATGAATATGTTGAGTAGGGCATGGCTACTGTCCAAGGTGCTGAACATTAGAACCTTTCAAAGCCATTACCCAGGGCTCTTCATTGCCTGGCGACAACACCCGTTTACACTACTTGGAATCTCCGCAAGGAAAATACACTAGGGCAATGTCACAACGGGCACTTCATCAATCAAAGGGAAATCTCCTCTACCGTGGGCAATAAAGTGCCCAACAATACCTGCCCCTTCACTTTCCTTTCAACTGCCACATGTAAAACACATTACATGCTGCAATCCTTGGTAGTGGCTCAAAAATGTCTCTTTCTGCATTTTCAGCTGATTACCAGGGATTGGGCGCATTATTGCCCATGGAAAAGGAGATTTCTCACTGGACAATGAAAGTCACTTGGGGAACTTAAAAATACATGCCAATTTAAGATAAAATCTTAAGGTAAGATCTGCATTTTGTAAATACACAGCATATTTCAGTTTAGTGTATCTGCTACCATGCAGATCCCATGCTGATCTATGTAATGGAGTTTTGTAGGCGTATTGGCAGGAAAATGCATATGATGGCAAAGTCTGGCAGATGTCAGCTTGTAAGCACCCTGTGGGATTATAATTCGGCGCATATCATCATTGCCTATGGGGCTGCATTTTATGCATACTTGGGCTCAAATCCGCATTTTTAAAAATATGACGTAAAAATGCCCCGTGTGCCCTTACCCTTATGCAAATAAGCTGCCCGCTACAAATAAAGCTTTAGGAAACAGCACTAATATAATTCATAAACATTACAATACAGCATACTAGCATTGAAATACCTATGTTCCAAAATCACAAGTAGGTGAGGCACAGGACAGTTCTACAACTTTAAGGAATACTGTTATAAAACACATCAGTTAATAGAGCTTCTCCAGTAGAATCCTGCATTGAAATCCATATTTCAAAAAGGCAAACAGATTTCTTTATATTTCATTTTGAAATTTCACATGGGGCTAGCCATATTCTTCATTTCCCAGGGTGCCACAGCCTAAGAAATTAAGAGTATAGGGCTAGCCCCATGTGAAATTGCTAAGTTAAGTTAAAAAAATCTGTTTATGTTTCTGAAAAATGGATTTTAAGGCAGGATTCTGCTGGAGAAGCTCTATTAACAGATGCGTTTTGAAAAAAACATGTTTTCCCTATGACACTATTCCTTTAAGACACTTTCACCATTCTTCCCAGCCATTTATACTCAAATTCACTTATCTATGCCTCAAACTGTGGCCAGTGCAAAGATCTGCCATAACAAGTACTTTCTGTGCTCCCTTTTCCTCTTACACATACAACTGACTTGTACCTTATAAATCCTATGCTAATACTGTTCTGGCTCTACCCAAAAAAATGACTCAGTTTGACACCAACAGAGCTCAAATCCAACTTGAAGGCAGTAAGCAATGTGCACTGGTATATCACATGAAGGCTGCAGTGCATGCTGCTTAGCAGGCGGCTACAGCTGAAATACTCATAAGACACACAGTAACTCTAGTAACTTATAGTGAATAAGGCCAACTGTCAATAAGAAACAAAAATAATATTTCTTAAAACCTACAAAGTAAAGGAAATTTTTTCTGCAGCGCGCAGCTTTCCGCATTCCTCTGTTGAACATGCTAGCAGTAACTTGCTGAGGTCCAATGCTTTTCATATTAAGGCATTCTAAGAAAATGAAATCACCGGCAGAGAATGAGCCAGCACCCAGCACTACTCCGAGCAGGATGAAAGCACCGTAGCAACTGTTACTAAGAAGAGAAACATAGGGCAGAAACACTCCATGTGTATATCTAAACATTTCCATATTGAAAGGGATGTTTCTCTCACATAATTAAAATGTAACTTAGATTTACTGTATAACTGTCAGAAAAACATGTCATTCAGCAGCTGAACAGAAACCTTCTCACTTCGGCAAATGTCTTCTATAACATCACAATAAACAACTAAAGGACATCACCTATTAAATGGAAAAAATCCCCTTGTTTTTAACATGAGATCATTCAGTTGGGTTTAAAGTAACAGTAACACCATAAAAGTGTATCAAGGTAACTTATATTAACTGTTGGTCTGCACTGCTAAAAGTTGAATGGTTGCCTTACATACACTACTATAGTTATAAACAAAGCTGCCGTTTAGCTATGGGGGGTAGCTATTCAAACTGAAATAGGGCTTAATGGCACAGGTTACATAGCAGATAACATAAGCTCTGCAAAACACCATTGTACTCTTCAGAGAATTTACATAAATCACAGTAGTCTTTCTGAAGCAAACACAGGGTAAAAGTACATTATATTTTAATTACTGTTTTATTTAGTAGTGTTAATGTTCCTTTAAGTTAAAAAAAAAAAAAAAAAAAAGGATTGCATTACTATGGGAACTTCCAAAATCATCTAAGTCTGCCTCTGGCTTGTAAAGAACATTTCTCCACCCCTTTAGGCTGGGAGAGACATTCAATGCCAGCCTCACATTGAGCCATATAAAAGTTATGGATACTGCTAGCCTATGGTGGGTTTGAAAACGGTTTGTGTAAGACTATTATGGTTTCCTCTCAAACAGTGTAAAAATAAATCAATAATAATAGGAGAACTAAAGGTAAAACACTGGGGGTAAATGTTATGCACCCCACCCCCTCCAGTCAATATAATCAGTTACCGGATACCCCAGGCCAGTTCCATTTCTGTAGAATCTTATATGCAGCTTTGTCCTCTTTGTTCTTATTTCCTCTGGGCCTAGGCAGGCGCATTTGAAGTAATGTTAAAAAGTTGGATTTTTTCAGCTTTTACTCTAATGAGCATGCGCCTGCCCAGACGGAACTATGTGAGGATGAAAGAAGCTGCAGAAGATGGTGGCAATACATTTTCTACAGGAATACTGAAGGCTAAAAACTGCCTAACTGCCTAACTGGCGAACAGCTAAAAACTGCCTAACTAAAACGAGCACATTTTATGTAGTGCTAAAACCATACACGCAAACTGTGTGGCTAACAGATAATGGTATAGTGTAAACATATTATACAATACATACAGAATGGAGAGAACCACACAAAAAATTATGCAGCTAACAGACCACAACAATCACATGGTCCTCTGCCAATTCAATCTTATAAAAAGCAAGTATGTGGTGTAAGTGCCAGTTCCAGTAAATAATAAAACAGAAAAAGCAATAATATTCTGAGAATAAAGGTGTCTCATACACGGGCTAACATACTCTGTACTTCAACCAATCAGCCCATGGGCGGAATGGACAGATACCATACAAACAGTCATACACAAGTATTGTTACCTTTCTAGTGTTCCAGTCATTCAGAGTAATCACCAGAGCTATCGGAACAGCAGAAAATAAAGAGGAGCTGTGTGCATTCAATTCAAACAGAAACATTTCATCAGAACAGATTATCCTCAATCCACCAGGATCAGAGAATTTTCTGTCAAAATAGCCCCCCTACCTTGTTAATAGGCCAAACTATCCAACCAGATCTGGGCATATATGGGCAGCTTACACTTCACTAAGTTGGTTTTTGAGGGAGAATAGAAAATAGTAATGGTTGGTTGTGACACTGGAAACATCTTGCAGACACACCTGGAAGCAGAAGCTTAGTATTTACATTAGCTCAGACTAAGACTAATGCCAGACGAGGCGTAGGGCGGATATTTTCGGCAAACGGAAAAGCTCTTGCTGAAAATTCTGCCCTATGCCTCCTACATGTGCCTGCACCCAAATGAATGAGATACGCTCAGGTGCAGGCACATGTAGCCGATATATAAGTATGAAAATGCAAGATAATGCAAGGTCTTGCGTTTTTATGTGTATATCGGCATACGCGGCGGCGCAATTTCAGTGAAATCGCGCCGCCGCGTATGCCAGATGCATTTCGGGGAGATTAGTCGCGGCAGTGCAGTGAACCAGCAGTGCAGTGAAGATAAAGCGGATAACAGACAGATTTATAAAACAAATAAATTATTTTTATTTTGGAAAGTTGCTAGAATTACATTTTTTTTGGTGGACTTCTCTTTTGAGAAATAAACCTAGACATTTGACAAAAGATCCGATCGCTTGGCCACCTACAAATCTGGTTGAATCCGGCTAATCCAATCATTTGGCACCTGAGCCAAAGACTGCATCATAGTGTGGCCTAGGGTGATCGGTCATGAGAAGAATGCATCAATGTACTGGTACAATAAATGCTCAATGGAATCTTCTGACCTGCCCGACAGTTATGAGGAATACCCTATACACGTGAATGACTATCATAGGGACATAAGGGTTTTAGATAACAGAATTTTAAAGCTACAATATTCACAGCTGGCTTCATCGCTATACTAAAAGTCTGCCTGATTTTCATTGGCACATGTGGAAATTTGTTTGAAAGATTTGTTTGCTAAACACAATTTTTGATTTTTTGGGAAAAAATAATCATGAAAATAATTCAATTCTTTTCTTCCAACAATAAAATGCAAACATAATATAAATTATTGCCAGCCTGGCTGGACTGATAATTACTTGAATTTTACTTTATTGTCTAAATACAGAGTCATTTTTCATAATGGCAGGTGCCAGATAAATCACATTTTTTTGCTATTTCCGTAACACCCTGTTCTACTGCCAAAGATCCACAGCCTCCATTCATAAAGTGAAGGGTGAAATTTTAGTATACATGCCTCTCGCATGCAGTTAACTGTCTCAGACTTTACCCAGAGAACCACAGAGACCTTAGTACAAGTGGCATTACCACAGAGATGCCACAATTACTAGAGCTAAAGTATAAAATATATCAAATGCATATTATACCAACCAAATTCCTAAAGTTATACAGTTTCTCCTATTCTGGTATAACAGTTATTCATAAAGGATTGATTTTAATGAGGCCTTACCACGCAACAACAAAAAAGGACAGGGCTGATCTAATAACCCCCTAAAGTGGCCCTTTAATATACCCCATTTAATAATAACTGTAATAATAAAAAGTACTTTATCCCAACTAAGCTATAATTAATCCTTACTGGAGGCAAAACAATCCTATTTGGTTTATTTAATGTTTAAATGTTTTTTTAGTAGACTAAATGTATAGTGATCAAAATTATGGAAAGACCCCTTATGCAGAAAAACCCAGATCCTGAGCATTCTGGATCCCATTCCAGGTCCCATACCTGTATATAAAATGCCATGTTGGCATTTTTTTTTTTTTAATTCTCCTCACTTCACTGTGGGGTACAAATATGTTAGGCACCCCCATGTAATGGCTATGTTTTTTCCTGGGGGACCCTAGTGAATGTGGCTTTTCTTGTTCGTTAACTTTTTTTCAAACAGACAATATGATAAGGCAATAAGGTGAAGTAGCACTAATCATCAGTAAAATCCCTGTTAATCAACAACTTGTTCATGGCTTGAAGCACAATGGTATTTGCCAGCGTAGAAAAACAGAAGAATGTTAAGTATGAATTAGAATGCATGATCATGTCAGAGCATGAAGCCTTCTAGCATTCATTTCTTCAGGTTTCCAGCCCATGGGAAACAAATAAGTCCACAAGCAATATATAGGCTAGTTATGTGGCACCATAGTTAGATAATGGTTTTAATGGTCAATTCCGCCCCTCTGAATCCCCCAGTATCACTGACCTGAATTAGGGTTAGTTAAAAAAATACAAACAGAATGTTCCAGGCCCACATTCCTTAATTTAATCAGTAACTTTTTACACAGTCTAAGCAGATTATATCCACTGCAACCCAAGGTCTAGACGTGGTCATATACAGTAAAATCTGCTCGTTTGGCAAGGTCGCCAATCGAGTGGATCTTCTGCCTACATGCCCACCTACGGGTGGGCATAGGCACCGTCAGATGGGGCACCGCATAAACGAGGCGATGCAGTCCCCAATCCGACGGTAAAATCAAACCTGTCTGATCAAGATCTGCCCAATCTTAGGCCAGATATCGATCGGTGGTGCCCATACACAGACATATAACCTGCAAAATCGGTCTAAACCATGCAGGCTCAAACTTATAATTTTGTCATTTAAAGGGATACTGACACATTCCTGTAACTGTTAGGGAATATGTAAGTATTTCTAACAATGTAGCAACGCACCACTGATTTAGTAAAATACCACCCCTAATCTACCCCATTCCAACACTGTGACATTGAGAAAGTTACACAGCGCTGGTAGCCATGCAATCCTTCCATAGGCTGGAGTACAGTTTACATATGTTCCCCAGCAATCTCACTGCCCACAGCCCAGCGAGTCTGCAGGAAGCCTCTCTTCCTCCAGAAGATTTGCTCACTTCCCCATGTACATTTATTGTTCAGCACTGCAGTATATGTTGGCGCTTTATACATACATGTTTATAATAATAAGGTGGTATGTGCAGCTGGGCTGGGGGAGACAGGGTAAATCATCAACAAACACAAAAGCATTATTAGTGATACTTACACGTTTACTACAGTTATAGGAACAGGACAGTATTCCCTTTAAAATGTTTTCCTATATCTTATACCTCAATATTCGGGATGTACTGAATCCAGGATTTTGGTTGGTATTTAACCAAATTATAGCAGTGATTTTAAAGTTCATGACAAATTATTTTTTGTTCTACAGTTGATGTTTTGTTTTTTTAATTTTCCTCAAATCTAAATATGCAACTTATGATTCAGTATTTGAACAAATCTTTTGTGGAGGATTTGGGGGAATCCAAACATTATAGATTTGGTGCATCCCTACTGCATTAGAGGATTGCACAAATTTCTTGGCCAGACAATAAAGAATAATGGATGATTAAGTAAATGAAAGAAGTCTGGCAACCACATAGCTAAGATTCCTTATTAATTTGTCATAATAATGTACAGAGCTGTGTAAACAATAAAGCGATATACATGCATACATACAATGGCAGGGTAAAATACAAACCAAGATCTTTTAACTCAAAATCACACTGTAGGATATCCTGCCTCAAGGATGTTAAAATACAGGCTTTAAGGTCCTAAAATAAAGCTCTTGGACCCCTTATCCAGAAACCCATTATCCAGAAAGTTCCGAATTATGGAAAGGCCATCTCACATAGACTTAATTTTAATCAAATAATTTAAATTTTTTAAAATGTTTTCTTTCTCTCTATAATTATAAAACAGTACCTTGTACTTGACCCCAACTAAGATATAATTAATCCTTATTGGAGACAAAACAATCCTATTGGGTTTAATTACTGTTTTAATAATTTTTTTTTTAAGGTAGGAGATCCGAATTACGGAAAGACCCCTTATCCAGAAAACCCCAGGTCCTGAGCATTCTGGATAATGGGTATTATACCTGTACTGTCTTCAGAAATGAAGGCATTTCATTTTATTTCAAACCAAAGAGCAGGGGCCTTTGCACCTTACACCTACATGCCCTACTTTATGCTGTACCCCTTAAAATTACTGTAAAGTGATGTTACTTGCTGGCACTATATAATAAAGGATGCTCTGCTTCCTGGTACTCACATGACTCTATTTCCTTACAAGGATTTTAGATACAATCACATCAACTGAAAATACTACAATATACAAAATGGGGTTTCCATATATGTTCAGGATTGAAGCTGTAAGCATGGTCCTTTTTACGTATTGTTTTATTTGTATGTAATCAGGCTGTTAATTGCATATACTTTATGAATAGGTTAATAATAATACCAATCATAATAACAGGCAATTCAATCCAACAATAGCGGACTGCCTGCATATATAGAATTGAATCATAGCACAATATATTTTACTGCATTATCGCTTTCCCTAATTGTTATTGCACTTGCCAGCACTACGTATAATGAATAGATTCTTCAGACTTCCCCAAGAAATATGCAATCATCTACCTTCATAACCTGGTACAATACACAGGTACTAGCACTTCTGTCAGAACCACAGAACAGAATTTACAGCTCAACAACAGGTCAGACCTTGGATCATCTTTTCAGGCTTTTACACAAATGCTGCTTTCAATCAATGAATCTACAAAGGCTACTAACCAAAGAAGGCACATGAAATCCATATATAATTAGTTTAACTTCTAGCAGGACTGATATTAAGCACAAGCAAAATCTAATATGTAACACACTGCAGGGAACAAATCAGTATCAATTTGCCTTAAAGCAATAAAAAAAAAAATTACTACTTTTTGTTACTAAATAAAGATACAAAAAAGGGGAAAACATATGACTTTCAAACCTATAAAATAATGGAATATATTTGAGTTTGTTCAAAATAGTCACCAATGTCCAATGCAGTCACTACAATGCCATAAACAACTATGTTTTATCACATCCAGAAAGGGTCTTCAGACTTGTGAATGAAACAGAAAGCCATCGCCAGTGTTTTATTATTAATAGAATGGTTTCATAAAGCTTTTATCCACAATCAAACTGAGGGTCTGTATGTTAAGATCCACTGGCAAACAATATCAATATGTCAGTCATTTCCCATCACTTTTAGACAGTAAATTCTTTAAAACAGTACCGTCATTCTGGTGTGTGATAATGTACTGTTATGACCACAGTTTGTTACAACGTTATTGTAAAGCACTGCATGAGTTTGAGCAGAGTAGGAACACAGTCAAATCATTTACATTTATGAGTGTTTATGTTAGGTGCTTTGCAAAAGCAATGATTTTAAGAAACTACATGTAAATTTCCAAACAGATGTAAATATAATTTTATGATATGTTTTCTAAACTGAGTCATATCTGGTAAATAATTTCTCCCCATAACCTGTCAACATGCTAGACAAATGACAGATTTCCAGTAAACCCATAGTCACTGAACTAACCAGCACTCAGGGGACTTATGTTAGTCACGAAGTCACTGGTTTCACCAGCCTTGTTTCCCATTCTGTGGCCCTATCAGATTTTAACAGTACATGTTGCTTATTAAAGGGGAACTAACCCCTAAAATATGAATATTGCTAGAAATTGTGTATTGTATATACTGAGATAACTGCACCAGCCTAAAGGTTCAGCAATTCTAACCCAGTAATCCTCAGGGCCTCAAAAGTTGCGCAGTAGCTCCCCATCCAAAATTTTGTTAGAAGAGTCAGTGAAATGCACATGTTCAGTCTGCTCTGAGCAGCTATTGAGAAGCTAAATTTAGGGATCATTGTATATCATCATAGAAGCTAAGACTACAGGGCAGATTATTACATTCAGATACAAATTACACTGGTTTCTGAGCTCCCATGTAATGAGAATCTGAATTAAATAACCAGCCTTGTATTGTTGGTCCCTAAGTTCACGTGACAGCATAACAGACCACGTGCTGTAAATCAACAGAAAAGAAGAGGCTCGTGGGGGCACAGAACCCCCGAAACATAACACGCAGCATTTCTTTCATACTTCTTTGTTAAGTTTTAGCTATCAGTTAAATTCAGTGTCTGTTTCAGTTGATATACAAAGTAGCAGGCCTGAGATTTAAGGCCCCCATACACGGGCCGATAGAAGCTGCCGATATTGGTCCCTTGGACCAACTCGGCAGCTTATCTGCCCGTGTAGGGGAAGAAACAAGCAGGCTGGCCGACCAATATCTGGCCTGAAATTGGCCAGATATCGATCGGCCAGGTTAAAAGATTCAGTCGGATCGGGGCCGCATCGGCTCGTTGATGCGGTCCCCGAACCGACTGCCTCATTGCCGCCTACATAATCCGAGCGGATCTTACCGTGTATGGGGACCTTAATGCAATATATCCCAGTGAAATTCTTATCTTAACTTATGTATGATATTACTATCAGATCCAACAATGTCAAAACACAAAGTCACCAGAATAAAACAGAGATCTCCATGGCAGTTTACAGGAAAGGAGGCAAAGAGTTAATAGCTCCAACACTGCTGTCAGTGCAAATACAGAAAATAACTTTAGGATTGAAGTCTCTTAGATGTATTGTGTGGATCACTTTTTAGATGATCAGTGGATATTAACATTACAGAAGATGCAAATGAGATGACAACAAGGCCATACTAAGGGTAGAGGGTTCAGAGTACTATGGCAGGGATTATAGGGATGAGCAGTATTTAGAAAACATCTCGCAGTTGACACTGGGAGACAAACTTTATACAGGTATGGGACCTATTATACAGGTATGGGACATGGACATTTCTGGATAAGGGATCTTTCTATAATTTGGATCTTAATACCTTTAATCTCCTTAAAGTAATTTAAACATTAAACCCAATAGGATAGTTTTGCCTCCAATAAGGATGAATGATATCTTAGTTAGGATCAAGTACAAGGTACTGTCTTATTATTACAAATGAAAAGGAAATCATTTTTAAAACTGGGAAGCTCCAACATCAGGCCCACTTAGGCAGGCTGGACAGGAGCTGCTTTGTTTCAGTGCTGCTGCTGTGTCACTTTATGGTGATCACTGCTTTCGTGAAGAGCCTGGATACCTGGCACACCTTGGCAGAACAACCCCATAGCCCCTGATGGCTTACAGTTTCCTGGCCCTCAAAGGCAGCAGATGCTGGACAGTGGGAGACAAATCACACAGAGTGCATTCGGGTTGCTCCGAGACCAACGCATTCCTCTCTATTCATGTGCAAACAAATCTTATGGCTGGCTGGGGGCAGGGCATCTGCCAAAAGCGTAACAGGAGGTGGTACAGGGAAACTAGTTAGTGATGGGATAGGATCAGGGTGATGAGCTGAATTAACATGGATGATAAGCTCAGTATTTGTGCACACTGCTAGCATTGATTTGTTTTTTCAGACGCCACTAACCGATCAATAGTACTAAGAAGCAACAGTATTTGTATATTGCTAGCGTCTATTGTATAACTAAAAATATACTTCTCAGTCACTCCATTATAAATGCAGAGTTAAAGGGGTAGTTCACCGTTTTATTAACTATTTGTCCCAAGTGGAGAGTGGCATTCTCAGACATTTTGCAATTGGTCTCCATTGTTTAAGTTTTTTTTTATTTATTTTTTTTCTTTTTTTATTCTGGCAGCTCTTATGCAGTAGCTATCTTGTTGCTAGGGTCCAATTTACCTTAGCAACCAGTTAATGGTTTAAATAAGGTATGAATAAGAGTGGGGCTGAATAGAAAGATTTATAAAAAAAAAATTACAATAATAAAATTATAGTCTCAAACAACAATAGTTTTTGTTGTGGTGATGTCAGTGACCTCCTCATTTCAATGCTTGAAAAAAAAATAACTGAAAAGCTGCCAAAAGTACAACATTCTAAAGGGAAACTACCCCTTTAAGCCTTTCTTTCACCTGTGCCAGGAATAGCTATTTACTGATGCCAGACAGAGCACTGCAGCCATTCCTGGCACAGGGTAAAAGAGGAAAGGTAGCACTGTGTGCATTCTGACTGGCAGAGAGTATATGAGCAATACACAGCTGATAAGTAGGAAATGAGAATTCCAGGAAGTGTTATTTTTAAGATTTAATAATGGACAAATGTCTTTTCATCCTGCAAAGCCATAAGGCAACATTCATCTCTTTACAACATCTCACATGATCCCTCTTGCTCATTGTTTTTTTGTAGCACCAACCCACTCATCGCTGCCTGCTCATCGATTCATTCTCAGCACAAGGGGCTGCATTACATTACTCTATCATCACTAATAACTGTATTATGCAACAGCCAGTTCAAGTGAAATATAAGGACTAGTTAACCTGTCATGGTTTTATACTGTGCATTTAAAGAATAGCGGGAAATGCAATTTAAGGAGGGCAGTAAATGGATACAAATGAGCAGATCTCAGTGTTTATGGTTAAGTTAGATTTGTAGCTATTTCATTTTCTTAAACCTTAAAAATATTCTGCAGGTTGAATTTGCCAGAATAAGAAGTTAGGTATGCATGGAATTCCACAGGCTGGTAATAAGCACAAAAAGACTGATGCTTTCAGGTAAACAAATGTTCAGCCAATAAAATCATTAAAGTGCTATTTTTCTTAGAAAAATGTAAATCTTTATAATCAGGAAACCCCACAGATTCATACCAACATACCGAACTAATGTCCAATAATTCTGCCACTTAAAATAAGATACAGCATTACTAACATCTCTTTATAATTGCCTTCAACATTTTGATAAGATTTAATACCACTAAATATACATTTTGGTAAAACCATTATCAGGTACAGGTATGGGACCTGCTATCCAGAATGCTCAGGACCTGGGGCTTTCCGGATACGAGCTTAATTTGAATCTCCATACTTACGTCTACTTAAAAAATTTTGAATTCCTGGCATTTGGGCAAGTTTTGGCTGCGTAAAAACCAGCTGTACTACCAAACAGAGCCTTGTGTAGGCTGCCAGTCCACATTGGGGCTGTCAAATCACCAATCAGAGCTCCTATTTGTAACCCCAGGAACATTTTTCATGCTTGTATTGCTCTTCAACTCTTTTTACATTTGAAAGTGGCTCACAGGTAAAAAAAAAAGGTTGGTGATCCCTGCTATAGATGATGGCCTTCCTGTAATTTGGAGCTATGTGTATAATTGGTTCCCAAATAATTGCATCCCATTGTACCAGCAGGGAGACCTATGAACTGCCTAAATTAGCTGAATGGGTTGGGACCAAAAATTGGTCTCTCTGTTTAAGGTGGGTCACCATTATCCCTCTTGTGTGAACATTTCCTCTTACGATAAAATAGAATAGTTATTGATACAAGGTGCATATCTGTTTCTTGGGTCATAAGCAGATTCTTCAATTAAATTTGGGTCTGCTGAGTAAGGGATTAAACACACTGGTATATAAAGATAGTTTTAGCAGCTTATTTATTGGTTGTGTATTATATTATCTTTAAAGCTAAGTCCCTAACTTATCACAGGAGCAATTATTATGGTCAGCCCTATTTTTATATTTCTTTAGCTGTGAAAACTGTGGCTCTTTTTAGCAAGGCTGGAATTTTCCACTATAATGGGTTACAGAAAAAAAAACTATAAAAAAAATGCTGCTTTTATTGTAAACATGGTGAAGTACCTTTTACTTTCTTAATGAGTAATGTCGTTTCCTCTAGTTGTTTAATGCCACTGACAGTTTTTCAACTATACGATGATACTTAACACTGGAGTGCATGATTAGAAAAAGTTAGCTAATGCACATAAAACCAGAACAACAACTTTTTAGTGTTCATTTTGGAAGGGTCACATCCCCAAATAATTTACATTTTAATTAATAGAAATGCTCAGAGGGAATCAACCTTGACCAAAACTAGCCTTTACTTGTTTTATTTAGAGGAAAACTGAGCTAGCTGAGTGAAATAAACAAGCATGCAGTAAAGCCATGCACATGATTCATGCAAATAACTGTACAAAGTCAATAACAGACTTTCCTGCCTCCATCTTATATACCCCAAGGTGCAAGGAATGGTTGAGCTTTTGAAAAAAATTTGCATTTGAATTGCTAAATTATATCTAATCACTCATCCATGCCTGGATCTAAAAATCTCACAAACATCTACAATGCTGTCCTCATGAGATCAGCGGGCATTGGCAGGCCTTGGGAGAACTTTAAATACCCAGTAAAACTGGCCATACATGCAACCATTTTTTTCGTCTTAACGACTAATTTTAGTGTGATCCAACAAATCCTTCAAATTATTTTAAGATGAGTGGGCACTGATGAATATATATCTAGTGATTTTTATCAAAATTCGGTCAGAAAATCAGTCGGGCAGGTTTGAAAATGTTAATTGGTAACAATGAAATTTATCAATTGTCCAATTGTATGCAGAACCAAGCAGGCAGCTACCCACAGTTTTCCTAACTTCAACTAGACGATATTGAAAACGTTCATTTTCACTGATTGTACTTCTAAATAATCATTTAAAAATAAGCTTGGTTGTACAATAACACAGATCTTTTAAAAATTTACACGTGTATGGCCACCTTAAGGGTAAGGATCCACAGAGTGAGTTACTGTTCCAAAAAGGTTTTCTGGTTGCCAGTGGAAAGCCCTTTGCATTGCTTTGGTTTCCTTCTGCAGGCAACTTCACGTGACTTTGGAAACCGAAGGGATGTGAAGGGCTTTCCACTGGCGACTTCTTTTGTTGCTGGAGGAAAGTTGCTTTTGAGAGGATACTCGCCCGCAATAGCAGAGGTCTATCGCAGGCGAGTAACTAGCTCCATGGGTTCTTACCCTTAGGCTAATGTACCACGGAGTGATTTAGTTGTCTGTGATAAGAGCTCTCTTACAGCAGGTGATTAATCGCTCCCAAAAGCCTTTCCACCGGCAACAAAGGTAATCGCTGGTGGAAAGACATATGCATCGCTTTGGTTTTCCAATGTCACACAAAGTTGCCTGCAGGAGGAAACTTCAGACAACTTCTAAAAACCCAAGCGATGCATTGGCGATTCCCTTTGCTGCAGGTAGAAAGGTAGAAATTTCAGAGCAATTACCATAGTCACAAGTGATAGCAAAGGTCTATTGTGGCCTATAAATCACTCTGTGGGACATTAGCCTAAAGGTGGCCATACACGCACCGATATTATCGTACGAAACCTCGTTTCGTACGATAATCGGTGCGTGTATGGCATGTCAGCGAGCCGACCGATATCGCAGGAAGCTGCTGATATCGGTCGACTCGCCGATCGGCCAGGTTAGAAAATTTTGATCGGGCGCCATAGAAGGCGCCTGACCAAAATTCTCCCTTCAGAGCTGAATCGGCAGAAGGAGGTAGAAATCCTATTGTTTCTACCTCCTTACCTGCCGATTCAGCCCTGAATGGTGTGTGGCGGATCTGACGATGTTTCGTGCGACCGACGGTCGTACGAAACATCGTGAGATCGCCACGTGTATGGCCAGCTTAAGGGTATCTTCTGAGATAAGGTAGATGGCTGGCAACATCAAACAGCACTAGAGAGGGCAACTCCAAGTGAAAAGGATCCAAGCCATCATAGGGATGGTACAGATTTGGTCTGAAAAACTAAGCCCTATACCTAAGGAACATAACTTCTATCTGGAACTAAAATGGCAGCCACCAAGTTTTTAAAGTATCTTAATGGAGCTTCTGAAGCAAACAGACAATTTTTAGAAAGAAATAGTATTTTTACTTGTAAATATGTCTTCCAACATCCAATACAGAGAACTGGGTTGGGGGAGGCATGATCCTCCTATAGGCTGGTGTTTGCATTTACATTTGTACTCCAGCCTATAGAAGGGTTTTATTACCTTTTACTATTTTTCACAGCTAAATATACTTTGCACACTTCCAAATTGTGTGCAAAGTTGCTGGAGTTTAAATCTGACCGTGGTGGTAGTCCATTCCCAGTTATCCCTCATCATCTAAACTTTGCTCAAGGGGCTATGCAAACAGATTTTAGTGTGGTCTGACAGCTTTGCTTTATGGTATAGTTACTTTATATGACTGCATGGAGGTAGTAATATATGGCACCTAATAAGACTAATACAGATATTAAAAATAGCACCTATATTTGGAGCTCTCTGGTCTGTGTTTATATTACAAATGAAGTGGGTATGTCCAAAGGGCTCTTCCCCAGACACACAGTAAAATGTAGGTAGTCAGAGCTCTGCTTTCTCACATGATAAGACAGACTTCTCTGTCATGCTAAGGTGGCCATACACGGGCCGATTGTAGCTGCCGATATGAGTCCCTTAGACCAATTTGGCAGCTTATCGGCCCGTGTAGGGGCAGCAATGACGGGCCTGCCTGACCGACATCTGGCCTGAAATTGGCCAGATATCGATAGGCAGGTTAAAAAATTCAGTCGGATCAGGGACCGCATCGGCTCGTTGATGGGGTCCCCGAACCGACTGCGCCCATTACCGTCGTAATAATTCAAAAACCAAATTAGCCTAAATTCTCCCGATGTCACTCACCCATAGGTGGGGATATCGGGAGAAGATCCACTCACTTGGCGACCTTTTGCTGTGGGGCCCAATAACCGGTCATTCCCCTGCTAGACAGTTATATATATAACAAGCAGTTCATATCAATAGTTAAAATGAATAACTAATGTGCTAATAAGTCAATCAGTTCTTTGGCAGCAGCGGAATTTACCTTATGTTTTTTAATTCATTGGTGGTCAGTAGAGTTTGTCCCTGCAAAGTTTCTCTGCATTGTCTTTTGCTTAATGTACAAGTTACTTACGTTTTTAGGCAAGTTACATTGTTTTTACAGAAGTTACGTAAAAAAAGTTTCTAAGTAACTTTATACACAACTATAACCCCTAACGACCCCCCAATGGTGGCTCCGCTTCCAAGTGATTTTTCCCATATACATTTAACATTTTTAATTTAGTTATTCGTAAATTAAATTACACCAACACAGTTTGTCTTTTACTATTTCCTTCTCAGCAAGCCATAATAGAGAAGCAATGTAGCAAAAGTCAGCTCTCCTCCAGCCAAGACTCTTAACTGCCACAATTTACTGCACACTGCAACCGATTGGGTACCTGCAAAGTGGTGAAGATTCAGGAAGAAACCCCTTGATGGCTGACCTTGTGGCCACGTTTAGTTTTGATGGTCAAAGAATCCCATGCATAATGTCAGTTTTAGTTAAGTGGACATGGGTCAGATGCAGATCTATTTTGGCAAGTGTCTATTGCACACTTCTGTTTGAGTCACTGTTCCCAGTTTTGGTAAATAAAGATCATGCAAGACTGTGGGTAATGATCTCTTGGGAGGACGTGCTTAAGGCGAATACAATTATGCAATAGTATGAGAAATCAGGAACAGGCAATTGTAAAAAACAAGCAAACTTTTAACAGCAACTACATTTACAAAATAACTTTAAAATTATTAAAAAAAAGTATGTTGTTAAAAGCTTAGAAGGACATTTTCTTTAATTAAAAACCTCTTTCTGGGTGGGCATCCCCTTTATGTAAAATAACAAGCATTCTACTGCTAAGAGGAGAGGTATTTCCAAAGACAATACAAACTTTATACTACAACAATATTACCCAAGGATTGCTAATGAGATGATATTCAAGCAGTTGTCCAGGCACTTTCAGCCATGAAGTGACTATTCTTATAAAAGGTATTAAGTGATGTCTTCAGTTATCATGGATGTTTAGTGTCACTTGGGCCTCGTGACTTCAGCCTTGCATGGTAGTTATATGGTCAAGCATCTCCACAGCGAGTTCTGATCTGCTTATATCTTACAATAGGAGAGACACAGGTATATATGTACAAATAAAACCACTCCATTTCAAGTAAACTACAAAATCACATGTAAACTTCTACAACTTCCTCTATTTACAAAATACAGGGGAAGAGGTGCAGTAGAGCAAGGATGAACTTCAAAGCATTTTAATGGGTTAGGAACCTTAAATGACCCTCTGGGAAGGGACTTTAATGCTTTCTTCTGTGCAAAGTTTAGGTTTGAGCTCCCCCCCAACCTGTTACCTCAAAGCTGTTAAGTGTTAGGTGTTGCAGCCACAAACACTAACACAGCTAACAGCTTTGAGGTAACAGGTTGGGGGGGAGCCCAAAGCTAAACTTTGCACAGAGGAAAGAATTAAAGTCTGTTCCCAGAGAGTCATTTGAGGTCCTTAATCCATTAAAATACTGTTGAGTTCTGACAGTTGTAACTCAAGGGTGCCACAAGTTCCAGAATACAGAACACAACACTCATGGATGTCCACACTGTGTAGCATTTGTAGCAGAAACACAACTTAAATCTTCTGTCAGGTGTTAGCATTAGAGCAGTTGTTAAACAAGGACTGGAGGGGGTGCACTTTTAACATACCTATTCTATGTAATTTGTTTTCTAGAGCCCTACACATATATACTTACAGGGAGGGGTTGGCCTACCAGGTTACCTGATCAGCTTCTGACCCCCGAAACATAAAGTTCCAATACTTACTATCCCACAGCTCCTTTCCAGAGGCTTTTATCCCCACTGCTTCTATAGGCACTATCTCTCCCTACTATACCTGCTATCCCACAGCCCCAGTCCCTTCCCAGTGGCTATTATCCCCCCCACTGCTACTATAGGCACCATCTCTCCCTACTATACCTGCTATCCCACAGCCCCAGTCCCTTCCCAGAGGCTATTATCCCACTGCTACTATAGGCACCATCTCTCCCTACTATACCTGCTATCCCACAGCCCCAGTCCCTTCCCAGAGGCTATTATCCCCCCACTGCTACTATAGGCACCATCTCTCCATACTATACCTGCTATCCCACAGCCACAGTCCCTTCCCAGAGGCTATTATCCCCCCACTGCTACTATAGGCACCATCTCTCCCTACTATACCTGCTATCCCACAGCCACAGTCCCTTCCCAGAGGCTATTATCCCACTGCTACTATAGGCACCATCTCTCCCTACTATACCTGCTATCCCACAGCCCCAGTCCCTTCCCAGAGGCTATTATCCCCCCACTGCTACT
The DNA here is from genome assembly GCF_000004195.4 of Xenopus tropicalis. Classification (NCBI taxonomy): domain Eukaryota; kingdom Metazoa; phylum Chordata; class Amphibia; order Anura; family Pipidae; genus Xenopus; species Xenopus tropicalis. Next base: position 128,247,931 of record NC_030681.2, read on the forward strand.
ATAGGCACCATCTCTCCCTACTATACCTGCTATCCCACAGCCCCAGTCCCTTCCCAGAGGCTATTATCCCACTGCTACTATAGGCACCATCTCTCCCTACTATACCTGCTATCCCACAGCCACAGTCCCTTCCCAGAGGCTATTATCCCCCCACTGCTACTATAGGCACCATCTTTTCTTACCATATCTACCAAAGTCTCCAGAAGACACTGCTATCAACCCGATTAGTACAGATGTTTATCTCACTCTACTACAAAGGGGCATAATTGCTCAGGAAGCGTACCCTGTGTCTGCTTGGGAGGTGATCAGGAGATATAGGGGCAGAGGGGATGATAAGCACTTCCAATACGTTTAATAAAAATGTCTTGCCAATGTAGGATTGCCCTAAAATGATTTTGCTTTGGGGCCCAGTCACTGCTACAATACCTGCTAGCCACAATCATTTCTCTGGGGCCAATACCCTCACTGATGTAGGTCCCCACCTATAGCTGATGCTCTGTGCGGAGCAACTAGCCAGGGGCCCCAGGGGCAGTCTTGTCTCCTTAGTGGCCCAGTCAGGCGGATGCCAAGGTGCCAGGTACTGACCAGCCAAGCTCCTGCCTTGCCATTGTGCCTATGCTGAGAGCGATCAGTGGATACACAGACACAGTGAGGATACTGAGCCGGGTCACTCAGGCTTTGCCTGCCCAGTTCCTGTTTTCTTCACAACTCACTAGCCCACGTACTTGTATCGGCAACTGCAGCACAAAGCGCCCTGACAGATAGCCGGCCAGCCAGAGAGAGAGCCAGAGAGCCAGCCCAAAGTGGCGAGCGGCAGCCGGTGCCCACACGTTCCTAAGCACACACCGAGTCCCACTGCCGGGATGTTGCACACACACGCACCAATCACGCCTTCCTATCCCCGCACATATACATGAGAAACAACGCAGGCAGCCTGGGTCCCACACTGACACACCGCACTACAGCGCTGCCCGGTTCCCCACACGAACGTTCAGTTGGTGTTTGTGAATAGCAAAGCAGGTTTCTGCACTTACCGGGAGCTGCTCGTACCGGAGCGGCGAGACAGACTATGCACGCCCCCGCCCACTTCCCCACAGGGCGCGCTCCCGCTTTCTGACCCCGCCCACCTGGCGCGCTCCCGCCTACACTTCCGAATTTCACTATCGCGCCCGCTGCTACCTTCCCTCCTACCTTCCCTCCTGTGGCGCTGCGCTTATTCCTCTCGCCTACATTTCCATAGCGCCTGGGGCTAGCGTTATTCTCAGCCGCACTTGCGCACAGTCATTCTGCCGCTCTTCGGAGTGTTCGGTTCTTGTTGCTTTTCGTGTTTTTAATAGTACTTTCCCCTTTAATCTTGGGCTGATATCATTCACCTTGGGGGCTCAGGGATCCTTATCCAATAGGTGGTGACTAAGTGCATTGGTCTCTAGGTGGGTGGCTGAGTCTGCAAGATCGCATTTACTAAATGTTGCTACTTTTGGATTTTCGTGGTTTTACAGGTGTTTAAAACCACAACTAAACTAATTTCCACAAATATTAGTCATCTATCAAAAGATCTGAAGTAAAAAAGAAGCATGGAAGAGAAAAAAAAGCAGAAACTGCAACTTTTTCATATTGTCATACAAATGGCAGCATAAAAAACTCTGAAAACCTTTAAAACCATGAAGCAAAGAAAGATCTCATTGCAAAAGGGACATCTGCCATTGACTTCTACATGATCTAAAGGGCTGTGACACACGGGGATATTAGTCCCACCACGACAAATCTCCGTTGTCACCTAAGTCACCCGAAGTTTCCTCTCAAGGCGACTTCAGCAAATTGCGGTGCTGCATATGCCCTCCCACTGGCAATTTACATTCTAGCCGGTGGGATGGCATTGCGGGGAGATTAGTCTCAATTGTCGCAGCGCGACTAATCTCCCCCTGTACCCCTGCCCAAACAGGTTTCAGATGGCATATTTTTTCTTTTGAATTTGTTACTGGTTTGCCGCATAATCGCAAACAAGCGTGTTTTTTTTTTCTTTTTCAAACACTGTTATCTTCTTTCGTGGGTTTTACATTTTCTGTAACTTGGGTGCCTATATGAGAAATAAGTTTCCAAAAAAACTCCACCGCCTCTGGCAGCCGAGCTGTTGGGGAGGCACCACATAAAGCCTTTTTTTCAATTGCTTTCTATTAGTTATTCGTGATAGTTTTGCTGATATTTCTCGCTGTAGCAGCTCTGAGAAGGGGGTCACCGATTTTGCAAACTGTTCTACATTAGTTGATAAATTTCTTACCTTACACCCTGCTGAGCATACAATGAGCTTTATTAAAGGAGAAGGAGAGGCATTTTGGCATTTTATTGCCAATGGACAATAGTTTTAAGCTAGAACACTATATTTATTATGCACAATGCTTTACCATACCTGAAGAAAGAAGACAGGAGGAAGAGAAACATATATACCCACTTGCACAACCCCAGGCCGATGCAGTTTTCCAATAACAAAAGCGCTGACCAGGGGCATCAGGTAAGCATTACAATCACTGGGGGATGCCTAACACTTGGCACCCCCCAGTGATTTAGCCTTTCCTTCTCCTTTAATGGCAGCTGGTAGAATCAATACAATGTAGGTAGTTACAGAATCCACTTTTTCGGATTCGTCCGAATCCTCCGTAAATGATTTGGCTGAATACCAAACTGAATTCTAATTAGCTAATTAGGTTTCGTAAGGGTTACATTTTCAACTTCCAAGTTTACGTGACAAAAAGTCACAAGAATTTTAGGATTCGGTTCCACCAGGACCGTGGAATCTGCCAAATCTGGTTACTAACATCAAGCAGATGCTTGTGGGAAATATACCAGCTCATGTAGCAAATAGTAACGGTTCAGTGTCTTCCCCTGGATTACTGAGATGCCAGAAGGAACAGCAACGTTTTTCAAAAATTAAAAATAGAAAATAGTGGAAAAAGTGTTTCTGGTTATTGTTTGTGATAGCAAGTGAACTGAGAAAAAAGTCTTGGAAGGTGAACATCCCCTTTGAGGATGAAATGGTTACCACCACCTGAGGAATATTTTTAAAAATTTGTAAAATGAGTAAAAATAATCAAAGATATTTTGTCCTGAATTATACATATAATACATTAGAAATGCAAATGACTTAAAAGTCTTGCAAGAATAAATGTATCAGATTTTTAGAAAATCTAAACCCGTAGTGTTCATTGGGATGGTGCCAATGTTTAATCAGGGGGTTTGTTGAGCACCAGTAGCCTTAAAAAAAAAAAAGTATTGGTGGGTACTTTTACTGGATAGGTAAAAGCCCTATTAGGAGGGTGCTGGGTCATGAGCCCAGAGACGGAAAGGTCGGATTTGTGGGTTATAAACGGGGTGATTTATGGGCAGAGTTTGGTAAAAATGTGGGGTGGCTGAGGCAGATAATAGGTATACCAAGCATGTAATATGCATATTTTTTCCATTTGGGCCCTAAATTACTTGTTGGTAGTGCCTGGGGGGGGGGGGGGCGCTAATGATTAGTGACACCTGCTAAGTCAATAGCATTAGGACCATGCTTACTTAGGGCAGTGCTGCACTTTAATGTGCAGCTGTTGGTTTTGAATCCAGGGCCTTATCCTTTGGGTTTCCCTAACATTTCCTTTATGCTATTGAAGCAGGGTACATGCATTGGGCTTTCTCTACCTATGGAGTTGGAGTCCCGTGCCTGCCTTTAGCTCTGCTCATTGCTCCCCCTGGCTTTTAGTGGGCCTGCAAGTTCAGAGTAAGTGCAACAATATCCCCTATACATTGCTGGTTAACCATGCCTGGACTTTGTAGTCTGAACTTCTTAACTCCTTGTGTGCTTTATTGCACACTCTACCTTTGCCTTGTTTGCTTTATTTACTCTGCCTAGCTAACTGCCTTATTATCTGCTTATGCTGTAATAAAGCTATTTTTTTTTTTTGCAAGTGGCCCCTTATTATTAAATCACATTAAAAGGTTAGCATGTCTTTGTTCACTCATTTTATTGTCCCACACCTTCTGTCAGATTGGGCCACCTGTGCTCACTATGTACAATCCTAACATTAAACTGGGGTTTTACTTAGTAGTTTAATAGTAGCACTGCCTAACTTATACACTTTTTCTCTTGCCTTGTCCTGTTCACATAATCTGTAGGTCTACCAAATTGGATACCACATTTCTGTATCCCAAGGTTTTCAGCAAGCAAGTTCTATGGTGTGAATGGCAGAAACCAAGCATTGAACTTTGCTGCTGATGGTATCCTATGGCCCATACTGCATAAAACCAATAGTCAGCTTTGACTGGCCTTTGGAGTACTGCCTGTTATTTTCTACTGGTGACTATTCCAGTTTACAAAATTCACCTTTCTGACAAATATTTAACAATTTAAAGCATTCTGGTGGCAATAAAGACAGTGTAGATTCCTATTTCTATGGCCTGACCTCAAATAAATCAGAGTTTTAATGTGCGTTTTGCAGAGGGTCTCAAAGCAAATCATGTGTTAGAGCGAGCAATGTCCATATAATGTACAATGTATCTAGCATTAATATGTGGTGGCACCAATAAGGTCTTTCCTCAAGAAAGAGGAAAATGTGGAGAGAATTAAAACCAGATATATTTGCCTTTGCTCAAGCTTTCAGTCTTAATTTTATTTGTGCTTGACAGCATAATAAAGACTGTAATTCAGAAAAGACTAGATGAAGCAGAGGTTTTTATTAGTCACCACAGGAAAGAAGACACCTTTTCTGCACATTTCCACTAATAACGCTAATTATAAATCAAATGTGTTCAAAACCAGTTAGAATTGTTGAGGAAAAGTACTATAATTCCCTAGTGTGATTCACATTCAGCCATTTTAAAGGCTATCCAATCACACATTTATTAAGAATAAATTGATTTGATTTATTGATGATGATCCTAATACAGGTAGGGGACCTGTTGTCCAGAATGCTTGGGACCTGGGGTTTTCCAGATAAGGGATCTGTAATCTGGATCTCCATAACTTAAGTCTGCTAAAAATTAATTAAATATTGAATAAACCCAATAGGCTTGTTTTGCTTCCAATAAGGATTCATTATATCTTAGTTGGAATCAGGTACAAGGTACTGTTTTATTATTACAAAGAAAAAGGAAATCACTTTTAAAAATTAGAATTATAATGGAGTCTATGGGAAATGGCCTTTTCATAATTCGCAACTTTCTGGATAATGGGTTTCTGAATAAGGGATCCCATACCTGTAATATGCACAGGGAATCATTAATTTACATTATCAATGTAAACTAGCACATATGTTTATTTAAATAAGTACAAATTTAAACATATGAATTTGATAGCACTATGGTTCTTCAGTGAAAGAGAAATGTTTTTCTCCATTTCAAAGTAAAGGTTCTTGCCATGGTTGGTTTGTGTGGGTATAATGCTAAGACTAGGAGGGAAAATCCTGTATTAATAGATCTACTACTACTTACTCCCTAAAAATCTTTATTTCCAACCCAGGTGTGGTAAGATAACATTTTGGATTTCCGCCATTGATTTCCTTTCTCTGAACAATGTCCTTTATAACTGTCTAAGGCAATAAGTAATTTCTAGCAGCAATGAACAGATCCTGTACACACAGCGCGGCATTTGAAAGTCCAGTTTTAGTACATGAATATGCACAGGATGTCACTGGAATTAAATATACTAGAGCATAACCTGCCTGGAAGACTTTCTTGTCACCCATACCTAGATATGAGGAAAAACCTGTCTTTTTGCAGAGGCCACTAAGGGTTACTATTCCCACTTGTGACCGGCTCATGTATTCTTTGGGTTGCTCCATTCCTGAATTAGTATGAAGAAAACCAGATGATGTAAACAGGGTTATATTCATGCTTCTTCGATTAAGGTGGTGACACACGTGGCGATTTTGTGGCGACCGATGGTCGCACGAAAGATCGTTAAATCCACCACTAGCCTTCAGGGCTGAAACGGCAGATAAGGAGGTAGAAACAATAGGATTTCTACCTCCTTTATCGGTGCATGTATGGCCAGCTTTAGTATTTATTCATTAAAGGTAGATTTGCACTGTGCTCTCTTCCCTTAACAGGAGCACCAGCCTGGGGTATCAAGTAAGTAATTATTGGAAGGTGCCTAATGTTTTGCACCTCCCAGTGATTTAGACTTTTCTTCTACTTTATAGTGGGGCATAAACCAGAAAGATCTAACAACCACTGATATAGATTATTTTTGCCTATCAGTGGAAAATTGTTTACCCCACTGGAAGTAAGCGTTAATAGAGCCCACTCTCTGGTTGGGGGAAACAATGGCATTTTGTGCAAAAAATGCCTCCAATGGGTGCTATGCCACAAGCAACAAGAGGGAGCTCCCAGTGCGGGCAGCCATGTTGTGACACTAACATACAGATGATACTAAGTGCCCCAGTTTGCTCATTATGCACATGCATGTGAGAGAGTCCCAGCCCTCCAGGGCCAATTAATATGCAAAAAAATCTTCCAATGAAAATGCCAGCTGAAAAACTGAATTACACAATTCAGCAATGAGAATTCTACTGACCAAAATCTTAATTACATATGCAAGAAAACTGACCAATGTGAATGCTGATTTGCCAGTACTTTGACAGCTATCTTGCTGTTATCTTACTGTGCTATTTTGGCTTCATTAAATGACACTGGAATCAGACATGGCGATATAGGACAGACTTGTTTAGTCCTTGAAACTGTGCTTTATTCTCATTGGAGGATAATTTTGCATATTATCGCAGGTGCTAACCCTGGAGAGCTGTGTCTTTCTCATACGCATGCACATAATGAGCAAACTGGGGCACTAAGTATCATTTGCATGTTAGTGTCACAACATGGCTGCCCTCCCTGGGAGTTACGTCCTGTTGCTGGTGGCATAGTGCCCATTAGGAGCATTTTTTGAACAAAATTGTATTGTTTCCCCTATCCAGAGTGTGGGCTCTATTAATCGGCACTTCCAGTGGGGTAAGCAAGGGTTCCCAGAAGCTAGATCTTCTGCTGGTGATCAATGAACTTTGAATAGTTCATTGTCTACAAACAACTTGGCCTGCCACTTTTTCTTCTTTTTGCATGTTTATGAAGTATTTGTAAAATATTTGATTTGGCATGTTATTTTTTACCCAGTACATGTGGAATTGTGCTTTACGTTAGGTATATTTGTGCCTGCAGCAATTACTTGTATGTTGTATAAGTGAACGCTCAACCTTCAGATTTAGGTCAGTTATTTTCAAAGCAGGGTCAGATAATGTAGGTTGACTTGGGGCTACAAAGTGAAACTTAAGGTAATTTTAAATAAAAACATCACACACCTAAAAAATGTGCCACATTTTCAAAAGTCATTTAAATTGAAGTTGCCTGGTATTCTGAGATAACAGCCTCGTCTCTGTTCGCCTGCAAGGATCTCTGCTAATTCTGTGGCTGCCCCATTATTCAAAGGGATATGTAGCATTCATAAAATACTTTGCATGCCTTGCATATCTATCTGCATAAAAAGTTTCAGTAAGCATTTGGGGGAATCATGGTGCTTGTGTGAGCACAGGTTGATGTCATGGAGAAGACATGGGACTCAGAAAGAATGTGAGATCATGCCCCAGCTTGTGCCAGACCTGCTGCTACTGACAGCAAACTTTGGCAAGGAAGCGGCTACAGGCAGACAGGAGGGGAAGCGGAAGCAATAAAGTCCTATGAGAGGGGGAAATTTGCTCAGTTAATGTGCATTTAAATACATTTCCAGGTGAAAAAACAAGAATTTAAAATATGATATAACACTAATAATGGATAATATCTCTGTCTAGGGATTAAAGGATAAATTATATTTGCATGATGAAATTGGAATATAATAAGAATAAGAAACACACTCAAACTTCCCTGTTGCTCTATAATCTCCTTCCCTAGTTCCATCCTCCTAGCTCATCTTATATTTCTGCTCATAACAGATTTTAATACCTTCATTTGCCCTAAGGCAGAGTTAAATGGGTCCCTGTATCCTCTAAATACTCATTTTGTGTATCTACAGAATCTACAAAAGGTGTTGTTTTGTTTAGTTCTATTTGCTCTAAATTACAATGGTTTAAGGCCCCCATACACGGGCCGATAGTAGCTGCCGATATGGGTCCCTTGGACCGATTCAGCAGCTTATCGGCCCGTGTAGGGGCAGAAACGAGGGGCCTGCCCGACCGATATCTGGCCTGAAATTGCCCAGATATTGATCGGGCAGGTTAGAAAATTCGAATTCGGATCGGGGACCGCATCGGCTCGTTGATGTGGTCCCCAAACTGACTGCCCTATTGACGCCAATATAATTATTTTTTTTTTCACCTACACGCTCCCCGATATCGCCCACCCATAGGTGGGGATATCGGGTGAAGATCCGCTCGCTTGGCGACCTCTCCAAGCGAGCAGATCTCAACGTGTATGGTGGCAATTAACTATGTATAATATTTTTAATAACTAGGTGCGACAGAATCACATTTTGCCTGAAGAACTCCTGGTTTAATTGCTATAGTCTGTGGGCTAAACAATCCCAACCTGGTTCATTGTGTTCTGTTTAGCCTTTATGAATACAAATCCATAACCTGGCCCCAAAAAACATGCCAAACAAATTACTGGACAGCCGTTTAATATCAAAAATCTGTTTGCTTGCCACGGGTTACCCTAGCCCTGGGCAAACTTTGCACAAATGCATTTAGAAAATTTCATAATTGCTGTATTGTTGTTACTTAATAATCAGGGCCAAACTGGGGTGTGTATGGCCCACTGGCGCTGCCTCCCGAGGGGCCCCCATACCCCCCCGGGGATCCGCTGCAGCCTCCAAACACCCCAGGGGTCCCCACCACCCTCCCAGCCCCCCTGAGTGCACATACATTATAATATAGTTTCAGCATGATCGGGGGAAGGGAGATCAGCAGAGGAGCACCGGTGGGGATCATGTCTGGGTTGTCGGGGCCTAGGAAGGCGGTGTCCCAGTCCGATCCTGTTAATAATAACAGCTTATTAGTACAGTGTCGGACTGGGGTGTCCAGGACCAAACGGGACTCCCTCCTCAGGGGCTCCCCACTGCCATGGCAAGCCCCTCTTTGCCAGTGTACACCTGATGCCACCCCTTCCCCTCCGCACACACTACGTACCTTTCACTTTATTTGTTTAGTTGATCATCCAGGTTAGATCATTTTTGTTGGATAATGAAAAAATCTGTGCATGTATTGTGTATCACAGTGATCCCCAAACAGTGGCTCCGGGGCAACATGTTACTCACCAACCTGTTACAGTCTGTATGCTTAGGAGCCCGGTAACTGCCCGGAATAACCCCTTAGGTAGGCAGGAGAGCCCTGCCGACCCCGGTGTTCACCGACGCCCTTTTGGGGCCCCGGACTTTCTGCGGCGGGAGAGGCAGGGATCCTACTTACGGCCAAGGTTATTCAACGCGGTACCAAGGGTTAAGATGAAATCGGAGTCGTGGTCAGGCAAGGGTCAGTGGCAGGCGGCAAGGATCGTAGTAGAAAGTCAGGCAAAGGTCGGTGGCAGGCGGCAAGGATCGTAGTCAAAAGTCAGGCAGGAAGTCAAAAACCAGAGAATCAGATATAATACAGCTTAGCAAGGCACCAGGAAATCAGGACCAGCTTGGGCAAGGAAAACAAGCAAGGGGACGCTTTTAAGGTTTGAATTTGGCGCCATAGTGACGTCAGCGCGTCCACTGACGTCATCGCGCAGCGCCAGGAGATTGTAAAGCTATTGCGCATGCGCGCGCGCGCCCCTTGCCATTACGCATCGGGACGCGCCAAAGAGAGGTGCGCGCAGGAGCGCGCTGTACAGTAGGAGGCCAGGGACCGGCGCGCCTGAAGGTAGGAACGCGCGCCGGTCTCCCGGTACTCCTTACACAACCTTTCGGATGTTGCTCTCAGTGCCCCCAAACCAGGGAGTTATTTTTGAATTCCTGGTTTGGTGGCAAGTTATGGTTAAATAAAAACAAGATTTCCTACCAAATAAAGCCTCCTATAAGCTGATAGTGTGCATAGAGGCTGCCTAATAGGCAATCTTAGCCCTCCATGAACTTTTATGGTGCTTGTGTTGCTCTCCAAGTCTTTTTACATTTAACTGTGGCTCACGAGTAAGAAAGTTTGGGGATCCCTCGGATGATATCCTTGGGGGACCTACAATGGAAGTCACTTTTGTAAAATTCCTGTCTGCAATCTATTTCATATTCAGAACATCCTCACTTTTTTTATTCTTAGGGCTTTTTCCTACGATATCAGTCTAATGTTAGTTTTAGATTGTTGCATTTTAATGTACAACTGATATCCGAACATTTGTCGGAAGATGATTAAAATCTGAACATGTAAGGCCACCTTTAGTGCTATCTACATGAAGACTTATAATATACCAGCCACATATGTAGGCAATTGTGTCTATTAAATACAAGACATATAAATGCCAATATCAGTATACAGTACACAAATTGCTCCAATCAGGTATAGCTATGCTTCCTTGTTGCTGGTATTTAAAACTTTTATACTGTATCACAACACAAATCAACCAGACAAAGTCCTGTTATAAGAGTATTGCTTGCAATGACTTCCTCACAGGGAAATTTCTGTACCGCTGATCTGTAAAAAGAGAAGTAGATTGGTGATGAGATATACTTGTACAAATGTTTGTTGTAAGTGAGCAACACACCCAAGCAAAGGAAGATGACCTGTAATGCATGCTCTTAGGCAGTATTTATACATAGAAACCTGTGGGCCCTTGCTTAGTATGGCAGATTTAGGGGGTGGCCCAGCCCTGGTACCAGCTGTGTTGGCTTTTGGTTCTTGGCTGCATACTTCAATTCCATGTGCAGTGAAATAATTACAGATGAGATAAATTAAATGATGTACTTTATTAGGGTGGTATTGCTATTGCTACAACACAACCCCTAATTATGCCCATTTTCCTGAAATGAGTTGGGGCCCACTAAAAATAGGTGTGGTTGTCAGTGGATCTAGGGTATATCTGGCCATAACTGGGCATCTCCTGTAATAATATACCTAATGTTCATGGCCTGGATTATATTAAAATGATGACACCATACAACAGAGTCTATGCAACCCATGGGCCCATTGGGAAGCATTACAAGCCTACATGTAATCTGCTGATGTCCAACACTCCTGCATAGTGATGTGGTTGGTGGGTTGCTGGTCAAAGCCAATGCTATTAATAAACCCCTGCATCCAAAAAAAATTATTGCTCTCTCCTATTTCCCTTTACTATAGATAGAAAACACTGGGCTGTTATTAACAGGGATTAGTGTAATTCAGTGATCCCCAACCAGTGGCTCGGGGCAACATGTTACTCACCAACCCCTTGGATGTTGCTCTCGGTGCCCCCAAACCAGGTAGTTATTTTTGAATTCCTGAGTTGGTGGAAAGTTTTGGCTGAAAAAAAACAAGATTTCCTACCAAATAAAGCCCCCTGTAAGCTGATAGGTTGGGGACCCCTGGTGTAATTACTTTGTTTTACAAACAATTCAATGTCATATTACTGTTTTTTTCTATAATATATTCATATTGTCACAACTTAATTGATGCTTGAAAAACAGAGCTTGGGTTGTATTAGCTATGAGTCATTAGTAGTTAGTATTAGCTATGAGTCGTTAGTAGTTAGTATTAGCTATTAGTCGTTAGTAGTTAGTATTAGTTATTAGTCATTAGTAGCTAGTATTAGCTATTAGTCATTAGTAGTTACTATTAGCTATTAGTCATTAGTAGTTACTATTAGCTATTAGTCATTAGTAGCTAGTATTAGCTATTACTAGCTATAGTTGTGGTTGCACAAATATGGACGTTGATGTGCATGCAACTCAAACACATTCACCAGGTACTTGCTCCGAAATCTGCTCCTTGAACATACACATAGTTGCACATAGTGCCGCTGTTGTGCTCCTGTTGTGAATTGTTCTCAAGTGTGCATATTTCATATTGACACTGGGGAATCTTAAGGTGGCCACACACGTGGCGATCTGACGATCTTTCGTGCGACCATCAGATCCGCCACTAACCGTCAGGGCTGAAACAGGCAAATAAGGAGGTAGAAACAATAGGATTTCTACCTCCTTCTGCCGATTCAGCGCTGAAGGCAGATTTTGCTCAGGCGCCTTCTATGGCGCCCGATCAAAATCTTTTAACTGGCCTGATCGGCGAGTCGACTGATATCAGCAGCTTCCTGCGATATCGGTTGACTCGCCGACTTGCCATACGCGCACCGAATATCGTACGAAACAAGGTTTCGTACGATATTATCGGTGCGTGTATGGCCAGCTTTAGAGCTACTCCAGCTCCAGCCAGTAATGATGCAATATTAATGCAAAAACTCTGCTGGAATTATGGGGAAAAGCACTGAATTCTGGGTAAAAGACATGCTCAATTTTTATGTGACGGAATCCCATTTAACTCCACATCTGTTCATAAGGGAGCAAGATGAGTCAGTTTGCTGCATTTATTGATTAAAGCAAATTAGCAGCGTAGGCATAAAACAAGGAGAATAAAAGCAATTATAACAATTGTTATTATCGCCAGGGTTGGACTGGGGCTGCTGCCTGGGGCCCCCCCTCCTACCCCAGTTGCAACATCAAACTACCTCCCCCCCAGCCAACCCTGATTATCGTTATCCTTTTATTTATATTGTGCTGACATATTCGGCAGCTCTGTAAATTAATAGTGAGGCCAGTTTGGGCACAGCACAAGTGTGAGGGCAATGTGTGCAGATTCTGCAGCTAAAGCTAATTTAAGAATAACACTACATACTAAAGTATGAGCTTCTTTCTTCCTCCTTCCCCTTTTTCTCATGCACAATATATTAGTCATTAACCAATCAGCCATTCAACATAGGGCCACCCATTGTACAGCAGTGTCACCCAAGGGCCGATTGTGCCACATTTTGCAGAACAGCAGAGCAGTGGGGCCTTTATATGTAGAGCAAAACCCAAGACACATAAAAAGCAGACCAGGAATTGTCTCATTCACCTTTTAGCTCTCTTGTACCCATACGTCTGGTCACACATGCTGCCCTATGACCAGGAAATTCTGATGTTCAGTTTATGCAAGCCCAGAAAACCATTCAACACCAGATCAGAACTGATAACATAGAGCTTAAAATCCTGTTGGATATATACAGGTATAGGATCCCTTATCTGGAAACCCATTATCCAGAAAGTTTCCGAATTACGGAAAGGCCATTTCCCATAGACTCCATTATAAGCAAATAATTCTGATTTTTTTCTCTGTAATAATAAAACAGTACCTTGTACTTGATCCCAACTAAGATATAATTCATCCTTATTGGAGGCAAAACAATCCTATTGGGTTTAAATGACGTTTGGAGATCCAAATTACGGAAAGATCCCTTATCCGGAATGCCCCAGGTCCCGAGCATTTTGGATAACAGGTCCCATATATATGGGATAAGGTTACGTGCCTTGGTGCAGGAGTGTGGAATCTATAGAACAACATGTAACACCACACTCACAGGTTGTTAGTGAAAAGCAAAAAAAAAAAAAATTTATTGAGCTGACGCTTCTGTCTCAACAGAGAACTTTGATAGAGGTCTCTCTTGAGACCGAAACTTTGCTTCAATAAATGTATTTTTTTTTTTTTCATTTTATTTTTTACTAAAGACCTGTGGGTGCGGTGTTACATGTTGTTCTAATTTTCAGACTTTTTACAAATATATATATTTCTAAAGGACAAGGAAAGTTAAATTCACTAGGGGACCAATTAGTTCGGCACCCCCCTAGTGTGGGGGATTAGGGCATTAGTGAGGTTGGGTGTGGGGGCAATATGTGCTGGTTCGTAGACAGTGTTCACTTCCATCCCCAGTTTATTTAGTTGGGTTGAGGTTAGGGCCCAGCGCCATCTAGTGACTGGAAGTATTAATAACAACTAATATACTATATTAACTTCTTGCATTCCACCTTGGTTGACATAGCAACGTCTCATTCCCAACAGTAGTTACACTACCATACACAACTTCACATTTACACTTAACCCATCTAACAACCCCCTTCAGCCATATCATGTACTTAATGTGGGACTGCAGGGATTTCTGGCCTTTTTTTTTACACTAGTCTCTTTTTCCTCAAAAACAAATATTTTTGCATTAATAGGATAAAATAATATATATTGTCAGTTAAAGAAATACTGTTTTGGGGTATAAAAATGTTGCTGGTCTGCTTCAGAGTAAAGAAGAGCCAGCTGGTGGTGTGGGGCTGCATTTGGAGTGTTGTATGTTGTGGTCACCATGACCAACATCAACTATGCATTTTAGGTCCACCTTCTCCATAATGGGTGCCAGTAGCTTTAGGGAATTGTAGCTTAAAGCTGAATGGACAAGTATTGGAAGTAACTAATGTATATTAATTTCTCTATGATTTAAGAAATGCTAAAAAAAGTCTGCCTAAGGTAAATGTGCCTAATGCATCCCCACCACTGTCTTTCTTCTGATTGGGACAGAAGAACAGCTTTTAGATACTGTGCATAGTAAGGCAAGATGATTCCAGTAACAGTATATAATAGGAGTGTCCAACCACCTACAGCCAAACCTACAGCTAAACTACAACTGCAAACATTTGGATTTCTGGGAGTTCTACATAAATTACCGCAGAAGAACAAGAGGAGTAATTATAGACTAAGCAGACCCTGTTTCTGAAAGCAGCGCTGGCTTTGTCCACTGGTTGACCAAAGGCCGCCTCCTGTCATCTTATTATTTGGTAGATGTGTCCCCCAAATAACACACAGGGGAAGTCTCATGGAATGTTAAACCAGCTTTCCTCACCCATTTTTCATGTCTATGGGATCTGCTGCCCTCCAGTGGCACTTCTGTATATAACATGGGACTGGCACATTTGTACCGAACCACTAAGTCCATTTTATGTATTTACTAAAACTAACCCCAGATCAGGCCCAGACTGGCAACCTGTGAATTCTGGCAAATGCCAGAGGGGCTGCTGTAAGATGCCATAGCCAGTCACTATTTATTGGGCTGCTGGGGGCTGTTAGGGCCTCTGTGTGCTTGAAATGCCGTGGCATCCCAGTCCAGGCCTGTCAGGCAGATTTATCAATAAACAGCTAACTCAGTTGGGATGTGACATATAACTAATGAGAAGGTATTCAATGCTTTGTGCATAGTAGTTATTATGTAGTCTATTCAGGCTATAAGGCATGTAGTAAAGCATTGAATAACATATAACCTACATCTCCTTTCTATAATATTCCCCAGTCAGAATGTAAGCAAAGGTGAAGCTTCCTTCTGATATTATGAAGTTGCCATTGAGAGTGTCCTGTCATGTATTTTAGTTCAAGGCAGTGTTATTGACAGCAGTCTATAGTTTATTGAATACACATAGTTAGGGAACAGTTATATTTATAGATTAGTCTACAGAATGGGTTCTCCTTTTTTCACAAATTAAATGTAATCTATTTGCACACATTTACTGTTACCTTAGTCCTAAAAAGACTTTTGATCATGCATAGTCTTGGGTTAGAGCAGAAAGGACATTTTTCTGTTGATGGCAGGGCCATAGGCAGAAGATGACATGGCAGAAATCAATTCACTTCCAGGTCTGCTAATATAATGGCTTCTGCTGAATTACAGGAGTCAAAAACAGCCGCACAAAGAAGTGTTAATTACTGAATTAAGTGAATTTTGAAAAGTTGTGTAGAATTTAGTTTTTGAAATTGACATTTTTAAGATGTGTGGAACAGGGGTGGCCATGTAGAGAGAATAAAAATGAAGTTAAGAAACAATTGTTGGTTTGTTATTTAAGTTCTTTTATATCTTCTGCCCTTTTCCTCCCTCCCTCCCTCTCCACGTTGCTCATTCTCAATCCATTCTCCAGGAAGCAGGAAGCCACTTTTGAAGAACCTTTAAAAAGCTCCAAGAACAAAGGATAGTTGGAAAGTTCATCAGATGGAGCTGGGATTTCACTCAGCGACTGTACGTCAAACATAGGAACCCAAAGAGGCAAGAGTGCTCCCAGCGCTATCCCCCCGGCCCCGCACCAGCGTATGTGCCTGTGTCACTCAGTGCCTCACTTAGCCACCCTCTCTGGGGATGTGCCGAGCCTGCTCTGCTCATATATGTGAGTAGGAGAATGAGACAAAGGCAGCCGGCTCTGCAATGCCACTTCCTATCATTCATTCTGCCTTCCATTGGTTCAACTCCCTAACATAAAGGAAAACTAACCCTAACAAAGGGGTGACCTTGAACAAACTGAAGCTGCTCCCCAGTGACCACCCATACGCCATATTGCGTCACTCAATCAAGGGAGAATTATGAATAGAACTTAAACTCCAAGGTCCCTATCTCACACACACATACTATGGTCAGTTTTATAAGGAGCAAGTTAAACTGTCTGAATGTTTTTGAAGTGTGGGAGGAAACCCATATAAGCAAGGGGAATATACGAACCCTTTGCATTTAGTGCCAGGGCTGGAAGTGAACCCAGGACCCAAGTGCTGGAGTTCTAACGCAGCACTCTAACACCATGTTGCCTTAGTGATGTAGGGGTCAGTTGTTATTGGCTGGGCTTGCTGCAGTTTCCAGACATCATTGCTCTGATTCATTTAAAGACGTGGTTCACCTTTAAGTTAACATTTAGTATGTTATAGAATGGCCAGTTAGCACCTTTTTAATTGGTCTTCAATTTTTATTGCTCTGTGAGGCTACAATCTTATTGCTGTTGTTACTCTTTATTACCTTAGGACAGGAGTTGTTCATATTCCATATTCATATTCCAGTTTCTCTTTCAAACCACTGCTTGGTTTCTATGGTCATTTGGGCCCTAGCAACCATATAGCTGCTAAAATTCTGAATAAAATTTTATTTAGTTGCAGAATAAAAAGCTTAATAATTCAAAAATGACAGATAAAATGAAGACCAACTGCAAATTATTTCAGAATATCACTCTGTAAACAACCCCTTTAATAGCACTGGACAACCTTACCAAAGAGTTTGTGACAAAAAAACAATCTACATGGTTTAGCAAATGAGAGCATTGTTGGAATCATTTTTAGTTAATTTGGCCCAGTTTATTAATATTTTTTCTTGCATATTTCCTCATACATTAACAATTGCCTGCCATTCCCCAATGCTGTGCTACTCAGCTCAGTCTCACAGTCTGAATCCCCTTTGTTCTCCTAGGATAAAGGCACGTTTTCCTGGTATCCTAGTGGGCCAGTCCAACACTGTTCGACGCCATACCTGTTTTATGCCCCCACCCACTGCTTAGTCCACATAGGCCCCTACTACTCACTCCCCTGCCACTTAGTCTACATAGGCCCCCGCTACTCACTCCCCCACCAATAAGTCTACATAGGCCCCCCACTACTCACTACCACACCATTTAGTCTACATAGGCCCCCCGCTACTCACTACCACACCATTTAGTCCACATAGACCCCCCCCACTACTCACTCCCCTGCCACTTAGTCTACATAGGCACCCCGCTACTCACTACCCCACCATTTAGTCTACATAGGCCCCCCGCTACTCACTACCACACCATTTAGTCCACATAGACCCCCCCCCCACTACTCACTCCCCCACCACTTAGTCCACATAGGCCCCTGCTACTCACTCCCCCACCACTAAGTCTACATAGGCCCCCTGCCACTCACTCCCCAACCACATACTCCACATAGGCCCCCGCTACTCACTCCCCCACCACTTAGTCTACATAGGCCCCCTGCTACTCACTCCCCCACCACTTAGTCTACATAGGCCCCCTGCCACTCACTCCCCAACCACATACTCCACATAGGCCCCCGCTACTCACTCCCCCACCACTTAGTCTACATAGGCCCCCCGCTACTCACTCCCCCACCACTTAGTCTACATAGGCCCCCTGCTACTCACTCCCCCACCACTCCCCCCCCCCACACACCCTCACAAATTGCACCCTAGTAATGTCCCCGATCTTCCTACCCCTAGTTCCAGTCCTCAGTGATCATGCCTATACAGAAAGCAAGAATCCTTTGACTGGAAGAAGGCAGTCTGAAATGCACCCCTTTATACAAATATACAAAGAAAGGATTTAGTGGTCATTTAAAAGAAAACATCCCAATAAATGAATCCCTTGTGCTCAGTGTGTCTGGCTGCTTTATACTTCTGTCTGTGCTATATATATGTGAAAAGACAGTAAGGGTGTGAGATGAGAAAGACCCCGAGTTCAGTAGTAGTTATATAAAGAGGCAAGCATGGGGCAGGCTGTCCACTCTCCTTAGGTGATTTATTAACTGCACTAATATGACTTATCAGCACCTATTCCCACTTGTGTACATTACCAGGTATCGTATGGCTGTACGTTTAACCCCGCATGAAACCTTTCTGCTGGCATGCATTACACTGCACTAACGTCTCTATGATGACCGCTCGCCTGCGGTTAATTTTATACCTCTCCGTCGTTCCCCTAAGATGGTTACTTAACTCCGAAAATTTGGAATATTTTAGTCCTGCAAAAAGAAAAGACCAAATGAAATCATATGTTATTTTAAGTGATTTAGGCCCATCATTTTTAGTTACACTTCTGACATAGATGATCCCAGTTCTGGGGCTGCCTGGGGCAAACTAGGAAAGTACGCCGTCCAGCTGTCAGCTCCATTCTCACTAATCAACACACCCCCAGAAGGGCCAGGGGGGCCACATAAAGTTAATAAGATCATTACAATTCACTGTTAATTTGAATGTATAACCTGTGGCCTTCCAGCTCTCAGCACTCTTTGCAGGGCTGATGGGAGTTGTAGTGCAGGACATACTGAATAGTATTTACAAGGCCAATGTTAGAGAATGGGCTCCCCATGAATTGCTGAGGACTGGAGCCCCAATATAGGAAAAATCAATGTAAGTCAGGGATGTCCAACCTGCAGAACCCCAGCTATTTTTAAACTATGAATGCCAGAAGCACCAGCTATAATGTTGGAGTATATTGACTATAATGTTGGAGTATATTGACTATTATGTTGGAGTATATTGACTATAATGTTGGAGTATATTGACTATTATGTTGGAGTATATTGGCTGCTAAGCGTATTTGTGATACTGCGAAAATTATTCAAATGCCTAAAATGAATTTCATTCTTCACAAAATATGTTTATTGATATGCCATAATATTTGCATACTTAGCATTAGGAAATTAAGGGGGGGTTTGCTGTTTATTTTCCTGCTATTGATTTGGTTGTGCAGAAAGATAACGTCAGAATTCAGCAATAACCTAGGAATGTGCCTATTATCATAACTCAGACCATCTGGGTCTCCGGACAAATTCACCAGTGTAATGTGCAATTCTGATAAACTTCTCTCCGATATCGGTTGTGATTATTAGATTGACTACATATTATTGTGCAGTAGATCTGGGTGCACGTTGCTTTCTTTCTCAAAAATAACTGCACATTGATTCCCTTCTCAAAAATAACTGGGTGCACACTGCATTCCTTCTCAAAAATAACTGGGTGCACACTGCATTCCTTCTCAAAAATAACGGGGTGCACACTGCATTCCTTCTCAAAAATAACTGGGTACACACTGCATTCCTTCTCAAAAATAACTGGGTACACACTGCATTCCTTCTAAAAAATAACGGGGTGCACACTGCATTCCTTCTCAAAAATAACGGGGTGCACACTGCATTCCTTCTAAAAAAAATAACTGGGTGCACACTGCATTCCTTCTCAAAAATAACTGGGTACACACTACATTCCTTCTCAAAAATAACAGGGTGCACACTGCATTCCTTCTAAAAAATAACGGGGTGCACACTGCATTCCTTCGAAAAAAATAACGGGGTGCACACTGCATTCCTTCTAAAAAATAACGGGGTGCACACTGCATTCCTTCTCAAAAATAACGGGGTGCACACTGCATTCCTTCTCAAAAATAACGGGGTGCACACTGCATTCCTTCTCAAAAATAAAGGGGCGCACACTGCATTCCTTCTCAAAAATAGTGGGGTGCACACTGCATTCCTTCTCAAAAATAACGGGGTGCACACTGCATTCCTTCTCAAAAATAACGGGGTGCACACTGCATTCCTTCTAAAAAATAACGGGGTGCACACTGCATTCCTTCTAAAAAATAACGGGGTGCACACTGCATTCCTTCTAAAAAATAACGGGGTGCACACTGCATTCCTTCTCAAAAATAACGGGGCGCACACTGCATTCCTTCTCAAAAATAATGGGGTGCACACTGCATTCCTTCTCAAAAATAACGGGGTGCACACTGCATTCCTTCTCAAAAATAACGGGGTGCACACTGCATTCCTTTTTCAAAAATAACGGGGTGCACACTGCATTCCTTCTCAAAAATA
The DNA here is from genome assembly GCF_000004195.4 of Xenopus tropicalis. NCBI lineage: Eukaryota > Metazoa > Chordata > Amphibia > Anura > Pipidae > Xenopus > Xenopus tropicalis. Next base: position 128,268,279 of record NC_030681.2, read on the forward strand.
ACTGGGTGCACACTGCATTCCTTCTCAAAAATAACTGGGTGCGCACTGCATTCCTTCTCAAAAATAACTGGGTGCGCACTGCATTCCTTCTCAAAAAATAACTGGGTGCGCACTGCATTCCTTCTCAAAAATAACTGGGTGCACACTGCTATGATAAATCTGAGTGCACCCAATTTTTGAATGGCCGGGTCACCGTATTTCTGCAAGTTCAGGTACAAGTGAGCAAAGCTGGAATCTGCCCAGAGAGTTGTGCTCAGCATCAATTATGAGTCTTACTGTAAATTAAAAAGCAATGTGTACATAATGAAACAGTGGAATAAAGCCAATTCAGCCAGGACAGTCTGGTTAATTCATTATACATTATGGGTACATACATATGATGCCTGGCCACATGGAAAATAAAGCCACATGCACAAGTGATCTCCTGCTGTCAGTTGGGCCGAGCTGATTCAGGAAACTACTGAGTCTGAACAGGCCAAACATGTCCCTGGGCACACAAAGTATTTGGTAAGTATGTAACTGCTCACTTGTGACTGCATGGAGTGAATTCCCCTGTTAAGTAACAGCATTACAGTGTTATATAATAGGTACCTTAGTCACCATGCGTGGGAGGGTTCTGCCACCTTGACAGAAACTCCTCAGGAACCCAAGCGTGAGTTTACATGTGATATGTACAGTTACAAATATATACATATATAATACACAAGAGCAATACATATCCTGTTAATTATATTCTAAAACAGTGCTTAGTGATGTCATCAGTTATAATTGGTGCTCATTGATGTAACTTCTGTCACATGACTCACTGATACTTGTGTATTATAATAAATAAATCCCCTGTTATAAAATATGAGGATATTAGAAGTCACCTCGGAATTCCATGACCTCGGAATTCCATGGATTTGGCCGAATCTGAATCCTGCTGAAAATGCCCAAATCTTGGCTGAATCCTGAACCGAATACTGGATTCCTTGCATCCCTAATACTGTAAGCCCCTCTCTTATGTAATGTTATTTGAAGGACTGTGTAAATGTCAAATTTGTACAGATGTGAAATCCATTATCCAGAGAATTCTGTATATGGGAATGCCACTTTCTGTAGAGTCTTATTTACCCAAACAATTCTTTATTATTGAATGCTTAGCTTTATCTCTATGTGTGTGTGTTTAATATTCTTTATCAGGCTTGAGGCTTTGTGCTCCAAATGATGGAAAAAAAAACCCTTATCCGTAAAACATTCTGAGAAATAAATAAATGCAGAAAAAATTATCCCTAGTTAGTAGGGATACATCATGGAGAAGTTTAACAGTCAAGCAATGATTTAGAGTTGTATTTGATTATATATATTGAATATATATATTATATATTGTGACTTGATCTCATTCTTTTTATTTCCCTTAAGGAGTAACTTGCCCTTAAATAATGTATGAATTACTTACACACTAACACAACTGATCTTTTTCCAGAGCACATATACAGTTTGTCCCAGAGATAACTTACATCTCCCAGTATCCTTTGCAGACAAGTTTAGCTATATATATAGATATATACAGTATATGTGTGTGTTTGAAAGTGAAAGTGCCCCCTGATGAGAGTTCATGGAGCCAGGAATGAGTCACAGGGAACCTACAGTATGCCGAGAATTGTTTTCCTGGCCCCCTGGTAGGGAGATATTCATATCATAAGGGAATAGGTTATCAGATGAGATCTTGAGCCGGCCCTGTTATTATACACTGTACCTCTGATCTAATTAGGGGAGAAATAAGAGAGAGGGTCCCAGTGCAAGGAAAACACTGCCGTCTGACCTTCAACCCCTGACACAGTGACACTGGCAGAAATGAAATAAAGACGGCACAGAGATGGACGGCCCAAAAGGCAACACAGGAGAGAGCAAGGAGGGAGTTAAGGGGGGATTAGAGAATAGGCAATGGAGTTATTTTTAGTGCCCAAATAGTCACTTCTCTGCTATGCAGAATCATAATAAGGACAAACAGGTCCCTCAGATGGACCCAAAATAAAGCAAATAATCACATACAAAGAACGTGGACTTGTTATTTCTAGGTCTATGGATTTTAGTTGTAATGAAATATTTAAAAAATCAGTATTTGATCTTTAATGAAAGCTTTACTCCCAAGGTTATTGCGCAGGACAGCTGTACACAGCCCACATACAGCAGGCTGATGCTCCCAATCACATTCCCTGCATCCTAGCATTTAAGTTCTGTTCCCATTTGCAATTTTGCATCTAATGTCAGCACTGGGGGCAATTGGGGGGCTGTGCCAGGACATCAGGGAATGCTCAGTGTGTAACCTTCCTTTGCTCCGTGCTCTAAAGAGTATCTAAATTGCTACAGGAGTCTGGGAGTTGCCCTAATGCTGGGGTGCCTGACATAAGTGCCATAATGCTTTCATGTGCACTGGTTCATGGTTTTGCTTGGATCCTCTTGACTTTCTCCGAATGACTCTCTGTTCAAAAATTGTGCAATTCCTGCTGCATTTGTATTGCTTCTGGCTATCAGCAGCGCTGTACTTGCCTCCTTATGCCCAACATCAAGTACATAAGGCATGTGTCATGTGACTCTGTTATTTAGTACCTAAGGCATAGGGAATAGGGTTGATACCTGGCCAGTATTTTACCAGCCTTGGACAGTAAAAATGATGCCTGATTTTACATTTTTAGAAATAAGGAAAAAAGATAAATATATAGAAGGCAGGTATTTTTTTCCAGAAAAGGCAGCAACCCTAACAGGGAATTAATTCCCAAGGTCAAGTAAATAAATTTAGCAGCTGCATACAAAAGCATGGGTACATCTTCTTATTAGTAATATGTTGAACTGGGCCAGCTTATCCTTCAAAATACTACAATTAGAATTGTAAACAAATGGATGCATTTTAAATGGCAAGTGGAACGCAGATCATTATGTTGCTTATGTAATTTGCTCTTTGCATAGAGCTAGTGTAGCAGGCCCAGACTGGCAATCTGTGGCTTCTGGTAAATGCCAGAGGGGCTGCTGTAAGATGCCATAGACACTCACTCTTTAGTGGGCTGGTGCGGGGGCTGCTGGTTGGGCCTCTTTGTATTTGAAATGCCAGGGCCTATTTTAAATCCTAGTCTGGACATGTAGGGTATGCTTTTACACCATCTCAGAGGTTGTGTTTTGGTCCTGGTATGGAGTTCCCTCCTTAGTTGCAGCAACAAAACAATTGCATGTGTGCACACTGCAGCCCTGGCCAGAATACTTGCAAGAAATAACTGCAAGGACCATCAGAATCAATAGATCTACAGGGTGCTGTGAGGGTGGGATTGCACCTATGTCATCCATATCCAACTTATGCACAAATCCCAGCAGTCTCCAGTAGCCAAGGGCTATTATGGAAGGTTGGTAGCTTCTTCTCAACAATAGTTGTAGGGTCAACGTTTGTGCCTCCTCAGGGCATTTGAACAAGAGACTGCAGTGTTTTATCATGCGTGCTCCTGTAGTGTAACACAGCTCCAATAGTGGCTGTACCCACTGCGCCGCATGGAATCCCCAAACGCAGGTGAAACGTAACTTGCTGCCTATTTCTGGAATCTTATTATGAGCGGGGTCCTGTCTAAATGTTGGACCTCAATGGGAAGATGGGCCTTGAACTTGAAAATTCCAGGAAACTCTACTTTAAAGGTATAATATCAATTAAGAAAAAGACAATTACATCTGAAATCAGTTTTAGCACTGGAAAAAATATTTATATTTAAAAAATGCAATTAGCCTCTTTTTGTTGTAGCTGGAGGGAATGTATTTAATTCTGGTTAAATGAGTCTCTCTCTGTACAGCAGCATATTAGGCATGATCAGTGGTGCTATCTAAATTACTGCTTTAAAGGGAAGATAAGAAGAGGTAAATGGATGCTATAATTATATGCTTTTGTTTATTTTCTTATCACCCCCTTGGATATTGTGTAAACAAATCATCAGGCTGCTCTTCTGGGGTATTAATCGTTTCCATACCAACTTTGTGATTGCACTTTTGCATAAACTGGATCCTGGAAGCATAAAATCCGCAGCACTCGAACTTGCTCACTAGAGTGTCAGCACCTTAGTTTCTATAATTGACAGCATGTAAAGGGTTAAAGAAGTAAGGAGGACCGTTGACTATTAGGTCTATGGCACATCTGGTGATTTCACTATCACGGTACTGTCAGGCAGAACCGCAGCAGTCAAAACACCCTTCCCCTGCCCATCACCATTATTATTGATAAACATGGGGAAATATTTGCCTGACACTGGTGGCGACGGGAAGGGTAACTGACAGTGACTGCCTCAGGCAGTGCATGTCCCATTCTTCTGAACGGAAAGCAGTGACATGCAAGAAACCACTTCTCCCTGAAAGCACCAAGACAGTCCCTTTGCCAAGTGTGCCCTAGGCCTTAGACTCTTCTGCAGAAGCAATTGAGCTGCAATTAAATGAATGGAAACAGGCAGTAGGACCCAGGGAATATGCAAGTAGAAACAGCGGTGTTTAAAAATCAATTTAAACATGATATAAAATAAATCTTCTGTAAATTACATTAATTTAATGTCACGGAAAAATACATACAAAAAATTGATATCTTAATTTGGCTATTTTTGTGACACCCCATTAAGGGTACGAGCAACAACCCAGCAATCTGAGGGAACTGAATGTCCACATCATGCTCCGTAGGGGGTAAGGGACTGGGAGTTTCTGACAAGTTCAGTTAGAGAGGGAGGTAAACACCTAATCCAAACACACACGCTTGCTGCCAAACCATTAACAGGATTTGGGTAAAAAGCTGCTTTTCATTCCCTGTCATCTAAAATATTCAGTCTCTGTTAACCCCTGACTCCCACAACGACCATGTCTGTATGGCAGAAACAGCAGGGGAGAGGGTCATTTCAACATCACTTCTAACTCATTCATGTTTTTCAACCTATTTTTTCCCAAGTAAATATATAGCAATAAACAAATACATGATTTCCCAATTTGAGGAATACACTGAAAAAAAAATGTTCCTCTTGGAGGCAGGAGATCAGCAGATAAAAGAGCTGATATCTACGCAACACAACGTAGGGACCTCAAACTCTGCTTCTTTGGCTGCAAATAAGGAAAATATTCAGCTAGCAATTGTCTGTTTCTTTCAAAAATGGCAAATCAGTGAGTATTTTTTTTTTTAATTAATATTTACAAATTAGAACTGGATTTTTTTTAATCATATATATTTGTTCAGTGTGCCCACGTTTTATTAATAAACAGAAAAATGGTTTATTATTCTTTTGGTCACTCGTAACAATAAACACATTTTTATTAAATGTATGAAAAATACAGTGTGTTATCTGACAGTATGTACATCTATTTCTCAGTGTGACGGGGCTGTGCGTGTAACATCTATAATTAGTTCTGATCTATAGCGTATTGAACTTTAGCTAAGGACACATTCTCTTCAAATGTCAATATGTTGCTCACACTGCCGAGATTATGAAATGTCTTACATTAGCCTAGAAATGACTCTGTAGCTGCCAGAATTACAGGTATGGGATCCATTAACCAGAAACCCATTATGCACAAATATCTGAGTCACAGGAAAGCCATCTCCCATAAACTGCTTTATAAATAAGTCTAATTTTAATAATGATTTCCCTTTTTCTCTGTAATAATAAAACAGTACCTTGTACTTGATGGTAACAAAGCGGCATGAATCCATATTGGTGGTAAAACAGTCCTATTGGCTTTATATCATGTTGAAATGATTTTTAGAAGATGTAAGGTATGGAGATCCGAATTCCAGAAAGATCCCTTATGCAATAAACCTTGGTCAAAAGAATTCTGGATAATAGATCCTATGCCTGTACTAGCTGTAAGCTGAAAAGAGAAAATAGAATGCTTCACCTGAACATACAGTTGTGCTGCCGATTGTAGTAGAGAACAGAGTAGATGAGTGACTTATTTATATAATGATCTCTATGTACACAGAAGTGGAAAAACTATAAAACTTACCACCAGGCAGAATATTTATCAAAGGTAGACATGAATATTCTCCATAAAGTTCCCAAAAGATACACTTTCAGTTTTTTTTCAGTTATGTGAATAATTTCCCACAAATATATTTTCATAGATCTCAGTGCACAAAATATTTATTTTCTTTTTTATAAGGAAGTTGAATCCACTCGTTTGTAACGTTAAATCCTGTTTAGTGGAGTAGCTCCTGAATTCTATTTACAGAAGCAGTATCGATGTACGGCACAGTACTGTGGTTAATATAATATAGTCACGATAACTCTGTCTAATAAAACAATAAAATATGCTCAAATTAAGCAAGTATTAGTACGGAATAAACTAAATAATGTTTTGATTTTCCTTACAGAAGGCAAAGTTTATAGCAGCCAGTGCAAATAATCAGAAAGCAATGAAACGGCAGCCTCAGTTCCCTAAACGCAGGGAAAAAATTAACCCTGGAAATATCTTTAAGCAGTTTATTTGCCTTATAAAAGCACTGTTTTATTTTTACAGAGAAAAATCAATTTTAAAAATCTGAATTATTTGATTAAAATGGAGTCTATGGGAGACAGGCTCTTCCTAATTTGGAGCTTCCTGGATATTGGGTTTCCAGATAACGGATCCCATACCTGTACTGAGATTTTTTTAAGCAAATTTGAGGGGATGACTGAATCCAAGGCAAGTTTCTAACCTAAGTCAAATTGGACAACAATGGAATATAAAATATATATCTAAATATATTTTCATTTTATATGTTTAACATAATTATAATAAATTATTTTACATTGCCTTTGACGTTGGCTTAATTGTATATATGTTTATTCTAAAATTAAAGGCAATATTAATTGGGTTAATTAGCTATAATCAATGCCGGTCTAAATAAAAAGCATACATGATGGCATATGTCATTGTAAAGCACATAGTATATGGAAATAAGTAGCAATATTGATATTAGTTATACTGGTATAGGACCTGTTATCCAGAATGCTCGGGACCTGGGGTTTTCCGGATAAGGGATCTTTCTGTAATTTGGGTCTCCATAACTTAAGTCTGATAAAAAACATTCAAATATTGAATAAACCCAATAGGTTTGTTTTGCCCCCAATAAGGAGTATTTTTATCTTAGTTTGGATCAAGTACAGGTACTGTTTTATTATTACAGAGAAAAGGGAATCATTTAACCATGAAATAAACCCAATAGGGCTGTTCTGCCCCAATAAGGGGTAATTATATCTTAGTTGGGATCAAGTACAAGGTACTGTTTTATTATTACAGAGAAAAGGGAATCATTTATAAAAATTATAATTATTTGCTTATAATGGAGTCTATGGGAGATGGCTTTTCTGTAATTTGGAACTTTCTGGATAATGGGTTTCCGGATAAGGGATCCCATACCTATTAAAAAATCATCATTATTAATATGAATTATATGAAAATGATTATCATTGTTAATATTGATTAAAATAATGATGATATTACCATAAAGCAATGCTGTACAAAGTGTTTTCTGAATGTTCATCTGTGTGTGTTTATATCTGAGCAGGTAAAAGCCATTCCCTATGAGCAGACTCACAAAGCAAGCAAGGACATCTCTAAGGACGCATTGTCCGCATTCACACACCATTTAACTCGAAACTACAATTCTCCAGAATCAAAGGAAAAGTGGAATTCTTGCACATCAAGAGGGATCTAAATCAGTCCTGTATCTAATTCCTTGTAAAATACACATCTTAGTATGTGGTTCCTGTCTGTGTTTTTTTTACACCAAAATGAGAATTTATTTTACATTATCTTGTTAAAAGAATTATTGTAGATTAAGAACCGATTTTATTTAATGGTTATCATCTGCTGTAAATACTCGGCTGGGTGATTGCCTTTGCGCTTTAAATGTAATGAAACGATTTGAATTATTTCATAGACTCTAACTATTAAAAAGTTCAAAGTTTTATCCTTAATTTACCGCAAGCAAAATGTGTATATATACATATATATGTTTGTGTGTCATTTTTTTTTTTTACATTTTTCAATTCTAATTAAAATTTGTATTTCTTGGGGGAAGACATATGTCCTTAGACAGAGCATTGGGGTCTCTTTCTGCATTTGTCCACCAAAGACCCCTTAAGGTCTGATTCTGACCTTAAAAACTCCAGTGTGGCACAGTCCCCCACTAGAAGGGCCCAGAGCAGGAAGGATTGAGTCAGCAGCTTTTATTGGCCTGTGTATGGCCACCTTAAGATTCAGGGAGAATTCCTATTTGCTCACCTAGAAATCCCTGGAAGCCTAGCTTTAAGGTATGTTGAGATTAGTGAGATTTTGCATCTATTGTTGAATGGCTGACACTAAAGATTTCACAAACAGTAGAACCATGATTTTACGTTTGCCCAGGGATGGCAAAAATAGCGTAAATTCTGGGAAAATGTAAAAGCTGGAAAGGGTCTTAATAGGTCCTATTAGTGTTCATCGCCTGCTTCTTGTACTTGCAGAGTCTTATAAAAAAAAATCTTCATATTTGACAGTTAGATGTCTTAAAAAATATAAACAATAAAAAACAGTAATGAAATGTATGACGACAAATTATCAGTTAAAAATAAATGAATAGTATTCCTATAAGCATAATGTATAGGTCTACAGTAGTAGGTGGCTAAATAGGTTCAGCGTTTCTTTTTATAAGTTACCGGAACCCAGACAAACTGAGTGTTCCACATTCTTGATACAAGTACAGGTATAGGATCTGTTATCCAGAAAGCTCCAAAATTAATAATAATGTTATAATAATTAAAATGTTTCAATATGATTTACTTTTTATCTGTAATAATAAAACAGTACCTTGTATTTTATCTTAACTAAAATATAATAAATCCTTATTAGAAGCAAAAAAAACCTGTGTTTATTTAGCGTTTAAATTATTTTTAGCAAATTTAAGGTATGGAGATCCAAATTACAGAAAGACCACCTATCTGAACAACCCCAGGTCCCAAGCATTCTAGATAGCAGGTCCCATACCTGTAACACCTAATAATAATATCTTTGGGAAATAAAGTTTTTTTTTCAAGCCACTAAACAGCACCATTGATCTAGCCAAGAATAATGTGGGACTGTGTGTAAATTGTTCTGTGTTAAACAGGGGCAGGTTTATATTCATAGCTAGACAATATTTATTCTGTTCATATATATAGAGTTGTATTACACATATTACATATTTACATTCTTCAGAAAACTAAAAAATAGCATTGGGAAGACTCCATTGAGCTGAATTGCTGAAGATGTGTTGGTTTATAGTCTGATATATTAGGAGGGTAATTATAGCCAACAGGAAAAGCTGCATTGAATAAATAAGCAAATTAGTGTTTTTTTTTCCTTTAGTTATTATGGAATTAAGGGAAATTAAACATCTAATGACAACATTTACAAAGTAAACATTTAGGGTTTGCTGCTGGTAAACATTGTAATGACAAAGGTGGAAGCAGAGTTTCACCATCGTTTAAATAAATTTGTTTTGATTTAAAGTTGTATTGCTGCAGTTTCGGATGTATTCAGCGTTTAATGGGCAGTTGACCAAGCTGGGATAGCAAATGTATGAACAATTCAGCGATTGGAATATGGAAAAATGATCCCTGCTGGCAGGTACATATATGGGACCTGTTTTCAAATGCTTGGGACCTGAGGTTTTCCAGATAAGTGGTCATTCCATAATTTGGATCTCTATACTTTAATTAATTAGATTAGAGATTAATTTAATCTTAGTTGGGATCAAGTACAGGTACTGTTTTATTATTACAGAGAAAAGGGAATCATTTAACCATTAAATAAACCCAATAGGGCTGTTCTGCCCCCAATAAGGGGTAATTATATCTTAGTTGGGATCAAGTACAAGGTACTGTTTTATTATTACAGAGAAAAAAGGAAATATCTTTTCAAATTTTTAATGATTTTCTTAAAATGAAGTCTGTGAGAGATGACCTTTTGGAGTTTTCTGGATAACAGAATTCCAGATAATGGATTCCATACATGTAATGTTTTGTAAAACTTGTAGATGGTTTGTGGAATATCCATTAGTTGGTGGCTACCTCACAGTTACTGAATATCTGGACAGTTCTGGCACGTGCCAAGCTTCCAGACTGACAGTCGGGTCCTGCACCTGGGCTTATTTTTTCTTATTTTCTCTATTATGTTGCTTTGTGATGTTCATCAGCTTATAGTAAACAGTCTCCTTTGGTAACTGTCTGCCTTGTTACCGTGATACCGTGGGACAGCAACTCCTAGAAAGCAGGAATTACATGACGTCTTCTTGCTTCTAAATGATATCATATAAATAGATCTGACAGGCAGGGAAACCTCCATTTGTGCCATAGCCCTAAGGACAAATAGCAGCAAATACTGGTAAAATACCAATAAAGTCAGAGAGCTCCATTTATGCTTTGTCTGCTTACATCTCCAGTGATGCCATGCTGTGCTTCTGTGCCACTAGGCCATTAGGCAATGCCGCCTTTTAGCTTCTAGTAAAGGGGTTATGTGACAAAAAAAGCTGAGATAATAAAGCTTTCTATGGCAGGCTAGGTATGGCAAAAACTGTAGAACACTTTCTAGAGGCAGTGTCTCATGGCATGGCTTCTAATGGCTTCTAATGGCCAATACACTGGCTTAGGCACCCTTTGGTATTCAATTTAAACCAGTTCAGAACATGGCACTGTCTATGTGGGTTTATATGTTCTCACTGTATTTCCATGTGTTACCCTAAGTCCAGGAAGTCAACTGGTGTCTTAAAATACTAACTAGTGTGTGGGGTAGGCAAAGCAGACTGTAAGCTCTCTGAGGCAGAGACTAATGTGAATGTAACGTGTTGGCTCTGTATATCAAATTAGAATAATAACATACAGAGCTATATTAAGGCGCATAATGGTAGCAGATCCACAAATACTGGAGAGTGAAATTTTCCTCTGTCTCTGGTACCATTGGCTAACCCAGATTTCCATGTCTTCAGCTGCAAGAATCCACCCATTCAGCATCGGTCAATTATCCCATCCACATGTGTGGCCCATTTGTCCCAAAGGTATTGTGTGTGGCCAGCATTAGTGAGCCCATTGCCTTCAGGGCCAGTCTGGTAGTAGAAGAATGCAATATTATACCATCTTAAAGCTATTCACTGGACCCTTGCTTAAGGTACTCAGGAGCAGTTAGTGGGGGGTAAATGACAATGACAACAAAACCTGCTGCCCAAATCTTCCTTGGGAAGGTGTGAAAACATTGCCCGTGTCTCCTCTGCTGTGTCAAACAGCAGCCAATTAATCAGGAACAACACAGGGTCTGTTTATAGGTAAACTGGGGAGATACAGTTACAGGTTTTAGCAGCAGCCCTGCCTCTCCTCCTCCCCACCAGATGCCACTGGTATAAAGTTGATCCAGCCTAACTAATCCCCAGCCAGTGTTGGACAGAGAAAATGCTTCCATGTTAGTAGCTGGCCCAGGGCTGGAGATTCCTGATATATATATATATATATAGGTATATTTAAAGAATACAAACACACACAGACATTAAAAGCTCATATAGGGATCCTGGTGCAGTCCTTACACAGTCTCAAAGGTTTATGGGATTCATGTTAAGAATGACTGACGCATTTCCAGTCATCATGTTTTATTGAAACAGTGAACTAACTATCCTTTCAGCCTGAGTCTGTGAAAATACAGGCACACACAGTGGGATTGCCAACTGGCTAGTATTTTATTGCATTGGCTGTTTAAAATATTCTCAATAGGGAGAAAGATATGTGCCTGTTGCCTTGTAATATTTGGTCACACTCTCACTTCACCCCTACAGAGAACTTGCTTGTTCAGTTGGCAGTTACACCCTGCACCCAAACACACAATGCTGGGCAGTGTCGGACTGGCCTACCAGGATACCAGGAAAACTCCCGCTGGGCCCCCGTGTCAGTGGGCCCTCTTCATGGTCATTCCCTATTTCTGAATGGGAACAAAGAGGAGAAATAGATGGAAGAATAGGTGCTAGCATGTAAATAAAAGAGACTAAGAGAATAAAGAGGTTGGGTTTGGAAAGGAGGAAAATAATTCTGAGAGTGGGCCTATGGTTTTCTGGTGGGCCCCTGTGGTCCCAGTCCTACTCTGATGCTGGGGCTGCACGGCACATCTAGCTGTATTGGGGACAGTTTCCTTATGCTCATAATATGCCCTACTGGTTCTATTATTCTGCTAGGGATCTGCCACAGATGCAGGCTTAGACTGGAATTCAAAATAGGCCCTGGTATTTCAAATATACAGGGGCCCAATCAACACCCACCAGCCCAATAAATAGTGACTGTCCATGGCATCTTACAGCAGCCCCTCTGGTAGTTGCCAATATCCAGGGACTGCCAGTCTAGGCCATCCAGTTATGACATGCTAGTTTTATGACAGTCCCACATCATTGGTTCTATGGCTATATGATGGTTATGCTGGGGGGTGTCTGTTGCTGTGAGGCTTTTTAATTACTCCCCAGTAGTAGTGTTTATGAGGCTGTTCCTCTAGATTAGCTCGGAGGCACATTCTCATTCTCTATATCAATTTTGTCGGTGTGGTGCTTTCCCTCCATGCCAGCATTCACTGTCGGACTGAGATGCCAGGGGCCCACCAGAAAACCATGGACCAGGGGCCCACTTTCTAAACTATTATTTCCCCTTTGCTCATTTAATCTCTTTATTACCCTAGTCTCTTTGTTCTCATACAAGAATAGGGAATGACAGTACCGGGAGTTTTCCTGGTATCCCAATGGACCAGTCCAACTCCAGCAAATAGTAAGAAGCAAGAGGGCCCACTGACACCTGGGCCCACTGGGAGTTTTCCTGGTATCCTGGTGGGCCAGTCCGACACTGCCAGCATTGGCTCTGATGGAGTAGGGCTGTTCCTCTATGAAAGTGCTCTTCTTGGGATACAGTTCTGCTGTAATGGTTTTTTTTGCTAAAAGCACATCCTGCTTGCTGTTTCTGTTGGAATAAGACTATTGCTCCATGCAAGTTCTTCTCTTAAAAAGCAGTTCCACAGTAATGGTTCTGGTGCTGGAAGGTACATCTTCCATGTTGGTTCTATTGGTATGGGTCTGTTCTCCTTGTGCTAGTGCTGTTCTTTGGATGCAGTTCAGCCTTATTGTGTCACTGCTGTAACAAACCTCCATAGTGTTTCTGTTGGAGAGAGACATGCATGTTGCTGGGCTGCAGTTCCACCATAGTTGTGCTGCTGATGGGTGGGAGAACCTACATGCTGGTTCTGTTGATGAGAAGCAATTTCACCATCATGGTGGTGCTGAGGCAGCTGTGCAGTACTCTGTTATGGCTCAGATATGTTGGTTCTGTTTCCCTGGCCTGGTTTAGACATACTGGTTCTGTTGCTGAGAGGCAGTTCCATAGGGCTGACAATGAGTGCTGGCTTCCTGCCTAGGGCTGGGGGAGCAAAGCAGATGAGGTTTTACATGTGATAGACAAACAGGGCTCTGCACATTTCTTCTCCTGCTCTTTTCCCGAGGAAATCCGTAAAAAGCAAGGTATTTGTTTGGGTTTTAGTTAACCCTTTGGTGGCAGCCTGCCAGTTGTGGTGTTTCTTGTTTCAAAGCTTGTTTCTTTGATTAAAGGTGATATACACCCCGAAACCGTTTATGGATCATAAAATAAAATATAAATTAGTGCTCTGAGGTGTGAAACTTATTTGTAAAGGTAATTACAACTGAAAACAAAATGTTTCTATTCCTTTCTGTCCTCTACAGTCGCTCCTCACACATTGCCAATCACTGCCATGTTATAATTAATGTATACTGAAATGTTGTTTAGATTTTATTTCAATACGCATAGAAAACTGTTTTGGGGTGGCCATAACCTTTAAGGATCCCAGAATCTTAAAATCTGAATTGCTGGATGAGAAAATATATGGGGAGGGAGAAGCAGAGTAAAGGGACAAATGTAATAATTACAGGTAGACAAACAGATGAGAGCTAGTTAGCTAAGTGATAGTTAATTGATAGGTATTGAACATATAGAGACACCAGAGAGCTATATTATACACATAAATAAATCAAATTGTATAAATAACAGATATGTTGCTATAAGTCTTGACGCACTTGAGTTATTAATATTTCTTGTTATATACTAAATACGAATTCACCGCATCCATGTTTTGTTTGTGTATCAATTATTCTCGCTTAAATCCCCGCATCTCTTTTGCGGCTTGTCTATAGATAATTAATACTAGTCAGTATTTGGCCCTAAACGAACAAACTATTTTCAAAGATCCTGGGAATTTAGAATTGGCGATTCATCACATGTAAAAGTAAATTAGAACGCAATATTGTGCGCTTTACCATTGCCAAGTCTTCCTTGTATATAGTACAGAGTCCCTGGCATGCCCTTCTATAGAAGGTTGGCATGATAGAAAGCCCAGGCTAAGAAGCGGCTGACAAATGGGCAAAGATGGGCACTTGGGTTGCGTATAAATATGCCAAGTGAGGAGGAGAGCGAAGAACTGAGAAACAGAAATGCGCAAAGAGAGGGGAGAATGGGGAGTACAGAGAGGGATATAGGGGCATGAAAGCTGGCATCAGGGCAGAAACACTGGCACTGGGCACAGGCCAAAAGGAAAAGTAGAGTCGAAAGTAAAGCAGATTTTTTTTTTTGGGGGGGGGGGGGGGGTTGCGCTTGGTTCTAGGTGGGAGAACCCTGTGTCTCATACCCGCACTTACACTCCCATGTATACACACTCATTAGCAGCCCATATACTTTATCATCATTACTGGAATGTTAAGCTTATTATATTATTAATGCTGAAAACAGATACCATATTTGGGGGTGTTCCTGCATGTCCCCATTGGAGAGAGAACAAGGTACTGTTAATTTCAATGTAATTAAAAGAGGTAGGTTCCAGCGGCCGCACTGCCAGTCCCCAGACACCCCACTCGTTTGCTCACTGAGCGACAGAAAAAGGTGGGGGCGGGGCTGAGCCAGAGAAGCAGTAGCAGCGCATTAGCGAGTAGTAATTATGGCGCTGATGGATGGCCGGTTTCCTGATTGCTGCTCCCTCTCTATTCCGTGTCACATTAAGATGATTTGTGCCTCTTAGCGCATCCTGCAGTCCTAGTGTTTGCACTCAGTGACTGGGGGAGTCACAGCGGCCAGTTATTATAGCACCCCAGTTATTATAGCACCCTACTTACTAGCAAATCAAAAGTGCACCTCAAATGTTAGTTCTGTAGGCTACAAGATGCCCAATCTGCACGCTGCTAAAAGAACCCTTTATTCATATTAATGACACCTACTGTACTTATATCATATCTTTGCCTACGCCCATCCCTGCCTGCAACCCTGACATTGTATTGAGCCTTCCCTTATACCTTTATATCTGCCCTTTATATTGTGCGGGGTGCAGGGAATAACTCGAATGGAACCTTGACAACCTCAACGCAATGGATTCACTATACAGAGAAATGATTAGATAGATGATAGAGAGAGAGAGAGAGAGAGAGAGAGAGATAGATGATAGATAGAGGGAGAGAGATAGATAGAGAGAGAGAGAGAGAGAGAGAGAGAGAGAGAGAGAGAGAGATATGATAGATAGAGGGATAGATGATAGATAGAGGGAGATAGATAGATAGATAGATAGATGATAGATAGATAGATAGATAGATAGATAGATGATAGATAGATAGATAGATAGATAGATAGATAGATAGATAGATAAATAGATATAGATAGATAGATAGATAAATCGATAGATAGATAGATAGATGATAGATAGATAGATAGATAGATAGATAGATAGATAAATCGATAGATAGATAGATGATAGATAGATAGATAAATCGATAGATAGATAGATAGATAGATAGATGATAGATAGATGATAGATAGATAGATAGATAGATGATAGATAGATAGATAGATAGATAGATAGATAGATAGATAGATAGATAGATGATAGATAGATAGACCGACAAATAAATGTAATTGATTTGATTTGAGTGTGAGTTAAGTGGAAATTAAAATTGCACGCAAATTTCTTGCACTGATACTTTGCCTCAGGTCCCATGAAGAATCAGAAACCAGAGCTAACGAGTGCTCATTGGTCTTCCTCTCTTTCGGCCCAACACCCAGATGTATAATACATACATCCCATACTATACGTTACATTCAATCACATACTATACCATATACACCCCATAGCATACCTACCATATATTCAGCCCCATGGTATACTATACACACCCCATAGTATAATATATATTTACAAAATGTGTATATGAAGTTTGCGCACAGGCAACAATGTGCAGTTACCCTACACAGGATTTATGTGAGGCAATGTCGTATGTCTATATCTATCTATCTATATCAACCTCTGCTTCCATTATCTTTCTGTTTAGGTCTATGTACATTGCGTGTGTATAACCTTAATAAATACAGCCCTGTGCGATCGAGTTAATGTTCGGAGCAGGCTATTTGTTGCTGTCTGTATCACAAGTATTTTGCTCCCCTTTGTCACTACCGGTAAATATTTTTGACTCTGTTGTTATTATTCATATATTAACAACCATTATTTTCACCAAACTTTTGCTTAGCATCTTATTGGTATTTATGAAATGGCGTAAAGAATTTCGTTCAAAACATTATAAACGCTGAGAAGACACCTGGGTTCATGAGAATTTTATAGAAACATTTGGAAAACTGTCTTTTTACCCTTGGTTCAGTCTGCCCCGGGTGTGGGTATAACTGGCATTATTATGGCCTTATTAGCAGCTGCTCTCTTTCCTCTCTCCTCTAATTCCAGCGGAACATTCTGTTATATAATGTTACATTCTCTCACCCCATCACAGTCACTTCCATGGGAGCTTTATTTCTCATACACAGGTAAGGAATGTACTACTGAGGGACCTGACTGTGCATCTGTACCAATACAGCAGCATGACAGCTCCCACCTTGAAAGCCTCTACTTGGCTTTAAAATATTATATACATTATCCTTTTTTATGTGTCTTGTTTTGTGCTGCATAAACATGAATTAGGAATAGTAGCGCTAATAGCGCACTGACCGTGCTACTGATTTACTAAGTGAACAGCTGATGCACTGAACCCCGCAATAAACACAAACTGCACACAGTGACACACACACAAGCACAGTATATTCGTATAGGTTTCTCTGTGAATAGTACTCCAGTCCTTCTCTAAAGATAAACTGCTGCTTTACATTTAACTGAAGCTTTATACATTTGCGAAATCCCAATTCCCAGTCAGTCTGTTCCGCCTGATTATAGGAATTTTGTAGATGTTGCACCACATGTATCAGTAGAGATACAAACAGCTAAGCGGAGGTTATCAGGGCGCAAGTTTCGCTCCAGTATATGTTGTGGGTGGGTGAGGAACCCCTGGCACTGCCCCAACCTGACAGCTACTCATAATGGGCACAGTTAAGCTGGGAAGGATCTGTCTTTAGCCCGGTGGATGGCAGTCCTGTAAGTCTGGCACCGACTGGCACCCAGGGCAACCTGACCCACACACACATAGCGTAGCAATGTCCGACTAGGCATATGGTCGCTGTACTGCATGGGTGAAACTGTATGTTGGCAGTTCCAAGGGTCTGTGAATTGTATAGTGCACAACAGCTGGAACAATGAAATACATATTAAAGAAAGTAATAAAAGTAGAAGTTCTAACCTCACTCAGGGTTACACACACAAAGGATGGAACAGAACCAAAGAGGCAGGATTAGAGACAGTATTACCCGGGGAACTTACTGTAGTATTTCATAAATGACATTAATAGACCCAGTTACCCACCTTTAGGACTACACAGCTGGGAAGCTGGGCACTTAATAAGTATGATGCAGAGTGTAGTATTCTACGACTATTTAATGTTGTATTTTATATTGTGACATTGAAACAGATTTCTTGGTTGCTAGGGTCGCACTTACCCTGGCAACTAGGCAGGGGCTTGAATGGAAAAATGAATATTAGAGGGGTGAATAGAAAGATAATTAAACAGAAATGACATCTGGACTGACAATCACAAAGAGGCAGCCAGATAGAATATTCAAACCTCAGGCAGAACAGAAAGAAAAAGATTCATTAGAAGATCAATTTAATAAATCCTACCTACTAAACGTTAGGTGAATGTCCTACTTAACCACCCGGGCAGGCTGTTGTAGTGCATGTAATACCCTGCCCGGCCTGTATCAGTAACCATCGGGCTCACAGCCCCGACCCATAGCCCCGACCCATAGCCCCGACCTGGGGGAACCACTCACACGCTGGGAACCAACTACACAGCGGTACAGACTACAGTACGGACAGGACTCAGTGTACAAGACACGTTTCACTTTCATATTTGCACCAGCTTTAATAAATGTGCCGCAGCATTAGGGACCGAAATACACTGAAAATTATGTTATATCTGATCAACTGATACTGTATCTGCCTGTAGTGGTGTGTGTATATGTTATAGACTAATCCATACATATATTATATATAGTCCATAAACCAAAGCCTGACAGTCTCGGACTTAGTTGTAAATACATCAGTATATTTTCATTGTGCATTTGTATGTATAACTGATTAATAGAATAATATGGATATTTATGACACTTATTTGTGTAATTTCTCAGGTTTAGAGTGCAGAAGGAGGGAGGGTGGCAGAGTGGGTGCTGCTGTCCCTTCTTATTTCTCTATTTTTCCTGATACACAAATATATGTGTGTGTGTGTGTGTGTGTGTGTTTGGGTGCCACCGTTATAGCCCATGTTACAGTACTTCCATTAGAACTTGCACTTATTTGTATTCCAAATATATGTCTTATACATATCCTCCGGATAAGGGATCTTTCATTAAATCTCTATACCTTAAATCTACTAATAATCATTTAAACAAAACATAAATCCAATAGGGATGTTAAGCCACCAATATCATGCATCTTAATTATGGTACCGGTTTATTATTACAGAGAAAGGGAAATCATTATTAAAAATGATCCTATATATATGAAATACATTTTCGTTTCTAGTTTTCAAAATCTATTCTCCTAGGAAATTTCCTGTATATGACCCAGGCGGCTTGGGATTCACAACTCTGCCAGGAAATCTCAGAATTATTTCTGTATTTGCCAAACTGCCTGGGTCCAAACAATATCACCGAAATATTCCCTAGGAGGGTGGCAAAACCGGTTTATTATGATATTGTACAAATAAATTCTATCTGATAATCTACGGATCCTGTTTTAAATTTTCACCTTATGAAAGATCAGATAATTCTAAACAACATTCCCAAATAAATTCTTAAAAATATTTAAAGTTATTTGCATTTGTAATTGCAAGTGAAATCGGGGGTTTCTGCCCCTTTCTACATTGCTGGTTATAACTCTTGAAACAACATGTTTCAAAAGTCAGAACCACCAGACTACCACCACATTAACAGACTAATTAAAAATGTATATTAAATGTAAATAGGAAAGCTGCTTAAAATGACAATTTCCTTCATTACGCAGTTATTTTTGGTCTGTCCAAGGGGATTTGTGCCCCTAATGATCTGAGGGAATTAATTCCTAAATTATAGACACAATAATCTCAAATCACGGGTTTTTCTAGAAATAAACCCACTAATTTTAGACGCTATCAGTATATTTTGTATCCAATAATTCATATAAAAAGGAAATAACCTTTTCTACAAACCTGCAGGATCATGCCCGTACATATAAATTAGAATCAATCAATCTATCTATCTATCTATCTATCTATCTATCTATCTATCTATGTATCATCTATCTATCTATCTATCTATCTATCTATCATCTATCATCTATCTATCTATCTATCTATCTATCTATCTATCTATCTATCTATCTATCTATCTATCTATTTATCTATCTATCTTACACTCAGAAGAAGTATCTGTATACACACACCATCATCACAAAACTGGTGACTGTTACAAAATGTAGGACCCAGGATTAAAAGAAACAAGGTTATTTTATTTAGCAATTAACAGGACTAGAATTGCAAAAATACAACGGAAAGTGCTAATGGACTTTTTTCTAAGAAAATTGGTCCCAAATATTAACTGTTTAGCTGCCAGTGAGCCCAGGAACTGATTGCTGTGCGATTCTGAACTGCAACTGACAGGGTTCATGGAAATTGAATGAAGGGGGGAATAGAACGAAAAATAAAAAATAAAAACATTTACACCAGACAGAGAGGACACAAATCAGCACATTCGGGTCCATAACGGTACATGGCTCATTGGTTGGAGTGGGGCCTGTAGGGAGAAACTGACTGGAGTCGCTAAATCAACTAGAGGCGACTGTGGAGCCCGGGATTGGGCCTGTGGGTTGGCAGATTAAGCAGCTTGACAGGGCCAGTGTCACTTTCATGGCAGGGCTGCCCAACCTGTGTTCCTACAGGTGTTTAGGTACAACTGTCACTAGCCAAAGGCTGGGAGTTCTAAATCAACAGCAGCTGGCGGTCCCCAGGTTTATACAGTACAAGCAATGGGGCCCCAAATATATGTTTGTCCCAGGCATGAGAACTAAAAAAGAAGATTAATGTGGCTGAAAATTCTGTCTGAGAGAATGGATGTGGCTGTGACTCTAAACACTGAAATACTCTGCTGCGGGCCTGTTAGATGTGGGAATTGGGTAGGAACCCACTACTATTGCCCCTGAGCCGGTGAAATAGCACTGATCAACTGACAGGGACTTAGGAACCAATCAGATTTTATTAACCATTTCATTACTCCATTCACAATCTGGAACCTATACAGAGTCTGGGGTTGTGGGAAAGTGCGTGAATGTGTGTGTGTTTGTCTGTACATCTATGTGTGTGTCTGTACATCAGTGTCTGTGCTTGTGTACATGTGCTTGTGTATGTGTGTCTATGCTGTGTGCTACATGGGGTCATCTCAGCAGAACTATATGGGGCAACATTTACCAAGTATATATATAAAATTCTGCAAATTCTTCCCAAAATATTGCAGCTAAGAATTCGATTTTGGGATATTTTCCGAAGAGTTTTGCCTATAGCCAATGTCTGTGAATGTTTTTGGTGCAACAGAAGTACCATTCCCCCAGAGCCCGCCAAGCTGTGGGAACATGAAGAGGAAATGATCGATACACAGTAACACTGATACACACAGTTACACTTACACTGCCTTCAATCAAACGGGGAGCAGATCATTGCAACAAAGTATCCCCAAAGAATAAATGGCACCGAGTCTACAAGAGATCCTGAGCGCTACTAAGGGCTGGGAGCTGCAGTTCTGGCCCTTGCTTTGGGGGTCCATGTGTAGGAGCAGAGGCCTCTCCTTGGGAACGCTCAGTAGTTCCTGCCAGGGCCTTGGGGGGCTCCTCAGAGGTCTATCCTAGGGTGCAGGGCGCTGTGCTTGGCATCGTGGTCCCAATAGGAGCAGTGCATCATGGAGAGGTCAGAGGGCTGCCTGGCACAGGTGAATTGCACCCCATTAGGGGGAGCTGGGGGCGCTGGGGCAGGGCTGGCTGGGCTCAGCTGCTGGGCATGGTGGGCATGAGGGTGGTGATGGTGGCTCATTCCGTTGTAGGAGTTCACCATGCTGGGCAGGGACATGCTTTGCACTCTGGAATAGGGGCTGTAGGAGGACGATGCGGAGAGGCCCTTGACATTGACCGGACTGACGTTGCCCCCGGCCATCTGGCAGGAGGTGTAGGACATGGGGGCAGGCGGCTGGGCCAGGGGCCAGGAGTTGTTCATAAAGGTGGATTGCAGGTACTTGGGTGGGGACAGGTAGCCGTAGGTGTCGCTGCTAAACAGGCTCTTTCCTGCTTGGAAGTGGGTCGGGGGCGGTCGGAAGGGTCGCTTCATTCTCCTTCTTCGCCTGTAGTTGCCCTTCTCGAACATATCCTCGCAGGCCGGGTCCAGGGTCCAGTAATTGCCCTTTCTCTCCCCGCCGCCCTCCCGGGGCACTTTAATGAAACACTCGTTGAGGCTGAGGTTGTGGCGGATACTGTTCTGCCAGCCCTTCTTGTTCTTCTCGTAAAAGGGGAATTTGCTGATAATGTACTGGTAAATGGCCGAGAGGGTCAGCCGCTTCTCCGCACTCTCCCTGATGGCCATGGCTATTAATGCCACATAGGAATAGGGCGGCTTCTGCGATGGGTCCGGCTTCTCCTGCCCTTTCTCTGGCAGCAGGTCCTCCTTGCTTCTCTCTGCTTCTTTATTTCCATTCGAGTTGTGAGTCATTAAAGCCACGGTGCCCTGCTCAGGGGACTGGAAGGAGGCCATTCTGTCACTGCCCTGGTTCAAGCAGTAACAGCCGGGAGAGCAGTAGTGAGTTGGGGCACAGCTAGATCTCATATAGACAGAGGATGGTCCATGAGGTGCCCCTGCCAGCTGGGCTCCGGAGCTGGGGATACTGGGAGTGAAATTCACTAGCTGCTGCCCTGTGGGTGTCGGACCGGTTCCTGCTGGAATTGGGCTCACTATGGCTCCATCTGCCGTTGAGGTTCTCCTGAGGTTAGATCTGCCAGACTGGGGCAGTTTCCCTGGTAACCGGGCAGTTCAGATTCCAGCTGGAGTTGTGTTGCCAGGTTTGGGGGTGCCTGGAGCTGAGTTGGGGGCGCCTGAGCTCAGAGCACAGCTGGGCAGCCTGGGTTCCTGTAGGCTCCGCACAGTGAGTTGGGTGTAGACTCCCCTCTGCTGTCCCTCTCTCTGCAGGAGGCTGAGACCTGTGAGGATCCTTCCTCTCCTCTCATTGTATTAGAACTCAGCAAAGTTCCGCTTCCGTCAGCAGCTCCCCCTCTAGCCAAGAGACAGCCTGGGGAGGGAAGGGTTCACCTTTAATTCACAGACATCCAACCTGACAGCTTGGAGACTGCACCTAGTAGCCAATGGAGCACAGCTGGGGGCCAAAGTCCCAGTCACCCATGTTGCAAAGCTTGTGCTGCTTCTCCCAGTGATCTCCCTCAGTTTAACCCCACACTGGCCAGCACTGAGCCCCAGCTGGGAGACAGGGAAAGGCACCGATCAGGGAGCAGCTTTGTTTCCCCTCTGTCTCCCCGCATCTGCCTTAACTTGCTTAGTCAGGATTCACTCCTTGTTTTCTTAAAGATGGAGCTGCCTCTCTGCCTCTCACTCAGTGTAGTTGATGCGCAAAGGGAATCCAAAGCAAACAGAGCCTTTGTATGTAGCGCAGCCTGAGCTTTCATGCAAGATTGGCTGCAGTCCTGGCCCAGGCTCCTCTGCATTGGCTTCTGCACACATAACAGGGGGCTCTGAAGCTTTGCTCCTCTTTGAACTTCAAATATTTATTGGGAGGTTTACATGAATGTGTAAATTCCACCTAGCAAGGAACACAGCAACTTGCTTTGTCTGAATATGGTCTCTGGATCACTTAATGGAGGCAATTTGCCCATGGATCAGGTCCAGAATGGGATAAAAATAGGCCCTGGCATTTCAATACTCAGAGGTCCAAACAGCCCCCCCGCCAGCCCGCTAAATAGTGACTGCCTATGGCAGGACTGCCCAACTGGAGGCCAGTGAGCCTAATGTGGCCCTCCAAAGTATTTATACTGCCCCTCGTTTGCTCAAATGCTCCATAGACCCTTAAACATACTATAAGAGAAATAATTGGGCCACTATATGTAATTCATTGGGCAGCACAGGTCTATAGCATCTTACAACAGCCCCTCTGGCATTTGCCAGAATCCATAGTTTGCCAGTCCAGGCCTGCTAGGGATAACAGACCCCCACTGTTACAGCCAGTCAGCACTGGGGCAAGCAGACCCACTGATACAGGGCCCCACTTATTTCAGTTAATCAGCGCTGGGCAAGCAAGCCCCCCCACACTCACAATAGCTTTTTAATATCAAGCCCATTTTATTACAGTTAATTAACATTAGGGCCAATGTATACAAGTGGGGTGAGAGTTCGTTAGTGTACAAGCACCCCTCCAGTTCCGATGGGGGGCTAGCCTGCATTATCAGGGAACGTTCAGCAGGTGGTGCTAGAGTAAAGGAGGCTAAATTTGCCCAATCACTTTTCTTTAGTTTGTATATACAGTATCCATAATAAGGAGAGCGTTCCCCGTCCTCCGGTGCAGGCTGCCCTGGCTTTGTGTGTGTGTTACTGTGTTACTGTGTAACTGTGAGACTTAGAGGGGCCACTCCTGCTTGTAGCTCTGTCTGTGCAACCCACAAACCAATAGGAAGAAGACAAGGCATAGTACAGACAAATCTATCCTGGTCACAAGTCAGGAGCTGCCATACCGCCATTCTGCTAACTTATTATTCCTTTGCGCTTTTCCCAACTAATCTTATATTTGCTTCTATGTTTGCGTCAGTTTGGAATACCGCCTGTGCAGGTCAGAGTGTGTAGCGCCAGCGATGTCTCCTACACAATTTATATTCCTTTTCCTTCTTCTGTTAGTGTTTTTATTATTTTATCGTTCTGTTACTGTATGTATTTAGTGGCCTTCAGTGTAACATACACAAACACACAAGGAATTATAGCAATGTACGCACACACGCAATTATTCCCACACGGAATTAGGCAAATATACATACACTTGTAGCTGGATACACTCAAAGGAAACACATTTTACACACTTGCAAATATATCTGTACATACAATTACATGCACACAAACATAAATAAACGAATACACACATAAACACACCGAGACCCAAATGCATAAACACACCCGGTCCGAAATGCACACACACAAATACATGTATATATTCACACACACACAGATATTCCCCTTACATTTATACACAAATACATAAGTTTAAATACACAAAGATAAACACACAGACTTACATTTATTTTTACCGGTCACAACCTGAGCTAAATAAATGTAATATATAACACAATACTTACACGTTAATAGCTGCTAAAAAAGAGAGAAAAACAAGAACATTGAGAAAAAACGAGAACGAGAAACTATTAAGAAATAAATGAGAAATAACGGCCGATAAGAGCAATGGCAATGACTGGCCAGCAGCGTCTTTTGTTAAATTCTTGTGCGCAATTAATGCAGTACAATCTACTGACATTGGCATTAACTCCCTGTGCGCAAATACTGGAATAAAATCTAATGACACTGGAATTGACTGCTTGTATATAAATACAGGAATAAAAAAAGGACACTGGGACTGACTCCTTGTGCAGAAATACTGGACTAAAATCCAAAAACACTGGGACTGGCTCTTAGTACGTAAATACAGGAGTAATATCGAACGTCACCGGGATTAACTCTTTGTGATCAAATATAGGAATAACGTTTAATGACACTGATATTAATTCCTTGTGCATAAATGTTGGAATAAAATCTAATGACTTTAGGATTAACTCCCTGTGCCCAATAATACAATAATAATACAATTATTATAATTAAAGAAGACATAAAGTAACCTAATACAAACTGGGATCCTTGCTGGGCTCACAGAATATTTCTCTAACACTACAAAATCCCTAGGTGACCCAAGGATGGGCAGATTGGTACATGCTATACAGCCCAAGCCAGGTTGCTGCCTGCTGCCACTTTAATATCTTTAGGACAGATACCCACACTGAGCTAATTTTTATATGAAGTCAGTTAATGTACCAGTATGTTTTTCAGACAGTAACAGGATAGTCATACAATAAAGGCAAGAATATAAACAGCTCACACACTTGTGCCCTGGTTAGAAATGAATTCAAGACCCCAGTAAGGCAGCATTTGTACTCACTATGCTGTGTAGAGTCTGACTAAGACAGAACAGAAGGCAAAACCCAGTCATAAAATGGGTTAAGCTTCTACTTAAAGGGATACTGTCATACATTTCTGCAAATAATTGTTTCATATTTATGAACTTCTAATCATTAAATGACTTATTTTGCTACTAAATATATCATATTCTCATAGTATTTCATAATTTTAAACTGCTGTGGAATTGTTTTCTTTTGCTTTCTCATCTCAGTCACTCTAAGGCTAATGGCAGATGTTTCATATATACACCAGCGGAGAAAAGCTGATCCAATACTTTCTGCTCCTTGTGCACTGACATGCAAGGGATCTGCCCATTGGTGCGCACACACAGCGGATTTTGGCATGGAACAGCCATAGTATGCATTTTCTCCTGAAACCCTTTGTGTGTGCTCTAATGGGCTGATTCCATGGCTGTCAGTATTGAAAGCAACAGATCTGCTTTTCTTTGTGTATATAGGTCAGTGGATAAAATGACTTATAGCTTAAGGTTAACTCAAAGGTTTAAGAAGCCTAAAGTTAGTGCAACTTTGAATTCTAGCAAATTGAGGTGGCTGTGGCACTTCTGGCCATTTCTCTGCCAGATGAGGGAGAAAGTTCTATGTATGCCCTAAGCTCCAACCTCAGATTCACTTACCTGGCTCTCCATATGCCTAATGGAAAACCCTGCACTACAGACATAAGCCCCAGTAAGGGTGAAACCCCTCTGTTGGCATCTTACCAGCAACTCCATTGGCTGTGCTTTATATCCCAGTGGGCGAGCTTCTGTATATGATAGCATATTCTATAAAAATAAAAGTTTTTGGAGCAACACTGTGTATAAAGGAATAGATTATATGTGCAAATCACCCACCCCATGCTGGAGCTAGGGTAAACACCAGCGGGCATTAAAGGCCAGTGACTCACAAAAAGATTAGTTGCCCTGCAATTAATCTCCTCTAGCATTGGCAACTAATGTCCTCTGAATGCTTTCCTACTAATAAATGGCTGGTAGGAAAACATTTGTGTGGCTTCGACTTCCCGAAGTTGCTCCAAGTTGCCTTTTGAGACAACCTGCTTTGATGGGGTGCATTTTCTAAATGTATATAATTTTCCCTTTTGGGTCTGTATGAATGCATAAAACACTTTACAGGGCAGAACCAAATTAACTCTTGCATTGATTGGTTGTGGAATACATACAAGTGCACTGTGGGGAAAAAGCAAGTTTGAACATACCTATAAAGCTGCCAAAGACTTGGCTTTGCTGAGGAATTTACTATTATTCACCAAAAAACAGCTCTAGTGGTCATTGGTGTTTCCTTAGAAGGCTGCAGCAGATGAAGCCATATGGTAGCTCTGTACACATAAGTTTAAACAAACAGAGTAGGATTATTTTGCACACACAGGGAGCCGTTCCCTGCTACAATCATGCAATGCTCAGCATTAAAATAGAGCGTCTCTTCCTTTTAAGTCAACCCAGAAAAGCTTTGAACACTGACATGGTGAATCTAAGGGATTCCTCTTTGCACTGGCATGTCACATAAGAATGACAAATATGTTAGAGATATGCAGGATAATCTCACCCAGGTGGTGGATACAGATCTGTCAACGCTGCAACAGGTACAGGAAAAATAAGGTAATTATCAGAAGCGATCCTCTCATTTAGGCCCCAAACACTTGCACTCATGAAATAAGGACTGCCTTCTCTCTGCACATACCCAGCCATCAATAGCTTGGTGTGGCACTGCCATTAGTTGCCTGTATCCCTATCTAGAATACTCACCACTGGTAAGGACTCCATATTCTGAAGCTGGTCATTCCCAAATTTGTTTGGACAATTTAGCTGGCTTTGAACATACTGCCTAATGCCTGGGTATGTATGCCAGGTCAGGGGTTGGTATTGACAGACCCTCCTGTGGTGCTGCAATATTGCAGGCAATGTGTCCTATTTCATCTATGGATGCAGTATGCTGGTGAGTGCATGGCACATTGGCAGATCAAGAACAAAGAGGAGCTCCATTATACCTGCTATAGTAACACTAACTCACCCTACTATACTTGCTATTCCAGCATTCTTTACCAGGAACTAGGAGTGCCCTTCCCACTGAGTTAATTTTTAGTATGATGTAGAGAGTAATATTCTGAGAAAATTTGAGATTGGTCTTAATTTTTTATTATTTGCAGTTTTTTAGTTATTTTACTTTTTGTTCAGCAGCTCTCTAGTTTGGAATTTTAGTAGTTATCTGGTTGCTAGGGTCTAATTTACCTTAGCAACCAGGGAATGGTTTGAATAAGAGACTGGTATAGTCAGGGGCGGGCCAAGCCGACCGGGCGCCCTAGGCAATCCGGTTGGCCACCTCGCCCCTGCACCTTCCTCATTCGCCCCCCCCCCCCCATTTGGCGCGCATGCGCAGTTGAACGCGGGGGGGGGGGGGCGGGGTTCGTATTGCAATTCAATGGATCATTGCCCCACCACGTAAGGACAAGCGGCGGGGCAATGACTAAAGAGAGCGGACTAGGGGTAGGCAGGAGAGGCTGCCTGGCGCCCCCCAATCATTGCGCCCTAGGCAGCTGCCTCTTCTGCCTACCCCTAGTTCCAGCCCTGGGTATAGTAATAGAAAGGAGCAGAACAGAAAAATAAGCTATATAAAGTAACAATAACGATAACTGTAACCTCACAGAGCAATTGTTTTTGGCTGCCGGGGTCAGTGACCCATATTTTGAAAGCTGCAGAGAGTCAGCAGAAGAAAGCAAATAACTGGAAAACCATAAAAAAGAAATAAGGAAGACTAATGAAAACTTGCTTAGAACTGGCCATTCTATAACATACTAAAGGTTAAATTAAAGGTGAACCACCCCTTTAACAGAAAAATAAGGAAAAGAGTTGTGTTCTTAAGCCAATCATTTTTTTTTTTTACAATCTTGTAAGAGTAGATTTGTTTAACGGTGAAAATATCACCAAAAGGCATCTGGTCATTTTGGTTTGTGCACATCCGCCCCTATTGATGCTCTCTATCTATACAATGCTCTGTGAGCACATAGTCAGTAGGCAGGGCCGGACTGGACCGCCCAGACCTGACCCTTGCTGCGCTCCCTCTGTCCGACTGCTCCTCCCCTGAAGCGTTAAATTTACGCACGGTCAGGGGAGGAAGCCGGGTGGGGGCCCCTGCGGGGGGTAAGGGGGGGCCCTGTGAGGAGGGGTTAGGGGACGTGGCCGGCGGGGGCACCTGTCAGTAGGGACAGTAGGGTGCAAAAGAATGGGCTGATGGGTACATTGAAGGTGGCCAAAATGAAACCTGCCTCACCTTGATAAGTGCCCTCTCTTCCCACCGCTTGGAGGTAGAATGAATAGTAGGAACAAATAGGATTAGTTAAGTACAGCAGTTGCTTGTATCGACCATGGTGCATCAGTAACTGACAGGGATGCAATGAGTTGAAAGATAAAGTGCACTTTATGAGTAATATGCTCAGGTTATGACATTAGTTTATTTAGATTTTAGTGAACCAGGTTTAGTTTTCTTTAAATTGTATATTTTATAACTGCTGCAGATTAATCTGCACTTTTTAAATATTTTACTTGAGTTATTTTGGTTTAATCAAGGCCTCTCTATTCCACAGAGCTATAAATAAGAAGTCCTAGAACTCTTTGGGGCACATTTACTAATCCACGAACGTCCGAAAAGCGTCCGAATGCGTTTTTTTCGTAATGATCGGTATTTTGCGACTTTTTCGCGAATTGTCGCAAATTTTTTGAGCGTTCAATACGAAAAAGTTGCGACAATTCGCGAAAGTCGTAATGGCTATGAAAAAGTTGCAACAATTCACAAAAGTTATAATGCTACAATGCGACAATTCACAAAATTTGTATTGGCTATGAAAAAGTCGCGACGAAAAAGTCGTAACGGCGACGAAAAAAATCGCAAAATGTTCGTTTTCCAATCCAAATTTTTCTCATTCGGATTCGGATTTGTGGATTAGTAAATCAGCCCCTTTGTATTGAGGTTCTGTAACTCTTTTGTTAACAGTGCCTGTTTATAAAGATAACTTGCATGCCTGCCATAAAGCACGGCTGTCTTGTGGTCTTTTGAAAGTAGAAGGTTAAAGAGAAGCTGCTATGATCATAGTCCTCAAAGGAAGTATACTTTTCTATGAAAATAGACACAGTCACTAGAAACAGATCAGACTCTATCACAACATTTCTTTGCTAAATATCTCCCAGGCAGAAACAAAAACATTATATTGACTTTCATTTTGTTAAAGGGGAAATATGATTAAATGAGCTGACAGCACTGACCATTTCTACCCTGCTGTTCCTTTGTTACATTGTGAGATAATCAAGCAGGATATTTTCAAATTCCAGAAAATGCAAGTGGATGTATAACTGTAATTATATATAGAGGCATATGGGCAGTGGGTGCTGGAACTGTGACTATTCTAATGCTCTGACAACTGTCTCAGCGCTGTGACTGTTATTGGCTACAGGGTGCGCATAATTAGGGCCACTTTAGCTTGGTTTGTGACCCCGGCTTTCCTTTCTGTACTTTAGACTCTATTTTATATTTAATGCCATTATGGATATGATCAGTTCTGAGCTTATTCTGATGAATAACGCATGCAAAGGTTTCCAGCCAATCAGAGATGACATGGGTTGATGTGAGGCCAGCGCTGGTTTTGCGGCCATAAATGATTGTCGCCAGGGAAATGTCCCAAGCTTATTAGAGTTCAGTGCAGTTTGCCAGTACCGAGTAACCACAAAGCATGCCGCTTGTATTCAGAGAAGGCAAATAAAAACAGAAAAAAGAAGAAAGCGCAGGCGGTGGATAGGGGGCCCGGGGACATGTGGTTCTTAGTAAGTGTATAATCTGCCTACGCTGTACAGTGACCCAGCAACTCCTTTCTTTTCCACAGGCAGCCTGTTCGTTCATTCATAGCTCTGCGGCCATTCATTCACAGCTCCATGCCAGCTATAGCTCAAGAGGTTGACTGATGCCAGTGGTGCAAATATGTGGGGTGTTGCGTACAGCTGACAAACATGAATTTGCAATGGGAATCATATTTGAAATAAGCCCCCTTGCCAAGAGAGCTTGCATTTTCTTTCTGGGTTCAAAAGCTAAAGGGAGATAAAAGCTTTAGTAGCGCTGAGAATGTCAACCAATCATCCTATGCTGTATGTAAGGTGGCCATACTCTATAAGATCCACTCATTTGGCAACATCGCCAAACGAGCAGATCTTTTCGCTGATTTGCTTGGTCCAAACGATCAAATTACAATGATGGGAAGTGGACCCTTTGGAGCAAGGACTGCATCAATGAGCCAATGGGAAAACAAAATCTGCCTGATTGATATCTGCCCAATTTTCAACCAGATATTGGTCAGTTGGGCCCATAGGGGGGTCCCCCATACATGGTACATACAAGATACATACAAGATAAGCTGCCGCATTGGTCTGAAGTGGCAACTTAAATCTGCCCACGTATGGTCACCAGATGGGCAAGGTGCAAAAAATTGGCACAAATTGCAATACTATTTACCAATATTGCATTATTTTGCTCTGCTTTCCAGTGAAACAGTTCCTGCCACAATCTGGCTCAAATCTTTATGCCAGCTGAGGAACCCAGGTCTCCCTTGCACCCAGCATGATCCATTAGTGTAGGGAAGGTAGGTGCAAGAACTTTGTGTATAATGCTTCAATGGGCAATTTTTAATTGAGCACATTTCTGCCCTTAACTCTTGCTTCAATCTATAAGAAATTAATATTGCATATAAGGGTCCTGTTTTCATTATTTATGATTTATAGTCCTTAAAGGAACAGTAACACTAAAAAATGAAAGAGCTTTAAAGTAATAAATATATAATGCACTGTTGCCCTGCACTGGTAAAACTGGTGTGTTTGCTACAGTAACACTACTATAATTTATATAATAAGCTGCTGTGTAGCCCTGGGGGCAGCCATTCAAGCTGGAGAAAAGGCACAGGTTACATAGCAGATAACAGATAAGCTCTGTAGAATACAATAGTGTTTTATCTGTTATCTACTATGTGCCTGTGCCTTTTCTCCTTTGAATGGCTGCCTCCATGGCTACACAGCAGCTTATTTATATAAATTATAGTAGACTTTCTGAAGTAAACACACAACTTTTACCAGTGCAGGGCAGCAGCACATTATATTTTAGTTACTTTTATACACTTTCATTTTTTTGTGTTACTGTTCCTTTAATATTTATAATTGTCACACTATATAAAATTAAAGAAATGCTAAAATCTCAGCTTGCTGCACCTGTAGGATTCCCTAGGAAGGCATCTTGCACGAGACATGCTCATGTGATTTCTAGAAATACCTAATGGAGAATAACCATTGTATTTAATTAAGAATTTTCTTGGATAAGTAATTATGTTACCCCTAAACCAGTGCAGATTGGCCTTTTCTCTGCCGGTGTAACTGCCTCAGTGGAGAAAATGCTGTGTGTGCCACTGGCCGTATTCAAGACTGGCCCTTACCAGCGCATATCAAAGGGTAAGAATATACTCTTCTTATGCAGGAGAATTTTTTGCTGGCCCTGGGTGCTGCAGATTGGAATTACTTGCTACAGTCTTACATATACAAGAAGTCTTATGCCTTTCTGCATGAAGGATTCATTTAACATGAGTGGCCCTCATACTGCATGAAGTCACTTTTTACTTCCGCCTAGAAACTGTCTTAAGTGGAGTCATTTACCTGTATGGATGAGCCTTTTAGCTTTAAAAATTCAGTGGGGGTTATTTATAAACACTGGGCAAATTTGCTCATGGGCAGTAACCCATGAAAACCAATCAGATGTTTGCTTCCATTGTTCTACCTGAAGCTGTCTGAAAAAGGATAATTTTTGATTGGTTGCTAAGGGTTACTAGCCAGGAGCAACTTTGCCAGTGTTTATAAATGATGGTACATTAATGATGGTAGATTAAAATGCCTTTATTGCAAAGTTTTTTGGGGCAAACAACAACAGCAGCAACGTTTCAGGTCACATAAGACCTTTTATCAAGCTCTTATGTGGTCTTATGTGACCTGAAACGTTGCTGCTGTTGTTGTTTGCCCCAAAAACTTTGCAATAAAGGCATTTTAATCTACAAAGACAAGAGGTGCTGTTCCTGTTCTTCTGTACCAGGATATGGAAAGTGACCATTGGGGAACCTGCACTACTTCTAACTAATCACAAGGCTTGGTGCTGACTACTACTCTCCAAAGTGTTTATAAATGAGCCCCAGTGTGTTTATAAGGGCCATCCCACCGGCGACTTACATGTTCGCCGGTGGGATGGCAGGGCTAGGCAACTCGGGGAGATTAGTCGCCCGCGAACAGGGAGTTAATCGCGGGCGACTAATCTTCCCCGTGTGCCAGAGCCCTAACGGTCATAAAAAATGTTGATAGCACCTTAGCCCACTGATATACCTCATTGCAAAGCAGATTTAACTGTCTATCATATAGGTGTTACTTCCAAACAAACCTGATGTTTCTCAACAAGCCCTTAGGGATTAAGTGGTTCTTGAAAGCACAAAACGCGTCAGGTTTGTTTGAAACTAACACCTATAGAAAGAAAAATGGGATTGGCTATGGAATGAGGTGTGTTAGTGTTTTGCCCCCTTGTTATGTGATTCCCTATGGTGAACGATTGGAGTTTGGGCACCTGAGCCCTCTGAACACTGCCGTGAGTTTTTAGCTGTTCTAGTCGAATTGGTTAAGTGGATAATATACACTTAGGGGCTGATTTACTAAGACACGAATTCGAATCCGAATTGGAAAAATTCAGATTGGAAAACGAACATTTTGCGACTTTTTCGTATTTTTTGCGATTTTTTCGGCACCTTTACGACTTTTCGGAAATTATCGTGACTTTTTCGTTACCAATACGATTTGCGCGAAAAAACGCGAGTTTTTCGTAGCCATTACGACTTGCGCGAAAAAACGCGAGTTTTTCGTAGCCATTTCGAAAGTTGCGCAAAATCTGGCGATTTTTTCGTAGCGTTAAAACTTGCACGAAAAGTCGCGCCTTTTTCATAGCGTTAAAACTTAAAAGGTGCAACGTTTCGCGCAAGGTTTAACTCTACGAAAAAATCGCGACTTTTCGCACAAGTTTTAACGCTACGAAAAACTCGCCAGGTTTTGCGCAACTTTCGGAATGGCTACGAAAAACTCGCGTTTTTTTGCGCAAATCGTATTGGTAACGAAAAAGTCGCGATAATTTCCGAAAAAATTGCAAAATACCGATCATTACTAGTGATGAGCGAATCTGTTCCGTTTCGCTTCGCCGAAAAATTCGCGAATCTTTGAAAAGATCCGCGAAATGGCGAAAAATTCGCGAAACGGCGAAAATGTCGTGCGACAAAAAAAATTGTCACCCGCGGCTATTGTTTCGTCGCGCGGCTCTTGTTTCGTCGCCCGCGGCTATTGTTTCGTCGCCCGCGGCTATTGTTTCGTCGCCCGCGGCTATTGTTTTGTCGCGCGGCTCTTGTTTCGTCGCCCGCGGCTATTATTTCGTCGCGCGTGGCTCTGGTTTCGTCGCCCGCGGCTATTGTTTTGTCGCGCGGCTATTATTTCGTCGCCCGCAGCTATTATTTTGTCGCACGGCTATTGTTTCGTCGCGCGGCTCTTGTTTCGTCGCGCGGCTCTTGTTTCGTCGCGCGGCTCTTGTTTCGTCGCCCGCGGCTATTATTTTGTCGCGCGCTATTGTATCGTCGCCCGCGACTATTCTTTTTTGACGCCGGCGACAATTTTTGGACGTGCGGCGAATTTTTCCGTGGCGAAATTTTTCATCTGTTTCGCGAAACAATCCGCCAATGGCGAAACACGGAAATTCGCCGCGAATCCATGCCTGGCGAAACTTTTCGCCCATCACTAATCATTACGAAAAAAACGCAATCGGACGCATTCGGCCCGTTCGTGGGTTAGTAAATGTGCCCCTAAGTGATGCTGTATCTGAAGCATTTATGATTTCAATTAGTTCAGAGACTTGTGCACTGATATATCTAAACACTTTTCAGTCAAATATCAGGTGGTGGGCCATCATGAGGACCCCCCCACACACAAGCCAGTTAGCTTATGATTTGGTCTGGAGGGGTCAAGTCATTTGTAGGCCCAGCTATAATGGGCGCCTTCATAATTTCACAATTTACAGCAGGAATACTATATATAACTACTATGTGCTTACTATTAGAATTTATTTTATAAAGCACCAAGCACAGGCAACAAAAAACTAATAGGACTGATACAAATGCTATTGAAAAAGCTAAAATCCAGGATGTTTGCCAGAACTATGACAGGTATTTGTCTAGTGCCACCACTGGAAATCAGTATCAGACAATAGAGGTATGATTCCTGATCACATAGTCGTCCCTGTGGAATAAGGCCTGCGATTTCTAGACTCTGTGCCCCCCCGACAGCTTTCAGTCATTCACTCCTTGATACCATATGTGATAAACTGACAATCAGTGCTCTGTGTGGAGGGTTTCGACAGTTAGTGAGTTTATTGTGAACAACTCTGAGGATCACAGGGAAAATCTGTGCAAACAGCGAGCTGAGCTTGGGGGACCTCCCAAACATCAGAAACCAAATCCGGAGTGGGCAGCTCCACATTGTCCGGATCAGCCATAAAAACAAACATTAAGCAGTGGCTTGACCTGGCTGACCCCACAGCAAACCTTTCTAGTCCTCCCTACTGTTCTAAGCATGAAAACTTATTATTTAATGCCAGTAAATGAGATCTTCTGCAGGTAACAAATCCCTTAGCGCAGCATGAACAATATGGACCCTGCAATTTTAAGCAAAAGCCTCCTCATTCAGAGAGAAGTGGTGCCTGGCTACACAAAAGTGACAATTACACAAATCTCAGCAAAGCATCAACCTTAGAAATTGATAGATCTCCCCCAAAAGTGTATCCTGTACAAGGATTTCAGTGGATTTCTCTGGGAACATTTCTAGCCAGATGCTTCTATAGAATAAACCTGGGCTCTACTCTCAATGATGCATGAGTTTCCCACACTCCCAAAACATAAAGGCCAGTTAATTGGCTCCTGATAGTGTGTGAATGTGATAGGGACCTTAGATTTCAGGTTCCTCTGGGGCAGGGATTCAGGACAGGGAAGCTATTAGGGTTACCAATATATTCCTTTTAAAGCACACATATTTAATCTACATCCCTAGTAGAGCTGGGCTGGGTTACCTGGGTCCACCAGGTACCCGACTCAAGAGTTCCCTGCTCTGCCCCAGCCACCACCACTGCCGCGCTGTTTACTTACTATGGAAAAATAAAAATGGCTATGGTTCACAGCAAGCAAGCAGTGGAGCGGGAGTGGCTGGGAAAGGAGCAGGATGCGGGGAGGTGGCGGGGCCCACCAGGTTTTTTCCCAGTAGCCCAGTCCAACCCTAATCCCTAGCAGTTAACCTATCTTGTCTATACAAACGAAAAGGCTTCCCAAAAACCAGTTTAGTCTGCAGCATGCATCTAAATGAATGAAAAGCCCTAAAACACAAGCATTTTTGCCTTTGATGCTGTTTGAGATGCAGGTTTGAGCGCATGTGAGCACATGAGCTGATTGATTCCATCTGAATGTGGCGGGTTGTATGCACAAGCATTCAGACCTATTACAGCTACATTCCATTGTGTTTCTTATGCAACGTGTGCCTTTGTATTGGTTTGACATGTATTCAATATTCAGTATATATTCAATTAAGAAATGGATGCTGAACCCACAACTTGTGTTATAATAACCACTATAAGCAGAATATATGCTGCATGGCCTGTTTTTCATGCATTTTAAATTCAATAGTCACATTGTGATGTCCCTGTGTAAGGGTGGGGAAGGGGTAAGGTAAGTACCAAAAAGGTGCCACACTGTATGGCAGTGTATCAGCAATGAGCCCTATTTTGGGTAAGAAATGATGGAAGCCAAAGCAGTGAGGCAAATGATAGAGGAAATATGAGGATAATAGTAATTAAATAAATTCTTTGGCATTACCGTCACCCCTCTTCTGCTGAACTTTCCCTTTATCTCCTGTTCCATACGCCCAAGGCTCCCTACAAATGCTACTCACCATATCTGAACTATAGAGAACAACGGAAATATTATATAAATCATAGATGTATCAGCTGCTGTTTGACTACAGTTCCCAGCACTCCCTTACCTGAAATGAGGTGTGTGTGATTTCAGCACAGTAAATAATTTTGGCAAGAAATGAAGAGAGAGAGAAAGGAGGTATTGGAGGCATTAAACAGCACAAAGAAGATAAAAAGCCAATTTAGGAGGTGATGCTTCTCCTTTTATAATCCCGTGATTCTATCTTCTCGTCTTTAGACGACTGTTTGGGGAAAGGTGCCCTCCCTTCCCGGGCTCCTCACAAGCTCTGCATCTTGCACAATTCCCTCCGTACCGCAGACGTCAGTGCAATGGAGAATCTGTGGCTTCCAAGATCTGAAAGAACTTTCAGAAAAGTAAATATCAGAGCCTCTTCCAAAGAACAAAACCAATGGCCCATGAGTGCGTCTGATGTGAAAGAGATCATGTTTCTCACTTTCCTCTGTTGCAGGTTTAGTACAATTTCACCAAAAAAAAAAATAAGAAATGCTTGAACTGCGTACTCAGAGTTACCTCATTTACAAAAACCGAATGTTAACTGATAAGCTTGGAGAGAGGGGCAAACATATCCCCGGGTCACCACAATTCTGGAATATAATACTAGTCTTCCTTAGTTAAAGGAATATAATACCTGTCTTCCTATATTTTTATCTTTATTCTCTATTAATAACATTGGCCTCAGGCACCATTTTTACCATCATAGCCAGAAAAATACCAGCCTGGTCCCAACCCTACATACCACCATATCTTCACAATACTTTGGGCAGTTATGCAGGTTTGGAGTCATAGCACCACTGAGATATTAATAGGGTAAGAGAGAGCCATCTGTATGTCAAGGATGTCCAACTGGAACTTTCCTGTTCTCCAATTGATTTAAAATGGCCCTAATCTCACCCAGCGGCTCAATAATGGTATGTCCGTATGTGGCACCTTGGCTCGTTTAAGCTGAGGGGCTTCAAGCAGAGACAAAGGGGGGTCCTGAACAATACACAGTATTAATATAGGACTGGTGGGGCCCAGTCTAGTTCTACTCTTCAAACTGCACTTTCCTCTGTTGAAGATAAGGGTTACTTACCATAGTCGGTTCTAAAGGAAAATCATTGCTACTGTAAAAAATACTTGCAGCAGATGTGCAAGAAATTTTAGTTTAGCAAATAGTATTTATTGCCTAGCTGTTTAGATATTTATCAGTTTATTTGTGAATTCCTCAGCCAGCGCAGTCATACTTCCTATTGGCTGATTCCAGCATGAGTTTGCAGTTTGCTGACAGCAGGGCTGAGTTGTACGCAGCAGGATAGGTTGGGTGGAGCAGCATATATATCTCAAAGCTATAAGAAAAATACAATAACTGTTTGTGAAAAGGATTTATAAGGATTTGAATTTTAATGTCAAGCCAGTTCCCCTTTAAACCTCAACATATTTTAGCGTTTTTGCACTTGACTTCCGATTGATTCCCTTTTCTAACATTTTCTGTTAGAAATCCTATATAGCAGCCTGGCATAATCCAGAGAAATATTTTCATATTACTTCACAGAAACACTCTATTCAAACTCCCTGTTGCACTGTACCACTCTGGTTAATATGATACCAATATTCTGCCACAGAGGGGTCCTAAGGGGTGTGCAGTACATATATAAAAAAATCCACCAATATATATATTTATATGGACACATTGGAAACTGGTGTTTCTTGGGGTTTGGGTGAGGGCCATAAAAACATTTTCTGCGGGACTCAGGAACTAGTTATCGCAAACATTCCACAAACTTTTCAGAGACCCCCAAAAGCCTTACTTTACAAAGACACTTAGCCAGCCAGTAAATCTTTAGCAATCTTTGAGCAATAATAAATGTATTCAATTTAGATGTTACTGTTACACTGGCTGCATTGGTAATGAAACCAAATCCACAGACTACAATGAAACAGCGCCCTCCATTGGACAAATATTCATGACAAATGATAGAATGCTTGCTTGGTATTGCAAAGTGATAGAATCTCTCAGACATAAAGGGAAAAACTGTCTAATTTATTTTAAAAGTTACCTTCAAAATGAAGTCTCACTTTAAACCCCCCAATGGGTCAAAGCTAAAGCCACACCCTTCTTATAGGTAACTGACTTTGTGCTTTATCTTTTTCCCTGATTTCCTACTGTATATATTGTGCATTCATTACTCAATGATTATATAGGACTAATTAAAGAATGTATCTCTTTTTAAAGTGAACTAAAAAGAACTATTGCCTTGACAATAATTTATGGGCATGAGTCTGTACAGAACCATTCACTGCATATCAGCTGGTTTGATAATAATACTTTGGACTGTAAGCAATAACTGTCCATCTGTCCCATGTGAAAAAAACTGGATGGGAGAGGCAAAGGGCAGGTTAGATTGACCAAGTGATTCTCAGCTGCCAAACTCTTCAAATTTCCGTGGGGAGTTGAGGGCCGGAGCCTGGATAGAAGGGTATTTCTGCATCTAAAAGATAGGAAACAGGGAGGAAGAGTAGAGGTTTGGGAGTCAAACTGCATTCCCATTTACAGATATCTGGATGCACAAGCTGTTCCGCAGACACAAAACATTCACATAAACATCTCCTTCTAAGAATTCAGTGGGATGTGAGCTCAGAGGAACGCTGGCCTTGGATTTATCAGACAAGATGCGTACTGTATCTCAGCCCAGGGATTTTACTCTGCAGGTCAAAACTTCCCACCGCTCTGAAATGACGCCCACAATCTGCGCATGCATCTGCCTGGAAACTGCTCCCTCATTTTGTCATCTAGGAGGGGAATGATGGGAAATCTAAGGAAGGAGCAGTAGTCCAGGCTATTAACCCTATGGAATCCTGGAAAGGAAAGATGGGGATACCAAAATGGTTTGAGGCTGCCTCGCCATTGATTATTCATAATATATAAAGTGCCAACACATTTACACTGGCAGTCCCTGCCACAGTGGGTCTTACAATCCAAGGTCCCTATCACACAAGGAGCCAATTAACCTGTCTTTATGGTTTTGGAAGAAACCCACACAGACAGGGATAATATACAAATTCATTGCAGATACTACCCAAGCCAAAATTTAGACCAGGACCCCAAAACTGCACGGCAGAGCTACCCAATGAGCCACCATGCTGCCTAGATAATCAATTCAAATGGCTCACTTCTGCTTTCCTCCATTCATATCTCATGTGCCTCCATACTGTCACAAGCTGTACATGGGTCAACTGTGTCTTTATTTTGGACTGCCAAGACTGTTAGCTTGTCCATGTGTTGCCTTTTATCTTTGTTGAACACAATTATTAATTGCCATGATTCTTCCTACTCTGAGGACTCATTGGAATTTTTCAGTTCTCACTTAAAGACCCATCCTTTGGCCAGTGGCCCCCTGAACTTATGAAATGAGCACTGATAGGACAATATTTGTATATTAAGTCATTAAGCCAAAGTTCCAGGAGTATCAAGCAGAGCAAATACAGTACAATGTAACTCACTCTAAAGCTGGCCATACACGTGGCGATCTCACAATGTTTCGTACGACCGTCGGTCGCACGAAACATCGTCAGATCCGCCACACACCATTCAGGGCTGAATCAGCAGGTAAGGAGGTAGAAACAATAGGATTTCTACCTCCTTCTGCCGATTCAGCTCTGAAGGGAGAATTTTGGTCAGGCGCCTTCTATGGCGCCCGATCAAAATTTTCTAACTTGGCCGATCGGCGAGCCGACCGATTTCAGCAGCTTCCTGCGATATCGGTCGGCTCGCTGACATGCCATACACGCACCGATTATCGTACGAAACGAGGTTTCGTACGATAATATCGGTGCGTGTATGGCCACCTTAACTGTGCTGCTAGTTGGGCTTTCAGGGGTATCTAGTAGAGCAAATGATCATTCTCCCAACCCAGTTTCATTTTTTATTTTGCTAAGGAAACTAGCGTTTATATCAGAAGCACACATAGTATAAAAGGATGTTGGCACTGATAACAGTATAACAATATAATATGATAATATAAATTAAGTACTATTATCCCATGTTAAAGTTAGGGAAGCTAGGAAAGTCTTAAAAGAATAGGCATCAGGGACTTGAAGATATCTTAGTTGTAGGATGGTCCTAAGAAATTGGTTTTACAGTAGTTTGGCACAGGGAGGAACAGGATTCTCTTTAAAGTCTGCCTTGAAAACATGCCATCAAATTCAGATCTCATTCTTTAACTCAGTTGGATAATTTCAGCAACTAAGTACAATCTCCAAAGACTGGGCGCAGATACAACCTCCTTGAACAGTAGATCACTTTGCCCACGGACTTATTTAGGTGTTCCCATACTGCCCCTTCCTACCATCCCTTGATGCCTAAAATGGTAGGGTTCTCCTCCAGAGATGCATTAATATGCAGTCTTTCACTTATACACAAATCCCAGGATAACAGATAATGTATATACTGAATATATCTAAATATCTGTACACAGTATAATATGGCCTTTTGCAGTATTTTCAACCTAAAGGGCCACAATGATTATACTTGCCAACTGTTCCAAATCTGACACAGTATCAGGCAGCAGGCTGCAAAGGGTGCAAATTTTACTGTGATTGTGATTTTACTGTTACTTTGACTGTTGGTGGCATAGCCAAGCATGACCTTATTTTTGTAGATCAGAGGGATAGCCTGAACATCAAGTGAATCTGTTCTAAAATGTTCAACTGAAATGCCTTTGGGCATTAGATAGATAGATAC
The DNA here is from genome assembly GCF_000004195.4 of Xenopus tropicalis. NCBI lineage: Eukaryota > Metazoa > Chordata > Amphibia > Anura > Pipidae > Xenopus > Xenopus tropicalis. Next base: position 128,309,804 of record NC_030681.2, read on the forward strand.
ACTTGCTAGCCTGTCAGCAGGATGGTATGACTAAAGGTGGCCATACAGGGGCTGATAAAAACTTCTGACAGTTCACGTTGGTATCTTATCAGCCTGTGTATGGGGCCCCAAACAGGCCTGCCCGACTGATAAGTTCGTTGACATGGTTTTTGCTCCAATGGCCTGTATCCTTTCAATGTGATCTGATTGTTTGGTCAGTGGGTGAGCATACTGGGGAAAGATCTACTCAAGCAGATTTTTCAGCGTATAGCCACCTTAACAGAAACAACTGATTTAATATTCATGGGAAACATACAGGAAAATGTAGGATGCAAAACAAACAAACAAATAAAACCCACAAATGGCATACTGTATATATGTATATATATATGCTGGAACCTGACTCAGCTCCATTCAGAGCATTACTTATTTTTGGTATTTTTGGGAGAAAAGTCAAGCAGTTGTAGGCCGAATGGTTGAGGGCTGGTGCCGAGGTCCAGCTGTGCGTGATCTATAATAAAATTTGAAGTGGAATGCCTCCTGCCCCCCATATAGGATGTGTCCCCGTCTCCTCCCAGAGCTGCAATAACAAACACTCTGAGCAGTGTCAGGGGGGCTCAGGAAACCTCAGCGTGGCCCAGGCACACAGGGGCTTCCTTACACACAGCATTCAGTTCCCTCATATGCCAGATCATTGTTTGAGAAAATAAAATCCCCACCATCCCCTCTGTAGGACCTAGTGCATTCCCAGGGGTCGGCTGCTTGCTTCATGTACGCAGCTTAGGTTTAGTGGATACACATTTCCATGTACAACTCTGTGTGTGTGTATCAAACAGACTACAATACTCACACTTACATTTGTTTTATTGAATATAGGCCCCACATAATTACTCTAAATGCAGCCATATATTAGTAGAGATGTAGCGAACTGTTCGCCGGTGAACTAATTCGCGGGAACATCGGGTGTTCGCAAGTTTGCAAGTTCGCGAACTTTTTGCGATGTTCGCAATTTGGGTTCGCCTTAGGCGTTTTTCCGCTGCGTTTTTTCTCGGCCTAAAAACGCCGCACAAGCCACACATGGCGTTTTTTAGCCTAGTACTGGTGTAAGCAAATCCCGTTTCCATGGTGCTAATAGTGCGAAATAGCAAAAAACCCGCTAGGTCTGCCAGCTGCCTTTGCGTATACATAGGAATAGCTTGCGTTTTTACGCAACGCTGTGTCAACAACGTATTTTTCAGAGAAATTTTTGTCCTTGATCCCCCTCCTACATGCCACTGTCCAGGTCGTGGCACCCTTTAAACAACTTTAAAATCAGTTTTCTGGCCAGAAATGGCTTTTCTAGGTTTTAAAGTTCGCCTTCCCATTGAAGTCTATGGGGTTCGCAAAGTTTGCGAACTTTCGCACTTTTTGGCGTAAGTTCGCAAACTTTTTTTTTGAGGTTCGCTACATCCCTATATATTAGTTTGTCTTCCTATTCGTCACTGCATGAAATATACTGCTTGGACCACATATAATTAATAGTTCACCTTATAGGCCCCACTTAATAAAACACATATTGATATTCTATATACCTGTTTTGCTACATTTTTCATGAATCAGGCAGCTGCATGCAGGATTTCATTAAGACACCATAAAAACAGAAAGGATTTGGGCTTTAGGATCAGGGCTTTGCACCCTGAGAATCATAGGAACCCCTTTGGACAGTGGGTGGAGGCTAGCGGGTGGGTTTGACAAGTGGAGATTTTATTGACTGGGGTTGGAGGCCCCTGAGTTGGCAGCCTGTTGAGCCCTGGATACCCCAGTCCAACACTGATCACTCAGACCTATGGGTTTATACAGATAGAGGGTCTTGCAGAAGTATACAGACCGTGACAAATTCTGTCATTTTACTGTACAAATCCTACACTGAAACTGCATCCTTTATTTCAAAGCACTGAAATAATATTATAGGTACCCAGGGTCTTACCTTGTTTACTGCTTCTATGAATTTAGTTAATTGGATTTGTGGGGTTTCTGCCGTAGGCTCATGTAGGCACATGTGGCATATTTTCTGCCAGTGGTTTTTAGACCAGCGGTGACAGTGGGTTTCCATTAAAACAAATGAGTGAGAGGCTGCACGGCTGGCTTTGCCACGTGTGCCATGAGCCTTGTGCAGCTGTCTTGACTTAGGTTGTTTTAAGTGCATTTGTTACAATCAAATTGGTTTAATCGCATTATACATTTTTCTTCTGTAAATGTTTAACGCATTATGTGCGGCAGCCCTACTACTGCTGATCGTTATGGTTTATCCAATGCACTGTTGCACTCACAGCACTTTATCTGAACAGTTATATGTTCCTTCGCATACAATATCCACATGCAGCGTAGCTGATTAGCATTTAATTACTTCATGGCTGCATAGAAACCATGGCAGTCCACAACATTCACATAAATAACTGCTAATTAGGCACACACATTGTACCCAGTTTTATGGGGCTAAGGTATCAACTCTAAAAACAATGGAAAAATGTATAATAATAATAAAACAATCATATCATTTGTAATAAATAGGGTAATATGTGGGGAAAGGCCCTGATGCTGGCAGCATGGGACCAATGTCATCTCGGCTATGGCTTTTTCTGTCTTAAACCATGCTGGAGAGATCAGTATGGATGGGAAGGAGTTAATTGATTGGTGCTGATTTAAAGCTATTAAATGAACCATGGGATATCGTTAGTCTCTGTCAACAAGAGCTGCCTCCCCTTTCCAGGCCCTAATTAACGTGGGTGAAATTTTAGACGTCACTGTGAAACAGAATTCTGTGAAACAAAAGGCAGCTAATGAGGAGTTAATGAGGCTCCGTCCACTGGAATTCCAAAGGCTGGATTAGTGGGGCACATTCACTAGCCACCTACTGTAGAGCCCCCCAGAGAATCCAGCTTGAAAACCATTAGAGACACTTGCCAAACTTTGCCCCAATGGAAAAACATTTTGCCCAAGTTGCTTGATAAATGCTTAATATTAGATTGTGGCAGCACCCTGAGCACTTAGGGGGGCATTTACTAATGCTTTATTATGTGACAAAACTGAATGAAAAAAATATGCTAAAACTTGTCAAGATCATGTAGAAGTCAATGGTAGATGTCCCTTGGCTCTTGTATGACAAAACAAAAAAGTTCCGCTTTTAGTGCAACAAATCAGAAAAGTTGCGGTTCATGCTTTTTCAGTTTGGGTTTTTTAAATAAATAACTGTATTCATGGAAATAGGTTTAGTAGTGGCGTCTAAAAAATATAAAACCACAAAAATCTGAATGTTAATAAATGCCCCCAGAGACAACCCTATGCAGAATTGAACATACTCTTGGGGGGGGGGCTTATTAACATTCGGATTTTTGTGGTTTTATATTTTTTAGAAATGACAAAATAAACTCTTTTCCACGAATAGCAGTCATTTATGAAATAATATTGAAAAAAATTTGCAAAAAAACGTGAAAACCGCCACTTTTTCGATTTGTTGTACAAAAGCCAGTGTACAAAAACCTGTATACCACTAAAACCACAAAGCAAAGAAAAATCATCCTGTTGTAAAAGGGACATCTGCATCTCAACAGATTTTTGCTGGAGTGTGTTTTTCATTCAGATTTGTTGTGGTTTTTTCACATAATAAATTGCGAGAATTGCGATTTCTTTTTTTTCACAAAAAAATTGGGTTTCCAATGTTAAAAACCTGAACTGAAAAAATCAAGCAATAGAAAAAGCCTGATCTTTACTAAATATAATCCTATCTTAAGGTGGGATATACCATATAACTTTTTGCCTGTTCACAGCCAGGCACCCCCCTCCAGCCTACGGAGAAGGTTGTGCCCACTGATTTGACAAGATGCAGCCCGGTTCCAGCACTAGCAAAGCAAGCTCCCTCTGAGCCACTGAATGGGGCAGGGTGGAGTCATTGAATTATAAAGAAAGTAAAAGAGCCCTGGGATAATTTTCTTAATTGTATTACAGATTTTCTTTCAGGGCTATCACTTAAGTTGGTGACCACTAGATACCCTGTACCATCCAGGTATGATTAGATTAGTAGGGCGTACTTCTCTTTTATTTTCCATTAAATGTCTTCTCACCTAGGAGGTAGGATCTTATTATATTCTTAGGAAATTATTTCTCCATTCATATATACAGGAAATTGGACCATTTGGCAAAGCTATTCTCCCATGGCTCTTCTCCCATGGTGGCAAATTCTCAAGGAGCACACATTTTAACAGAAGGATTGGCTCTTTAAATCAAAAGAAGCAAAAGTGACCTTCTGTCTCTATGGTCTTTCATTAGTGTAGGTAGGTTGCATAGAGAGACCTACTTACAGAGAGATAACACTTCCTCTGTCAGTATCAGCTTGTTTAGGGACTACTAAGGAACCTACGTGTAGCTAAATGATCAAAGCAATGATACAGGCAATCATGGGGGTTCTTCAGAAATCTGGCAAAGCTCAGAGCAAGGGGCGGCATTTAATTCAGCACCATCTTCCAATTAGCACCTAAGCCTTAGCAGCCTCAGTCCTGAGCGAGTGAAGGTAGGGATGGAATTAGATAACATTAAAGCATTCTTGGCAGCAGCACTCTGGGCCGTGTCATTCTGAGCAGTGTGTGTAACCATTTCAGGATGGAGGATTAAGCTGAAACCCTTGATTCTATTAGCTGGTTTACTTTACCTCCCAGGAAGTGGTGCCGCTGCATTATGGGCCGTAACTTAACTAAACCTCATGGTCTGAAGCCAAGCTCCATAACTAATTGTAATGAGCAAAATGCAAGTAATGATCTTTCAACATTATGCACGAATCGGAATCACTTACAGATTGTAAGCTCTTGTGAATAGAGACCTCTTTACATCCTCTATTGGTCAGTATGTTTATGTAAGTCATATGTTTGATGGACATGCCCTTCTTTTGTATGGGATATAAAAATCAGGGTGTGTACACATGATGGGCTTATGGTTTATACTGAAGTACTGGGCTTGGGAAATACAAATTGATTTAGTTTTAATACTGGATAGCAATCAATCAGATTATATCATCTAATCTTACCAATCTAAAGCAAACATCAACATGGGTTTCTGTACTTGGCTTAGACTTTGCAACTGCTATTTAATTTTCCCTTTAAAATATATTGTTTGACATTGTTAATCCCTTTAATAGTTGGTTAATGTTCAGAAGCAATACTTTAACCTTATGTGGGAGGGGGTGTGATTATTGAGACTCCATTGAAAAGTATCTCCTCGGGGTTGGGAAGAGCATCTAAATTCTTTGATTGAGTAGATGTCAGACTCGGGGTCCTAAATCTCGAGATATAAAGTGAACCTACACACAGAGATTGAAGGTTATCAGCGCCCTACTGTGAGTCCTGTTTGTGTCTATATGTAAGATCATAGTTAGGCAGAAGGTCAGGGCAGGTTGTAGAAAGGTGTAGTTGGAGTCAAGGCAGAGAGAACAGGCCTGGGTACATAAAGGCTCAGATTTATATAAATGTGAGTTTAGGCCTTAATACATTAAAACTCACCTACATTCTATTCATTCCTATGAAGCATATTTATCAATTGGTGAACTCTAACTGTCAACCATTGATAAATACAGTTCTAAAAAACTCATAGAAATGAATAGAATGTGGGTGAGCTTTTATGTTTTAAGCTTTAAACTCACATTTTGATAAATCTGCCCCAATAAGGAACATTGCTTCAGTAAGGACTGAAAATGGTGCCAAGGCCAAGTTTGGCCAATAAACAGGAAACAGAAAGGAATTTTAATAGGAAGGAGAATGTTGTGATTTGCTGGCACTAACCAATGAGGGTACTTGATAATTACAAGAAGCAAACACACAGAAAAGACCCAAATTAATGATATAGCAGTGGAAGCAAAAGGACAATATAAGTTAGCCAATTTTGTATTTTTTTCTCATATAATTCCTTTTTCTTTTTTAACCGATCAAGGCTGCCATAAATTATAGGCCAATTCTAATATTCAAATATTTCTGCATTTGTGTCAGTTGCCTATGAGCTGCACACCCTCAATGTATGCTGTACTATCCCACAAAGTTTGCCAGGGCAGCACATATTAATGCCATTACAGTTTCTCTTGGGCATTGTAAGTTAACAGGCCCCCAGGGTGAACAGGGTGAAGTGAAGCACATGTTACTATATACACCCAGCAATGTAGGTACCTTTATATGAGAGTATGTTTAATGCATCACAGCCACTAAAACACATACAGTATAGCTTTTTTGTCTATTTCTGGGGCTGAAGAAGTCCACTCTCAAAATGCTGGAACTTACTGAGGGCTAAGTGTGTAGAGTGTGAGCCCTTCATCCCCAGAAGCCGGTCCCATCCTACTGCAGTGCCAGATCAGCAGGCAGAATGCACAGTTCTCTCCATAGCAGATCTTGGGCTGATGCATAAAAACAATGTATAAAGTTTCACAACATCAGTCAGTGAGTGGTATGAGGAAACATTCAGTTTAATGGAGCAATGTGCAGAGTGTGTATTACAATAACATGTAGCACAATGTATTAACACTGATATAACAACAGGTAGAGTCTCGGCACAACAGGGAGATAGGATGTAACAACAAACACATAATACAATAACATCAACACTTTTGACAATTTGCCACCTTTGTGTTATTGTGTGAGACAGAAAGATACCTTCCACCCTAGCAACAAGATGGGTTACAACAAAGCATTACTTATGCAATGTCCCCCTAAAGCCATAGGTGTGCAACCCCAGGCTTTCATACAGGCCATTGGATTCTGAGTTCTTATTTCAGGCATATACATTTCATTCCATTCAAACCATGATAGCCCTCTGCTGTAGTAAGATGCAGGCACTTCTGCCCTAGAAATCTTCGGGGGTTTTAGCAGAGGGCGTATGATGCCATATAGTACATTAATGAACTTGGCTGCACCGGCTGCAGCGAATCCACTGTTTTGGCATTCGGCCGAACTTTGAATCTTTCACGAAAGATTAGGCTGAATACTGAACCAAATTTGAATTTGCACATGCAAATGACAACAAGGAAGACAGAAAGAGAACTGCAGGCTGCGCATGTGGGGAAATTTTTTTTGACTTCTGTGTTTAGTAAAGCCGAAAGCATGGATTTGGGTATCTGAATCCTGCTGAAAAAGGCCAAATCTTGGCCAAATCCCGAACCGAATCCTGGATTCGGCGCATCCTGAGTATGCAGACATCACCAGTGATGCTGCCCATAGCAACCAATCAACAATTAGATTAAAACAGTCACCTATAATTAGAAAACAAAAGCAAAAATCTGATTGGTTGCTATGGGCAACAGCATTGGTGATGTTGGATTTAACTCTATAATAAATATACCCCTTAATCTGTCAGCAAACGGTTCCCTTCTAAATTCTAAGCTGTACATGATAAGGTCTAGATGCCATTTATCCTTTACCATTTACATCATTAATTGTTTTTGCTGCCTTCCTGTCAACAGTGTCTTTAATTCATATCTTTCAAGAGACTCCACCTCCAAAATTGAAGTTATAGTGTAAGATTAGGTTGCACCAGTCACGTATAAAGTTTCAGGATGGCCTCTCTCTTTTACTGATGTCTCTTATTATGTAGCCCAGTATTAATCTGCCCAATTACCTTTGTGTATCACATGTGTTATTATTATAATTGTATTGAACTGAACAGAACCTAAGGGTAAGGCCGCTGGTTAGGGATCACTTGCACCATTAGATATGTAGCATCTTGGACCATAGCCCTTAATGTGGGGACTACTTCCTGTACTTTAATTTACTGGACAACATATTTTTGTCTTTTCTATGCTTATATTTATAGGGGTTGTTTACCTTTAAATTAACTTATGAAGTATGTTGTAAATTGTGTGATTTTGAAACAATTTGCAATTGGTCTTAAGTTTTTATTATTTATGGTATTTTGTATTATTTTATTATTTATTTAGCTTTATATTCGACGGCTCTCCAGTTTGGAATTTTAGCAGCTACATTTTTGCTAGGGTCTTAACTACTCTAGCAACTAGGCAATGGTTCAATTGAGAAACTGGAATATGAATAAGAGAAGGTCTGAATAGAAACATAAGTAATACAAAGTAACAATAACAATGAAATTGTAGCCTCAAAGAGCAACATTTTTTGGCTGCCCAGATCAGTGACCCCTTTTAAAACGTTTAGAAAGTGAAACGCAAGTAATTAAAAAATGCTAAAAAATAAAAAATCAAGACCAATTGAAAAAATGCTAAGAACTGGCTATTCTATAACATGTTAAAAGTTAATTCACAGGTAAACCACCCTTTTAGGTTAAAAACACACAGAGCTAATTAGTAGCAGCTACTTGTCACGGCTACTACAGTAAATGCCAGAAAGTACCCTGCCATAGACAATACTGAGAATTGCCTCTTCTAAACACATGAAGGGGCAATTATCAGTAAATGATCAGCATTGTCTATTTTTTTTTTAGCAGGGACAAGTAGCTGCTACTAGTAAATTATACAATTACTGCAAAAGGGGAGCACCACCACGATGTCAAAGCCTAAAATTAATCAAAGAAGGTGTGCAAGATCATAATTATATGAACCTATTATTTTGCAAAAGCAAATGTATGACCATAAAGATGCACCCCCCCCCCCCTTCTTGGATGTCCAAGACAAAGTTCCTCATTAAAACTTTTATTCAGTATAAATAAAATGGACACCATGAATAGGTGTAATAACAGAAAATTTGAAAAAATAACTAAAATATATTAAAATGATCAAAAACAGTGCAGGGTTACCTGGTAAGGGGGATCAAATTCCCAAGGGAGAAAAAAAGTCAGTAAACAATATACTACTGGGTTATAACACACGTGGAATGCTGAATTATATATTAGATTTCTGAACCACTAGATATTTAAAAAAGTGGCTAAAAGATCCTGCCATCAATGTGTGAAATCAGACCAAATCAAACCCACACACATTCCATACAGTGACCCAATACCACACTCACCAGTAATGAGTCTCAGTGGCAACAAATGGGTCAAGTCCCCTTTTAACCCCTTTAGATGATGTGTTACAGAATATAAGTTGGGATAAAAAGGCAAGCATAATTACATATTAGGGGCAAATGTATTTAATAATATATTATTATAACTCCTCCTAACATTTTGGCACCCCCAAGTGACTTTGCCTTTCCCTCTCCTTTAAGCAATAGAGCACTTAATTACTGGGTGGTTAAAACGGCCTCTCTGCTTGTTCTGTGACTTTAATACTGTATCTATGAGTATTTGATGGATAAAGGGTGTGAGAAAGAAATGGATACATACTACATAGAAAGAGTGATGCACAATGACAGAATCTTGGCAATGGGAGTGGATTGGATAGCATGAATAGTTAATAGAATACTGAATGGTCTTGGGATAAATATGGAAAGGTTTAAGTTAAGCATCAGAATCAGGATGATTCTGTGAGAGAGAGAAGTATGGGTAGGAAAATGAGCACAGGCTGAATGCTGATTGGATAAAGATGATCTGGCAAATAGGACTAGGGAATGGATAGGGCTCAGAGTCCAGTGTGGGGTGTTTGGTTCCAATCTATGTGATGACTGAAACAGGGAGAATTTCTGACCTCTGCTATCGGAGGAGCTGAAAGCCACTCAGTCTGGCAGTGACGTCAGTATTGCTGGGAGCACAGAGCTGATGTGAATTAAACATCTCAAGATCTGCCAGCCACCTGCTAGCCGGACCCATAAAGAAGTCCCCTTTTAACCCCTTTAGTGCATGATGTGTTACAGAATATCAGTTGGGATAAAAAGGCAAGCATAATTACATATTAGGGGCAAATGTATTTTTATTATAACTCCTCCTCTGTCTCTTTTGGGGAGTGGAACTCAAGAAAAGACAAGCAAGTGAGATATTACATTAAAATGTGTTGCTCTGCCTGGGCCCATTTTGGGTGAAGTCTCCAGATAACAACACTAATATGGTTTGGGCTCCATAAGCAGCTCTACCAGGGAAAGCATGCATGATAATGGGCCTTCAGTATCCAAGCTGTCCTCCTCTATATAAAATCTAATAGGGGGATTCTTCTGAACTTATTGCTATAGTGTACATTAGCATAAAAATAATTTATTAAAAGATAAAAGTTACTGATACTCAGCAGTAATTTAAATATCTGGAAACACAAGTGAAATTGTGCAAGGGTCTCTATGTACCCACCTACGCTCTAGATCACTCTAGATCACCCTAGACAGAAGAAAGAGGACTGCAGGGGCAACAAATTATGAAGATTTGTATTGTCTTTGGGCAACAAAATCTCATACACATGTGCTATTAGCAGCTAACTGAGCCCCCAGACTGTATCAGCAACTTACTGGCCAAAGCATGGGGTCAAAACACACCCAAAAGATGATCAATGCCCTCCTTGCATAGTTAGTTACATAGGGTTGAAAAAAGACCCAAAAGAGTCCATCAAGTTCAACCCATCCAAGTAAACCCAACATACACAACCCACACCTACCAATCTATACACTCACATACATAAACTATATACTGTATACAACCACTAATACTAACTGTAGATATTAGTATCACAATAGCATTGGATATTCTGATTGTTCAAGAACTCATCCAGGCCCCCCTTATAGGCATTAACAGAATCTGCCATTACCACAGGAAGGGCATTCCCCAACCTCACTGCCCTCACCGTGAAAAACCCCCTACGCTGCTCCAAATGGAAGCTCCGTTCCTCTAATCTAAAGGGGTGACCTCTGCACAATGGATTTCTAAAACTGCAAGATAAAAATCTGTTCTTTTCCTGCCATGCTACCTATTGGGAATGTTTAGAGATCCCATCCTAATAGAGTGCCATAAGTCCCCTCTTGATGGGTCTCCATAGGTCCCTGAATACCTGGTGGGGGGCAAATGAGTGTATCAACCCAATTTGATGCACAGCCAAATGAGCAGATCTAGTATAACTAAAATGTAACTGCTCATGAAGGGCCTAGTTGTCCATTTCTAAGGTAGACCCCATGCACACTGTCACTGTCATGGAGGGAGCCCAGAAACTTATTATTTATGTCACAGAGATATAATGGTGGGAATGAAAAGGTGAGAATGTATAGGTAAGAATCTTAGGAATATGCAGGTAAAATGCTTGTAAAAAAAAAAGAACCAGTATGGGGTAGAATGATAGAAAAGTGCTTTAAATGCAAAGAATACAATGTACAGCATAAGTAAATGTGGCAAATAGAATTAGAAGAATATATGCGGCAGAATGATGGGAATATGCAGGAAAGAATGTAGGAATGGCCAGGAGGGGATGCATAAGGTAGAATGGAGAGACAGAATGGTGTGAATGGCTGGAATAGAATGGCGGCATTTGTGGCCTGCAACAATCAAAAAGTTCAGAACATAATGGCTACAATATGTTTGATAGACTGTCCAGAATGTGTTAAATAGACAGGTTAGAATGTGTGAGATAGAATAATTACACTGTACCAGACTGAATACAAGAAATGTAGGACAGAGTGGTATATATGATTGGACTAGAAAATAACTATACTGCCCAAATAGCGTTTTCTTTGTGCTAGGTTTGCCTATCTTTTATTTAACAACCTGTATATCAATGGTGCTTTAATTCCACTTTCCACTAAGATCTTTGCACATTACTCAGAAAGAGTAAAGGCTAGAAGCTAAACATTAATGAAAATGTCATGGGCCTCTGGCTAATCAACTAAATGTCGGCCAAATCTGATTAACCCTTGATTTTGGCCCTTGGCATTCAACTGGCCATATAGGAGTCAGCACAGGGTTGCTGGCTGCAAACTGCATACAGATGGGAAAGTAGTTAATTCTTTTGTTTCCCACCTGAGAAGCAGTTCATCTTGGAGTGGATACTGAATAAAAAATGCAAACCTTTTGGCCCATGAATAAGCCAAATTCGGTCTCGAAAGGTCAATGTAAAAACCAATATGAGTGAAATTACACTTTGAGTTCTTTGAATACCATAGCTGATATCTTCGGGCACTTTATGATGTTGAACCTACTATGGGTCCCAAGGAGCCCCAGCAACTTATACAACTTGAAGGAACTAGAGCCTACCAGATACTGACTCAAGCATCTATGGTCCCTGAAAAGCCAAAACTAAAACAGGTAGCTACGTATGTCAGTAGAAGTAAACTGCCAACATGTATCTCAGTTCCGGCATGTAGCCCTTGTTTCTTGTGCTTATATAATAAACTACCCAAGGCATTATTAGTATAATCAGCTCTTCTGCTCTGGTGTAAATGTCCTACTTATTTCATTATAGAAAGCTGATAAGATGATGACCAACTTTCTCTTATAAATGCAATACTCACTAATCAATTATTTCTTGGTTGTAAGCTGGATACCTTGCTCATATTATTAAACGGGTTAGTTTGCCTTTATAAATTTTATTTGCATGTAGTAACAATGAAGTACTTATAGTACAACAATCATAATTGTTTTCTTTCATTTCTTACATTGTTTCAAAATGTGTCTTGAAATGTGTATGAAGCATAAAATAATACACTTTTCTGCATAAAATCTAAAGCAATGCATTTAATGGTTAGGTTCCCCTTTAAGGAAAAGATTTCACAAGTCATCTGAAAGAATTACCCTGGACTTTCATGTCTGAAACTGCCATTATTCTGATGCGGGGTTATTAAATGATTCTGGGCAACTGTATATTGTAAATGAACATAGGAATGAAGGCACATAATAAGGAGAGGCTATTTATGAACACTTTGTGCAATTTGCACTATACTGTAGTTCACGCTGTGCAACATCACACTGCAGCGAGTCTGTGCGTACTCTGATAATGAACACAGCCTGCAGTATAATAGCATGATCCATGTCATCCGGGTGTTTCTGATGCTCGGGATAGGGATTAGAAGGGCAGTTTGCACTGGATAAAAGTGAGGGTCCTTCCTATGATCTCTGCGGGAAACCGGGTCTGGTCACACAGCGGCCGCAGGACAGGAAGGCCTGGGAATGTTTGTTTGTTAGGCCAGGAATTCCTGCACATATTGGGAAAGGCAGGGGGCTTCTAACAAGATCAGCATGTAACTGAGGGGCTCCCATGGGATAAGGGCCTATAAACTATCCATGTGCACCTCGATTGTAAGCTCTTGCTAGAACAATCCTGCCCCTTATGTGCATCACAGGTTTCCATGTACGGATGCTGTATAGATACAGCCTAGCTGCCCATGGTACCTACCCACACTGACACATATTTACCATATCATTATATAACTACATGATAGCAAATATAGAGCCATATTAAACAATTTAAACATGTTTTGATCTTATGGCAAAAAAAGGAAAAGAATTTGAAAAACTGCGGCTGCTGCTGCGTTAGAGTTACTTGTGCCTCATGCTAGCAGCTATTAACCCCTCTAACACTGTTACACGTACACTAGGAAATTAACCCCTCTAACACTGTTACACATACACTAGGCAATTAACCCCTCTAACACTGTTACAAATACTCTAGGAAATTAACCCCTCTAACACGTACACTAGGAAATTAACCCCTCTAACACTGTTACACATACACTAGGCAATTAACCCCTCTAACACTGTTACAAATACTCTAGGCAATTAACCCCTCTAACACTGTTACACATACACTAGGCAATTAACCCCTCTAACACTGTTACAAATACTCTAGGAAATTAACCCCTCTAACACTGTTACAAATACTCTAGGAAATTAACCCCTCTAACACGTACACTAGGAAATTAACCCCTCTAACACTGTTACATATACACTAGGAAATTAACCCCTCTAACACTGTTACATATACTCTAGGAAATTAACCCCTCTAACACTGTTACACGTACACTAGGAAATTAACCCCTCTAACACTGTTACATATACACTAGGAAATTAACCCCTCTAACACTGTTACACGTACACTAGGAAATTAACCCCTCTAACACTGTTACATATACTCTAGGAAATTAACCCCTCTAACACTGTTACAATACTCTAGGAAATTAATCCCTCTAACACTGTTACACGTACACTAGGAAATTAACCCCTCTAACACTGTTACATATACACTAGGAAATTAACCCCTCTAACACTGTTACAGATACACTCAGAAAAAAAAACTTTAGGATTTTGCAGCGATTTAAGAAAATTGTGACTTAAAAAACAATCACAATTGGTCACAAACAATCGTGGTCACAAACAATAAAAACCTTAAACTTAATGAAATGCCATAGAAACCCATGGCAAAGTGTATTTTCAGCATTTAAGCCACGAGAAAACATGACTGCAATGACATGTGAAAATCACATCAAAACACAGTTGCAGAAACAGTCTCAACCATATTGTTGCGGTTTTGCACATTCTTTTTTACCTTGTGAATAAATATGTTCCTATGTATAGTTCTGTTACACTTACACAGATACGCATGGGCTTATTTATCAATTTTTGAGTTAGTGAATTCAAGAGGTTTTTCTAATTGGAATAAACTTCAATGCTTGCTTATTTAATAATATGGAAAACTTGTTCAAATAAAAAAAAACTCGAATACCTCAAATTTTCGAGTTTACAAACTCAAAGAGAAACTAAAAAAACTTCTCAAAATCTCAAATTGAAAATATGGCTTTACTTTGCATAGGACAACTCCCATTGACTTCTACATGAACTCGCAAGCTTTTAGCTGCCGAAATTTTACATTCAAGTTTTTGGGTTTTTGCACTTAATAAAAGACATTCGAGTTTTTGAACCATAACTTGAATTTTAGCACAAAAAACTTCAATAATGAAAATAATTTAAATTTGTACATTGATAAATTACCCCTGAAAAATCAGTTAGAGATTCCAATGGAAAACCAGCTCCCAAGTGCACCCTGTACCCACTGTCTGTGTAAGGTAACGGGAGTGCAACTTACACAGACACCTGTTCCCCCCACGTCACACCCATACAAGCACATCACTTGAACGTAGCTTATAGCAACATAAGCTCCCCAGTACTTCTGGTCCCCCAATTTTACTGACTGTACAAAAGAAAATCCAGGCAAACTGTATAATAGAAGGAAGGTCCCAACTATTAATAATGATAAATTGGTTTGCCTAATAAAAGAAAATGCAACTTTCCCTAAGACATTTATTAAACATATTCAATGGTTTAACACTTATTTGTAAAAATATTGCAATTGAAAGCAGCTTCTATATGTCTTCTCTTCTTTAAGTGCCAGACTACAGAAAAAAATGTAGCAGAAATCAGCTCTCCTCCACCCAAGACTCCAGTTCCCACAATGCCTTGCACCCTTCTGTTATTGCCCTTTTCAGTTAATCTCAGCACATGCAATGCATTGTAGGAACTGGAGTCCTTGTCAAAGTAGAGCTGACATGGGTACGGGTTGGATACAGGTCCTATAGTGGTTACATTTTGCGGGTTAAGGTTGGGTGCAGATTAAGGTTTTTTGGGTTAGAGTTGGGTGGGGGTTGAGTTTTCCTGAGCCACAAATCATTACTCACTGTGCCTTTATCCATTTTCTTACCTTATGCATTAAACACTGCCCAGTAATGGGAAGAAAATTATGTTTAATGAGGACAATATAACAGTGATAGTTGTGTAGATTTCCACCCATGAACTGTACTGTAACTTCTGAAAGACTGGTCTTTGCCTTTTGTGTTAAGTGATAGCCAGACTGGAAATATTATCTGAGTCAGGAATTTGTTATGCCAGACCCACAAAATAACAAGTGGCCTGAGATATTAGGGATCATTTACTGTTATTCACTGTTGTTTTTATGCAAGTTAGTTGCACAAAAGAATCTAGTTCATTAAAGGTACATGAATAGGCTTTCCACCCGGCTGGTAAATCACGTTAGGTGGGACCGGTATTGCAGATTTACAGGTAATATAAGTGCCAGTAAATTTCTAATTCCCCATATTTCCTAACTGCAGCACTTACTTTTAGCCTCTCTAACCTGCTCTTTATGACCTGGACCTCCCCGCACAACCAACACACAAATTTACTGACCCTGGCACTGCCATTCCCCACCCCCGACACAACCACTTTCCGCCCCTGAAACTCTCTGCTACCCCATGACATTGCCACCACTAGTGATAAGCGAATTTTTTTGCCAGGCATGGATTTGCAGTGAATTTCTGCATTTTGCCATTGGCGAATTGTTTTGCGAAACTTCCGTGAAAATTCACCTCGGAAAAATTTGTAGTGTGTCAAAAAATGTTGTTGCACTACAAATTGGGCGCGGTCGCAGCAAAAATGGGCACAGTCGTGTCAATAAAGGGCGAGGTTGTGGCAAAAAGGCGCGGTTGCGTAAAAAAAAGCGGATTTTTCGCCATTTCACGAATTTTATGGCGCATGTCACTCTCACACCAAAAATTATGCCAATTGGACTTTTTCAGCACAATTGCACTTGATTCACATCAAAATGCCGGCGCAGCTATGTCTATTTGGAAGCAGCAGCCATAATTGGTGACCCCAATGATGCTAGAATCATGGGAAAAATGCTGCATAGTGGGTTAAAAACAAGGCAATTGCCAAATTAGTACAGACAATGTAATTTTTTCTTACAATTTTTCCACTGGATTATTTGATCAAAAAGGATATTGAGTGCATTTTTCCCAATAATCGCTGGCAGATATGGTACATACAGTTTTTATTCCTTCTTAACTGAACTGATAAACTAATCATTATGTATAGTAGACTGTACATGGATAGTGGTTGGTATAATTGGGCAACCCAATAAGTGCCACAAAATTGTACTAAATAATTACTGGTATATATGTGGCATCTTAAATCATAAGTAGTTAAAACAAGTAACGCTGTTGTGTTTGTATTGCATAAACATTGTCTTTGTGCAGGAAATTTACAATATTATCTTGCAAAAAAAAAAAAAATAATATATATATATACATACACACACACACACACACACACACACACAAGACTACTGAGTAATCATTGCCGGTCCTAGGCTCCCCTCCCTGCAGGATTTCTCTGTGCAGATCGCATTTCATTTTAATAAAATCTATTTAGCCTTCCAAGGCACATCTGGAATTCTAGGTTTCGGGGTCTGCAGGGAGGTGAGAGCTGTAGATAACCCCTCAGTGACATTACTTCAGGCTATTAACCATTTCTTTGAGAAGGGCTCCTTATCATCTTGCAAAAAAGCAAGATAAGAAATTGGTGGTTTAAATGCAGTTCGCTGTTCAAATACGTGTAAATGTAACCGCCACCAATGATTAGAATGGACAAAGCCTTAGGGCTCTGGCACATGGGGAGATTAGTCGCCCTCGACAAATCTCCCTGTTCGCGGGTGACTAATCTCCCCAAAATGCCATCCCACCGGCGAAAATGTAAATCGCCAGTGGGATGGCATACGCGGCGGCGCGATTTACATTTTCGCCGGTGGGATGGCATTTTGGGGAGATCAGTTGCCCGCGAACAGGGAGATTTGTCGCGGCCGACTAATCTCCCTGTGTCAACGAGCCCTTAGGCTGATGTCCCACGGAGTGATTTAGTCGGCCACGATAGATCTCTGCTACCATGGGTGACTGATTACTCCGAAATACCATTCCACCAGCAACAAAGGCAATCGCAAGTGGAAAGGCCAATGTATTGCTTTGGTTTTCTGAAGTCGCGTGAAGTTTCCTGCAGGAGGAAACTTTGCACAACTTCCAAAACCGAAGCAATACATTGGCCTTTCCACTTGCGATTGCCTTTAGAAAAAGCCTTTGGGATGGGACTGTGGCTGTGGGAGACCAGGTATAGTAGGGAGAGATGGTGCCTATAGTAGCAGTGGGGGGATAATAGCCTCTGGGAAGGGACTGGGGCTGTGGGATAGCAGGTATAGTAGGGAGAGATGGTGCCTATAGTAGCAGTCGGGGATAATAGCCTCTGGGAAGGGACTGGGGCTGTAGTATAGTAGGTATAGTAGAGAAAGATGGTGCCTATAGTAGCAGTGGGATAATAGCCTCTGGGAAGGGACTGTGGCTGTAGGATAGTAGGTATAGTAGGGAGAGATGGTGCCTATAGTAGCAGTGGGATAATAGCCTCTGGGAAGGGACTGTGGGATAGCAGGTATAGTAGGGAGAGATGGTGCCTATAGTAGCAGTGGGATAATAGCCTCTGGGAAGGGACTGTGGCTGTGGGATAGCAGGTATAGTAGGGAGAGATGGTGCCTATAGTAGCAGTGGGGGGATAATAGCCTCTGGGAAGGGAATCTTCACCTCTTATCCCTCTTCACCCACTTATTGTACAGCGCTGTGGAATATGTTGGCGCTTTATAAATAAATGTTAATAATAATAATAGTAGGGAGAGATGGTTCCTATAGCAGCAGTGGGTATAATAGCCTCTGGGAAGGGTCTGTGGCTGTGGGATAGCAGGTATAGTAGGGAGAGATGGTGCCTATAGTAGCAGTGGGGGGATAATAGCCTCTGGGAAGGGACTGTGGCTGTGGGATAGCAGGTATAGTAGGGAGAGATGGTGCCTATAGTAGCAGTGGGATAATAGCCTCTGGGAGGGACTGTGGCTGTGGGATAGCAGGTATAGTAGGGAGAGACGGTGCCTATAGTAGCAGTGGGGGGATAATAGCCTCTGGGAAGGGACTGTGGCTGTGGGATAGCAGGTATAGTAGGGAGAGATGGTGCCTATAGTAGCAGTGGGGGGATAATAGCCTCTGGGAAGGGACTGTGGCTGTGGGATAGCAGGTATAGTATACAGCCACATGTGAGACATACTGTGTGATTTGCTATGCATTTGCTTTATTACATGTTATTGAATGAAAATGAGTTACTAATTATGGGGTGAATGTTACAGGTGTTGCGTACATGAATGTGCGTGCGCTTGTGTGTGTAAATGATGACCAGTACAGTCCGCTTGCTTCCAGGGGTTAAACCATCCTGCACAGGTAGAAGGAGAAAAGGGGAATGTTTCAATCCAAGGGGCATGGAGGGAGCAGTATTAGAAAGACAGGTTTGGAACAGCCTGGAGTTAATCACTTCCAGCGTGATGCGTAGACTCAGGTTTCTCCTTGTCCATTTGGCTAATGAGGTTGTTGGTGTATGCAATACAAGCCTCATTGATCTGTATCACTGAGCAATTCAGCGCCGCTCTGGAAATCCGCTCCAGCTTTCGGGATGATCTGCCAACCTGCAAACCCATGAAAACCTTCCTTGCCAGGTAATCTCCGAACAGTGGAACGGAGGAGACCAGCTGGTCGGAGAAACTTCTGGTATCAAAAAATCTGTTTTTCTGCAGCTTCAACACTACAGCAAAATAATTACACACGACACCTTGGCGCAGCCATCCCATTGGATATATAGAAAACATGGGGGGATGGGAATGTTTTAATTTTCAGATATCACCACCTTAACGAGAGAGAGAAATAAATTATAAATGAATCAAAATTAAGAAAAAAATTATTGCTGATTATTTGAATGTGAAATAGTTAGCAGATATTGGCTGTGTGTGCCAGTACCCATGTGGATTCAATGCTTATGGGTGCCTCGCGGTGCCTTACCCTTAAGGAACATCTCCCTAGTCAGAGTTGGCCATGCTTTAAAATGCAAGTTTCTCCATGGATCAACTTGCCTGGCAATTTAACATGCCAAGGTCCATGGGTCACATTACATTAACATTTATTTATAAAGCGCCAACATATTCCACAGCGCTGTACTATAAGTGGGTTTCATACATTGGACATACAGAGTAACATATAAAGCAACATGAATCCCTTCATGAAATTTTATGGCCACAGCCTGCTCAAGGGCCACATACACTTCTTTGTTGAACATCATGTTATTATGATCCGACCCTCAAAGATGTTGCGTATGGAATACCTGGTCTGCTATGAAGAAAATGTTGAAAAACACTGTCCTCAGAAAAGAATGAACCTCTCAAAATAAATGTCTGGTTTAAACCACCCCAGGGCTAGCTAGTTTTCTTCCTTTGGCAAGTCTTCCAGGCACATATATAGCAGGACAGGAATACAGAATATGATTTTATTGCATATAACTGCATTTGGGACCTTTATCAAGGGGTTTTCCCCAATACAGTGGGCACTTAGGGATGTCTCTAGGGCTCATTTACCAAAAAATGGCTAAATGTGCATATGGGCACAAAGTTTATACTGCCTTGGTGCTTGCCCCAGTGGAATATACCTGTTGCACACAATTAATATAGTTTACTTAGATTTTTCTACTAGAAATCTCAATGAATACTATGCTAAACTGACAAGAGGGTAATGGGATGAAAGCTTTCATAAGTAGCTTGTGGTCTGTGAAGGCTATGACACATGCCATCCCACCGGCTAGAATGTAAATCACCGGTGGGATGGCATACGCGGCGCCGCGATTTGCCGAAGCTGCTGAAGGTGCTTTGAGAGGAAACTTTGGCGACTTTGGCAAATCGCGGCACCGTGTATGCCATCCCACTGGTGATTTACATTCTAGCCGGTGGGATGGCATTGCGGGGAGATTAGTCGCCCGCAACAAGGGAGATTTGTCATGCCGCGACTAATCTCCCCATGTGTCACAGCCCTAAGAGGTACTTCACCTATTTGTTCATAGTATAAAGATTTGTAACAGCTGAGACCTCATATATTTAAATTATCCAACCAATATATATATAACATTACTGTATTATTCATACTGTATATAGCAGCATAAAGTAAGAGGATACAAGCACAATGCAAAAAATTCTAACATATCTACAAATAGTTTATATATATTGTGTGTTGTTCTATATGTGTGGTGCAGGGGCTAGTTAAGTAGAGGGGACACATTGCCCATTCCGGCAGAGGGTCAGATATCTTGAAAGGAAATGTGTAGAACAAGGGGACATTAGGGACCAAGATCAGCTAGGAAGAGGGAAGAGAGGAGAGAGGAGAGCTGCAATTTGCACCTGTTGCAATTTGACTGGCGTATGGCTTAACCAATCATCAAGCTGTCAGAGGAGTGTCAAAGAAAACCTTAGATATGTGACCCATATAGGCTCTTCCTGATAAAGTCAATTGTGACAGAGATTTTCAAACATGCGTGAAAAGAGACGCAAACACACACTCCTTAGGGGCAGATGTATCAAAATGAGCTCACTGCAACAAAAGTCACCCACTTTCAGTTAATTCCTATTTCTGATTTTTAGAAGCATATTTATCAATAGGTGAAAGTTACGGGCCCATTTACTAATGTCTGTACTTTTTTTCCTTTTCAAGAATCATGGTTTTTAGCACTAAAAATTGGGTATTATAATTATAATTAAACAAAAACTCCAAAAATTTGTGATTTATTAAGCAAAAAACAAAGAAAGAAGACAAAACTATCATCTAAGAGCTGTCGAGGTCACGTAGAAGTCAATGGGAGCCGTTGTAGGGACACTGCAACACTTTTTATTTAATTTGTGGTTTTTGGGCGTTTTAGTTTGTAAGTGCACAAAAATCTTTCTGAAAATGAAAACTTTACGTTCTTTTGGGTTTCATTCCAGTTTTCATTCCTTTGTGTTTTTTATATTGGATCTTTTAATAAATTACTAGATATTCATGGTTTTAGTGGAAGTAAAAAAAAAAACTTCTAAAACCACTAAAATCAGAATGTTGATAAATCTACCTCCTAGAGTTCACCATTTCAGAAATATGCTTCTTAATAAAAGTGGGTGAGTTTTTCTGTATTTTGATAAATCTGCAAATTCATTAAAGTACGAATCCGAATCATGAAAACCGATAGTTTCTAATGTTTGGAAAAGTCACGAAAATTCAGTTCATTTGAATACAAAGATTTCGTACTTACGATCAGTAAATCTTTCCGAAATTTTCATATTGAAACAATCGTTTGCGAATGGCGATCCGATAGTCACAAAATTTTCGTATCCAAACGGCGGGAAAACCTTTCTGACTTTTAACCTTCAATGCCTGATTTTGGAAGTCTATTATAGGGCTCAATGGCACTCTGCAGCTCCAACCCGGCCCAAGGAAAGTCTCCCATAGGGCTCAATGGCACTCTGCAGCTCCAACCCGGCCCAAGGAAAGTCTCCCATAGGGCTCAATGGCACTCTGCAGCTCCAACCCGGCCCAAGGAAAGTCTCCCATAGGGCTCAATGGCACTCTGCAGCTCCAACCCGGCCCAAGAAAAGTCTCCCATAGGGCTCAATGGCACTCTGCAGCTCCAACCCGGCCCAAGGAAAGTCTCCCATAGGGCTCAATGGCACTCTGCAGCTCCAACCCGGCCCAAGGAAAGTCTCCCATAGGGCTCAATGGCACTCTGCAGCTCCAACCCGGCCCCAGGAAAGTCTCCCATAGGGCTCAATGGCACTCTGCAGCTCCAACCTGGCCCAAGGAAAGTCTCCCATAGGGCTCAATGGCACTCTGCAGCTCCAACCCGGCCCAAGGAAAGTCTCCCATAGGGCTCAATGGCACTCTGCAGCTCCAACCCGGCCCAAGGAAAGTCTCCCATAGGGCTCAATGGCACTCTGCAGCTCCAACCTGGCCCAAGGAAAGTCTCCCATAGGGCTCAATGGCACTCTGCAGCTCCAACCTGGCCCAAGGAAAGCCTCCCATAGGGCTCAATGGCACTCTGCAGCTCCAACCTGGCCCAAGGAAAGTCTCCCATAGGGCTCAATGGCACTCTGCAGCTCCAACCCGGCCCAAGGAAAGCCTCCCATAGGGCTCAATGGCACTCTGCAGCTCCAACCTGGCCCAAGGAAAGTCTCCCATAGGGCTCAATGGCTAAGGTGTGTTTGTTGCACACAGGGAAGGCTAAGGTGGCAGAAGGGGTTGGGGAGGAGGAACCATACCAAAAAAAGTTGTGCTCAACACAAAAATTAGTATCTTTTCTAAAGTTTACAACTTTTGCGTATTTTTTGCTATATTTTTGTCAATTTGCGCAACTTTTTCGTACTTTGTGCGTCAAAATCGTATTGTCGCAATGAGTATGAAAGTTTCAGATTCATTCAAGCTTCAGTATCGTGACTTTCCTTGGGCCAGGTTGGAGCTCCCATAGGGCTCAGTGGCACTCTGCAGCTCCAACCCGGCCCAAGGAAAGTCTCCCATAGGGCTCAATGGCACTCTGCAGCTCCAACCCGGCCCAAGGAAAGTCTCCCATAGGGCTCAATGGCACTCTGCAGCTCCAACC
Source organism: Xenopus tropicalis (assembly GCF_000004195.4). NCBI lineage: Eukaryota > Metazoa > Chordata > Amphibia > Anura > Pipidae > Xenopus > Xenopus tropicalis. The sequence goes on from NC_030681.2 coordinate 128,332,892, forward strand.
CGGCCCAAGGAAAGTCTCCCATAGGGCTCAATGGCACTCTGCAGCTCCAACCCGGCCCAAGGAAAGTCTCCCATAGGGCTCAGTGGCACTCTGCAGCTCCAACCTGGCCCAAGGAAAGTCTCCCATAGGGCTCAATGGCACTCTGCAGCTCCAACCCGGCCCAAGGAAAGTCTCCCATAGGACTCAATGGTACTCTGCAGATCCAACCCGGCCCAAGGAAAGTCTCCCATAGGGCTCAATGGTACTCTGCAGCTCCAACCTGGCCCAAGGAAAGTCTCCCATAGGGCTCAATGGCACTCTGCAGCTCCAACCCGGCCCAAGGAAAGTCTCCCATAGGGCTCAATGGCACTCTGCAGCTCCAACCCGGCCCAAGGAAAGTCTCCCATAGGGCTCAATGGCACTCTGCAGCTCCAACCCGGCCCAAGGAAAGTCTCCCATAGGGCTCAATGGCACTCTGCAGCTCCAACCCGGCCCAAGGAAAGTCTCCCATAGGGCTCAATGGCACTCTGCAGCTCCAACCCGGCCCAAGGAAAGTCTCCCATAGGGCTCAATGGCACTCTGCAGCTCCAACCTGGCCCAAGGAAAGCCTCCCATAGGGCTCAATGGCACTCTGCAGCTCCAACCCGGCCCAAGGAAAGCCTCCCATAAGGCTCAATGGCACTCTGCAGCTCCAACCCGGCCCAAGGAAAGCCTCCCATAGGGCTCAATGGCACTCTGCAGCTCCAACCCGGCCCAAGGAAAGTCTCCCATAGGGCTCAATGGCACTCTGCAGCTCCAACCCGGCCCAAGGAAAGCCTCCCATAGGACTCAATGGCACTCTGCAGCTCCAACCTGGCCCAAGGAAAGTCTCCCATAGGGCTCAATGTCACTCTGCAGCTCCAACCCGGCCCAAGGAAAGCCTCCCATAGGGCTCAATTGCACTCTGCAGCTCCAACCCGGCCCAAGGAAAGTCTCCCATAGGGCTCAATGGCACTCTGCAGCTCCAACCCGGCCCAAGGAAAGTCTCCCATAGGGCTCAATGGCACTCTGCAGCTCCAACCCGGCCCAAGGAAAGTCTCCCATAGGGCTCAATGGCACTCTGCAGCTCCAACCTGGCCCAAGGAAAGCCTCCCATAGGGCTCAATGGCACTCTGTAGCTCCAACCCGGCCCAAGGAAAGTCTCCCATAGGGCTCAATGGCACTCTGCAGCTCCAACCTGGCCCAAGGAAAGTCTCCCATAGGGCTCAATGGCACTCTGCAGCTCCAACCCGGCCCAAGGAAAGCCTCCCATAGGGCTCAATTGCACTCTGCAGCTCCAACCCGGCCCAAGGAAAGTCTCCCATAGGGCTCAATGGCACTCTGCAGCTCCAACCCGGCCCAAGGAAAGTCTCCCATAGGGCTCAATGGCACGCTGCAGCTCCAACCCGGCCCAAGGAAAGTCTCCCATAGGGCTCAATGGCACTCTGCAGCTCCAACCCGGCCCAAGGAAAGCCTCCCATAGGGCTCAATTGCACTCTGCAGCTCCAACCCGGCCCAAGGAAAGTCTCCCATAGGGCTCAATGGCACTCTGCAGCTCCAACCCGGCCCAAGGAAAGTCTCCCATAGGGCTCAATGGCACTCTGCAGCTCCAACCTGGCCCAAGGAAAGTCACGATACCGAAGCTTTAATGAATCTGAAACTTCTGTACTCATTGCGGCAAATACGATTTTGTCGCATAAATTGTTGCGCAAATTGTTGCAAAGTACGAAAAAGTTGCGCAAATGAAAGAAAAAGCGCAAAAAATACGCACAGTATGAACACTTAGAAAAAATATGAATATTTTGTATTCGGACTCAATCGTACTTTGATAAATGTGCCCCTTAAATTTGATAAAATTGCTCCTAAGAACTTCTCAGTGCCTTTTAATCTTATTACATTTTACGACAGGGGCTGGCAGGCAACCTTTCCATATCTGCTGAACTACAGCTCCAGTAGTATTGACAGTATGAATTTTAGTTCAGCAATGGCTGGATAGCAAGCAGTATAGTAATTCCCCTACTATTAGTAGTTACATACTGGGTTGAAACATATACACTGGGTCAGTTTGAGTTCAGTGATACAGAACTTGTAGTTATAGGGGATTCTGCCTGCTGAGCTTGCAATCACAGGAATCTAAATGCTGAATGTAATACTCCTGCTCTCCCCTGGAATGTGCTATCCGTGCTGGCGTGTCCCGTCTGAGAAGGTGCGAGGAGCCTCCTTGTCAGCACATGCAGGGAAATCAGGGGTTCTAATCCCAAAGACACGCACCACAACACAGAGACAATACAGGCAGACGGATGGCAGCTCAACCCACATCTCACACATTAGACAAACCCCCAACACCCCACCCGCCATCCCCTAGGAGCACACAAAGGTAGCAGTGCAGAAACCTTCACTTGCACGGCCGTACAGGAGTGAAAGGAAGGGGTGCTGCCGGTGGGACAAGCAGGACTACTTTGCAAAAGAGGGTGGTTACATAATAGGCCTTTTTTGGAATCTTTTAAATAAAGGAGGGCCTAAATAGAAAGACAAGGAATAAAAAAAACAATAAAATTATAGCCTCACAGAGCAATAGTTTTTCTAAGTCATTCTATAACATACTATGACTAGAAACGATTTGCCTGCTCGGAGATGGCACAAACCATTATAACCTATGGCAATAACTGGTTCTTATTTTCCAGGATTCTGTACAAATTTCTATGCAATGAATAGTCTTATAATGGGGAAGGTTTCACTCCAGAATTTATTTTTTATTTCTTTTCTTGTTAGAGATAGGGTTAAACAAATACCGGGCTGGATATGCTGGAGGGGAGGTGGGTGAGGTAAGGGAGTGGGGTGGTAACGCAAGGACCTGGGTGAGGGTAAAGGTTGAGCCAATGACATAGGTAGGTGGCTTTGGGGGTGGACCTTGGATGGATCACAGTGAAAAGATCACAGAGAAGGTGTATAATAACTTAAATTAGAGTGGGAATTGGGGTGGATCAGAGTTTAAATGGGCAGGCCAGAGGCAGAATGAAAGGGAACATTCAATTCATCTGTAATTTTAGCTACTCAGTTTTAAATTCACTTTCTATTCACTACAGAAGGGTTCCTGGGGCTGTATTTATCAGCTGATAAACCTGCACCTAAAAACCATATATAAATGATGCAACAGAGCTATGGATTTCCCCTCTGGCCAACTCTGTGTTCAGTATTTGATTCGTGTTAAAAAGGTCCTACAGCAGAATGACTTGCCCAGGGCACCATAATTTATAGTTTACCAATTACAGGTGGGATCAGGTCCAGACTTGGATTCAAAATATTACCTGGCATTTCAAGTACACAGAGGCCCAAACAGCCCCACCAGTCCACTATATAGCATGGTATCTTAAAGCAGCTCCTCTAACATTTGCCAAAATCCACAGATTGCCAGTTTAGGCCTGGGTAAGATGATAGAAGCCACAGAGAAGACTGATCAGCAGCTAACAATATAGACACAGCACGTTATGAGACCCCCATAAGCATATATGTGTGTGTATTTGATACTGTATATTTCCCCTGAGTATAATGGACCCAGCAGTGTATACACATGGTTACAATGTGGCATTACAGGGGTGCCAGCGGGGTGGTAACAACAAAGAGACTGGAGGAACTGAGATCTAAATGAGTACCTTGCTGCTATACAGCACAACCAGCAGCATCTCAGAGGGATCAGTTCTAAGCAGAACCAGGGGATGCTCCGCTAATCCCCAGAACCCGAGCTTCTCTCCAATCAAGATGACATTTCAGAGATGGAACTGAAGCAGAAAATTCAAGTCCTGAAAATCTACATGGAGATTAGAGAGGAATCTGTACTTGTACACTCTTTCATTGCCAGAATGGCCATTCCAGCCAGTATAACCATTCACAGAGCATAGAAATCATTACACAGAGTTCTTCCAGGCTTCATTATTACGGCAATGAGACACACTAATTACATGCAGATAATCAGATTAATTATACAATATTAGTGCATAGTTTTTGAAGAGACAGAACCCAAAGGGATAAACAGATACTGCTTTCATTTGCAATTACATTTTCAAATAACTTTAAACCAGTTTAAAGTTCGATATTAATGTACATTGAAAAGTTGTTAAAATTTCGCTATGCAAAAATTCAAAAACTGTTTTTGTGTTGAGTTCCCCTTTAAATTGTTTCAGCTTACATAACAACTATGGAAAAGGGAATTTAAAGAAAGAAAAGAAGGAATAAAAGCAAGGCAAGGCAGAACTCTTTCATCTCCCTCTGCACAAATGAGCTAGTTTGAGTACTTAACCATTAACTGACAATATTTTTGTAATCTTATGAGGGGGTCACCAGAGGATCACAATGCCCTCTTAAGCCACCCAGCGTTGCCATATTTTATCATATTGCTTTGGGCAGCTTGGTGATCTTGGTAAGTGGCACATTCCAATATGCTGAGACAATATGATGAGTTCATAAGTGTTTTAGGTATGGCCTGGTGTATTTGTAAAGGATCATATGGATAGACATATTTAATATTCTGAACTGTGCCAGCAGAGGGAAGTAGACTTTTAAAGTTGTCCACAGAAGTTTGCCATTGCTGAAGTGTCAGTGACACCGCACAGGCTCAATAGGGGCTTTCTTTAATGACTTGGAGGAGGGCACTGAAAGCAATGAATCTGTATAAAGTATTTATCAGTACAGGTATGGGAATGCATATCTGTAATCCCATTATCCAGAAAGCTCCAAATTAGGAATGGCCATCTTCCATAGACTTAATTTAAAACAAATAATTCAATTTTCTTTTTAAATTATTTCCTTTTTCTTTGTAGTAATAAAACAGTACATTGTACTTGATCCCAACTAAGATATAATTAACCTTTATTAGATGCAAAACAATCCTACTGGATTTTTAAATGATTTTTTAGTAGATTTAAAATATCGTGATCCAAATTATGGAAAGATCCCTTTTCAGGAAAGCCCCAGGTTCCGAGTATCCTGGATATCAGGCCCCATACCTGTATATGAATGACAAGAAATGGCCTTTAGATTGCATGTTTTTTGGAGCAGAGTCCTCCTGTTTGATAATTTGACACACAAATGTCAGTAATGAAGAGATATTCCTGGCAAAATCTGACAACTTTAACAAAGCGTGTCTTGGAGGCAGAGAGGCAGTAAGTGTGTCCCTAGCAGGCACAGCACACAATTGCCCCTGGGCACGCTGAGTGGCTGCTAGTGCAACATGTGAGCAGTTTGTGTATTCACACCGTGCTGGGTATATGTCCTGTCATGCTGAACGTTAAAGGATCTATCTCCTGTCACAGTCCAGTGAGTGTCAGTTTTGCACTTATGCACTTCTGGACACTTATCACACCTCTCGGTACCTTCAGGGCATATGGGGGAAAGAGTGCAGGCACTGAGCTCACAATGAACTTTATCATGTATATTCATTTAGAGAGCAATGTGTCTTCACTCCTGTATATTTGGGGAAATACATGCTCTCTGTAGTCAAATAGCAACATGATGCATAGTGAGACGGAGTAAACGATGGGCTGGCTTTATGCACGCCGGCATTAGCAGCACACACATTACATATGAGTGATGATTCGGCCACCTTCATTCACAACAACAGCAAAATTCACATCCTTATTTCAGTCTTTTTGTAGCATTTGTAATGATTTACATAACATACAAGTAAGAAAAAAGCTCTGAATTACAGGAAGGCCATCTCCCATAAAAGCAAATAATGTAAAACTTTCAAAATTATTTCCCTTTTCTCTATAATAATAATAAAACAGTACCTTGTACTTGATTCCAACCAATATATAATTATTTCTTACTGGAGGCAAAACAATCCTAGTAGGTTTATTTAAAGTTTAAATGATTGATTAGTAGACTTGATGTATGGTCACCCAAATTATGGAAAAATGTCTTATTTGGAAAACCCCCAGATACAGATCATTCTAGATAACAGGTTCCATACCTGTATGGGGAATAATGTACTTCCTATTGTAAAATATAAAGTTCCAGAAGAGAAGTTCCATGGCCATATAAAGGCATAAGGCCAAGATAATATTCTCATTTTTTACAAGTAGGGAAAACATTATTTTTTAGTAATAAACAAGTTTCAGTGATTAATGTGACAGAAATTACATTACTATTACGATTATAACTTCCCATAAGATATAATGATTTTGCTTTAGTTGCCTGTAGAATAAATGCTTTAGCTTCCCATTGGGTATAATGCTTTAGTTTCTCATTGGGTATAATGCTTTACCTTTCCATTGAGTATATTTCTTTAGCCTCCCATAGAATATAATGATTTACCTTCTCTAGAATAAAATGATTTTGCCACCTATAGGCTTTAGCCTTCCACTAAATATAATGATTTAACTTCTATAAGATATAATGGTTTAGTTTCCCATAACACACAATAAGTTTGCCTCTTATAAGATATACAGCTTTATATTCCATAGGATATAATGCTTCAGGTTGCCATAGGATCCAGTGCTTTAGTCTTTCATAGGATATAATGATGTAGCTACCCATAGGATATAATGCTGTAGCCTTCCCTAGGGTATAATATTGTAGCTCCCATAAGGTAGAATGATGTAAATAATGCTTAGAAAATATTTACCAAAATCATGCATAAGGGATTTTATAATGTATAATGTATAATAACCTTACCAAGTTTGAAACTTTTACTATTGAAATGGTTTTAAAATTGACACATATATTATACATGGTTTCTAAATAGGTGTGTATAAGTACACTTATGGGAACTGTACCTTGTAGATCTCTGTTTAATTGCCACTACCTGTACCCATTAATAGCTGAAAGCTGTCATCATTACAGTTTGACAACAGCCATCCACTTTACACATATAAAGGGGCTCTAAAAACAAAAATAAAGTGTCCCCTGCCTCTAACCTTGCTGTTTCCTATGCCCTTCCTGAAAGACAGGTACTGCACCACTGCAAGTAAACATTTTTTAAAGTCCGTTCTTTGGTTCTACCCAAGTTCATTACTGAGGTATACAGCATTATACATCTCTGCATCATACATATTCATAAATATACAGACATGTTCATATTGAACATACTGAAGTGATAAATAGTCCAAGTCACCAGCCCTCCTCCCTATTTCATTTGCCCCTGGCTATGTACGGGGCAGGGGTCACTCTGTTTGGCTGTTACCTGCGCACAGGTGGGTGCCTGCATTGTCCCTAAGTGTCAGATGCAAGAGGAGGCGGAGGTTCTTCCTTAGTTGACAAGTGTTTGAAGTTAACGTTGCACTTTCCTGTAATGTTACACCTGGTTCTAATCTCTTAAACCCACTCTTATCCCAACAATCTGCCCCATTAAGGCAAAGGCCCAGGATGTGACGCTCAGAGCACAGGAGCAATTAGCAGAAGAGATATTGATATAATGATCAGCACAGTTTGTACACGCAGAAGGGAAGGTGTGAAACATTCCCAGGGCAAGAAAAATGTTGCTTTTTTGCTATTTTTAGCAATGGGAAAAATGTAAGATGATTGCTGTTTCTTTAATTGCACCCCATAAGGCCTGGAGGGATCTTTAATACCTATTTGACAGTGTCCTCTTTTAAATTAGGCCAGAACAATGTATCATTGGGAATATCTTCATGCATGACGTATGTCACATCTGCACCCTCCAGCTGTTCATAAACTACAACTCCCAGCACCCGCTGATAGCCAGCTCTAGGCACACAGATGAGAAATAACTAACATAAATGCACAAATGATCTAGCAATTATACAGAGAAGGAATGAATCTGTCTTTATACCAATGTCCTGTCTAAGGCCAGTAGCCCTGAGTAGATCCTCTTACTGCCCATCCCATGCTCCATACATTACACAGTGTGGGAATATATAGAGCTGCTGTCACTCTCCCATAGCAGCCAATCAGAAATTAAGTCTAAAAATGTCAAACACAGCAACATATTGTCTGGCTGCCATGGTTACTGCCCTAGGTGAAAATTTATACCTTTTTCCTGAATTCCCCTAACTGGGTAACACTAATAGGTTCCAGCGCTAATATCATCATATCTTACATCAAAGGTTTCATAAAACTGCAATATAGTACAGTATATAACACTTGTATGGAAAGGCCATAGATTCTAGTACAGGTACGGGTCCTGTTATCCAGAATGCTCGGGACCTGGGGTTTTCCGGATAAGGGATCTTTCCGTAATTTGGATCTCCATAACTTGTCTGCTAAAAATAATTTAAATATTGAATAAACCCAATAAGATTATTTTGCCTCCAATAAGGGGTAATTATATCTTAGTTGGGATCAAGTACAGGTACTGTTTTATTATTACAGAGAAAAGGGAATCATTTAACCATTAAATAAACCCAATAGGGCTGTTCTGCCCCAATAAGGGGTAATTATATCTTAGTTGGAATCAAGTACAGGAACTGTTTTATTATTACAGAGAAAAGGGAATCATTTAACCATTAAATAAACCCAATAGGGCTGTTCTGCCCCCAATAAGGGGTAATTATATCTTAGTTGGGATCAAGTACAGGTACTGTTTTATGAATACAGAGAAAAAGGAAATTATTTTTAAAAATTAAAATTATTTGCTTATAATGGGAGATGGCCTTTTCATAATTCGGAACTTTCGGGATAACAGGTTTCTGGATAAGGGATCCCATACCTGTATCAGATTTATACATTACAGTGTTTCCCTGATTATCTGTTTTGTGTCTTTCTTTCTGGAAATATTGATGAACACAGTTCTGCTTGTTTACAGCAAGCCACTACAAATACTATAGTTACATGGTTCTTTAAGTGCACACAGTTTTTAGCATTAAGTATATGTAGCCCACAGCAAGATATTTAAATCCTCGTTCCCCCCCAAGGACAGTATCTTGGATAGAAGTGAAAATTGTGATAATGGCCTTATTAGCGGTACAATATTCCCAGTACACCTGGATAACTGTGCACCAAAGGGAAAACAGGCCTGCCCCAACCTGTAACCCCTTCACACACATCCAACCATGACAGATCCTTCCGGGGCCCATCCTGCATAGAGATTAACCTGCATGCCTCATTTCACTGGCCCTAGTCAACTGATTCAAGGGGCATATCTACAAGGGCTGTAATGCTGTCAGAGGAATCAAAGCACCTGCCCAAATGACCTGTCCGATCTAATACTGCTATTACAGGACATACAAATGTGCAAAGACAGGATTAGTTGTGCCTGGTCCAGTGCAAATGAAATTGTCAGTTTTGCAGAGACGACCTTATGAAAGCTAGATGTATAAATACAGATCTGATTTCTGGGGAAAAGTTTTGCTTGAATTCAAGCAAGAAAGATAAGTTATATAATTTCAGAAGATGGCAGTGTGCTCTAATGCCAGGAGCTCTATGCACATGAAGAAATGCAGTGGACATGCTTGTATATAAATTTATAGAGAAACCTTGACTGCTGCCTGCTTTCCCCTATTAAAGCAACCTAAACCTTGACTGCTGCCTGCTTTCCCCTATAAAAGCAACCTAAAGCCTGACAGCTGCCTGCTTTCCCCTATAAAAGCAACCTAAAGCTTGACTGCTGCCTGCTTTCCCCTACAAAAGCAACCTAAAGCTTGACTGCTGCCTGCTTTCCCCTGCAAAAGCAACCTAAAGCTTGACTGCTGAATGCTTTTCCCTATAAAAGCAACCTAATGCTTGACTGCTGCCTGCTTTTCTCTATAAAAGCAACCCAAAGCTTGACTGCTGTCTGCTTTTCCCTATAAAAGCAACCTAAAACTAGACTGCTGCCTGCTTTTCCCTATAAAAGAAACCTAAAGCTTGACTGCTGCCTGTTTTCCCCTATAAAAGCAACCTAAATGCATTAACATCAATAGTGAGTTACAATTAGACATTCAAATGGCTGCAATGCTGAAATCAGGTCTCTGGCATGACATATGTGATATAATGATCATTTTGATCATGTCAGTGTCCCTTAAAAGGGGGTGCTGCTGGGCTATTTTAAAATAAAGCAAATTAAGTGGCTTAAGTCAGAGTCCTTCTTGGGGTCCGGACATCACACCTGCAGTTGCATGCTAGCCTTAGCCAACATGTGAGTGTTAAACTAATTCTGCAGAATGTGGTGATTGAGGAGAAGGAGATGGGGTCCAGGCCCAGGTAAGTGGTGCACATTATTGGGGAATGAGGCTTTTATATTTTCTTTCTAACTCCATTGTGTAATAAGAAAAACTTAACCTAGTTCCTAGAGACATGGAGCTCAATACTGGGCAAATTTGCCTCTGGGTAGTAACTCATAGCAACCAATTAATGACTGACTTTTTTGCAGCCAATGAATGCAACAATTTGCCCAGTGTTAATAATGCCACTCCTGGCATTCAGTTGCCTGCAGAGGGAGGGCCTATCTTTCCGGGAGGAGTGGGTTGTTTTAGTTATGTTTAAAAACTTTGATTAAAAGGTAAAATTATACAAAGTTTCAAAATCTTTTGCATTGAGCTTTGTCTTAAATAGATGTGCCCAAATTTCCATGATTCTGTATGTAAAGGCCATTGTGCAAAGCGATATTGTAGTCAGCCAAGAGCTGGCAAATAGTACTGGACGAATGCAACCTATCAGCACCTGGTAAAGCCCAAAGCAAGATCTGATCCCCCCCATGAAACTATATGGTGAAAAAAGACAGAATGCCAAATATGTGGCGAATGCAACACTTGAGGAATGACCCCCCGTGAGTGGAGAATAATACTCAGTGGCGGATGAATAAAGCTATCTGCCGTTGCAGAGTTCTATGAAATTGTGAGCAGCGCACATCTATTTGGCTAATAGGATTCACCTGTCAGAAATCTCTCTAAGATGTTCTTAACTGCAGATGGAATTCATCTCCGTCTGTCACCACGTATTAGTTTGAGTAATGCAGACAGTAGAGTTTGATGGCAGATAAACAATTGGGCTATATAAACTTCCTATTATTCGATCAACCTAAAGACTTCAGATCTCTTTCATCCCGAAGACTCTGTTATATCTAACCCAGGCCAATGCTGCTTTGTGTATTGTTTTTACCCGTATCACTAGTAGGTTATTCCATGTATTATATACTTTCAGAGCTGTCTTCTTAATAGCCTGATATTATGGGATTTTAACTTTCTCTATGGGGCTCCCCTGTAGACAAAGAATACTATGGCTTAGAACCTTTCATATAGGGCTGACTGAAATGAACCTTCAGGCCCTATGACTTTACATGGTCCATAAATCCATATTTGACTTCATGTTATGGACTTGAGTTCCTTGGTCTTTAAATATCCCACTAGGTAATAACCCACTACATGAAGGCAACACAGCCTAGATGTAAATACCTACAAAAGGCATGGAATATTTAAATAGCATATAAACTCTTTAGAATAAATCTCTTGGGTGTATTTATTAACATTGGATACAAACATCACTGGTGATATTGCCCATAGCAACCAATTAGATGTTTGCTTTTGTTTTCCAACTTGTAGGCGCCTGTTCAAATCTAAGTGTTGATTGGTTGCTATGGCAACATTACTGGTATTATTTGTCTCAAATGTTTATAAATACACCCCTGCATGTATTCTTTGTGTTCCTTCCTACAGTGCTGCCTAATATTTCTGCATAAATATGACTTAAACATGTCTTGTATTTCACAAACTAGATAATGAGAACCCAATTTAAAAAATAGTTGTTTGTTATTGTTATTTATTGAGGAAAATCATCCACAGTTATATACTGTATTTGTGTGCGGCACAAGTATGTGACCCTTTGCCTTCAGTGACTGGTGCCCTCCTTGGACTTCTTTGTTATTTGTGGAACTTCAGCACATAGGGTCTAAATTACTTTAGCAGCCAGGCAGTGGTTTAAATGAAAGACTGGAATATAAATAGGAGACAATATAGGTGGGATTCCTCACATGAACTGCCCACTTCAGCTTCTTTCACAACATTTAGGATATTGTTAATGATTAATGCCAGGACTTTGACTTGGGTATTCTAAAATATATATGGCCCCTACGGTTTTAAATCCCTACAGGTTCAGTTCCCTTTGCTGGGCGGAAGGGAATGTATGTAAGTAAGTTCATCTACATATGTATGCTATTGGCTAGCAGGGATGGTGACCATTTCCTGCCTCACTTTGGTATAGTGCTGGGAAAGGAGAGGCACCTTCCTGTTTGCTTCCACCCACACCAGGGTGGGTGTGTGCTGTGAGCCCACGGCATGGGCCCAGGCCCAGTTGAAGTCGGGGAACAGGGCCCCGTGAATGAGGCATTAGATAGTGGCAGGTGTAGCTCCCTTTATAGTACACTCTAGGGGTGTAAGGCAGTTAGGGCTGAGCTAGAAAGAGCAGTTCTGAGCTCCTACATAGGACTGGCAGGACCTGTAGTGTAGGGATCCAAGTGGATAGGGAATCAGGATAGAGAATTCCCTGAGGGGATCCACTAGGGTGTGTGGCAGAGGTGAAGTGAGATTCCTGCCAGTCTGCCAGCAGGGGAGTGTCAGTCTGTATTATACTCTGTATGTCGTGTTGCCTGTACCACTGGCCCCTAAGAAGCTGTATTGTGAGTAAACCCTGTGGATGTTAAATAAACACTTATTATTTTGTTGTTTGCAAGAAGCTCTGGCACCCTCTGTTTTTATTTTTTCTGCATAGCAGCAAGAGAGGTGTAGTTGCACAACACCCTCACCTTTCTCTTCCACTTAGCGAAGGCCCATTCAGGGTAAGAGTACAGTGTAACCCATGTTCTACGGGTACTAGTCTGGGAAGGCAGTTATTGAGCTGAAACAGAGGTTACAATTAACTTGCTTCTGCTATAACCATTCTTTGGTAGATCAGCTGTGTGTTTAGGGCTACTCACTTGCTACGTGACCCACTTTCTCTTGAGCTTCAGTTCTAAGATAGACATAAGTTTTAAGATGATATAATTGCCATCTCATTATCTAGTTTTAACACTTGCATGAAAAAGAGAGCAGATCATTTTAGGTAATTTTCATGCAGGACTAATAAAAAAGGGTTTAGATAATTTATATATTGAGTGCTAAACAGTGCTAAAATATGGAAAGGTCCAGGGAGTCTGTGGGCCAAACAGTTGGGTACTTAGTGATTTGACCATGCAAGCAGATTGCCCAATAGCAGATTGGGCATGGATGAGTATAACTGGTAACATCAGGTTATGCCCTAAAATGTCCTTATTAATACTACGTCTTCTGTATATAAACTGTAAATATAATAATTGCAGACTCCTGTATCTCTAATAGTAATATTGGTAGTGATTTTTCAAACAGGTAAATGTTTAAGGCTCCGGGTACAGCAGCTTCAAAACTACTGCTCTGACATAAAGTTGTTTTCTGTTGATAAAGGCCCTAATGTGGCCGAAACATTGGATGTACAGATGCAATAATTAAAGATTTTTTCATCTCACTACAATAGGAGTGCAAGTCCTTCTGAATTGTTATGTATCATGTATTGATCCAGCACCCACAATATTCCAAGCCCAGTTCAGAGTGCAGCTGAATCAACAGACCTATATATACATATAAAATAAGATATCATTCATCCTTATTGGAAGCAATAAACAAAATCATGAGTACTTTTCTGGCAGTGCTACATAACAAGAGCAGTGGAGGCTCAACCTAACCTAAGCCACTGAGGGGCAGAGATCTTGGCTAGTGGATGGCTGTGGGATGTAACATGGGTACTGACTGGCTGTGCAATGGGAGAGGTAAGCACCACACAAGATACACTTAGGCACACCAGTGTAATGAATAGTTCTAGGAGCAAGGCAAGTCAGAATACCAGTAAGGCCCCAATAGTAATTAATAAAAAAACAACAAAACTCATCAGATTGCAGAAATGAAGTGCAGTTATTGCCAGGATGCGCACACTAGACACCAAACTTGGGCAAATACATAGGACTGTGCAAAGTAACATGGAAAAAAGAATGTTTGTACTGTGTAGCATTGGTAGAAGGAGGGGGCAGTGCAACACAATGCTCTGCTCTCTGAGATAAGGAATATGGGGGCTCAGCCTCAAGAGTATGGGGAGTATGGGGGGCTCATCCTCCTTACTTTGTCTGTAGTTCTGGACAAATATTTCTTCTACTTTTCTTCTTTGAAGATGAAGCCCAGACACCAAATATCTTCTTACCTAATGCTGTTCAAAATAACAACAAACTACATTATATCCAGAGGAGCACAAGGACACATAGAAATAGCTTAAGGGTTATACCCCCTTCAAAATCACACCTTTCTAATGGCAAGAGTTGATGAAGAAGTTGATAAAATGGAGACTAATGTATAGATTCTATGTGACTGATACAAATGCAGGCACTGATAGACAGACGCATTTCCTATAGGGCAGCGGAAAGGGGACTCCTAACAGATCATCAATCAGGTGGATATAGCCTTTAGCACCTTTTTTGCCCCTATACAGAATCTTCTGTTTTGCAGTCACTTCCGGCCAAACCTTTCTGTCAGTTTGTAGTTCTCTCAGTGTGACTTTGTACTCGCCCCATCCATCAATGTCAGTGACGAAAGGAGTGAAGTTGCGCCCCTATCCTGTCTGGCTGGAAGCTCCATGTCTGACACTTGATAATCTTACCAGTTAGTGAATGCTGGGGAGCTGACAACTGTCCCGCTGTGTTTACACCAGTTTATCCCTGAAGAGGTTGTACACAGTGACCCTCACCGTTCCTAAGTGGCAGAAGAATCTCCATGGATAGAGATCAAAGTCATGGCAAAGAGTGGAGGAATGTCTGCCTTCTGTTTACATCCTGGAACATGGTTGCTAGGTATGAACTGAAATGGCCCAAGATAGCAATGTAGGGGCCATTGTAGGAATATTGGTGCTCAGTTCTTAGTGGGATGTTTGGAGGTAAGGGTTTAACAGTACCTTGTGGGCAACAGGATTTCCCTTATGTACTGTATGTATTAAATATAGCTAGCAGTTTCTACCATAAAAGATAATTTCTGCTTCAATTACAATTGTGATGCCAAAGGTGATTACTCAGAGAGTCAAAAGTATTCCCTCTGCCCTAACTTTAAACTGGACATGGTACCCTTTAAAGAATGAGATTATTCTTAGAATGAGCTGATGAGACACAGCGCAGCTAAAGAGTAGAAAATAAAACCAAATAGCAGGTTATTGTATGGGATTAGAGAGAAGTACAGTAGGTTCTGTTAATGAGAAAAAGTCCTGTAATGCACCACCAAGAGTTCAAGTGTGATGCCAGCCATCACATGGTTATTCCTGGGAGTTTGACACCCTGACATCCAGCAGTGAAAAAAGGGGAAAAAGCTTTTTTTAAATATTTTTAGAATATTCTGGTCCAGCCTGCAGTCTTGCACCTGCTATTGAGCAACCACTCCCCTGGACTGTCTGAAGACATCCAATGTTTAGGTTCAACAACATCTATGAAGTTGGACATCACTATGGTTAATAAAAAGGCACTGTCATAAAGAATAGGACTGCTTTCTACCACAAAGCCTGTGCCAATGATAATGCCTACAGAGTGCCACCGCCAATACTGGCACAGTAAGAGGAAATCCAAAGTCATAGTAAGGTGTTTTGGGATATAGACAAGAAGACTCCGTGGGCCCCCACAAGTAAACTAAATGTTTCCCTTACTTCCAGTAGTTAAGTGCTTTTCTGGATTGGTGGGCATTGGGTGTCCCCCACAAGTCCCAGGGAACATTTCCTGGCTGACCCAGGTGTTGCTGAGCTGCCACAGGACCAGGCTGTCTGGAATGAGAGGAATCCTAGCTGCTCACACAGCTGTCGAGTCCAATTGTATAAGGGGGTCTCACAGCTGCACCCCAACCCCCATTCCATTACAGGAGCCAGTGACAGACAGCTCCCAAATGCAGCCACCTGGCCTCCATCACCTCCCCCCCAGATGGAAAGTGGGACTCAGCAGCAGCACTTAGCATTGCATCCAGGCGGGCAAGGTCTTGAGATCTGACGGGATCCTTGGGAGGGGGAGACAAGAGGCTCTGCTGGAATGTTTCAACACCGCATCACTCCAGGCTAATTGTTACTTTATCCTTGTGTCACTGTGCAGCCTCAGACCTGATAGACATTAGCAGAACATTGCTAATGAGCACCTCCCATTCTCGGTGGCACCAAACCATGACACTAACCATTGCTGCACACCAGTCTGTTTTTAATGTTTCATTGACTTTACCTGTTCAGTGTGCTCTGTGTAGGTGAGGCAAGGAAGTCTGGAGTAGCCAAGCTCACCAAATAATCACTCTGTACCTGGTCCATTCCTGCTCATGTTGCTCCATGCTGACTGGACACCTGTCCCATTATTTCTCTGGCATCAGAACACAATTCCTTTGACTCTCAATATGGGAAACAGCTGGAAACCAAGGAGCTGAAAATACAGATATCAAAATAACTTAGAAGAAGTGGAACTTTCTACTTCAGTGACTTTTTTTTTAATTTATTTATGTAAGTTTACCCCAGGCAAGGTACTCCCTATAGTAAAATACACAAGGTGACTGGGAACGCTGTTTTGACCAGGTTTGGACTGGGATTCAAGATAGGCCCTGGCATTTCAAGAACACAGAGGCCAAAACAGATCCCCACAGGCCAGCCTGGCCAGTAAAAATGATGTTCAAATGCCAGTGTTATTAATAGAGAATAAATAAAAAAATTTAGAAGAATTTTGTACTAGAAAAGGTGGGAACCCTGCTTATATACAGGGAATAATGTACCCCCTATTGTAAAATATAAGGATATTATAACTCTCTGCCGAGTTTCATGGCCATATAAAGGCACAAGGCCGAAGGCCAGAATTTTTTATACAATGGATTTCCTCAGTGACTTATAATATCCATATTTTGCAACAATTTATTTTCATACGCAAGGGACAGTTGGTCTTACAGTTAAGGGTAGTGCTCCTGTTTTTCTATGTATACAGTATATATATATATATATATATATATATATATATATATATATACTGTATATGTTTCATGTATGGGTTTCCTTTTGAAAACCGACAAGGCTCTCCTGTGACGCCATACAGAGAATCTAACAAGGAGCTAAGCATGGCTTTGGCCGCTGTTATCTTTGTTGTCACAGTAAGAAGCTGTCACAACATCATAGCCAAGTGTGAAGCTCACACTCACAAGTCCTGTCTGGCATGAGATAAACGGATAATAAATCACACTTTGTCAGTGTGCAAGCTCTGCACCCTCGCCCTGGACAATGTGCAGGAGTCAGTGGTGACAGCAGTGTGTGCCTATTTGTGGGTGCCTAGGTATACACTACAATTCAAGGCTTTTTGCAACAGTAGACTTGACATCATGATTTGATTGACTGGAGAGAGACAGAAGCGCTACAATTAGTTTATCTGAGCACTCATTTTATAGACATAGGAGCTACTCTGCAGCATCCCTGGAGCAATCAGAACAGCAACTTATTTAAAATGTTTGTTTGGTTTCTATGGGTTACTACCTGGATTAACAAATTCTACCTTTAGGGGACAGTCACCAACTTTTCAGAAATAAGTGCAAAAGAAACATAAAAACGATTTACTCATAAGGAGTAAATAGCAAATCTGGTAATTTTACAATTTCTGTTTACAGAGACACCTGTTTTTTGGGTTTACCCTTCTAATTTTGGTTTGGAAGAAACCATTTACAGCCAATGTATTATTTTTTAATTTATAGTGTTAAAACAGAAAACAGTACAAAATGATCCATAATTGCTGGTAATGTAAATGCTCAGTTACAGAAGTAACTGTACAAAACAGCAGTTTTCAGGGTAATCTGGCCACTGGGTCACGTCCCAGTGCAGTCTGGATGATGGACAGCTGTCATCCCTTTAGATATCCCTTTAGATCCCAGCACATCCCCACGAAAAGCCTTTTGCTGTAGGTGTGATGCTAGGAACTATAGTCTAAAAACTTCTGGAGGGCCCCAGCTGCCTGGCAATGCCATATGTTTTTAATAAACAGAACCATGCAAATTTGCCACCATGCCCCTTGAAAACCAGACATACACAATCCAAATGCTACCTGGTTAATAAGCCATTAAGTTACATGAATACTGCATGGCTGCACTTATTTCTGCACAGTCTGCAGAAAGCATCCTTATTAATTAAGAATTAGACATTTGAAGTTTATATGTTTTTAAAGGGGTGGAATTGTAAGAAACCTTAAAATTGAATATAAATATATATTTATAATGTGCCAAGATTATATGAAACATGCAGTCAGCTCTGCTTATAAATAATAGTGCAATAAAAGTAAACACAAAGAAAACAAATGGCTCAGAATGGTTGTTAATTGGCTGTTTTATTCATACATAAATATAAATGTGACTGCATTGTATCACCATTTGAAGACTTAAGGCAGTTAATGAATCCCTGGCCGTGGGCTCAAGCTCAGGAAGCCACCCAGCTATTATTCTGCTTTGGGTTATGTCCATCATTAAATGTAGTCCCTCCTGGGCCTGGCACAACACATCCCCTAATGCAACCTGCACTCCTGACAAGTGGGGGGATTTGTGACCCTAACACGCAGCAGCTGGGCCCCGTCTCACTTGCTCCAGAGCAAGCCTTTCAACCTCCCAATTCCCAGCTGACATTTCTAGGTAAAAGGCTGCAAAAATTCCAACTTCTTAGCAAACTCCATAGGGAGCAGGCTTAAAATACTTTTGGCTTGGTTTTCCCTTTTATTCTCAATTACCTGTGTGCCCTGGGTTTCCTATCTCTCCTATCTTTAATTCCCCGTTACATTGCACAGAGTTTGAAAAACAAAAACCCACACTATAGTTGTGCGTAACACCTGTTTCTCATTCAGTGAATCCGAGGTGCAAATCGTGTTTACTATAATTGTGTGGCCTCACCCTCGGTACTGGAAGTTACTGTAATGAAATAAATTAGTGGAGACAGGAATGCCAAAATAACACTGGATAAATAACACAGTATAAGGCTCTGCATTCTATTAAAGGAAAACTACACAATTCTATTCCTTACAACAAACCTCAAAATTGCTTGTGACTCGAGAAGAAGGGGTTGATAGAATAGCATGTTACAGCTATGTTACAACCTCATCCTATTTAAAAGGGCCACATGTAAAATCCATGGATATTTCACAGTACATATTGGTGCATATTGCATGGCTGCCTATAAACCAGAGAGGGAGCAGCAAGGAAGCCACAAAACAAGGGGAATCTTGAGATACTTTGTACAGGATGCAGTCCCTTTTTCAGTTGATGCCCATTCTCTACACATAGGGTTGAAAGGGTGAGGTGGAAACCCTACCACACAGGTACAGACATGCAGCAGGCAGGCTATAATCATGGATGCAGTAACAGCAAAGATACAGGAGCCCCAGGCTCCTGCCAAGATCCTAGTATGCTATACATATATATGCATTATTATAAGTAACTATATAGTCTTGATTTGAATATCATTATAAGTTTTATATAATGATACAAACTATTTTGTTATATTTCATAGGCTAAAACCTTCCTGCTTAGTTGCATTTTAGGCCAAAGAGACCAGTCCATTGCTATTACAGATCTGCCCCAGCTATGGCTTTTACAAAGCAGGAAGGGATCTAAGAAACCAAACCCTAAACTAACAGCTAAAGCCTCTTGTTAGTGAAATATATGATTTTGCAGTAAATGTAATGATTCGGTAATGTATGTCCAGAGTCGGACTGGGCCACCAGGAAAAATCCCTAGTTTGACCCGGAGGCCCAGACCCGACCCTTGCTGGCGCTCCCCCAGCCAATCGTTCCTCCCCTGATGCAGTAAACTTACGCCCTCTAAGGGGAGGACGTCGGGTAGGGGCCCCTGCGGGGGGGTTAGGGGGTGCGGAGGCACCTGCAGGGCCCCTGGGGTGGGAGCCACGGTGGTCCCTGCACCCCCCTGTGTGAGTTTCCCGCAGCTTCATGATATAATTGTATATTCGTTTTTTATATTAAGTTTTATTCCCTTAATAGGTGTTTGATGTGAATATCATACTGTACAGGTATCGGACCCCTTATACGGAAACCCATTATCCAGAAAGTTCAGAATTACAGAAAGGCCATCTCCCATAGACTCCATTTTAATCAAATAATTCACATTTTAAAAAATGATTTCCTTTTTCTCTGTAATAATAAAACAGTACCTGTACTTGATCCCAACTAAGATATAATTACCCCTTATTGGGGCAGAACAGCCCTATTGGGTTTATTTAATGGTTAAATGATTCCCTTTTCTCTGTAATAATAAAACAGTACCTGTACTTGATCCCAACTAAGATATAATTACCCCTTATTGGGGGCAGAACAGCCCTATTGGGTTTATTTCATGGTTAAATGATTCCCTTTTCTCTGTAATAATAAAACAGTAGCTTGTACTTGATCCTAACTAAGATATTAGTAATCCCTATTTGAGCCAAAACAATCCTGTTGGGTTTAATTACTGTTTAAATAATTTTTTTAGCAGACTTAAGGTAGGACATCCGGCAAACCCCAGGTCCCGAGCATTCTGGATAATGGGTCCAATACCTGTATACGGTATGTGTGCCCTCATCCAGAAACCCATTATTCAGAATACTACAAATTGCAGGAAGGCCATCTCCCATATAGTCCATTTTAAGCAAATGATTTTAATTTCTAAAAAATAAAACAGTATCTTGTACTTAATGGTAACTAAGCTGCATGAATCCATATTGGTTGCAAAACCATCCCATTGGCTTTATTTTACGTTTACATACAGAAAACTTGAGGTATGGAAAGATCCCTTATCTGGAAAACCCCAGGTCCCTAACATTCCAGATGATAGAACCTGTATAACGAGTACAGCTGGCAGAAGCACTAGCATGTAAGGCCAATGCAGTAGCCAGGGGACTCACTAACTAAGACAAGTCAGACAGGTACAGCCTAGGAAATAAGACTAGAGGTAAAGGTAGTCACAATCTACAATGGAATGGCAGACCTTCCCTTTAGTGCTAATCTAATCTAAAGTGGGATAATCTATTATGCTGAGCTTCATAGCAAACTGCAGCAAT
Organism: Xenopus tropicalis; assembly: GCF_000004195.4. Taxonomy (NCBI): domain Eukaryota; kingdom Metazoa; phylum Chordata; class Amphibia; order Anura; family Pipidae; genus Xenopus; species Xenopus tropicalis. The sequence continues at coordinate 128,353,889 of NC_030681.2, forward strand.
TTTGCAGAATAACATACTAAAATGATGTCTGATCATGTTTGTTGCACAATAAAGACTAAAGTATATGATGATAACACGTTATTTAAAGGCCCACTACCTTGGGGACATTGTCACTTTGCATCTTCTGACATGTGTTTCCTCTTCTCTATTTCCCAGTAAAATAATGGTTTTTCTATGTAATAGCTTTTTTAAATCTTTTTTTTTCCATTTGCTACCCAATATCTTTCAGCAATAACATAGTAACTTATATAGTCAAGGTGGCCAGAATTCCACTTGAAATAAGAGGTCTTCATGGCTGCAGTATTAGTTTACTGTAGCTAAAGCATATGGTGAAGTTTAGGTTACGTTATCCAAGTTCCACACCACCTGCCAAATCTTTCCACTCACTGAGCTGACCTGCATTTACAAAAATGTAACCAAATGCCATCATTGAGTATTACTGATCAATCATGGGAAAGTACTGTGTACAGTGTACAATGGTCATCCTTAGAAAAAAGGCTGCTCAAGGGCTGGTTGCTCATACATACCTGTACAGTATATGCTACCCCAGCATTCATTCAACTATCTTGGCAACAAGATGTTGATGTTAAAAAAATGGCATGCAAAATAGTTTAATTTGGTTGGACACTCCAGTTTGTTATTATTGATCCCAAAATGTTTGCTTGTAAAACATCAGGGGCCCTGGAGTTTTCTAGATAAAAAATTACTTAATAAGTCTAGTAAAACCATAAAAACATGAAATAAACGCAGTCGGATTGTTTAGCCACCAATATGGATTCATGCAACTTAGTTATCATCAAGTACAAGGTACAGGTATGGGACCTGTTTTTCAGAATGCTCAGGACCTGGGGTCTTCCATATAATGGGTCTTTATGTAATTTGGATCTCCATACCTTAAGGTCTACTAAATAATCATTGTTACATTCATTTAACCCAATAGTATTGTTTTGCCTCCAATAAGGATTCATTCTATTTTATGTATCATCAAGTACAGGGTACTCTCTGCTACAACAGGAGACTAATATCCAAAATGAATTCCGCTGGCAACAAAGGGAATCGCCGGTGGAAAGGCCTACACATCGCTTCAGTGTTCCAAAGTCGTGCAAAGTTGTCTGCAAGAGGAAACTTCACATGACTTTGGAAAAGCGAAGCAACGCGTAGGCCTTTTCACTGGCAATTCCCTTTGTTGCCGGTGGAAAGCCATTTTGGGGAGATTAGTCCCGTCTGGTAGCAGAGATATAGCGTGGGCAACTAATCTCTCTGTGGGAAATTACCCATATACAGTATTTTACAATATGGGGTATATTATTCCCTATACATATATGGGATCTATTGTCCGGAATTCTCAGGACCTGGGTTTTTTTGGATAATGAGTACCTGTGAAATTTGGATCTCCATACCTACTAAAAAAATCATTAAAACATGAAATAAACACAATAGGATTGTTTATTACAGAGAAAAGGGAAATCATTTTAAAAAATTAGAATTATTTGCTTAAACTAGAGACAATGGGAGATGGAAGTGTAAGAACCAATAAGAATATATATAAATATATGTATATATAAACCCAAGCTGGTAGAATGCTTCACAGGGTAAATACAGAGTTGGAAGGAGCAAGTCATGACACCAAAAAGCCCTCCCTACACAGAAGGTTTTTTTATAGCATGAAGTGATATATTCAGTTACCAGCGTTTCAGTGTTATAGGAGGAGACTGTTATATGGGTCACTTGATATTTCACTACCTGATATTTTATAAATATTGTCTATACTACAGTATTACAGGGATCCAGGCAAAATTGAAATACACATATCAGTTTTTTTTTGTTTTGTTCTGTAGCAGGTAACAGACATGCATTTTTGTGTTGTCTCATTCCATATACCCTTATGCACAGTTTCTCTCCCGAGACCCAGCCATTTGGCACTCACTCTACAGACAGGGATATGACAAGCTGGTTATATGCTGGAAATAACTGCAGTCTGCCCTCTCCAGTTGATTTTCAGGTGCCAGGCCTAGGTTGGAATGGTGCCACCTAGTGGGCAACTATGATATTTCATAAGGTGTTGGAAAATGATGAAAGTGTTTTTTACAATGCTTGTGGCATAGCCTTTTTGATTTGCACACTTGTACAGGTTAAGGGCTCAGAATTGGCTTAATATATCCAGCATGTCCAGAGACCCTATGTGCACCCCTTACATTTTTTTACACAGTCTTTTTTATACAGGGGAGTTAAAAGAACAACTCCATGTAGGTGCTTGAGAAGAACTAACTCAACCCTTGGTATTTCTTGCAGGGGTGTTAGTTAGATGGTGCAGTTACATGTAAACTTGTCATGTAAATGTGTCATCCTGTTCTGTTGGAAATTCCTCTCTGTGTTACCTGTCTGACAATCGTTTCCTTCCTCTCAACTTGTTGGCAGTTCAGACATGTTCTTTCCTATGGAAAAGCTGTTCTACTACCAGTAGACCTCTTCTGTCCTGAGGGCAAAGACACATGGAGCTAATAAGTAGCAGCTACTTGTAATGGCTACTAAACGCCAGAAAATACCCTGCCATAGACAATACTGATAATTGCCTCTGCTAAAACACACATAGAGACAATTATCAGTAAATGATCAGCATTGTCTATTTTAGTAGCCATGACAAGTAGCTGCTACTAGTAGCTCTGTGTGTCTTCACCCTAATACAGGTTCCAGAATATAAAAATGGGGTTCCTGTTTGTCCTGTTTATTACTGACAAAGCATGCTGATTGTCTCCTTTACTACAAACTCACCCCAGTTGCATTCATTAAGGATTGAGAAACTGGAAATCTCAGTTGTAAAACAGAAACCATTTTGACAGATGGAAAGTGTCCAGATGGATTAAGCTCTAGATCTGTCATCAGACTTGTGATTACAAACGACAGCTCCCTGTTTAATCTCCTCTGAAGTCAGGATTTGCACAAAAAATATGAGCCAGTTCAAAAATATGCCAATTCTACTGTTACACACGGTTTATTCTAAATTTAGAGCAACAATGCCAACTAGCTTGTTTCATTAGCAGTTAATGGCACTTTAACCTCCAAAATGTGTTTGCATCAATTATTCTGGAGGATGTATATGATACACACAATTTTAGGCTCTCTATGTTTAGACAGATTTAACCTCCCCAAGACCAACTGCCTTATATAAGTATGCATTTAATAACTCATGGAAAGTCAACTATTTGTAGCCTCCCCAAACAAATGTTAACCTCCTCCCCTGTTTGCTGGGAACTCCTGGGTACCCCAAGACTTCTCACTTTCACTGCTGGTTTTGTTTGTTCTGGCCATTATCCCTTTGGCTAAGCCACACCACCATCCTATTGTGGGAGCCGGCCACCTAGGCAAGAGGCAAACTTGGATTTTTTGGAGCAAAGGGTGTTTCTCTCTGTACCATTCTGTGTTCTCAAACACATAAAGAGGACACACACCCCTTCATATTTATTTTGTAAGCAGGGACCTCCATCCTCTTGATTCTTAACTTATTGCAACTATACCTTGTATTTATTATCATACTTTGTATTTATCTATTACTTTAATGTTGTATTAAGCTGTTGTTCTACTGACAGCACTGTGTACATAAGTAGCATTTAATAAAGATATACATACATACATTTAGGGGCTGATTTACTAAGACACGATTTCGAATCCGAATTAGAAAAATTCCGCTTGGAAATGAACATTTTGCGACTTTTTCGTATTTTTTGCGATTTTTTCGGCGTCTTTACGATTTTTGCGAAAAAACGCAAGTTTTTCGTAGCCATTCCGAAAGTTGCGCAAAGTCGCGATTTTTTCGTAGCGTTAAAACTTGCGCGCAAAGTCGCGCCTTTTTCGTAGTGTTAAAACTTAAAAGGCGCGACTTTTCGCGCAAGTTTTAACGCTACAAAAATCGCGAGTTTGCGCAACTTTCGGAATGGCTACGAAAAACTCGTGTTTTTTCGCAAAAATCGTAAAGACGCCGAAAAAATCGCAAAAAATACGAAAAAATCGCAAAATACCGATCATTACGAAAAAAACGCAATCGGACGCATTCGGCCCGTTCGTGGGTTAGTAAATGTGCCCCATGGAGTAGGTTTTGCCTGGGTAAAAGGCAGAGTTTTTCAAGGACAAGACTGAGCTGGCCTAATGGGCTTCGGCACTCAAAACAAGTATGGCAATATCTTCCCCATACCCCATACAATCACACTATTATGCTTTCCCTATCAGTAATTAAATTCAATTTACCCAACCAAAAGTATGTTCTAGTAAATGTTTTTAGAAACAAGGCTTATGTATGGGCCTTTGTAAGCTTTTCCTCCCAAGACCCCCACTTCAGTATTAGCATAGTAAACCTGAACTGTGACGTACAAGGCATTGTTGCTTATGCCTGGGTATTGGTAGGAGCCCCCGCCTTTAAGCCCACATCAGACAATTATCAGCAGTACAAAAGCCCTCTCTTGTACTGTATGTTCCACAGCTGAGACAGGAGATGGTGCATTCCAGATGCCCTCATGCTGGTTGTTCAAAGGCCTCTCTATGAAGGCACACACATATGGCACTGCTGCCAGACACTTTTAGAAATAGTTATTCCCTTAAAAAAATGACTTTGGGGCTGATTTACAAAGATAGGTGCTAAATTGCCCCAGTACCATTGCTTATAGGGACCAATGACATCTTTGACAATTTCTAAATAGGATTAGACCTATCAAAACTACTTGGGATTGGTGACAATGGGAAAAATTTTATCACCTAAAGTATGTTAGTAAATTAGTTTTTTTAGGTCATTCCTTTACATTTTCATGACATATACTTCCACAACATAAGATTTAGTTTCAAAGTGTCATTAGAACAAAAGCAATGGGGACATTTTTATAATACATATATATGGATTGTCCAACATTCGGTTATAGTTTAGAATTAGCTAGGTAGCTGTCGATTGGATATACCTTATGTTTATACTGAAAATACCTAACAAACTAGTACATAATATAATATGGCCTCAAGGGGTCCCAGTAATGCATTGCTGAAGGCCCAGCCCAGAGCAAATGTCCCATCTGCCCTACCCTAAAACCAAGGGAGTAAAAAATAAGCCTATTGATGGCATTCTAAAATTTTTGGCTCTGAGACCGCCAGGATGTGAGGCGCTTACTATTCCGTAACATTATGAACACTGACAGGAGGTCAGGGGTGGCTTGACTGCTTCTGTTTTCCAATGGGTTCCACAGTCAAAATGTCCTAAGTACCAAAGGCCTAAGTGAAAAAGGCAATGCTCTTGGGAATCATGTGGTATGCAGGCAGATAGGACTCATGCATTTGCCTTACAAAAAGGTATCACCGCCATAGCTCATACGACTGGTCTCAGGCTTATAAAAGCATTGATATGCTATGCAGCATGACATGACCTTGTGGCTGGACCTTATCAGATACTGGCTCAGACTGTGCTAGGCTGTATCTCATTCAATACTACCCCCTGAATCCTGAATGTCAGGGGCACACTCATGCCGCTCTCTTGAACATGTAGCGTGACCTTGGCACAAGATTAGCAGGGAAATACTTGTACAGTACTGGGATTTATATTCTGGTGCAGTTTCCCTAGTGTTTTTATGGTAATTATAAATTATAGTACTTTGGGTGCACAAATCCAAACTGCAGTGCTGCCTGGGGATACATTGTTATAATGGCACTCTGCAAATGAGTCTCTCATTTAAAGCGCTCTTAGGGCTCTGGCACACGGGGAGATTAGTCGCCCACGACAAATCTCCCGTGTCTCGGGCGATTAATCTCCCCGAAATGCCATCTCACCGGCGAAAATGTAAATCGCCGGTGGGATGGCAAATGCGGCGGCGCGATTTCACTGAAATTGCACAAGTTTCCTCTCTTCGCCGCGTATGCCATCCCACCGGCGATTTACATTTTCGCCGGTGGGATGGCAATCCGGGGAGATTAGTCGCCCGCGAACAGGGACTTTTGTCGCGGGGCGACTAATCTCCCCGTGTGCCAGAGCCCTTAACCCTTTCACTCACATGGGGTTATGTAATAAAAGGCACTAAGTTTGCCCTGGAGCAAAAAAATCCATTGCAATTAATCAGCAGGTAGCATCACCTGGTTGAAAGCAAAAATCTTATTGGTTGCTATGCGTTGCTGTTCCTGGGCAAACTTAGTGGGTTTTTTTTTTGCGTTACTGGTCACTGGCAGACTAAACCTATTCTGCCAGTGACCAGTAACGCAAAAAAAAAAATAAAAAATCCTTACAACAAATAAAGAGGAAGTTAGCAGCAACTCCATTCTGACATTTAGATTATTTGGCCCCTAGGCTCAATGATACCAGCAGCCAAGCATGCGTCTGAATAAAAAAATGAATATTGGAGACTCCTAACTATTATCATAATAAAACCAATGGCTACACTTACAGCCCCCAAAGCTCCATGCAGATTCTTGCACAGCCCTTCTGGAACTGAATCTTTGCTCTGCAACCTGTGGCACATTTAAAATCGGGTACAAGGTGCCATTGACTTCAATAGCATCTGCCTGTCAGTGTGTTTATGCAATAGGGCTTTCTGTGCCTAAATGACTCTGTGTTCAGCACTGCTTAAAGTCATAGCACTCTATAAATGTTGCAAATACTCACACGCCTGTATAGAGACAATATTTAACACTGGGACGTACAATATTCCTCCTTCTGTCACACATATGATGAAAGGAGGGAGGGGACAATGCGAAAGAATTTTCTCACGCACACCTGCATGCCTGTAAGCTCACACTCACTCAGCCGTGTCACGCACCTATTGCTGTGCGGGTTGCTACTACAAAGGGGAAGTTAAGATGCATGACAAGTGCCTTAGACTGTAATGCTTAAAATTCAGCTTATATATTGGAATGAATTTACCAGATAACATGGTGCTGCCTGATGTCCAGCAGAAGCTTGTATTAAGCCTAGCATGTAGTTCTACCATAGAAAGTTCCCTTCCTCATCAGTATCTGAATACAATAAACAAATGCCTGCTCATTCTATCTTTTACATAACAGTTGACTGCAATTCTGCCACACTCTTGCCAAGATTGCTTCTTCCCAATAGAGGGCAGCGCCCTCACCTATATTCCAGCAAGCCTTGCAACCTGCCCAGTCACTGGCCAAACAGGGATCCAAGCTTACATTACTGAAGAATGGGTGACTAAGTAGGTGGTTGACGCCACTGGCAAGTGAATGGTACTCTCAGACATTTACTATTGTGGGCCTCAAGGGGGCTATCCAAAAAATCATATATATATATGCACACATTCGTTATTTATTCTTTATTTATATAGCAACAACACATTTAGGTAATATTATCAGTTATATATATATTCTAGTTTAGGTATGGGACCTGTTGTACAGAATGCTGCGGTTTTCCGGGTAAGGGGTCTTTGTCTGCCTCTAATAAGGATTAATTATATCTTAGTTTGGATCAAATACACTTTACTGTATTATTGTTAGAAAAATTACATTTGTTTTTTAATTTATTTATTTGACTAAAATGTGTGTGTGTGTGTTTGAACTTCCCCTTTAAATGCACAACATTGATCAGTAATGTAACACTGACATTTATGTAACTTGCATTTCTCCTGGTTTATTTAAAGTGTCTCCTTTCCAGGCAGCCCTGTGAGTCCTTCCCCTCTCCAGCAGGATCCTCAGATAATTCATTAACAACACATTTCCTGCAGTCTCTGCTCTCACTCGGCCTCGTCTCCCCATTTTGGGACAGTTTGATGTGATTTGGGTTTAATAACGTGCACTTGCGGTGCCAGCAGACACAAGACAAATGACCTTGGGTGAAAAGAAATGTTTCGGGTGACTGTGCCCCCCTGTAATTGGTAGCTAAAAACATCTCATCTTACACATACAATCACATTTGCACGCGTGCTGTCTCCAGAGGACTCCCAATATTTGTGTTTTCTGACATGTTTTTGTGCTGTGGACATTAGTTTTGGTTATTTTACTAATCTGATCACTTGGATTGGCTCAATCCATTAGTGGAAAGTGTTTGTATGAGTTTAACAAATTTACTGCTTATCGGGAAACTGAGCTGCTGTACAGACACACAGTAGCCAGTGTAAATATATGAGCAGGATATTTGTAGGGAAATGTTGGTGTATTACACACAAGTGTGCCTGAATCACAAGGGTCTCCAGATACAGCAATAATATGACAACTTTATTACCAAGTCTATATTGGGAGCTTACAAGTGTTGGTGAGAAAACAGATCTAGAGGTGTTGGTGAGAACACAAATTCATGGCAGGTATCTGCTAGATTTATGGATACGGCACAATGCTGCCAAAGTTTCATATTTTTATCTAAACGCGTTGAGTGCGTTTGCCAAAAAGGCTTGTCTATAGTGACATAAGTTATGTAGGGTTATTTAAAGTGTGGCAGCGAAATTTTGGAGGAAAGAAATGACATTCAAAACATTATGGCAACGACAAAGTCTCATAAATGTTGTAGCTAGAGAACAAAGATAACCTTGCCCCCTTTTAACCTAATCTTTACAAAATTGTCAGTAAATGAGGAAAAATGTTAAACAGTTCAATTGTGAATTTGTCTGCAAATTATGACAAAGTTATACTACATTTGTATGATTTCTTTTTACCAATACTCCAATAATCCCCCCCACGGAAGGCCTTAATGACATGGAGAACCTTTTTCTTTTTCTTTTACCAAGAAGTAATTGGTAAGGATGTAATTGGGGAAGCTTACAAAGTGATTGGGGAGGAAAATATTTTGGGGGGGGGTGAAAGGATTAGGTCAGGGAGTGGGGTGATGTGATGACAGTTAGGGATATCAGAATTGTTTAATAATCATTCCTGTAGCTAAAGGGGTAACTACCATACACCAAGTCCTAGGGGTGCCCGGACTGTCACAGGGTCTGCTTATATAGTGCCACCATATCCCCCGCGCGTCACCACAAGTGAGCAGCATTGATGTTATTATTTATTTTGGCTTTTTTGCTGCTTGCTTTCTCTTCTTGAACCCTGTATTATTTCAGAAAGTTTGTCGTTTTGTTAAATGGTTTTCCAAGATGATCAATGGAGGTGAAGTCTTGTGACTGTACCCGGTATGTGAGCACTCCGGAACCCACTCCTAAATCCTTGCACCCTCATGTTTGTATTAGGTGTTGTACAGGTATGGGACCTGTTATCCAGAATACTTGGGACCTGGGGTTTCCCGGATAAGGGGTCTTTATGAAATTTGGTTCTCCATACCTTAAGTTTACTAAATAATCATTTAAACATGAATTAAACCCAATAGAATTGTTTTGCCTCCAAAAAGGATTTATTCTGTCTTAGTTATCATCAAATACAGGTATGGGATTCATTATCCAGGAAACCTGTTATCCAAAAAGTTCCTAATTACGGAAAGGCCATCTCCCATAGACTCCATTATAAGCAAATAATTCTAATTTTTAAAATTATTTCCTTTTTGTAATAATAAAACAGAACCTTGTATGATCCTAAATGAGATATAATAAATCCTTGTTAGAGGAAAGATCTACAGTATTTGAGTTTAATTAATGTTTAAATGATTTTTTAGGATACTTAAGGTATGGAAAGCCAAATTATGGAAAGATCCCTTATCCGGAAAACCCCAGGTCCTGAACATTTTGGATAACTTGTTCCATACGTGTACAACATTTGCATTATTTGATTATTATTATTATTTGATACAGAGATTTCTGTATAACAGATCCCATACCTGTACTATTACCTCTTCTGTAGCTAGCTCCATTTTGATCTCTCTATATAGAAGACTTTCTTCCAATCTTCAGCAATAAAATATTTTAAAACCGCCACTTACCCACGAATTTGTCTTGTGACCAACTCTACTAAAGCTATGTACACATGGATTGGGTGCATGCATTTATATACATTTATGGACTTTACTACTGTATATCCCACACCTCTATTATCAACGAGATAATAGAACAGATAGAATGAATGTCGCAAATAATGAAAGTATCACAATATGATGGCAATTACAGTACAGGTACAATTATTCTTTATTACAGGATCTAGCAAAGCCAGTATTGTGGGAGTATTGTGGTGCTTGTTGTTGTGGTCTTCCATGTTCTAAATTCTTGAGCTTTGTATCCTGTAACTGATCAGTCTGGTAAGTGCTATCCTGTAGCTATTTGAATGCCTGACAGGGAACTGATCAGATGAGGGCTTACATAGAAAGATAAATAATAATAAGGCTCTGTTGTGCTAATGTTCCTAGGCTGGATTTGGTTAAGCTCTTTTCTCACACACACTGTAACCAGTGCTTTGTCAGTTAGTAGAAGCCTAGCTTTTATAGCCGGACTCTAAAAGATGTCCCTAGGTAACATTCTATACATGGGGTGGGGTGTCCCTTTTTAGTAATTTCAATACCTATCTAAAGTGGCATCAGAACACAAAGTAGTCTGAAGCACACCGTAGTAGCAGCGCCATCTACAGGATATGGGGAGATAGGACCATTTTTTTCTAATTGTTTTAATAAGAAACAAATGACTACACTCCAAGCTAACATGCCACAGTGGCAACAAATGGTTGCAACTTTTTGAAAAGAAAAAAAAATTAGCCTTGAGGTAGAAGTAAATGTAAATTCAAAGATACGCCAAAACAAACATGGTAAAATTACACAAATTTCCTAGGCAGGGAGGAGCGTTTTTGGGTTGGCAGGGCTCACCGGATTTTATTCCGGTACACTGGTGAGCCAGTCTAACGGGGCCACTGGTGGGAAACTATAATACTGTATCTTGTTCTTTGCCCGTCATGTAGGAGGAAATATTATTGTTTCTCTTTGTGATTCAATATTGAAGCACATAAATACTATATACGTATGTGCAATATTGCTCTATGAAAGTAAAGTATGTGCCAATAACGGAACTATACCTCCCCAGGCCCGGGTGCAAGGCATGCAGCCAAGCCCCTCCCCCTCTTCCCCCTTCTAGAGACATTTTTATGGTGAACTAGCACCGATGGGATCATAATCGCACCAATGCGAGTGTCCAGCAGGCCCCGAGGGGGTGTGGGCCTGGGATCGCACCCTCCGCACCCCCAGTAGTTCCGCCACTGGCAAGTGCTTATTTTTGCTATGTTTGTAAATATATCAAATCACCACTAATTATGTTGGGCTGAAAAACCCAACCTCCTGTTCTTCCACTTCAGCTTATTCCTCTACTTACAGTTTTAGGGGTACAGCACTCAAACTCTCCACACTTCTTCACCCTATACGGAGCAGGTTGCTTGTGCTTTTCTAAGGGATCCCGCCCCCCATCTTTTTGTGGCGCCACTCCGAACCCCCCAATTTTCCCATTGACTTTGACAGGGAAGATTTTCAAACTGCTGCCACTCTTACAGCTTTGATGCTACATCCCCCAAACTTGAATGACCTAATCATGGGGTCACCCCGAATGAAACTGCTGGATGACCTAAAGTGGGAGAGGACAACAACAGACAATCAAATTTCATCCATTGACTTTAATGGGAAAATTGAAACTGCTGCCAATCTTACAGCTTTGAGGCTACACTCCCCAAACTTGAATCACATAGTCATGGGCTCAGCCTGAATGAAAATAGGATGATTGTTGGGTGCCCAAAAGTGGGCGGTGCTGTGAACAGCCAATCAGATTTTACCTATTGACTTTCAAAGGGGGAAACTCACCCTGCTGCCAGGTAACCAGGTAACTGAGGTTTAAGTTTAGAAAAAGTGGGCAGAGTCATAAACAGCTAATCAGATTTCACCTATTGAACTTTATTGGTTTGATGCCAATAAAGTTGTTTTTTTGGTTATTTTTTTTTTTGTGGGCAGAGCCACCAACAGCCAGATTTTACCTATTGATTTCCGATGGGGAAATTCAACCTGCTGCCAGTCTCACAGTATTAACACCAGGGTACCCACACTTTTCACAGCTGGTCATTGGGGGACAAAGGTTAAAGGTTAGGAAAAGTGGGTGGAGCCACCAACAGCCAATCAGATTTTATCTACTGAATTTCACTGGCTTAAATATAAAATGCTGTCATTCTCACACTATTAATGCCAGGGTGCCCAAACTTTGTAGTTTGTCACTGTGTGACTTCGACTCAAGGTTAGAAAAAGTGGGCACACCCACCAACCACCAATCACAATACACCTAATGACTTTTATTGGTTTAAATTTAAACTGCTGCCATTCTTTAACTATAAATCCTAGAGTCCCCAAACTTTGCACTTAGTCACCAGGTAACTGCAGTTCCAGGTTAGAAAAAGTAGGGGCGAGGCCACCAACCACCAATCAGATGTCACTCATTGACTTTCATTGGGGAAATTTATATTGCTGCCATTCAGACACTATTACAACCAGGGTCCCTAAACTTTGCTCAGTGGTTTTTTACTGTATAATAATAAGACAAAACAGAGGCGCCAAAAAGATAAAATTAGCTAAAAACACTTAAAAACCCAATGGGTAATTCAGAGGAGGTAGTAGTAAACTTACCTCCTCCAGACAGACAACAACAAAAGTGGTAATTTTCAGTAATAATTTATTCACAACAATAGGCATTTCCTGCTTCATCAGGCAATGTAGAATAGGCGCAAAAAAACAGTGTCTTTGTATAAACACACCAGTAACCCTTGCTTGTGAGTATTAATTTGTTTACTCTATTATTACTCCTTGTAAAAATATATTACACTATTGGGGCTCTTGGTGTTCCTTTTTGTTTTTTACTGTATAATTGTGATCCAAGGTTAGAAAAACTTGGTGGAGCCAACAACAGCCAGATTTCATTCAGTGACTTCATGTTTATCAAACCAATATGAAATTTGTTGTCAAACTTCCCTTTCTAGTTTTGCACGGTGTCGTTTTACGCTGATATCACAATGACCTGACTCTTATAACTGCCGTTATGTTTGCTGTGGAAAGCTGCGCAGGTGATGTCACAATGTTCCTACTCTGTTTCCAAGGATACCGAGGTAAGGTTACCGTTAGGCTGCCTTAGCTCAGTCATTTCTTTCCTTGCATTGGAGGAAGAGAGGAGAGTGCAACGGAGAGAAACTATACTAAACGGTAAGTTTGGGGGTTTATGAATGGGAGGTGGGAGCAGCTAATAAGCAGGAAAAGGACTTTTCATAGCTGTATTAGTTTAGGCTTTTTTAAAACTTGTTCCTAATCTGTTGAATTTATTTACCTTGTGGCTGGTGTAACCTAGTTCAATAATATTCAACCTGTGGTTCTGTGTCAGTGCTGAACTGTTTGTTTTTGGGCTGGTATGAAATAGGCAACAATGGCCAATGTTTCATGCCGCAAAGGAAATGTTTTCCTGGGGATGAATATACTGACCATTTAAATATACATACAAAGACATACATACACATACACCTAGATGTGAACCTAAGGAAAAGTTAAACTGCCGTTCAGTCCCCATTCAGTTCAATTGAACAACAATTTGGGGTGTATTTATTTAAACTGAAGACAAACATCACCAGTGATGATATATACAGCATATGATATATACACAAAAATGAACTGGTGTAAATGTGAATATGAGTGGCTCTTTGATTACTTATACGTTTTCCATTTATTTTCTATTTGAGTGGATTCTGAGATATTTACAGTTTTAGACTTCTAGACAGGCTTTCAGCTTAACAGCTTTTGAAGTGTCAGTGACCCCAACTGTCTATTAACTGTCTGTTAAAATTCAGTTAACCCTTGGGTTGCTGTAGTGCTATGGATATGGTGCAGTAATATGTCAAGGAGATATAATACCTACACACTATCTTTTATAACACATATATTGCTTTACTACACAGTGCTAAAGTACTTCAGTGAATAAAACACTTAATTCGCTTAGCTTTGTTTAGAGCACATGTGTCAAACACAAGGCCCACAGGACAAATACGGCCCTTCTGGTTCTTTTATGTGGCCCCTGGTGACTGTGCCTGACCGTGCAGCACCAGTTGTCTGACTGCACTGTGACTGTGCCTGATCGTACAATATTTTAATAAAAAAAATTTGGCCGGCGACTTAGCCTGTGTTTTAGATTTCGGCCCCCTTATGTAATTGAGTTTGACACCCCTGGTTTAGAGGGTGATGTTCAACAGAGTTCTCCTGAAAAGCTGCAGTCTTTTTGTGAAGTTAGGGCCTTTGGTCAAAATAGTCAACTTCAATGGGAGATTACGTGTCAAGGCACTCTACTGCTATAAAGTTTTTAGGGATCATTTTTAAAGTCCCTGGGCACAAGTATAAGTACACGTCTTGCAAGTCTGAATGACCCCCAAGATCCGGGGTGGGTAGGATGCAGAAGAGAGATGCCTACATGCAGCCTTTTTTGCACTATTTTTTGCATTGTGCATGTCCCCTTCTTTGCTTTCCCCCATTCTAGTGAATACAGCTGAACAGAAAAATCCCAGTGATCCCATGAATATTGATATTTCCCACCTATAATCCCCATTATTTGTGCTGTTGCTTACATTGTCACTCTTTTTATTTTATAGCGATCAACATGAGTGATCTTATTCCACCAAAAAATATTCTTTTTCCACCTGAAAAAATCTTTCTGAACTGGCAGAACATGTGTGACATCGGAGCAGGTCTTAGAAACTTGGGCAACACATGTTATATGAATTCAGTCCTGCAGTGCCTAACATATACAGCTCCACTGGCAAACTATTTCCTTACCTGTGAGCATTCCAAGAGATGTAAGTATCAATTTCTCTCTGTTTTCCCAGAGTAGTTTTCTAAATATAAGTTAAGCAATGACTGCGGAGCAATGAGCAGTATACAGGTACATTAATGCCTTTAAAGGAATAGTACAATGTAAATGTAATAATCTCACCATTCTCTCATATAACAGTTCTTACTCTTTTCCTTCAGGTGTAAAAAAGGGATTCTGTATGATGTGTCTAATGCAGAAACATATAGCTCAGGTCAAGAGTGTTTCTGGAAGAGGAGCAATCAAGCCAGTTGAAGTGTACAATGCACTTAACAGTGAGTTTATTTTCACGTTACATTAATTCGATTGCAATTTCTTTGCAGTTAGAAGAATGTTTTATACTTTTTTTTTTTTTTACATAAACAATATAACAACATTTCTATCTTATCATTAGGAATTGCTGGGCACTTTAAACAGGGACGTCAAGAAGACGCCCATGAATTCCTCCGCTATGCGGTTGATGCCCTGCAACAGGCTTGCCTTACAGGCTATGACAGGTAAGGGCAACTGAATAAGCTGCCTTATGAAAGGTAAAATGCAATAGAAATATAAACTGTCTCTATACTGTTTTCTAATATCTTTTTTGTTCTGTTGTAGCCTGGACAGAACCACAACTTTTATTCACCAGGTATTTGGGGGATACCTGCGTTCTGAAGGTAGGCTTTAAAAACAATCTTGTAATGTTGATCAGCAAACACCATTAGGCAGAGGGGTGGGCAAAGAAAGATTATATTATACTTCTGGAAAAAGCTGGTCCTTTAGAATGTACATAGTGTTTAAAGGGCTCAGCTTACAAATGACCCTAAATTGTTATAGTGCAATTTTTAATATTAACACATGGTAAGATGTTAAAGTGGTTGTTCACCTTATAATGAACTTTTAGTATGAAAGTGATCTGTGACCCCCACTTTAAAGCTTAAAAGAATCAGAAGAAGAAAAACTGATTACCAATTGAAATGTTGTACATTCTAATGGACCTACAACACAAAATATATTTATTACCCTTATACTCAACCCTCATCAGGTTAGAAAAAAACACATTACAGTCCTATCCCCTTGTAGCCAAAACAGAAACAGAATAAAACAAAATAAGCGTTAAAATAAAGAATGTTGATGATGTTATGTTCCTTATTGTACTGATCCAACACTGGTTCTATTGCAGTGAGATGCCTGAACTGTTCTGGTGTATCCGACACCTTTGATCAGTTTCTGGACTTACAGTTGGACATTAAGGTAAGGCAATTGCATGGATACAATACACTATTTCTATGCACTGTACCGTCACTTGCTTGACTCATTTCGAATTTTTTTACTTTTATATTCTGTCAGAAGGCAAACAGTGTTATTGAGGCCCTAAAGGAATATGTGAGGCCAGAAAACCTTGGAGAAAGTTGCTACAAATGCAGCAAGTAAGTTTCTTCCTCTTACTCTAGGCCTCACCATTAGTTTGAATTTGTTTTCCACGATTAAAAAATGTGTCTTGTTATCAATTTAATTGCCAAATTGTTATCATGAACAGCCATGTCCAATTAATGTTTCTACTAATCACATCACATGTTCACTTAATCCCTTTACAGGTGCAATGAAATGGTGACAGCGACTAAGACTTTCTCTATTCACCAGCCACCCAATGTCCTGACTTTGTGCCTGAACAGGTTTGATGTGTTCAGTGAAAACAAGATTTCTAAGGTAAGTACTGCCATTTGCTGTCACTCATCCATTCTGCAAATTTTACAAAATCTTTTGGATGTGGAGAATATTACAAATGCTTTCTAATGGGATATTAATGGGTTATTCCAAGTCAGTGATATACAGTAGCTAAGGGCCTTGGAGAGAACTGACACAGTTACAAATCCTTGTTACCTTTGGGGGGGTGAAGATATGAGTGTAGAGGATTTTACAAATGCTTTCTAATGGGGTATAAATGGGTTATTCCATGTGATATAGCTAAGGTCCTATAGCTAAGGAGAGAACAGAGACAGTAGCAAATCTTCGTTACCTTTGGGGGGGGTGTAGATATGAGTGTTTGAGTTAAAGGAAAGTTATTATTGTTATTGGTTAGTGTTATTACAGGGTCTTCCATCTCTAACAGCTGTTAACTCCAATGAAGAGCATTATTACATTGTAAAATAATTCCCTTTATTCATATGATACTGTAGAATGAAAATGGTAGACTATATAGATTTGAGATCAATATAGACTGATCTAATAGACATTTAAGCACTGTATAAAAAGTTTTTTGTCTTGTTCCCAATTATGCAGATGGTTACCTATCCAGAGTTTATTGACATTCATCCTTATACCTCAGAGAAGAGTGAAGGGACAATTAATTACAGGCTATATGCCGTCCTTGTCCATGCTGGGAATACATGCAATAGCGGACATTATTACTGCTATGTGCAGGTAAGAAACTAAATAGTTCATATTATAATAGTAGGGAAATTGCATGTAGCAGAGTTCTAATTTTACTTACTAACTTTAATGATTAAATTCCAGAAAACTGCTAAAAACCTACCATATTTTATAGGCTACACTGTTGCCACCTTCATTTTTGGTGCAAATTATCAAAGATTTCTTTCTATCTGTTGCAGGCTCCTAACAGCAAGTGGTATAAAATGAATGATGACTGTGTGACCCCCGTAGACATAAACACAGTGCTGAAACTGGAGGCCTACCTGTTGTTCTATATCAGGTATGAACTTCTCTATTTACCATGCCTGTAAAATCACAAAATATGCATTGTGTAATACAATAACAACACAATTAAAGCCCACCTATAAGACTTTATTAAACCGTTGATGTTTGATTCTTTCTTTTTTAAAGATCCAACAGAATACCAACTAATTTGATCCCAGCTACACCTAAGCACCAACAGCCACCTATGAGACAACCAGCAGGCTCTGGGACAGCCCCTATGAAAAAGGTAATGCTGAAATTCTATGTGAAACAATACCCACCTATTGTTTAAAGAAAAAAAAACAGAATTTGCATTAATTTAGTTTAATCAGTTAGTGCTGGGTCAAGATGCAACCTTCCTACCACCACCCCCTTCCCCCTGCTACCTAAAGTAAGCCAGGGTGGGCAGGAGTAGAGTCCATTATAATGTAATTTTGGGGGGTGGGTCCATAGGTACCTGCCTATCCTGCCTATGCCTACTTCTAGCCCTGTCTTACTAGCAATATTGTGCCACAGCAGCAGTCTTTGCTGACTTGTTTCTTAGAAACTATTGACAGAATTGTTAGCTTGGAAAATGCATTCAAAATAAATTCTTTATGGATTAATTACAACTGTGTCACAGATATTACAGTTTTGATACTAGGAGTGCTGCTAGGGGCTTACAGTACTGTTGTGTATATTTGCAACTAACACATCTATTCTGTCATAGGAAACAGAGGAAAGGAAACGAAAAGCCTTTAAAAGGCCTATTCCTACTGAAGCAAACCCAACAGAAACTTCAAGTCTCCAAGAGCCAATGGATCGTAAACCAGCAGCCAAAAAATTTAAATTGGACCGATCCTTCTTGTACAAGGTAATATCTCATTTATCAAATAATCAGTTGGTTAAAAAAGCAACTAATGTATTTGGATTTTATCTATGAGCTTCTTCCCTTTGGGTTTGCATTTTGCTACCATTCACACTATTATTTCCTGTTCATTACAGATGCCAAAAACTAATGATAAAGAAGACAAACAGTTGGTGCCAAACAGAGACAACAAGATAAAAAACCTTAAAAGGCCCCTGCATAATGCAGATGAAAGTGATGCACCACCAAAGAAAACATGTCTGCGCTGAGAAAAAAAACAGCTTCTCACCAGGCATATACCCAATCCAAGTGAAATGTACCCCAGGAGAACAGGAAATGAGAAGAACCCTGGAAAACCTAAAATTTAGCTTCCCATGGGAGAAGGTGAGATGTGAAAGATGGCTTTTAATATTGATGATGGATGCTATGAATACTTTAGAATGCTAATGGGAATGCTTTTTCACCTATCTAGGTTTCATTTTATGTCTTCTGAAGCCCCAGTGGTTGGATGTCCCAGCATTGTACAATGAGACAATTTCCTGTTATTTTTAATAGTAACTTTCCATTGTTGTCATGACTGGGCAAGAGTAAGGGCCGTGACACAACACGCAAATTTCAAGTCTGGGACAAGCTGTTAGAACCAATAATACAAATGGTAACTGCGTGACTAATCTCCCCGTGTGTCACGGCCCTAACGCATGGAAAAGAAACAACAGAATGCTGGGGATTTATCATCACTGCCCAGGACATTCCCCTTGGATCATAAGGTCTGGGATACCTTGAGGCAGCCTTCCACTAAAGAATTCAAAAAGGTACTTTATATCCAATTATTACCATAACTTTGTTGTTTTTTTTAAATATTTCATATGACTGTTAGTACCGCCAGCATTTCCATGAAATTTCACTAATCTTGCAATGGAAAATCTATTTTACAGCTGCTTTGTTCTACTGTGTCATGGACTTCGTGAGCGTGTAATATTGGCAGCAAAACGACCCAAAGCGCGGAAGGTGGCCTTCTCCCTATACAGCGAAACTACTGAAAACTATAGCAGAAGTCCTACTGTATATTTTAAATACTGTATATACAGTATTGCATATTGTGTATTTACAGGGTCGGAATAACCCTTGTTATTATCAAATAAATTTCAAATATTTTAAACAAATAAAACCCTTTTTATTTTATTTTAATCATTTGAGATTAATTGCCATGAATGTTGTAAAAATAAATCATGGAGAAAGCACAGAATTATGGGAAGATCATCTCCATTAGACTTCAATAAAAAACAAATAATTTCAATTGTTATGTATTTTATTTTGTCCGTAAAAATCCTTATTGGAAACAATCCAATTGGGTTTAATTAATGTTTGAATTATTTTTTAAGGAGGTCAGGTATGGAGTTCCAAATAACAGAAAGGCCCCTTATCCAAAAAAACCCAGGTCCTAAGCATTCCAGACAACAGATTAATTTAAATCATGTATCACATATATAACTTTGCCTTTGATAACAAATTTCATGTTGGGTTGAAAAACGTGAAGTCACTCAATGAAATCTGATCTGTTGACTCCACCCACTTTTTCTAACCTTGGATCACAGTTATATAGTAAAAACCACTGTGCAAAGTTTGGGGACCCTGGGTTTAATAGTGTCTAAATGGCAGAAATTTAAATTTCCCTACTGAAAGTCAACAAGTGACATCTGATTGAGGGTTGGTGGTGCTAAGAATAAGAAGGAAAAGCGGAAGAATAAGATGAAGTCGAAGAACAGTATGTTGGGTTTTTCAACCCAACATAACTATTTAATGATAAATGTATTATAATGAGAGGAGGGGGATTAACAAATGTTCAATCCAAAGAATCTGAAAGAAACTAAAGGCATGACAAGTTTGGATTCCTGTAGTGAAGCCTGAAGGCTCAAGGAATCATAAATCTGCCCCTTAGTGTGTTGTCACAGCGAGATGGTGGCAGGGTTAAATGTCTATAACTGCCATATAGTGTCTTTAGTTAGCGGAGATTTAGCAGAGCTAGTTGGCAGCTTATTTCCCTGTGTATGGGACCTATATATTTTCTATTCTATTTCCATCTCCACTGTGGCCCTGAATACTGCACTTTGCTAGTTTATTGGGAATTGCTGCACTATTCTATTCCCAATATTGCATCTATTCCCAATATTGCATGCCCCTTATTCCTGTGCTCCACCAATTTGTAGATTTGATGACCTCCATCGTAAACTCATCCAAGGCTAATGCCAGACGAGGCGTAGGGCGGATATTTTCGGAAAGCGGAAAAGCGCTTGCCGAAAATACCGCCCTACGCCTCCTACATGCGCCTGCACCCGAATGAATGGTATTTTCGGCAAGAGCTTTTCCACTTGCTGAAAATATCCGCCCTACACCTCGTCTGGCATCAGCCTAAACAAACTTTGTAATTCAGTGTATCTTCTCTCATCATTGGACACAGCTAAGTGATTTAATTTGTTAGTTAACTGGCTTCAATCAGCTCTGATTCCCCAGTCCTGTGTACAGGAGTGGCCCAGCTCTCCCTATATCTTAAGAGCCTCATTTGGGAAAGCAGCGCAAGGGTAGCAGCATAAGAGTGAATCCTTCCAAAGTGAATCATTCACAAGTGAACTGAAAAGGGAGTTTAACGAGGAGTATAACAAGAGGAGCAACTGAGGAACAACGGCAGAAAACTCGGCAGCCTCTGTCTATGAGAATCAGAGCCCAATTTCCAGGATATACTGGCATAATGTTACTGCTCTTATTAGTTTTATCTTTCATGTTTGTGCTTCCAAAAGTAGCTTCTTCCTTTAGCCCTCCAGCTGACTGTCCCTACTCCATAGTAATATCACCCTCTCTGCTCCATACAACACACTACTGCTCTTATAATCTATATAACTTTTTGAAATATCTAACACCTCCAACTAATACCTTGCAAAAGCTTAAAGATTTCAAATCATTCTCCCACCTCCTCTCCCTCTCCTTACTGTTCCTACTTTCTCAAAATCCTGGTCCCTGCCGTATCCCTATCTGCTATCGCCCACGCAATGCTTCTCATCTGGTCAAACTCTCACAAACTACTAACCTGTCTAACCTTATTCAAATTCCTACACTCTCCTCTTCTTATCTCCCATTCTCTTGTGCCCTTCTCAATACCCGCTCTGTAACTAACAAAGCCACTTTTAATTATGATTTGTTTTGCTCCAAGTGCTTTCACCTGTTTGCCATAACAGAGACCTGGCTCTCTCAGAATGATAATGCTATTGAGGCAGCTCTCTCTTATGGCAGCCTTTCCTTCTCCCATACTCCCCACACCCTACTTTCAGGTTTACTTTATTTTGAGGTGCATGCAGTCGAGCTGTTCCACCCTCTTTCTGGCGGGTGGCAGTTGTTTACAGACCTCCTTCTACAAAATCCTTGGCTACATTCCTCTCTGACTTTGAATCCTGGCCCTTTTTTTTTCTTCTATGTTCTGACACCTCTGCAATTATTTTGGGAGATTTCAATTGCCATATAGATGCAGGGCCGGATTTCTCCGTGAGGCGCCCCGAGGCCGCCCCTGTGGCTGTCCCCCTCTGCGCATGCGCGAATGCGGCCCCCAGTGCGCATGCGCGAACACGACCCCGTGCGCATGCGCAAACACGCCCGCTCCCCAGTGCGCATGCGCAAACCCTCCTTTAAACTCCCATACGGAGCAGTGGGGAGAGGTCCCCACTGCTCCGTATGGGAGCCAAATTTAAAAATTTTCTTGCGGCGGGGCGGCATGCCGCCCCTAAACTTTTGTCGCCCTAGGCCCGGGCCTTTGTGGCCTTTCCACAAATCCGGGCCTGTATAGATGACCCCTCTCAGTCTTGGCCATCTCGATTTCTCCATCTAACCACCTTCTTTGATCTCCGGCAGTGGACTAATACAGCTACCCATAAGGATGGTCATTTCCTAGATCTGATATTTTCCAAAAATCTAGATCTATCTGCATTTAACAGTGAGCCTTTTCCTCTTTCAGATCATCATTATCTCTTTTTCTATCTCGGACACATCTTTTTCTCCTTCTACTAACGCTCAGCCTAAAACCATGATTCGCAACACTCAAAGGGTTGATATAACCGCTCTCTCTAACTCTCTTAGCGCTAACCTCTCCTCCTTCTGTGCTTCCTCTGATCCTGAGTTACTGTTAAATACCTACAACTCTATTTTATCATCCACAATAAACACCCATGCCCCCCTGCAGCCACAACGCAGTCGTGCCCACGATCCCCATCCCTGGCTTAACCCTCAGACACTATTTCTGCACTCCTGTGTACAATCCGCTGAACGGTTTTACATGAAATATTGTGCAAAAGCAGATTTCCTCCACTAAAATAAATAATAATAAATCAAACCCGCAGTGATTCTATCCACAAACAATTTTCCCAACCTTCATATACCTGTAATCTCTGCGTTATGACAAACGTCGGGGGCAAGAGGGAGGGACTGTGGGCTAGGGGTAGGCAGGAGAGGTTGCTGCCTGGCACCCCCCAATCATTGCGCCCGAGGCAGGTTCCTATTCTGCCTACCCCTAGTTCCGGCCCTGTGCTCCAGACAGATAATAAAAAGAGATCATCAGTAAGTAAAAGAACTTCCCCTAACAATAAACCCCCCTTTTAACATTGCAGCAAAAAACTTGACCTATACCTGCACTTCCACCCATACTCTAGACTGTGCTATTTGCAGCTGCTTTACTACGCTAAGAAATCCATTCTAATGCACTGGAAGTCCCTAGATCCTCCTCCTCTCCAATTTTGGCGGAAATTGGTGGATGATTCCCTTCCCAGTCAGAAACTGACTTATCTAGCTAGAGGGTGCCTGGAGAAATTTAATGCCGTATGGGGCTCGTGGCTGGACCTGTAAATTTGGTGATTATGGAGGATCATTAGCCCTGTGCAACCAGAACTGGTACCTTAGCCTCACCCCCCCCCCCTCTTTTTTCTGCTTTTCTCTCCTTTCTTCTCTACTCTGTTTTTTCTCTTGTTCAATTGTTTGTAAATATAAAATATGCAAAATAAAATCTTTAAAAAAAAAACAAAACTTGACCTATGAATGCAGCCTGATATGGTAAATTCAAGGGATTGTGCAGATACTACTACTCATATCTAAAAGAGACTACAAAGACTGGTCTATCTACAGCAATGTTATGGCTTTAAAGGACATGTCAACCCAAAAAATGATTTTTTGCCTAAGAAAAGAAAACATAATTCTAAGTAACTACTCTGCATTTTAGGTCTGGGAGCTGTTTTGGGGTGCATGGATGGTAATGGTTTGAGAAAATGGGTTTTGTTGAAACTTTAGTACAATTAATCCTGGAAATTGAGATTTGAGGGTATTTGGTTGTGGCAATACAATAATATCATTACCAAACATTACCAAAAAATACTTTACCAAAAATACTTTAAATAAAACAAATATTCAGCACCACAGCAAACCCCTTTTTTTCTGAGGATTGTGTAAAGAACAGTTAAGTATTAGGAGACATCCCAATGCACCGAACATGATGACTAGAACAGTGAGGAAGAGCCTCACAGCGCAGTAATACAGAATTTATTATGGAACTATAATAACATGATTTTCTTTTATTGCTTTGTCTGTCTAAGTGCATCAGTAACCCTATACCTCCCGCTAATAAACGTCTCTATTAATGAATTGATGAATTGTGTATTTTTAGCTGAATACATTCCACAGAGAGCAAAGGTGATGTCTGGCGGGTGATGGGCATTCCCTTTCTGAACAAGCTATTTGATGCCCCCCCATACCCCCCAGGGTCAGATCTTTAGTAATATCTCTTCCTTATATCTGGTTTATTAATTCTTGGTCTGAAATAATAAATCTCACTTTGCTGTCCCCCTATACGTTTGTTTATATGTCAAGGTCAACCTGTAACCCTGCTCCTGCTCTCCTGCTGTGCTCTCCCTTCCTATTAAACTACTACCTAACCCTTCTGACCATGCTCTGCAACTGTGAAATATTTCTCTGCTGAGCGTATACATACCTTAGTAGTGTGTTACCCTCCCATGAATAGGGCTGCTAATGTCTGTCATGTACCAAATGGACTTGCTGTCAATGTCCCCTATAACTACAAAGCCAGCACTCACAACTAATTGCCAGGAGCACATGTAATTTTATGTGCAATTATTAAGTACTGAATAATTGATTATTTAATTGTGCCCAACCCACACCATAAAGCATTTTAAAATTGTGCATGTGGGCCTTTAACAGAAAATTAGGCCAACTTTTGATTTGATTCAGAATGCAGTCTGATTAGCTAGTGCAGTGCCACTTGGCTATCCATAGTTTACTAATACTTGCCCAAATCCTACACTTGTGGCCAATGTGTTGCAGGCCTGTGTACCATAGCTGTAGAAGTAAATGGTTTGCCCATTCAGCAAAGCATTCAAATCATTCAAAGGACAACAACAATTGCTAAGGTCCTTAGTAGATTCCTTGCCTTCAATCAATGATTGATTAAGTAAAGGTATGGGATCCATTATCCGGAAACCAGTTATCCAGAAAGTTCCGAATTGCGGGAAGGCCATCTCCATAGACTCCATTTAAAACAAAATAATTGAAAATTTGAAGACATATTTTCCTTTTCTCTGTAATAATAAAACAGTTCCTTGTACTTGGTCCCAACTAAGATATAATTAATCCATATTGAAGGCAAAACAATGTTTACCAGACTGTTTTAATAAATGGGCAAAAAGGGTATTTTCCCAGGGTCCACCAGGATAGGGGGCCCACTAGAACATCTTTCATTTGGGATAACTTTTGGTAGAAGCATCCTACAGAGATTGTGATTGTGGATTAAGATTGTGGGCCCCTTATTTTAATCATCTGGAAGAGTTATACAGTAGATTTATTTAATTTCTTTGGCTTTTTTCTCACCATTTGGTCATTTTTTTGCTCCCAGGGCTGTTGATCCACAGTGGCACACCTGGGGACCGTGTTCGTTTCAGTAAGCGTAGACTATTTCTTAACTGCCTGCCTTACTATATTTAACTTTACGTGCTTGAGGGTTATACTATAACAAATGGGGCAGTAGGGGCCTACCAATTAAATTTTGCCAAGGACCCACTGGTACCTTAAATGACCCTGAATGTTTAAATGATTTATAAGTAGACAAAGTATGGAGATCCAAGTTAGGGAAAGACCCCTTATCCTGTACATGGAGAGTTAAATGGGTGGAGTACTTGTTTTAATATCAGTTCTAAATTCTGCTTAAAAAGTTGAATGTAACCATTTTTTACAAACATTTTTTAATTGTTGTAGTTTGTATGTTTATAGAGTGCCTTGCAAAAGTATTTACACCCAGTTATACTTTTTTAATTTTTATATTCTTTTAATATAAGAGGGGATAGGGATACAGAAAGCAAGACGGGGGGAGGGAGGGGAATACAGCAGTAAAACAATGCAATACAGGGCATCAATTGTTGTTTAGACAATTATTTAGGCCCATTTTACTGAATATCAAATCCTACACCAAAATAATATTGCCTATTGTTATTTTCAGTGGCAACAATTAAAATTATTATTTTTTTAAATGTGAGTATTCTGTGCTTACTGACAAAACCTTGAGATAGTTTGTACTATACTATAAGCTACTTCTAAGGTTCTCTTTGGTGTGCTTGCTAAATGTAATCGCAGCCTCAGAGCTTTTCATTTGTAAAATATACTTAATGGACAAAGGTATGCGGACACCCATTCTAATTATTGGAACTGGAAACATTTTTTCAGGTGGCACTATATCACACAATGACATTCCTGACAGTTCCACACTTCCTACATTGCGGCATCAGTTTGGGGATATCCTTTTCCTGTTTCAGGCTCTCTGAGATAGAAACGCCGAAATTCTGATTTCAAAATTGGAATTCTGGTTCTCTCAAGGGGGGTATTTTTGGAGGAAGCAGCAAGTACCTTATACTCGATCTCAACTAAGACATAATTAATCCTTATTGGGTGAAAAACAATTCAATTGGGTTTTGTAATGTTAAAATGATTTTTTAGTAGAAGTATAGTATGGAGATCCAAATTAGGGAAAGATCCCTTATCGGGAAAACTACAAGTCCCAAGCATTCTGGATAATAGGTCCCATATTTGTACTATAAAATACAAGGGCAATGCAAGGTACCCCAGTGCTAGAGCATAAAGGCCTTCTTATACAGTAACAAAACTACTACTGGCTTCAACATTGGAATTTTCCACATCTTGTATAATATGAATAAAGAGAAATACTTGAAAATTCTTGTGTGAAGACAGTGAAAGAGCACAGGAGAGGGCACGGCTGAGTAGGAACTATGACATCATATATTCACCCGAGAGAAGAGTACAGTCACATTTTCCACTTCACTCGCGGCCAAACAACTGAGTTAATTCAAAGGAAGGAGAAAATCTTTCAGCACAGGCTGGGATCAGTGCAGAATCTAGAACATGGTTTTAATGAAGACGAGGTATGAATATCTTGTGATCTAGAAGATGAATGTGACAAGAATGCTGTTTGATAAGCTAATGATGCAGAGAGAAGTGAAAACCTAATGCAGATGACTTATGAGCTGGACTGTTTTAAAGGAGGTCGGTTGCCCCGGGCTCTTCACACAGTGGGGGCCCCACAGAGCACTACTTGTTGGTAAGAAGATGTGGGAAAGATCTGTTTAATGAGCAGGTAACCTAGCAGCACCTCTTGTAATGGTGGGGATAATTTTAATTGTTAAAACAAAACTCCCAGCACCCTTCCGTTTATTAGACATCAAGAGTAAGCTGTATTTTATGTAGCAATACAGACAGAGAGACATAAAGTTAATCACACAGTTCCCTGTACTAGCATAACTAATTGCATTTTATATACAGGTATTGGATCCCTTATCCGGAAACCCCTTATCCAGAAAGTTCAGAATTACAGTAAGACCATCTTCCATTGACTCCATTACAAGCAAATAAATCTATCTTTTAAAAATAATTTTCTTTTTCTCTGTAATAAAACAGTACCTTGTACTTGATCCCAACTAAGGTATAATTAATCCTTTTTGGAGGCAAAACAATCCTATTGGGTTTATTTAATATTTAAATTCATTTTAGCAGACTTAAGTTATGGAGATCTAAATTACGGAAAGATCCCTTATCCGGAAAACCCCAGGTCCCGAGCATTCTGTATAACAGGTCCCATACCTGTATACCAAAATGAGCACTTAATCTTGTAACCTAAGGTTCCCAAATGCTTCTTTATTGCTCTCCATGCACAGGCCACATGGGTCACAATCTACTTATAACTTTAGGATGCACAAAAGTAGAATGCTGCCAACTTGGCAATAAGGAGGTTAGCATAGCACCAGTTGTACACTTAACCTGTATTAAGCCTGTCGTTTGGCATCCATTAATTAAATGGCCATGTCCTTCCAGGCAGTACTATAGATTGCATCTACTGGTCATACTCTGCCTGTTCCACTTATAAATGCAAATTCACTTAAATCTTTATACATTGCCCTACCATGTACTAATGCTTTCCATAGCCAGGTGCATACATGCATACATACATACATACGTACATACATGCATACAACCTCTCAAAATGATGGTCAGATGGCTCTGTTTTCAGATGATCCCTGTGGTGTCCAATCAAAACGGCCAACAGTTTGTGAAATGCAAGTCACAGGTAAAACCTAGGGCCACAGTAACAAATGGAGTACAGTCTGCTTTTCTCTGCCTTGGGTCTGTAGGCAGGCAGAGAAAAGATCTGCTCTCGTACACAGTTCTGTGTAGTTGCACTGACAGGCCTGCATGCTTTCGCATTTTTCGGGGGAATCTCCGCTCTGTGTAGCTGCACTCAGGCCGGAACCATTGCAACTACACGGATTGGGGTGTATCTGCTTCTCTTCTTCTGCCAAAAAAATACAGACGGAGACAAGCAGACCCTACGCAACGTGGCATAGAAGCTATAACAATAAAATAGTAGAAATAATTAATCAAATGCAAGTGGGTGAAGAACTGGCCAAAGGGCATGGGATGACTCTGATGTAGTTGGGCAGCTTGAATATATTGCAATAAATGGACAAACGATCCCTGTTATGTTTACAGGGAAGGGCATTTTAGACCGGATTTATGCACAAAATGCTAACTGTCCTATATACATTGATACGGGTGAGTGCAAAGGATTATCTTGTACAGATTCTAACTGCTGGGTAATTTTAACTCCACAAACTGGAACATGCTAGGCTACAAACAATATAATTGAACAGAATAGAATGTGTGTCCCTTTTATGCACCATCCATCCCTGTAATATGTGCTTTAATTGTGTTATATGAAGCCGTTAGTATTCTCCTACATCCAAATCACTCTCTTATGAAAAAGTATTTTTCCTTAGTAGCTCTTTGCCTCATGAGACCTACTAATGATTTCCTAAGCAATTAATAACACAGCTAATGAACATAGAAGAGAACATACTGTTAGCTCAGCTCCTGACCCTAAGGCTTATTGTAAAATCTTGAGTATTTTGCTACTTAATGCCAAGCAATCCAGGTTTGTTTTTAGTAGATTAACTAGGAATATATTTTTAGTGTACTGGCCAAGATAATGTCATTCCAACAGCCAGAGAGAGACAGACAGTCAGGGGATTGAAAGGGACAGTCCGTTTTTCTGCAAAGCGATGTGACTCCATTATTTTTAAATTGTCGGGAGTATTATGGGAGGCGGATAAGGAACTAAGAAATGAGAGGGGTGTCAAGGCAAAAATGATACAAAAATGATGATGTCACCAATCTGAGGTTTCGCTGGTACTTCTATTAAAATGTTTGTGCGCTGGCCAATATAAACCATCCTAAATCGAAGACAGAGCCGTCAGGGGTTGAACGGGGGGAGGAAGGGCAAGAAAGGATTGTGTGAGTGAGGGGGAGCAAGATATGATCGTTAGGTCTATCCCATCTTGAGTTAATTACTGGTGTCATCTTGAGCCAATTTAATCAATCTGAGAGGGGGCAGGAGATTGTAAGTGTTGGTCAAGCCAACCCCACAGTGTATTAAGGGACTTTAATATTTAACCACATACTTTCTGTACACAGTTCTACCAAAGGACCCTGTCTGTTTGGAAAATGCCTTGTAGCATCTGAGTGGTTTTTGCTCAGAAAAAAGGAACCTTCATAATTGACTAAGAGAATAAAGTATAAATTCACTGAATAGTTAAAGCAGCCCATTTCTTACCAAAGTCGATAGTTTATATCTGATTTATACCTGAATTTAAAGCCATTGCTGCTACGTAGACATGAAGTTTAGGTTTCCCTGTCGGCTGCTAATGTAGTTAATCTTTCTGCCTAGGGGTGCCAGTTGGCTGATGTTGTGCTCCATTTAGAGTGCCAGAGAGCAGCGAGACTGTATGGTGGGCAGGATCATCACTAAGCTCCTATTTTATACTGATTTATTCCAGTATCCAACTGTCTGTTCCCCCATAACTGGATAAATGACTTAATGTTATGTTTTATTAAGAGGGGGGTTTGGGAGATGGGTCAGCAATCTACCCTAAAATTGCTGTCAGCATGCATATAAACCTATGATTTGAAGTCAGTTTTCTGACAGATTACCAACAGATTGGCTGTTGATATAGTTGAAAACTAAGGTGCCTAACAAACACTCTCATAACCCCTGTTGCTAACATTTGTAAGCAACATTTGTTCCCTTATCTGAGAGATCAACTGGCCATAAATCTACATAAATATTCATATACTGAATGACTGGTCATAAGACCAACTGTTTCGTAATACTGTTTAGTATTTTTAGATTGTAAGCTTTTTTAGACATTACCCCCTTTATTGGTTGATGCTTAATATATACACCCATTTATAGTACAATGCTTAGGGGTATGTTGGGGTTTTATAAAGATGTTTTAATAATAAAACAATGATATATAAATCATTAACATTAAGACACTGTCAGAAGGATCTATCCTCAAACAGACTATGCAGACCATTTGTTAAGGACATCACCATGGAAAGATGCGTAATTGTTATTGCACAAAACAACTTACATTCATGGATCCATGGCACAATAATATCTGTACAGATTGTTTGTTAAACACACAAACATATTTTAGGTTAAAACCTTGTACCTAACGGCAGTATTTGTGGCCATCCATCTATGGCCACCTTTAGGCTCTCCATAGGTTACAATTCTACAACCTCAGCGTACCCTACTGCAAAGGAAAAGCTGAGAGGTGCAGTTTATTAGCATCATAGAGATATACCCCTAGTCACACCTGCCCCTGTGTTCCTAACACAGTACATTATTAACACAATACCTGTCAGTGCATACAGCATACAGAACAGGTACAGATTCAGCATTGGCCTTAAAAGTTATTTTCTCTGTATTAAAAGGCTACTTATAGGGGATACGTACAGATATATACAAGGTCACTATAATAATATGTCTGGTGACAAGTGCTAAAACTTGAGGAAAGGAAATGTCATCATTACATAGGAAAACAAGAGAGGCGGGAATAAAAGACAATCAGTAGTAGTTCTTATGGAGAGCAGATCACCTGAAGTGGCCCCTGGCCTGCAGGCTATTTTGTTTGCCTTCCAATGGATTAGTTTTCCTACAATGTTTTGGAATAGTGAACATCCTATTGTTTTGCTTTTTTATGTCTTCTTCTTTTAAGATAATATGAACACATTCCTGAACAGAAGCTCCTTCTATTTGTGAACACAGGCACAAGGGCAAAAAAAAAGGTGCAAAGTACAGGGTGCACAAATAGGGCTATGACCTGGCGAGTATTTCACCGGCTTAGCCAGTAAAATAGCAGTCAAGGTCAGGGCAGGTATTACAAATTTACTGGCAATGTAGTTGTTGGTATATTTGTTACTACTAGTTGTTTGGCCCTCAGTCCGCCTCCAAACCAGTAAATGCCACTTACACTCAACTGCAGGTTGGCTCTCAGTTTTGGGCTTTTGCCCTAAATGTCCTTAATAATCCAGTATAGGGTTTAAGTGTGTGTTGCACAGATTGTGCTATAATAAGCAGTGTTATTTGAGGTGGCAAGCAGTGAAGCACCAATGTAAAGGAATTCTGAAATTTTAAAAGTCTTTTAAAAGTAACATTTAAAAAAAAAGGCAGAGTTTTTTTTGGAAATGTATCTATTTCTTGTAATCACACAGAGAATTTCAGCTGTACAGCTATGAGGAGTGGAGGTCACCGTCAATCTGCAACATGTCAGTTTCCACACAAGCAGTTAGTAGCTATGACTGTCAGTTGTACATATGACTGGCAGATCTATTTAAGGGTGCTTCCTAGGACACAGCAGAACCAGTGGCTGCCAGCCCAACATGTGTGTGCATTTTGTGTCTGTTTAGCTTGATTTTTATGTATCACACCTATTCAGGCCTTGACTGGGATTCAAAATAGGCCCTGGCATTTTCAGGCCCAAACAGCCCATGATGAGCCCAATAGTGACTGTCAGAAGCAGCCCCTCTAGCATTTGCCAGAATTTTCATATTGCCAGTCCAGGTCTGCACTATTATACAGGTCTGCTAAATATACTGTCACTGTATGATTTTTATATATACAGAATGTAGGAGGGATGCTGTATATCAACAGGACTGTGGATGCTTTTATTTGCAGACAAAGCAATATTTTTCTTTATCTGTGCCTTAAAAATTGTGATTTATAACTCATTTCCCAGTCAGGGTGGCCAGTGAAAGGGTTAAGGTATGTTCTTACTGCAAACCTGTGTAAGAATCACCCACCCCACCAGGTCAGCGTTTGAGCCTACCGCCATCTGTTTGAAGTTAGGGCTCCTACGGCTCCTAAAATTACTTTCACCTCTAGCTTTATGCTGACCCACCTCAGTGTCAAAAGAGATTAGACTCCCGGTTACCCAGTTGTGAGCTTGTAAAGTTTGGCTGGTTGGAATGACGGTTAATTGCTAATTTTGAATATGTCACAATGTGAGTGGTTCAGGAAATATTAGGCCCCAATCTAGTTAGGGGCATTGCTATGTACAGAGGGGCCATTATACGTATACACAATAAGAGTTCTAGCCGGTAGATATAGGGAGCTAGAGAAGTGGTTAAAGGGAAATATCTTTAATACATGCTTTGAGGAAGGAAAGGGTAATAAGAATGGAGGATAATATGAACAGGCTATAACATGATTATTTATAGGTAAAGGTTAAATACATTAATACAGGGACTAACATGGGGTGTGTGATCTGCAGTAGGCTCAATGGGACTTCAGTTCAGTTCTGTATGGAAACCATTTCAATTGTATGTTTTTTCAGCTGTACCAGTTCAAAATATGCAAAGCAGAATTATCATGTATATCTGACTTTTCCACTGGTCATCACTCAAATGTGCATCATCTTGTCCTCAAAAAAAGAATGTTGTGCCACCTACAATAGAACATTGGCAGGGGTTTGTGGAAGCTATTGCACACAGCAGTGGATATATTGATACAGGTATGGGATCCCTTATCTGGAAACCCATTATCCAGAAAGCTCCGAATTACAGAAAGCCTGTCTCCCATAGACTCCATTTTAATCAAATAATTTAGAATTTTAAAACTGATTTCCTTTTTCTCTGTAATAATAAAACAGTACCTTGTAATTGATCCCAACTAAGATATAAAATATCCTTATTGGGGGCAGAACAGTCCTATTGGGTTTAATTAATGTTTTATTGATTTTTTAGTAGACTTAAGGTATGGAGATCCAAATTACGGAAAGACCCCTTATCCGTAATACCCTTGGTCCCGAGCATTCTGGATAACGGATCCTATACCTGTATAGCAAAGTGACTTACATTCTATTTATGTGGTGTGGAATAATATAAACAACAATGGTACATAGTAAATAAACGAGGGACAATATTAGGGGGCAGATTTATTAAAATATGAGGTTAGAGCTTAATACATAAAAACTCACCTACGTTCTATTCATTTCTATAGGACTTTAAGATGGATTTTTATCAATGGGTGAAAGGTAGAATGCACCATTTAATAAATACACTTCTTAAAATCCCATAGGAATGAAAATAATGTGGGTGAGCTAGTATGTATTAAGCTTTCAACTCACATTTTAATAAATCTGCCCCTATATGTTGGGCTCTATAAGTAGGGCAATTTAAGTAATACACATAGGGGCAGATTTATCACAATGTGAGTTTATGTGAGCTTCATACATAAAATTTCACCCACATCCTATTCATTCCTATGGAATGTTAAGAAGTGTATTTTTTAATGGGTGAAAGTAAGAATTCACCATTTGATAAACAGACTTCTAAAAATCCCATAGGAGTGAAAAGAACATGGGTGAATTTTTATGTATCAAGTTTAAAACTCACATTTTGATAAATCGGCCCCATGCTGTAACACAACAGCACAACAACACAACATTAACACAACAACACAACATGTGATGCACTTGCCCCTCTACATCCCTAGAGTGGATAGTGCCCCCTATATTGTGCACCTATTGCACAATACTCCATAATTTCCATGGTGGTAGGGATTTTCTTGAAGAGTGAGGAAATGTACCATGGAGGCAGGTCCTTATCATCCTATATCCAGCTTTAAGGGCTCTGGCACACGGGGAGACTAGTTGCCCGCGTCAAATCTCCCTTGTCGCGGGCGACTAATCTCCTTGCGGCGCCGCGTATGCCATCCCACCGGCGATTTACATTCTCGCCGGTGGGATGGAATTTCGGGGAGATTAGTCGCCCGCGACAAGGGAGATTTGTCGCGGGCAACTAATCTCCCCGTGTGCCAGAGCCCTAAGGGGCAGTGCCCATGACTTCTATACAATCAGTTTACTCCATAAACAACACAAACGCACAAACAATGGGGAATAAATGATTACACAATCTCTACTCTTTAGAAAGCAATTATACAGCACCGCAATCACACAAACATCAGGCTGGATATTTACACCTCAGCATATAATGTTCCCCAGTTATCAGACCTGTTTGGAAAGTGTGGTTCTGTGCCTAATTCCAGAGCCTGTCTGGGCTTCATTACTAGCAGTGAGAGAGATCAGGCCAGGGCTGAAATATCTCTGCTTGAAAGCAAACACCACTCAGGACAGAATATTATTCTCTATGCCTAGGTTGAAGTACATTACGAGTTTATTGAATTAATTATGATAAGGATCATAACGTTAAACTAGGGGTGAGGCGCTGGCTTCCTCCTAGGATCGCTCCGAGCAGTTTTCATCTGAATATTTCTGTGGACTTATTAAATCTGGCAGCTCTGAACTTTCTGGCGGAGCAGATTTCTCCCTGACTTAAAAGGGATTGGACGTTGAACGGACCAAAAGTTCTTCGTTCTGCCCTGTCTCTCAGGGAGCAAAGAAAAAAATGCAAGAATAAGTGAGATAGAAGGAATAGGGCAGAGGAGAGAATGAATACCATCTTGGGGATCAATCACACAATCCCCCTTCTCAGTGCAGCAGGTCAGGGTGAGAATGAGGAGGGGGTGGGATAGGGGGGTCCCTTGGAAACGTGATTGGGAGTTCACTCTCGGGCCGAGATGTGAGCCGGGAAATTTGATCTTTTTGCACGGACTGGTGCCAGCTCCTGCACAAATTTAATAAAAGGGTCTCTCCTATCGGGGGGTTTCATTAAAGTCATTTTGGGGCCTGGGAACTAAGGCAGGTTGAGAATTCAATAAATGGTTGATGCAAACCTTTGGCGCCCATATTTTGTATGCCTTTAACCCACTGCGTACTGAGGAATATAAATAAAGTCTAGTATTCCCGCACCCACCAGAAATTAATTAAATTAATTAATCTCTACCCCTCCCAGCTTCACTAAAACGCAGCACTTGGGAAAACATTTAGATG
This sequence comes from Xenopus tropicalis, assembly GCF_000004195.4. Taxonomy (NCBI): domain Eukaryota; kingdom Metazoa; phylum Chordata; class Amphibia; order Anura; family Pipidae; genus Xenopus; species Xenopus tropicalis. The sequence goes on from NC_030681.2 coordinate 128,388,949, forward strand.
CAGCCATATTATATATCAGTAATGCAATGGGTTGTATTAAATAGTCTGTGGTCCTGCACACAACTGATATAACTACAAAGTTCTGTGCATTAAATACAATGTGCATAAAAAGAATGCAGCAAACCAGAGCTCCAAGCAAAATCTGACAACTCGACATTTACTAACAAAGGCGCTAATTTGAAGCAGTACCATAAATTTTGTCAACCAATCATTAACTGGATTTCACTGACTGGCAAGGAGAATACAGATCAAAGCAAACTGACTGGCTGCTAAGCGTTGCTGCACTGATGCACAAACATTCGGATATCGATCATACATTTAAATGCAATGATCTAAAACTAACATTCAGATTGAAATTGTAGGATTAAAATCTTAAAAATAACAAATCAGAGGATGTTCTGACCATAATAATTGTCAGACAATTGTACAAAAGTGATGTCCCTGAAATGCATTGTAGGCCCCCAAGGATATCGTCAGATACACAATACATGCACAGATTTTATCGTTAGCCAACCAAAATTTTCAAACCTGCCTAATCAACTAAACATCCAATCACCATGGTATGAAAATTATCAGGATGATAATTGGAAACCCAAACACTGATTATATTGGTGCGTGAATGGCCAGCTTTAACCTAAAAGTGACCAAAGCGCCTGTCACTTTGGTCAGAAATAATCTATCTGTTACAAACCACTATAAAACTGCTTCTACCTCCCAAAATTCATTATTACCTAAAAAAAGCCTAGGTTACAAATAAAAACAATAATACATCACATGTTTTCATATAGGTTTAAATGACGTATTAGATTTATCTCATTCTTTTATATACGTATAAAATTGTTATTTACCGCGTCCATTTTCAGGGTGTGAGCACATAGGAAATGTATACAGAATAATAAAATTACAAATGACTCAGAGTTCACATTCATGATTCAAGAGAGCTGCATACACTACAGTATACAGTCCTTTGTTCAGGATAGGCAAAATAAAAAAGGACTTAATGTATAATGTAAAATACAAAAGGTTTATTCAGCAGAAACCCTATTCCTTGAGCTTATGTTGAACATGAGAGTATCCTGGCCCTTTAAGTCTATAAATCAAATTTCCTAATTGATGGTATGATCCACTCTGTTATCTGACACTGTGCTTTAACAATAGCAGAACATGTTCTAAAAATACCATATTCTTACCCACAATGCAGTATTTTACTCCAGAAACTCAGTGCAATAGCCTTCAAAATAATGTGCACCAAAAACTGTGTGCAATTTTCCAATGCCAAATTACCATCCACTTTGGCAAATCATGTCCTTTTGCAGTACTACATTTTATTTTTGTAGATGACACTGATATGTACAGCATCATTAAAAGCATTAGTGGGATTTACTAGAGGCAAGTCAGTTGTGTGGGTATGTGCAACATGCTAAGGGATCCTCATCTCCTCAGTTAATGTTAATTCCAGAGCTCCCTTTTATTCCAGTTTACAATATGATTCTTCAGGACCAGCCGGGACACAGGGAGAAATTCAGTTGGTCCCACCACACCTGACCCACTGCTTGCAGAGTATGGGGAATTGGATGATCATGAGTGGATGTAACACTATACAGTGGTGGTTGCCAAAGGTATGAGGTGTTGCTGGGAAGGTATTTTGGGAAGGGGACCTCAGTAGCGGGAGTGGGGGCCCTTATGGTTAGGTTTCCCCTGGGCCCAGCTACCCTAGTCTAACACTAGGGTATCTGGTTCTTCAGATGATTCTCAGTAAAAAAAAATAGCAAACACTATTTTAAGGTATATAGTGCTTGCCACTCTCTTTGATATGTATTAAGTGTAAATAGAAAATGATCATTCCCTGTAATATTTTTTTTTTTTTTGTATTCTTTATTTATTCATTTAACATTAGGGGGTAAAGAAGAAAAAAAGACGGGGATATAACAATTACATCTTTACTATCATTAGCACACAAGCAAGATCTGACAACAAGTCATTGCTATATAGAAATATTACATTTTTACAATACTGTTGCTCTAGGACTTATGGTCAGTTGTCGTTTGCTTACCTGTTATAATGTTACTGACCCAGGTTTTCCAAATAATCCAAATGGGTGACCAAATGTTCTGGTGAATCTGACTATTATTGTGTATTATATGGGTTATCGCTTTCAGTTTTCTAATATCCTTTACTTTTGTTAACCGTTCAGTGTATAATGGAGGATTTGAAAATTTCCACTTTTGGGGGCAGGCCCTGTAATATTTACCACAATTCCCTGCACGTAAACACAATAGGCCTAATACTGGCATTCCCCAGTATCATTTAACAAATAACAGTGCCAATGAGGCATAGTTGTAAATAACCTTGCCACAATCATTGTCAAGATGTACAGACCTTGGTACAGGGTCGGACTGGGGGGTCTAGGGCCCACCAGGGCTTCTGCCAATGCACCCCACTGCAGCTTTCATACACCTCCCCGCAGGGCCCCCCCCAAGCACACATAAATAAAGCTTACCTGATGCACAATCGGGGGGGGGGGAGCAAAGGATCGGTGGAACACCCTGCATGGATTGGGTCTGGGCCGCCGGGGCCCACAGGGTTTTTCCTGGTGCCCGGCAGCCCAGTCCGCCGCTGGCTTGGAACAGTTCCCATATCATAAGCAATTAGTTTACACTACTGGTGTATACATCTTTATCTGCTCCATGTGTTTTATGTATGCCCCCTGGAAATGTAGAGCGCTACTGATGTTGGCACTCCATAAATGCATGCTCATAATAATTATCATAATAATAGTGAAGTTCATGTGGTTGCACTGGGTGCTTCCCTCCCCATGCTCTATTGGTTTTCCCTTTGATTACAGCAGACCTTGTGCTCCCTCTATGTCTGCCAACAGTGCATCCTGCTTCCTCTCCTTTTTCCCCTTCCCTGCCACCCTGGCTTCCTATGCCCCCTGCACATAAAAGGCTGCTCTAGGAGACAAATGGTTAAACCCAAAGTATGTGCAACTAGGGAACGTGGTGATGAAATATGGCATTCCTGCGTGCAAAGTTATCACGACCTTCCTCATCACTGCTAATTGCAGGAAATGCAGCTGTTTATCTGCACTGGGAATTTCTTTCTCTTTCTCTCCGGGCGGTGGAGATGCCTCGGCCCAATTCTGTTTTCTCTTTGATACTTAAAAAAAAGGTCAAACAGGACTCTGACTCCTCGTCATGGTCACTTGGAGCCTCTGTTGGAGTCGCCAAAAAGAATAAGCACAAGGATAAGTAAATGATTGCGAACTCTCCACACAAGTAAATGGATGAGTAAATATCTTTGAATTCCCATTTGTATAAAAATCAATCCATTCGATCTATATTTGGCAATCAAACTGTTTCATATATTTTTCTATACATTTTATACAGAAAAAATACATGAAAAATCAACAATAAACACCAGGTTCTGCTTAATCTACAAATGAATTCACAAATGTGGAGTAATTTTATTCCTGAAATATGCCCCTTAGCAACCAATCAGCTATAAGTTTGGATCAGAATAAAAGCAAATGGGTTAATATCTCCTTTTGAAATATTGTGATTCTCCTGCATATCCTTGTGTTTAATTGTGCCCATTGATAAACATGTCTCTGCATAGAAATGGTCCTGACTAATGTGTATCACTTAGGAAATGAGGGGCCCAAAAAATGTTTTGATGTAAGCCCAGTAAATAGTTGTGTCTATGTATATTTATTATATACTACTCCCAGTACATTGCATCAGTCACAGTGATAAAAGTCCTGCAGCAGGTTACATGCTAGAAAAGTAGGTGCCCTGCAGATGCAGATCTATGGGTCTTATCTATATTTCTTACTTTATATTATATTATCTATATTTTACTCCTTGAAACTTTTTTAAAAATATTTTTTTACCCAGCCCACTTTTGATGTCACTTCCGGTTGCAGCAACAGCACTTCCTGTCTAATGGTGCTTAGTCGCCGATCAGGTTGCTGATAAGGCAGTTGCAGGTCAGGTCAGGTCAGGTAGTTGGGTCCAAGTGAGTAGAAATGCGTGTTGTGGCTCCAGGTTGTGGTTTGAGTTAATTTTCTACCAGAAATTTATTAAGGGTCTCATTCAAAAATGATTAATAAACTCTGGAGTAACATCATTCATAAGGAGAAATACACATCTTTATAAATTTGCAGTTTCTTTTATACCAGTTACATCAGTTTACACAGCTTGATATATATTGGCCCTTATTATGTGGTTTATGGACACACGTTGTGATTTGTCTTTGCGTGTGAGAGTTGTTTAATTTGCCTTGTTATTTTCACTCACTCCAGTCTACCATTAAAAATCCTACGAACCCAGCAACTAAACATCAGATTAATAATTAAGTTAGATTTTTGCTATATTTATGTTATATCTTTCTATTTGATCTCTGTCTAATTTGCATTCCATTCTATATACAGTTGCTATCATCAAGAACCGCCCCACCCCCCAAAAGTAAAGCAACGAAAATCACTGAAGAACACCGCTGACTTCTCTACACCATACTAAATTTTAAGATGAACTTACCCTTTAAAACACTCATAAAGCTGCCTATTTTAGAATACATTTCAGCTGCTGGGGACAACTTGAGATACACAGCATGTTGATCTTGTAATAATAAAGATACAGCTTAAATTAAACACAACTGCCATTAGAATAATGATAACAATAATATTTTTTTAAACTTCAAAACAGAGGCAAATTATGCCCCGGGCTCTTGCATAGAAGCAGCCAATATGAAGGGGTCTTCCTGCCCAATATCTGCAGAGCCTGTATGCTAGTAAGAGCGCCCAGAGCATCACTGATTGAACCAACTGACAAGTAGCAAATTAATCTAGGAAAATGGTTACAATACTTGTTGGAACATGCAAGTTGTATAAAGCAGCTGGTAAATGGATGAGCCCCAGTGGCCAAATTAATGAGAGCATTCACTGGTCTATACCCAATGCACCATGGGTAATGCTCTATGCCTAAAACTGGGCAAAGGCATATGTAATGTGCCAAGCACTATGGGCACTCTTGCTGCCATGTTGTCACCTCATTGATATAAAACCTGTAGCACATATTAACACATCGCCATGGGCAGGAGCATTACTTTAATGTTAGCATTCATTTGATTAAACCAGCTCAGGAAATGAGCCACATAATCTCCCAATAATCAAACAAAAATACGCTAAAAATCAGGCAATATAATAGCAAATCAACCTGGCCTGCAGCTAGCATTTTGAAAGTCAGAGGTTTGTACAGCTCACTCTAAATGCTGATTATTATAAAGCCATTTACAGTAAATTTTTAGCATTTCTGTACAATTTCTTTAAACTCGCCCCAGCCTAAAACCTTAATATTGTGGTTTAGAAGTTATCAAAATGACACACGGATCACTCCTGTGCCCACAGGCAAGTAAGCAAAACCGCAGTCATGTTGGAGGATAGAGAAGGTGTTATTTTAACCACTCCGGCACTGCAGGGGGAACACACCCGACATATAATCAGCATTTCCCGGGTTAAGTCCATTCAGAGGAAGTATACATTTCAACTTCTCAGCTCTAAGGCGCCATTGAAAGCCTCTTAATATGCTCTATAGAATGCAAGAGATTGATAGGAACTATATTACCTACCTGGAAACGCTGGGAATAGAAGAATACGTGTATCACTTGGCCTTTGTGTTTGAGCTTTCTCATCCCAAAGACTATACAGAAATATTATCAAGGGAAAGTAAAAACTATATATATATACTCATTCCCGAATCATACCATTTCTAATTAAATGAATACTTTACAGTGTCCAATCCTCTGTAACAGTTCTGTTATATTACAATGCAGTTCTATGCTGGCATGACATTCATAAGGGCAAAAATACCCCCTTCCACATTTTTGGTTAAATACCAGGGATCAATGGATGTAAAATGTTTTACATGTGCCAATGTGCCAATTCAAATGATTGCAGAGGGGCAGGTTTTTTGTGTGCTTTATCGCCCAGAAGAAAGGTGATTTCCCTTAGATGATAGAGTACCCTATCTGTCTTTGCCCTAAGGATCAGTGGTTGCCAGTGTGGAAATATAAGTGGATAGATGATACTACATACATAGTAAAGTGAAGGTAAATATATATAAACACATAGATGATTAGATAAACAGAGATAGACTAATGGTGAGACATACAGAACAAGAGATTTCATTTAATGATTACACAGACGTGTCCTTCTATCTAAGTGGCTGATTAACTGTAAGGAATTCTTGCCCAATTAAATGAATGGAAAATATAGTTGGGTTCTGGCAAAGTAACACAATCTGTCTGAGGCCGCTGGACTGAGGGCTGTTCTATCCCGGGAAATGAAAAGAGACATCAAGCCTCCTGCCAACTGAACCTCCTTCATCTGCCAAAACTGGGATTAAAGTGACAAGGACTGCTGACAGCCAGCAACCTTCTTTGTATCAGTTGAGAGGAGGCCAAGAAAAACATGCAGGTAAAATGAACTTGGTTGTATGTGAGTGAAAAAACCTTCTACTACTGGCTAGGATCAAAAGTGTAAATCCAGGAATAAAACGGACCTGGGACTGAGCAAGAGAACCAGTCTTGTAGGACATAAAGGTGTAAAAGTCCACTGGGCTATGGGCTGAAGTGAATGAAATCATCTCTGTAAAGCGCTGCAGAATATGTTGATGCTACATAAATAAAGTGTAATATTTATAAAGACAAGCCGCTCAATACTTGTTTCCAATATAGTAAATGAGTAGATAACACTGATATATCATTCCTCATACAGAGCTGCCAACCCAAGAGTATAACTATCAGGGGGAAAATAATTTTCACAGAAAACCAGAAGTGATGTCACGCATTCGCACTTGCCCCTGGAAGTGACATCACATGCATCTGCAGTTGCTCTCCTGAAGCCACTAAATGCTACCCAGGCAAGTGCACACACTCCCTACGGTGTCACCGAATGCTTACTGCGCATGTGTGAACCTGCAAAAACTCAGGTGAGTGTGATAGGGCAGGGATGCCTAGTCACCCTGAGATCTACTCTTGCTACCTGGCCTCCATCATAAGATCTATCTTAAAGGAACAGTAACACCAAAAAATGAAAGTGTATAAAAGTAACTAAAATATAATGTGCTGCTGCCCTGCACTGGTAAAAGTTGTGTGTTTACTTCAGAAAGTCTACTATAATTTATATAAATAAGGCAGCCATTCAAAGGAGAAAAGGCACAGGAACATAGCAGATAACAGATAAAACACTATTGTATTCTACAGAACTTATCTGTTATCTGCTATGTAACCTGTGCCTTTTCTCCTTTTTTCCAGCTTGAATGGCTGCCCCCATGGCTACACAGCAGCTTATTATATAAATTATAGTAGTATTACTGTAGCAAACACACCAGTTTTACCAGTGCAGGACAACAGTGCATTATATATTTATTACTTTAAAGCTCTTTCATTTTTTAGTGTTACTGTTCCTTTAATAAACATAGTGCAATGTCTATCATTTGGCGCAAGCTGCAAGTAAAAGTATCACCCTTGATGTTTAATACCCAAATACACGTAGTATATAAATGCAGTGCCAAATTCACATTTAATGCCCACATAATATTATATAAGTGCCAACATATCATTATTTAAATGCAGTGCCTACTGGACGGGGAATCAAAATAGGCCATTTCAAGTACTCAAAGGCCCAAACAGCAACCCGCAGGCTGGTAGACAACTCATGGTTGACACAAGTGAGCAGGCAGGAAGGATGGTGGGCATGAGTTCCTGTGAGTGCTGGGCCCCTCAGCACCTCTGTGCACATGGATTCAGATCCTACTCAACTTGCCTTCTAGGTTCTTGCCCTTTTTGCAAACCATCACCACTGCCCACATTACAGGCTACTTCACTGGTTCATAAACTCAACTGGCCACATTTACAGATTCCATGGGTGAAAGTGCTGGAGCCCTATGGGGTGCCACATTAGAACCATCCACAAAGAACTTGCGCAGGATTTGGTCAACCTGCACTCCACTTGATTTGGCCGCTAAAATGATTTACAAGGAAGGTGCTTTGTGCCTGTTTTTTCATTTTGCTTCCTGCTCCATTGTGCTCCCTGCCCTGTGTTTGGTAAAGGAGTGCAAAATATATCAGAAAAAAAGTAGACAGCACTCCTTTTGAACAGACTTGCTTCATTCAAGCTAAGTTATGATGAATTTATTTGGGCAGATAAGTGGGCAGATAGGAGATGCACCTTGTCCCCTGGTGGCACAATTCACACAGAAAGCAGATGATCAGAGCCTGTGGGAACCTGGTTATGCCCAGCTGCAAGGAAGCGCTCTCACGTGTCTGACCCAGCCTCCTTTAGCACTGTAGTTGCCAACAGTAGCAATGGATTGTTTTGGTTAAGGGAGGGCCATGTAGGCGACATTTATCAGACATTCTGGTGGAGTCTAAAGGGAAAATTCTTAGCAAAGAGGCTGTTCTTTATATAACTCACATGCTGTTCCTATAACAAGGCTGCTGATTTGGAAAAAATGTAAAAAAATAATTATTTTTAACCCATTTATGATAACAACGTACAGATAGTCAGTGGCAGTAACTGAGTCAAGAGCTATCTTAAGAGATACATGTAAAAAGGTTCCAAATGTAATGCTGTAAGCCCTCTTAGATATCTGGATGCCTAGAACAGCTTTTACCTTACTGGACAGCGATTACAAGGTTTTTTTAAGTCCTTGAGTGTCCTGAAAATCGAAAAGGAATTCCAAAAGCATTGCTCTAGAAAGTCATCATAAATAAACTGCAGGCTTGGCAGCTCTTAACAAGGAGCTGCCCTAAGGGCTGTGGTAGCTGCATGGCATATGCGGCACCGTGATTTCCCAAAATCGTGGACGTTGCCTTGCCGGTAATAAGGGAGGTTTGTCGTGGGCGACTAATCTCCCAGTCTACCAAGGCCCTAAAAGCTGTAAACAAGGTCTAGTAACCTATAGCAAAAATCATAGATAAATGCTGTTTGCTAATTGGTTGCTATGCATTCCTAGAGCTGGAGCGTGCAAATTTTTTTATAGGTAACTCTTTATTCATTTTAGACATAAAAACACCAAACACTTTGCACCTTTGATTGCATTACAGTGGGTGTAGGTCACACCCCACTACTGAATTGGCTTGGGCATATGTATTGGTGGTTTGACTGTAGGGATGCACCTAAATCACAATTCAGGACACAGCTAAATACCAAATTCGCCACAAAAGATGCAGATGCAAACCAACTCATCACCCTAATTTAAATTTGCAAACAATTGCAGCATATGAAAAATTCTGAACCAAATACATGATTCAAGTTGATTGTCACAATCCATCAGAACTAATGTAAAACTACATGTATGTGGCAAAACCCCTGCCACCTGTGACCAAAATGGCATAGTTTACTTTTTTTAACTTCAATGGAAATTCTGCTCTTCCCGCCAGACACAATCACGGTGCAAAAAGTGCATTTATTTGTAAACTGCTGCAATAATTTTTGGTAGGGTTGTCCCCAGACATTCTAGTGCATAACTGGGACACAAATGCTAGAGGGCTGAGTGGCATATGAGCATGTCCCATAGTGCAAACTTAGCAAGCCCCAGGGCAAGCTGTTCTTTGCTCCTTGTGCTGGCTTGCCAAGCCCTGTAAAGCTGTGCAAAAAGTGACTGTTCTAAGGCCATACTGGCTGGCTTTCTCTAAAGGGGTTAAAGGATAAAAATGAACTGGTAGCTGGTATACAATATAAAAGCAAAAGTATCATTATGGGTTCCTGTGAGATTAAATGCCATGTTTTGGACTGCAAACAGCAAATAAACTGGATCTAGTTGGTGTGAGTTATTTTCTGTAATTGCTGCAGCTGCATTCTATCCGGGGAGGATTTTATACATTTGGTAATTAAGCTACAAAGCAAATTAGCAGAGACAAACAGCTTTCTCAGCGGGAGCCTTATCTACACAGTTAAGTCAACACAGGGACTTTTCGATGGGAAATTCTCCTTTTCCAGTCGATTTAAGATAATGCCATTAGGGGTGAGAAAAAAAGAGAGAAACTGAGCAAAGTAACAGCAACGCGTGCCAATACCTGCTGAGAACTTTATTCACTGAGGTTTCAAATACCCATAACCAATATGTACCATTCTTGGAATTATATCTAGTTCCTAGACTATAGGCAGCCATCATGTACTAGATATTAAATGCTAGGAATAAACCAGCTGAGAAGCCTTAATCTTCTAGTTTCCTGGCAACTTCCAAAAACAGTTCACTATCCTGTAATGTACATGGCGCCCCTGCCGCCTGACACTTACACTCAGCCAACCTGGGCCCAGGTATCCTTTCCATAGGGCATACTGATTCTAACACTGATACATAGGAGCAGGAAAAACTTACATTATAATGCAGTTTTTCCCTTTATATTAGTCTTTTAGTTGCAGAGCAGAAGAGTTACAGTGGATAAGTTTTTATGGATAATTTTAGTTTTTTTTATGCCAAAACACGAACCCCGCATTTTTATTATGTGACAAAACCACAACAAATCCAAATGCAAAAATAAGCAATCCAAAACCTATCAAGGTCATGCAGAAGTCAATGACAGATGTCCGTTTTACAACTAGAATATCTTTTTCTGCTTCATGGTTTTAGAGGTTTTGGGGGTTTTGTGATGCTGGCTTTTGTGTGACAATATGAAAAAATTGCAGTTTGTGTGCAACAAACTGAAAAAGTTGTGGTTTTTGCATTTTTCTTGCCTTTTCCATCTTTTTTTCTTCATGCTTTTTCAGTTTGAATCTTGGATAAAAGATTGCCATATGTGTAAATGAGTTTATTCATGGTTTAAAAAAACTAAAAAAACATAAATATCCGAATGTTAGTAAATGGGCCTCTATGTGTTTTGTGGTGCTTTGTGGTGTTCTGATCAGCTGCTAACTAAGCAGATCTGTACCTGATTTGGCCACCCATGTGGTAGGCCAAATCAGGCTGATCTGACCAAATTGACCCCTAGTCAATAATTGGATCATAACAGTGACCTATTTAGAGCTGTTGTACAAATGATTTGCTGTGCGCAAGATATGAATAAAGAGAAACTCCTACCCCAAACAACATAAGCAACAATGTACAATTATGTAATAAAAGACCTAGTAACCAATAGCAACCAAACAGTAGTAAATGTTGTCTACCGATTGGTTGCTAAATCGAGTATTTTGTTATTTTGTATATTGCCATATTACAACAGCTGCTCATGGTTCTATAGTCATTGGCCTGTAAAGATACCTCTTTAGTACCCCAATGGGCATGGGGCTGATATACTAACACCAGATTTTTATTTTCATTTTCTAGGTTGTAGCAGATTGATCAAAACTGTAGATATAGGTAATTGTGCATCTCTGTTACTAAATATACCATAGATGCCCCATGTAATACAAACATTTAGTGCTCAAGAAACCTATATCATATGCTAAGTCAATCCTCAAAAGCACTGCTTTTAATAAATATTAAAAGCACATTTTTAACAAACCTGTTTTTAACAAATGTGTGGAACTGAATACATCTGACTTAATACATACCCGCGTGTATTTCTAGCATCAGAGAGGACTCATTTAATTTAGACAGAAAGTGGGGTGGAAGCAGGGTCAGACTGGGCCGCCGGGACACCGGGAAAATACCGGGTGGGCCCCAGCGGCCCAGATCCGACCCTGTTGGCACTTCCCCTGGCCACCAATGTCCTCCCCTGATGTGTTCACATATGTGCATTCAGGAGAGGACATCAGACAGGGGGGTTAGGGGTGTGCGGCGGGACACGTACCTTGGGGGTGCTGGGCCCCTGGGGCGGGAGCCCTGGTGGGCCCTGCACCCCTCAGTACGACCCTGGGTGGGAGGCAAGTTGTTAGGCAGCCCCCAGTGATTATAATTGCAGGGTGAAAGCATGACCTGTACACAAATTCAGCTCCTCTCCCATTAATAGTGATGTACAGAGTCCAAGAACTACAACAGGTCAAACACAGACAAGGGCTTCTTCTCAGTCAGTAGGATGTTGCACGGCATAAATATTTGGTGTACAGGGTTTCTGGGTGTCAAATGTAATCAGTGTGGTCACATCAGTGGGGAGTAAAGAGGAGGGATCATATCTCCACCAGCATCCCCTCTATTTACCTAGAGGTAAAAATGATCTTTATACTGTTTTTTTATTGTGTAAGCAGAAGAGTACTATGGTGGCTCCAAGCATGAATAATGTTTGTGCATACAAAATAGATTGTGCACACAGTTAAACAGTTTTTTGTGGTGCAAGCACACGGCTTAGTGGGGACATTGATACCAATGTGTTGTCTTTTACCTGTTGTTTTAGTAATGGTCCTTGAAGTAGTGTTCATCCTTGAATTAACATTTAATATGTGTAGAGAGTTTGCAATTAATTTTAATTTTTTATTATTTGTGTTTTTTAAATGATTTCACTTATTGTGCATCAACTCTCGGATTTGGAATTACAGCAGCTATCTGGATGCTAGGGTCAAAATTACCAAGCAACCAGGCAGTGGTTTGATGACCAAATGAAAAGGTGCTAAGAATCAGCCATTCTATAACATACTAAAAATTAACTTAAAGATGAACTACCACTTTAATACAAAGATTTACCTTTTTTGTTGTCAAAAGTTTCAAACAGACCTAGATTTGGAGCAGCACCTACCCCTATGTTTGCTGATCACGTCCCCAAAGCACTTGCAAGGCGATTGCCACTGTTTTAAGCTACTCAAAAAGAAAAGTAAATTTAATTTGTTTTTAACTTATTTTTCATGGTGATCTTTGTGGTTTTTTGAATGCTCTTCTTTCCCTGTTTTGACATTGATGGGTATGGTTTTCTGCACCCTTAGCCAAAGATTTGATGCTGGTGCACTTGGCCCACGTTCTACTTTTGGTGAGTTGGTATATACCTTTTTGTGCTGGATGTGGTTGTATTTGGTTTGTTGTAAATATTCAAAAAGAAAGCCTGAAAACACTCCATTATCCTTATATGAATACTAATCTAAATCATTTAATTTAGGTGCAACTTTAAAAGCCACACAGCCAGTTCTTTGCTTTGCCCTAATATAAAATGCAACCATAACAAAAATATTAGCACGCTAGTTAGGGATCTTATTTGGAGCTGCTAAAATAGCATGCCAAGGGGCTCAGCTGGTAACTTTATGAAAGAAATCAGTTCAGTACCTAAATGACAGTTCTAAGGGCTTTATTTGGTATTCTATTATTAAAACTCTTGTGGGCAGGAAGAAAAAAAAGCACACACACAGCCCATTCTCATGGGGTTTCCAATAAATAGCGTGTAACCTGATTTTCGAAAGATATTTGATATATATTGCAAAATAATACAGGGGGGGAGGCTGCACATGACTTTTACTAGCAATTATGATTTGGTTTCCTATGGTATGAAGCACTTGAAACATTTCTCTAGTATCAGTACTCACTGGTTCTAGCCAGGATTGACTCCCTAAATGTTGCGGCACATTAAGCAGATCTGGATTTCCTGCTGGATAAATGTACAGTGGGATTTGTAAGGTGAAAGCCTTGGGGTTTAATGTCAGCTGATCCTGATTCTCTCAGTATTTTTCTTGCAGATCTGATCTAAAGGAGAAACACATGGTGGCAAATTGAGCAGCGTCAGAGACTGGCTCAGGTTGTTAGTGTTTCAGAGAGAGAGGAGATAATGGATCCTGACCTCATTAGCTCTAATCTTTATCAACAAGTTGAGGGTTTTAAAGATTTCACTTGTAAAAAGAAATGGTGGAGCCTGCACCTCGTAAGCATCAGAATTATGGATGTGTGGAAAGAAATCCTGAAGCATCTGCGGAGAAAAATGGAGAGGAATGTCTGGTTGATCAAGTACATGTGATTGTTTGAAGTCTAGGTACCTCCTACTGTTCCTTATAATCCCTCCTGCTTCTCAGCAAGAATCCACTGTACTTTCTATATAGCATTGTATAACTACTCTCCACTCATGATCCTATTGCTTAATATCCATGTACATTGTATCGTCCCACCTATAGCGCCCTACAACTACCCGCATAAAATCTCATGTTCTACTCTGATGTTTATTCAGATTCTACCTCCATTCAACAGTTTAGCTGTATGTTTCCTGGGTTAACTGTACAGAGACACTAGGATCAACAGATCCTTTCCTTGCCCAGTCTCTACAGTCAAAGCCAATGGACCCTTGAAAGAGATACACAAAGATCTAAGATCAAAAAAGTCCTAGAGAAGGTCTATCCCAGTTGTTTAAAAGGTAATTGTAAGTGCAATGCAATGCAATACAGCAGCTTTAATAATGCATCAATTTAACTAAGAGAAAAGTGTTAAGTGCCAATAATTTACTTATTGACCAGTTATAGAACCTTTACACATTTCACTCATTTTGTGTGTACCTTCTTGCTGGAGACACTTTTGCAAGAGCTGTCTAGTCATGAGCATTATATCACTGTGGGCAGGGCTAGCAGCAAGCTGGCCCCTCTTTGTAGCATTCTGTATTTGCTTTTAAAAAATAAAGAATGGTGGCGCATTACTGTATGTTTAATTGCATCCAAAAGTACACATCGTATCAGAAAATGGAAAATTGGGACTTTTGCAAAAGGCCCACTTCCTTCTAACTATAACCTTGGCCCTCAGTGGAGTCTCCTCAGCTACTAGTTAAATCATAGGAGGTATTACCCATTTTTTTCAGGCTATTGCCCGACTATACATACCAGTATATAAAAAAGTTTTTTTTTTCCTCTATAAGAAGTTAATACATGTATCATATCTACAAGAAATTTACCATTCTGCAGAACAGTGGGCTAATAGTAAAAGGGAGTCAGACACAAATCAGTTTTGCCCAAGTAGGAATTTACCTTAGCCTTAAGCTCAGTGACCCATTCCAGCTCATCACGTGAACTTCCAAACTGTTGCCATCAGATAGAACTTAAGTAAATATGATAAGCATGCTATTGTGCTATCCCAGTGCTCATGACTGGCAACCATCCAAAAAGACTCCAACATGGACTAAATTCTGTGAAAATCCCTGTGAATACAGGACTAGTCCATTGCTGGGAGGAGAAGCTGAGTAAGGCCAGAGTGCCACTATAATTAGTACTAGCAGGCCAATGCTTGTTCAGGAGCTTTAGCCCATATTTAATAAAGTTCAATCACTGACACAAACATATACATATCATTTTTTCCCTGTACCGTTTTGCTGACATATCACTTCTTTCACCCATGAAAGTGTTCAGCTTAAACAAATACATTTTAATTAACCGTATTCACTTTTGAAAAAAAAAAAAAAAAATAGGTATATATAATTTCTGATTCAATAAAATTGGACCTTGTGGTTTCATATTGCCCAGGAAAGCAAACCCACAAGACTTCATATCAGATTGCACGCATTTTCCTGTATTAGTGTGCGCCAGAGCCAACAGTCTGAAAACAAAAGGCGAGCTGGCTCCATACTCTCAGGGCCTGCACTCTGAAGCCGGGTTCTCGGTATTTATGGGAAATCAGAATTGGCAACATCACTTGCCATCCTTGTGCCCCTGCTTTCACATTCACTGTATAAATGGTTTGAATGATGCCTTCTTTTTAACTTAGCACCTTAGTATTTCTCTAACAACCTCCCTGCTACTACTTCTTCTTGTCCCACATGCAATATCTTAACTCCTTCTGTTCCTTTATTCTTCCATGTCAAAAAGATCTAAATTAAAGGGGAACTATACTTATTACCTCTCAAAAACTAAATATAGACAGGGTATAACAATAGAATGTGTATACTCACAATAATTGCCAGCTTACTGTAAGCAACTTTACAAGATTTCTGCCTGGGATTTCTGCCTGGGATGTACCCTTTGTCAGATGTGACAAAGGCCGCCTGTTAAAAAAGGATCACTGTCTGAAGTCAATGGTATCATTTAAAGTGATCCATATTGGTACAGACAATTTACTACAGTTCCTAACACATTGTCTGTTTCTTCAAAAAAAAAACACTGGTTCAGGTAGACCTCATAGATAAAAGGTACAAATAATTTTTGATTTGCTATTTGCAGTAATTAAATGACAAGCTTTACTTCCTTCCTGACAGGAAGCAGCAGCACTGGCATGCTTTATGGTTGCAAAATCATATACCTTTACCAGTGATCTAACTGAAAGGCACAGATGGAATGCCCAAGACATAGGTACCTATGGATAACCCTGGAGAATCAATGAGCCTAAAGTGCTGTCCTTTTTCAATTCACCCAACAGAACATCTCCCCAGCCCCCCTCCAGGATATTGCACAGGTTTTACCATAACCCCGGGAATTGGTGTTCACAGATTTGGGTTTAAATATACCATTTCTACTGGTTTTGCAGCCTTAACCTTTTCCCTGCCAAAGGTATTACATCAGGGGAAGTGACATACTGCAAACCCACCAGTTTGCCAGGGGGCAAAGATTTAAAAGGGATGCAAGCCAAAAAATAACTTATTAAAGAAAGAATTTTTTTAGATGCTTTCTATTATGCATTCATTGCATGCATTTAGATTGTAAGCTCTATGGGACTAGGGACCTCTATCCTCTTGTCTTTTTTATCACAACCTTACCTTGTATCTATTTTTATTTATTATCATACTTTGTATTTATCTGTTATTGTGATGACCCCCTCTTTTGTTGTATTTGTCTATTGTTATTCTGTTCAGCCCTTTATAAATAAAGACATACATACATACATTCATGCTTTTACAATTATTTGTACATTGAATTACAGTTAAAATCAATATTTGTTCTGGTTCTGACACTTAAAACAATGTAGTACAAGTCAGTTCTCCTCCAGAAAAGGCATCAGCTGGCTTCTGCTACATTGTTTTAAAAACAATCAGCACAGAGAATAGCAAGGGACAGACAGGCACTGCTTTAAGTTGAAATTACATTTACAATTACGCAATTTACAAAAAATATTTTTAATAACTCTATATTGGAGAATTACTTAGAATCCAATTTTCTACCATTAGGTACATTTTATTTTTGGGTTACATTAGCCTTAAACATTCAGCTAATAGATACTTATATAATGAGCATTATATGATGTTTGAGACAAATGCGTAGAGCTGTTTGTTTTTAAAAAAAGAGTTAAAAGAGGACATTGTTTGGTGAAAATATCCCTTTAATAATGAATAGAAAATGTAAGTTATGAGTAAAGTCTGTCAGAATTGGGTTTGTTTTCTCTGGAGAGAGGCGTTTGCAAGGTGATCTGGTAACGCGTGACATATGTTAGAGGTCAGTACGTACATATCTCAAGGGGTCTCCTTATTCACAGAAACGTACAAAAAACAAGAGGTCACCCCTCTAGGTTAGGAGAAAGGAGCTTTCATCTTTAGTGCACTGAAAAGGATCCTCTCGGTACGGGCATTATGGTTACTGCCAGCGGCCAGGTGAGGTGCGGAGGGCATATCTCCTTATGCTAGGGACGTATGACCACATCTGATGCCACTTTGTGTAGGTGGCACAAACAGTTACATTCTCATTATATCAGTTATAATATGCTACTGAGCACTATATGATTCATTATTACAGAATGTCTGTAATAATGTTTTCTACGGAATTCTCTTTTCTTTCTAATGTTGCTTCTAGCGAGTCATTTCATTCAATGGCAAGGAATAGGCCTGGTTTTGGTACAAAATTTCCAATGAAAAGTAGGTTTGTGTCAGAATGTGAGACTTCCACTTATCACGCCCCAGGGGAGCTTGGCAAGCTGTTTCACTAATAACAGTTATCATTGGTCAAACTGATTTTCCAAGTTGCCAATCAGCATTCTTTCAAACCAAATTTCTATGGTAAAAACTAACATTTTGGGCCCAAGCCTAAGAGTCTGACAGGATATATGCCACAGGGTGGGTGACCACAGCCATCCTCATTAACACTTGTATCCTAATCCTTTGTAAGGTTTTAGTTATACCTTGTTGCCCGAACATTTTGTAGCTCCACCTGTTGATTTTGAAAGGAAAATGCCAGCAAGCGCCCGATGCTGTCAAGCAACAGTCAGTTATAATTTGCCCAAATTCCATTTACTCTTAATGACTTAACTGCAGACCTGTTGTTGCCCCTACCAATCCGCTTTCCCACTTACCTCCAGCAGTCGGACAGGGCGTAATGAGGATTGTTTGTACAAAAAGCGCAGTTGCATTTTCTACACTAGAAGAGACGAACTTCGGGCCAAGGGCACACTGGACTGAAAACACAGGCAGAGAGAAGGCAATGTGTTCCTATCCATTCCTTTGTGTCTCTGCACTGACAGGCATGGCATTGGCCTGTGTCTAGACACATTTCTTTCATAAATTCAGAACTTAATATCTAACCTTATTTGCTGATGTTGTGGTGCAGCAACATGAACAAGAATTGACCCTTTCCCTGCCAGATAAATCACACTTATAACTACAAACCATTTTAACAGCACCAAATATTTCCTGTAGTGCAGATAAAATAAAACTATAACTTGAGTAAATATTGTGGCTCTGTGTTATCCAGTCAATGTTTCATCTGAAATGATAATAATCATAGGTACTGGCAAACATCTGAGATGGCTCAGTACACAAGAGCTGAAAATCTAGCATATATACAATAATGAAGTCTTACCTGTTAGCCTCAGTATGAGCTAGGAGAGCAGAACTCAGCAGCAGAACCCAGATCCATCTGAGGGACATCCCTGCGGAGCATGAGTGGGGAATGCTGTATAGATTTTCTGCTGGGAGAGGCGCTCTGCAACAAGATCATTGTTACGACTGTAATGCACTAACACTGACTTTATGGTCTTGTTTCAGATTAATAATATATAGACAAATTAAAAGAAACAGTGACATTGTGAAATCAGCGCTATGAGAAGGCATTTAAGGCCATAAGAAATTAAATTAGTAGTGAATCTGACAGCACCACAGTTAGATATGTTATACTTTAGATATGTTATCCTGGTGAAAGTTCTAATTCGGAAATCACAATCAAATGTAAAAAATCACAATCAATTCACAGCAGTTAATTTATTAACATATTTCAGTGTGACATATCAGCTTTTAGGTAATAGGTCAATCAAAATATGTGTAGTCAAGGGCCCTGTAAAGGAAACCATCAAGTTCTGAATGAAATGCTTAAAGGCATAATTTCAAAATACAATCCTGATGTACACTAATGGGCTTATTTATCAATTTTCGAGTTGGTGAATTCGAGTGTTTTTCGAGTTGCATATCAAACGCTTGATTATTTATTAACAAGGAAAACTCATTCAAGTAAAAAACTTGAATACCTGGAATTTTTCAGGTTTACAAACTCAAAAAATGTGAGTTTGAAAATATAGTTTGACTTTGCTTAGGACAACTCCCATTGGCTTCATTGGCTTGAAGATGGTGAATTTTTACATTTTGCACTTAATAAATACCAGTCAATAAAGTTTTTAAAACATAATTTGAATTCAAGTTTTTTTTTAGTGCTAGAATACTTAAATAATGAAAAAAAATGAAACTCGAACATTGATAAAGCTCCCCCTAAACATCAGGGATTTTGAGACCTGCCTGACTGATCCCAGCCCAAGGCAGCCTAAACAGATACACTAAAATTATCATTATAATGGTTGATTATGTGCTAGAGATATTAAGTGTCACAGAATGGTGTTAAAAATGAGTATGCAATTTAAGTGACACTTGTTGCCACTCTCATCCCAACTATTTAGGATAGTCTACCCTACAGTTTGGGGATTATTGTTGTGATGGAATTCACCTTTAAGGTGGCTATACATGGGCCGATAAAAGCTTATTGGTCCATATATGTTACCAGCCGACAGGCCTGCCCAACAATATCTGGCTGCAAATCATCACCATATTGAGGGGGCAGGTTTGATATTTCTGCCAGAATGAGGACCACATCAGTACTTTAATGCGGCCCTCATCCCAACTGATGATCTGATCATTGCCTGGGGGCCAAATGATTGGATCAGCCCGATATTGCCCACCTCAAGTAGTCAGTGAAAGATCCACTTGTTTGTCAAACTAGTGACAGACCTGTAGCTCTCCCCATGCTTAGGACAGAACCACACTTGTTAAGTACAAGATCAACCCAGCGGTTAATATGACTGCCTTGCAATGTTGGGGTCTGCCTGGGTACTCCAGCTATTGCTCACACAATTAAACTAAATTAACTCTGCTGTATATGTTATATGTTATATCACTGATGAAAATGATTGATAAAGGGGGCCCAGCACACACCAACCTAGCAACACTGTGTTAGCCTTTGTCACATTTCATACAGGCAGAGTAGAGAAAACCAAGTCTCATTAAATAGACGCAGTATTCTTTTATTCCTGTGGGGTCAGAGTGACATCTGCTGGCAGCCTTTGGTAAATGCATCACTAATGTTTCTACTTTCAGCCATATTCTATATTCATATAACTGAGGTTAGAAAAATCAAACACACACATTTATATGTATATAGGATAAACTGTCAAAAATTCCCCTAGCTTATTGAGGCTGTCCAATCCTATGACTTTTCTCCCACACCTATATGAAACGCTGGCCACTTTCACCAAATATTAGGTTTGGAGGTTAACCCCTTCAAATCTACAGCTCTCAATATAAATATTCTTCAACATATTAAGAAGTTACTAAAGATCAACTTAAATGGCAAAGCAAAACAATAAAACATCTAGGGGTGAACCTATTCTGTCATTCTACAACACTGGCACTTGACAATTATACTTAAGGGATTCTGTCATTTCTGTGATTTTTATGGGGTACTTTTTTTCTAAATTACACTGTTTATATAAAAATAATTCACTCTACCATTTAAAATGTTATACTTGAACCAACAAATGTATTCTTGTTAGCTGTAATATTGGTGTGTAGGTGCCATCTCAGTGCATTGTGCCTGAGTCTGAGCTTTCAGAAGGAGCCAGAGCTACACATTAGAACTACTTTCAGGTAACCTATTGTTTCCTCCTACTCCCATGTAACTGGAGGAGTCCCAAGCTGGACTTGGATTTCTAACTGTTGAGTACTATTCTGATACCTTCCCATTGTTTTGCTGATCAGCTGCTGGGGGTTGGGGGGGGGGGATAGGTCGGGGTGACATCATTCCAGCTTGCAGCGCAGCAGTAAAGTGTGACTGAACATGTTTTACCATGGCAGTATTCCTTTAATTGAACCAGAAAGTTTTGAAAAGTGAACAAAAGTCCTGGGTGAAACTAAAACTGTCATTGCTAAGAAGAGACTTGGCACATCAAATATCTGCTCTTCCTCTGTTATTATTTCTGTGCTGTACCCTTCCATTCACACCTCCAAAGTCCATAAAATACAGAAGGCTTTTGTTAAATTTGCATGGAATAGGAATAAGCAGAACTTTTCTGCTTATCGTAATCGATACAAAGGGGGTCTCGCCATTCCTAACTGAACGTGTTACTTTATAGCTGCTCAACTGGCTCAGTAGTAAACTGGCACCACAATGAGCAAAGCGCCA
Organism: Xenopus tropicalis; assembly: GCF_000004195.4. Taxonomy (NCBI): domain Eukaryota; kingdom Metazoa; phylum Chordata; class Amphibia; order Anura; family Pipidae; genus Xenopus; species Xenopus tropicalis. The sequence goes on from NC_030681.2 coordinate 128,410,424, forward strand.
CTTTGGGTCACTATAGAGCAAGATTCTTTAGTGGGGGTCTCCCTGAGAAACATTTTGGCGGTTCTTTATTCAATACTCAATGCCACCCAATAGTCCTACATTCAGCAAAAGTCTGAGACAAAGCTAAGGTCAACTATAACCTATTTTTTTTACATAAACCAGTTACCAGCCTTTTGAAGAATTCAGATTTCCCATAAAGCAAATCCGCTACATCTCTCCAATGGTGGGAACAAATCCATTGTGCCGCTATTTTTTCCCTCATTTTATCAATCAAATGTAAGTGTGACTTTTCAAAAGCTCCTAGACACTTATATGTCCCCTCAAAGTGAAGGGTTTATATAGCAACACATTCCATGTTATATCAGATCACTCCCTAGGGCAGGGGTAGGGAACCTATGGCTCAGGAGCCAGATGTGGCTCTTTTGATGGCTGCATCTGGTTCGCTGCCAAATCTTTAATAAAAAAAAATAACGGGGGCGTGGCCTGCGCTCGGCGGATAGAAGCAGTGTTCTAAGCCTTAGAACACGTCTTCTATCCGCCGAGCGCAGGCCACGCCCTCCTCCACATTGCATCCGCATCCAGCATCCTTGGCACCCACCCTACCTTGCCTCTGCGCTTGGCGGATAAAAGACGTGTACTAAGCCTTTATTAACATTTATTTATAAAGCGCCAACATATCCCGCAGCGCTGTACAATAAGTGGGTACATACATTGGACATACAGAGTAACATATAAAGCAACCAATAACCAATACAAGAGGTGAAGAGGGCCCTGCCCAAAAGAGCTTACAATCTTAGAACACTGCTTCTATCCGCCAAGCACAGGCCACGCCCTCCTCTGCATCCGCATCCGGCATCCTTGGGACCCACCCTACCTTGCCCCACAGCATCCGCAGCCAAGCATATTGTATGGCTCTCACGGAATTATATTTTAAAGTATGTGGTGTTTATGGCTCTCTCAGCCAAAAAGGTTCCTGACCCCTGCCCTAGGGACAATAAGTCCCCTCTACCTACTGCTGCTCAGCATCTGTGTCTTATAAAGGAGCACTGTCTTATTTAACTAATATTGTAATATTACTTATATTATATTGTACTTATTAGTAATTCAGTTTATTGGGGGGCAGTAGCATTCTCCCTAAGTTTAACCCCTACACTCATTGCTATAAGACGAAGAAATGCTACTCCAGCGCCACTTTCCACCTCACACTTCAACATCACCCCCTCAAGCGATATCCGCTAGACGTTTCACGGAGGACTACATTTCCCGGTGTGCTTTGCGCCGAGTGGCGGAAGTAGATTAGCAAGAGGTCGCGGACATGGCGGCACGCATGGGATGGTTACTGAGACAGCGGCTATGGAAGGAGACAGTGACCGCCAGGAGAACATTACGAGTAGGAGGTGAGTTGTGACAATGTGCCTGTTAATTAAGAATGCTAATTAATGAAGTCATGTGACACCTGACATAATGGAAGTGCTTTGCTGGAATGTTTGTCTGAGTTACTAATATATGAGGTTTGGGAGATATAGCATCAATGTATGCACTTAGTTTTTAATTCTTTTAATTCTTTCCTCCCTGTTAGCCGTTTAATGGACTAAATCGTCACAGTAATGTGATCACGTATCTATAAGAACAAGCACATGCTAGCAACATTTATACCCAGCCCTTGTAAGCACTATACAAAATATCAAGTAACAGGTAGTTTTAGTAGGACAAAAGGTTAAACTTGAGGGATATTTTTTTTTTCAACCACAGCTACTATAATACAAAGCCAAACATGGGGTGCAACTATAGAGGAAACATTCCCTCCAACTGCTGGGGGCCAATGGGGGGCCCAGTGGGACTAAGCAGAAGCTATATATATATATTCATGGGAAATGCCTTGTTCCCAAAGTTTAGGGACCCAGTGATTTTGCTGTGGAGCCCAATAACCAGTCAATTCCTGCTAAAAAGTTAATGTTAGAGACACTCATATATTTCAGTAAATAGATGATCCCAATATAAACAGCTGATGTTACTCTACAATAAGTAGTTCATATGAACAGTTCCATTTATTAAGTCAGTTTATTGGGAGACAGTGGAGATTGTGCTAAGTTTAAACCTGACACACTCACCAGCCCCGTCTCTGTGTTGTCATTGCTTGATACTCAACTTCTATAGGGTTTCAAGTAAGTTCAGTAGGGTTCCAAGTAAGTTCAGTAGGGTTCCAAGTAAGTTCAGTAGGGTTCCAAGTAAGTTCTGTAGGGTTCCAAGTAAGTTCTGTAGGGTTCCAAGTAAGTTCTGTAGGGTTCCAAGTAAGTTCTGTAGGGTTCCAAGTAAGATCTGTAGGGTTCCAAGTAAGATCAGTAGGGTTCCAAGTAAGATCAGTAGGGTTCCAAGTAAGATCAGTAGGGTTCCAAGTAAGATCAGTAGGGTTCCAAGTAAGATCAGTAGGGTTCCAAGTAAGTTAAGCGAGTTACATAAGTTTGCACTACCCATAAAATTTGACCAGACCCCTGACAACATTCCTGCCATGTGCCCCTTGATGGTGGCCTTGATCCTAATATATGTATAACAGAGGCTCCCAACCCATTAGCAGTGGGTGACATTAGGGGCAACCTGCAACACAAAACAGGATAATCTTGGAAGTGAATGTTAATGCTCTGCAATGAGGGAACTGACATTGGTTGTCAGTTTAATTTAAAGGGAAATCTGCAGGTGTTTAAATACCTCTGATTTTACCAGAATAGGAATTAGGCACATGTGTTCTTATAGGCAGATAGTGACTCAGCAGCAAAGCATTTGAAAACTACAAACTAGAAATGTTTGTGCTGTAAGAGATTGCAAGCTCTTTTGGCCAAGGCCCTGTTTACCTTGTGTATTGGTTACTGTTCTTTACAGGTAATCTGCATGTTCACTGTATACACTGTAGTTTACTGTACAGTGCTGCCAGGGTATAGCTTATTACATTTGTGGTTAAATAAGGCAGAATCCCACTTATGTTTAGGCTACAGTTTCTCTTTCTCTAGTTTCATAACGTATGTTAATAATATGTGATTCTTGTGTGTTTATTCTTTCTCCCAGTTCCATGTTCCTCTGCATCCAGCCTCCCTCAGTTCACAGATCCAGAAGTACAGAGTCTGTTGAAAAAAATGACTGGGCTGAATTTGGAAAAAGTCTTCCCGCCAATTAAACAGAAGCTGAAGCCACCCTCATACAAGCTGTTAACTGAAGAACAGTATCAAGAGGTGAGCTTGTCAGCTAACTGGTGGTCATCTCCCTGTCTTTTCCCCCAAAACAAAGCCAACGCCACTAATTCTGTGTTGTTTCTGCCCAGACTGTACAGAAAGCTGCTTTGGCTGCTGAGAAATGCCTTAAGATGCCACCAGTGCTGAATGAGAGGAAACCCATTGACAGCATTTTGGCAGAAGATACAATTCTGTGTGATGTAGAGACTGCTAAATATGTTTTCACAGATATTACATACAGCACCCCTCACCGCGTGAGTAAACACAGAGACCAATAATAAGAAATAGATTTTACTTGATTTATAGCCATGTAGGTCCACTTTGGTGTTCCAAGTCCTAGAAATGCTGTGATTTTATATAGTGAGCTTAACACTTCAGATGTGCACCAATCCTGCCAAACACCACTGGTCCAGGCCTTCAAAATGTTGTTGCCCCATCTTTGGAATGTCGGTTACACTGCACATACTCAATGTGCTTTGGGCAGTTGTTGAGAAGTTGCGTTCATCAAGACATTAGCAGGAAGTGAGATTACATCATTACTAACCAGCCTTGTATTCTGTGTGTACATGTATAATATATTTGTATTCTATTTTGACCCTCAGTTTGAGGTAATAGCAGCTCAGAGCATGTGCTGTGAATCGGCATAAGAGAAGATGGGGAGCTATTGGGGGCATCGTAAGATTAACAGACATTTATTGCTACCATAGCCCTGGGTGTTTTGTGTAACTTGTCTTAATGTGATGTGCCATGAGAATATGTTAATGCCCATTAAAGGGGTGGTTTACCTTCAGGTTAATTTTTAGTATGTTATAGAATTACCTATTCTTAGCAACTTTTCAGTTGATCTTTTTTTTTTTTTATTGTTTTTGAATTATTTGCCTTCTAACTCTTTCCAGTTTTCAAATGGGGATGCTCTGTGAGGCTACATTTTTGTTGTCAATGTTACTTTTTATTACTTATCTTTCTATTCAGGCCCACCTCTATCCATATTCCTTTCTTTCCATCAAACCACTGCCTGGTTGCTAGGTTAAGAATATGAAAATAGAAAAAGCTAGCACCGTCCACACTAACTATACACGTTCAAATTGTAACCATGTAACTGTACTCTCATCTTGAGATTAGATGGAATAGAGTAAGAACACAGGGGTAATGTGCAACTGAAGTGAAATTGTATAGCTAGGTTAAACTGAATCATAGCAACCAGATAGCTGCCGAAATTCCAAACCGGAGAATTTTTGCACAAAAATCAAAATAATTCAAAAACCACAAATAAAAAATGACAGCCAATTGAAAATTGTCTAAGAATAGTATTCTATACATCATAATAAAAGTTAATTTAAAGGTAAACCACACAATTAACATGCCATACTGATTGTTACATTCCACAAGAGAAGTTGATGGTAGGTTAATTGTGTGCCCTTAGGAACGATTCATAGTGGTAAGAGAGCCAAATGGTGTCCTTCGGAAGGCCACGTGGGAGGAGAGAGACCGAATGATCCAGGTTTACTTCCCTCATGAAGGCCGCAAGCTAGTTCCTCCCCCTGTCTTTCAGGCAGAAAACATGCAGGTAATTCAGTCTTTCACCTCATTGATCTTTTCATGTTTCCTACAAATTGAGCCTGGTTTTTAAAAAAATATTTACTTACTACCTTACAGATATTGTTCAAACAGGATAGACACGAGGAACTTCTGAACCGATGTCTGGTCCAATTTGATCCCGATTCTGCTGAGTATATCAGAGTAGGTTTCACCCAGCGGGGTAGTGGCTCGGTTCCCAAAACTGTTACTTATTTATGTCTGTTATTCTGTATTTACTAATTTTTTGGGGGGCTTCTTGCAGGTGCATCACCACACATATGAGGATGTTGAACTGCATGGCAAATATGATTTATTGCGCTCCACCAGACATTTTGGAGGCATGGCTTGGTATCTGTGTTGCCGAAAGAAAATAGATGGGCTTCTCATAGACATGATCCAAAGAGACATGTAAGTGCTGGATATATAAAAATTATTGATTTTGTTATTAAGGCAGAGTGAATTTTTCATGATCATTGTTAAGTACTGGTGCAGGGGGCGCGATAGAAAAATCTTTTTGCTGCCCCTTTTGTTAACACGGCTCAACCAGTGCCCCTAACTATATTGTTATGTAGAGTGCAACAATTTACTGTAATGAAGCTGCAAGTATCCATATTGGTGGCAAAGCCATTCTTTTGATCATCTGGAAAATGGCATTGGAACTCTTTGCATAATAGATTTCCAGATAATAGGAGCAGTGTATTTCATTTTTTAGTACAGGTATAGGACCTGTTATCCAGAATGCTCGGGACCAAGGGTATTCTGGATAAGGGGTCTTTCCGTAATTTGGATCTCCATACCTTAAGTCTACAAAAAAAAAATCAATAAAACATTAATAAAACCCAATAGGATTGTTTTAGATCCAATAAGGATTATTTATATCGGAGTTGGTACTGTTTTATTACTACAGAGAAAAAGGAAATCGGTTTTAAAATTCTGAATTATTTGATTAAAATGGAGTCTATGGGAGACGGGCTTTCCGTAATTCGGAGCTTTCTGGATAAGGGATCCGATACATATATATATATATATAAGATGAAGAGGGCCTTGCTAGAAAGAAAAGCCAATCGACACTTCACAGTCATTTTTTTGGTTGCTGGGGACAGGGACCCCCTGATATATATATATATATCAGGGGGTCCCTGTCCCCAGCAACCAAAAAAATGACTGTGAAGTGTCGATTGGCTTTTCTTTCTAGCAAGGCCCTCTTCATCTTCCCTCCATTATTCCCAGCACAGCAAAAACATTGGCAACTGTGTCTTTCCATTTTAGGTTGGATGATGCCATAAATTTGGTGCGACTGTATCACATGTTGCACCCAGACTCTGAGTGTGCAAAAGAGTCCAGGGGAGCTGATGGGGTTGAGCTGATTAAGGTGAGTGTGAGCATGCTTACATGTACCAAATAGTTTACTCTGACGCTGGGGGCTGCTAACTTGCCTAATTGTTAATATTTTGCAGATCTATGTGAAGATGGAGTCTCAGAAACCCAGATACATAGAACTGGCTCTGCAAGCGTATCAGCAATCTCTGAGTGGCGCAGCCTCATCCTGATTGTGAAATAGTGACTCATATTGATTCCCACAACACTCTTTGTCACGACCAAAGGGCCAAGTTCTTCCAATTGTGCATTCTTTCTAAAAGGAAAGGCAATGGCAGATTGTATGTGTAAGGGGAAGAAGCTGCTGTATAATAATGTGTATTATAAACAATATCCAAGCTTACCTTGTCTTTAATTTTGTGTCTAAAGATACTTATTAAACTCAGCTGCTTATTGCTGCTATGAAGTGTTATTGTTTCAGTATGTACCCACAAGCTTTTCATAGGCCAAACCGAATCGTGATTGGTGTTTTGATAAAGGGCAACTGTGCCATATATAGATGGTGAAGCTGATGCTCGGTCATTGATCCAACTTTGATACAGGCAAAAAGGAGAGTCATGTCCCGACTCTAGTAAGTGGGCAATAACAATTAGCCTAGGCATTTCTAGTTAGTCAGTAGGACTGCCAGTAGGAAAACAGGGAATATGGTTGCAAAAGTGTAAGAAACTGAAAGGAGAAGATTCAATCCATGATGAGAGTATTAGGGATACGCCAAATGCACTTTGTGGGTTCAGCTGAATACTGAAAATTCCACAAAGGATTTGTCCAAATCCTGAACTGAATTGTGATTTGCATATTCAAATAAGCATAACTTGCGGAGTATGCACATGAAAAAAAAAAACAATTTGTGTAATCTATGGTGTAAAGCCATGTGATTTTAAGGGATCAGATTTGATTTGGCTAGGCACTTGGTATTCATCTGAATCCTGACAAATAAGGCTAGGATTTGGAGTATCCAACATAGAAGTAGGTGAAAAAAGGGGTAAGTAGGTCAGAGTAGAAAATAAAATGAGGAAAAACCACAAGGGAATGCACTGGGGAAAAGAACTTTGTGCCCAAAAGACAAAACCATGTAAAGGATGGCTAATAGTGAACACTTTCAACATAGCAGCATAATATAAGTTTGTCACTGTAAAACTGTATAGGTGCAACGTAGTAGTGATGGGGGGTAAGGTGGGTTTGGGCTGAACTTTTGCTTCTTCGTAACATAAGAGGTGTGCAGGTCAGGCACGGCATACAAATACAGGTGACTTGCCGGGCCCGGTTGATAAAAAGTCTGAAGTAAGTAAAACAGGTCATATGTTGGTTTCAGTTAATCAATGGTTATTAAAAGGAGAAGGAAAGGTACAATCACAGGAATTGCTCATTCGCAGCTACCCTGAGCTGGTGCGGTTTTCTCCTAACAGGAGCACCAACCCGGTGTATAAGGTTACAATCATTGGGGGGTGCCTAATATTTTGGCACCTCCCTAGTGATTTTACCTTTCCGTCTTTTAAAATGTATAACTACTTTCTCTGATTTGTTATTTCTTTGTCAAATAATCTGCCGAATTATTTAAAAAATTCAATAAAGAGAATTTGAAAAAAATAGAAGACAGAGTCTGCACCCTACTAAACCCTAGCCATAATGTGGTAGGGCCACACAAACACAGACATAAACCACCAATTTCCAAACTGTTGGAAGTAACATAAGCACAAAGCCTATTCCTCAAGAGCTTTACACAGTGAAGCAGCACCATGTGCAATGCCAAGCTTTGCATGGAATGGCATAACCTTTACCAGATGACTGGGTTTGGTGGTGCTAGAAGAAAGGCTGAGACCCTGGTTCCAGTGAAAGCAATTATGTGCTTTTTACTTTGTGGCAGCAGTTTGAGGAAAGCCCGTAGTGTTTCAGCACAATAATGCCCAAAGTGTGGTCCATACAGAATAGGTTTGGCAGTGGGAGAATTTGACTGACCACCACAGAGCTCTGATCTCAACCCAATAAAACAAATATGGGATAAAATGTATTGTGGATTGATTACCCAACTTCAATACTGTGTGTATATATATATATATATATGTATATTTATTTATTTGTGGTAATTATTATTAGTACTAAAATGCAGAGATGAGAGGACAATGAAATGACTTGCATGCATATGTAATATTTTATTTATAATGGACTGTAGAAATGCGTGTTAAAATGTTCTATACTGCTATATTCTCCAGTATGAATGCACAATGCAGCCCTGCCTAATTAAGCAGCCCTAGTTCATATTCACCATTTTAATTTGGGCACACTTGCAATAGGACCAAATGCAGATTATGCCAATCAAAAAATCAAGTTCTAAAGGTTGTAAAAAACCAGGCTAATGACAAGTTTTGTAGCAGTAACTTTTATTGTTATAGTTAATGCTGAGAGTCGAAGTTTATGTTTTAGACAAAAGGAGTTGTGCGAGACTAACAAAGAAATGTACAAGAGAGGCCATTATCCCTTTGAAAAGACGGTAGTCCAGATAAAAATCACATAATGTATCTCATCTTTGTGGGAAGGTAAATGCCTATATATTCCATGGTCGCAACACAAGGGGAAGATACATTTTGGTCACTTAAATAAAAATGTTGGGCATTGCATTTATTCATCGGAAAGCTCATCATCCAAGTTAATGTCTGTGGTGTCAATATCATCTAGCTCCATGTTGTCTAAATCCTCTTCTAGGTCAAATAATGCCTATGAAAGTGGGAAACAGTATGATTACAAGAATGAGAGGATGTATTTATACCTTTATCATATGCTTCTCTCCGGTCACTTACCTTATCCATGCTGCTTTTAGGGGCAGGCATTTCTGGTGCTGGTATTGATGGTGATGGTACTGCGAAAGGGATGGGAACCGCTTGATTTGGGACTTCTACGCTCTCTTTTTCTACTGCCTGCAGCAACAAAACAGAGTAAGAGTTTTACAGGGTATATAATCTACTATTTCCACTTCCATCTGTAATACTCGGATGGCTGGATAAGAAATTGCTAATTCTATAGATCCACCCCTCCAATATAGATATAGGTGTGTGTTAGTTCACCAATATTAGGAAATGCTATTGGATGGAAATAGTGGTTTCCTGCTTTCCTTGGTACTGTTTGAACCACAACTTACAGTGAAGGCGGATTCTGATGGATCAAATCCCTTTGCTTCAGACAAGATATTTCTCTCTTCGTTTGGCTAAAAGAGCAAAAATTAAGGATGTATTATTACTATACATGTATGTACAATGCATCACTCAGCCTCTGGTTGTCTGCTATCTAAGATTTACATATTTATAGAAAACTGGTGACAAATTTAGGGATGCTTTCTAGAAGTTGAATTATATTTTTGATGCAAAGCAAAATAACCATATTGGTTAGGGAGAGAGGGAACAAACCAAGCCCAAGACAAGCACTGACAGCTTTCTTAAAACAGAAGGTATTTACAGCGCTGTGGAATATGTTGGCGCTTTATAAATAAATGTTAATAATAATATTTGCATGCCTAATGCTACACACATAGCACTACCTTAAATCCAAAACTGAAAGGCTTTGACCATCACTTATGGCATTATAGGCAGAGACATGCAAAGGATTCCTTAATGTCCCTGTGGCCAACTATGCACCCAGAACTGGTTTAATAGCATGGATACAGTCTAATAGTTCAGACCCATATATCCAAACTTGCAGATAGCCTGTCTGGCCCTTCTTAGATCTCAAGAGTTAGTTTAATTTGAGTAAATTGTTATTCAATTTGAATATTAAACTAAATGGTATGAATATTCTGTTTACAGTCCTCCCTATTTTGTTTGCATTGTTTATTAATAGTCTGCACAACCTTTAACTCTCTAAATAACAAATGGTGCTCAGTATTCACACAGACAGCAACAAGAGGTCCTCTTTACTCACCCTTTATCAATATATATAGTACATTAAGACATTCAGTGCATTAAGCTACCAAGTAAAACAGGGATTGTTTGTCCATATATTGCAATATATCTGAGCTGGCCAATTACGTCAAAGTCATCCCTGGTCTGGCCAGTCCTACACTCACTTTCATCTGATTCATTAAGAATTCTACTGCTTCATTATACATTTAACAAAGACATTATAGTAATACAAACAACTATTTTTGTCAGTGATGACAGGCCCAATACAAAAAAAGGACTGGGCTGTGCAGAGCTTGAGATCTGCCTTATACATGTACCACCAATATTAACACTGTACAAATAACTGCATTCAGGTATATCCCAGTTACTTACAGTCACATGACGATATTCCTTAGCTGGAAGCAGAATGCCCGAGTTCTGCTTCAAAAATGGTTCTGCCGCATAGGCTTCCCTTAGACCAGGAAAGAGATTTTCGTATGCAGTGGGGTCTGCCAAAGAGTCTGCTGCCTTCTGATTGACCTTGCCTAGGCTCTCTTTCCATAATTTTACCACCCTGAAGAGTGCACAAGAAAAACATATCTGAAATATACACTCCCTGATTCTTGACATCATGCTCCCCCTTAAATTACTGAAAAAATGTAAGGGTATGTTGTTTGCAACCCAACCCTACATTTTGCTGTCTAAATATCCATAGAGAAGCAAAGATTTCTGCCCTTCAACTCACAGAATACCTGAACTGCCTAGGTCATAACTCACTGGTATAACTATAACAAATATAACATCTTATACATTATTACCTGGACACCTGACTTGGCAGGTAGGTTCTTGCCAGAAATGCTGCCTCGGGCAAGCGGCCTGTAGAAATGAGCAGCTCCAAGCAGGAGTCCAATCTAGAAATGAAATGCTCAGTAAATTAGGATATAAATTGAAAATATTTTGTAATACAAATACAAGCAGATATTATTGGTATTACGAATATTTGGTTCATGAATGCGATTGTAAGCGCTACGGGACAGGGACATTCTTCCTCGTCTCTAAGACCTATCACTTAACCTTAATGAAATTGTAATTTGTATCACCTATTAATGTATTGTTTTACTGTTCAGTGCTGTTTGTACAAGTACCCTTTACTGGGTCAGGTACCAACACAAAGTGGTAAAGACTGCAGCAAAACAACCCAGACCACCATACCATGGCGGCTATTAGGCACTGTAAAAAAATAAATACAAATATTGAGCTACCCAGGGATTGGGACTGTAGGCCCCTGAGAAAAATAAGGCAATGCAATTAGCAGAACTGGGAAATAGTGAAGGATATACTTTAGGGAAAAGGTATAAATGAAGGCAAACATTGTTGCATACAAAATAATGAACTCTGTAGGACAAGTAATTCAGAGCCTCAAGTGATTTCTCTGACACTGTCAGGGACAAAGTTACCAGATTTTAATGTTGTCATGACACCGGACACCACTTACTTCCCCAGTAAGAAATAGCTTAGGAAAGCTACATTGTTTTTTCCATCTTTCTCTGCACCTTCAGCCAGCTTGTTCACCATGGTGGCATTCCCTGAAGAGGTGGCGAGGAGTAAGAGCCCACCATAGTCCTGGGCACTGTGTAGGCACTCCTGAGCCAATCCAAACTGACATTTGCTGATGGCCAACTCTGCCAGCTGCTTCCACTTCTGCTCTGACTGTTAAGGAAAAAGGCAGAGAATTGTAATCTGTCCAGTAAGAACCAAAGAAACTCTATATAAAGCTTCCTACAATAATCACTGCCATTTATGTCTTACCTTACAATTAACTCTCTTTAATGTAGGTAAAGGCAGCCGATGCAGGTGGGCAAAGCAATACCCCAAGTATTTAAGATCAAAATAGGATCTGGGATTTTTAAAAACCCACCTTGGAATAATGTAATTATGGATTTAAAAAATGCTGTGATAGTGACCAGTACAACTAAAGCCACCCAGTCAGCAAAGTGTGGTTACTTTACCTCTGCTTCCACAGCTAGCTGATAGGCAATCTTAAGCTCTCCCAGCTGAAGTGCTAGCTCAAACCGATGTTCAGGATCTGTGGACACAGCCAAAGCCTGTTGTTTGAAACCCTGTTCACAAAGAAAAAGATAAAAAGTCAAGCAGAGGGCCCCTGACACTGTAGAGCATCACCTCCCAAATACTAACAGAACTCCAGTCACCATTTGCCCAGTCTTTACCTGTTTTTCCAGGAAGTGAGCAACCCGGGTCCTCTGCTCTTTGGGGATAGTTGGGATTACTTTGTCAGCCATGCTGAAGTCTCTTCTCATGACAGCTGTCTGATATTCCAAGACTGATACAAGCAGTGAGTAACTGACGATATTGAGCTCCTTGTCCCCAAGGTAGAGGCGGTTATCTTTGGGAATGTAACCAAGCAGGTACATGGTTCTGAGGAATGAAAAAAATAGCTTAATTTTTTTGAAAATGATATACATACTGTATTTACTAATGTATTTCTATTGTAATCAGAAGATCCAAATAATGATGTTCTTAACCTTCTCACCAGATCTCCTATGCAGCAAAGTTACTCACCTATCTAAGTGTGCAATAGTAACAATCTCTCCTCCCACATAGTAGTTGAGTCTGTTCACTGTGCTTGTGTATATAAAACAGTCTCCAACCCACAGACCAGTTTTAACGATCTCCTGAATTTCTCCAAGAACCTGGAAAAGATGAAGATGGATGTAAGGCTTTTAAATCATTTTTATTATCCTTTCACTGATAGCGGAGATAAGACTGTATTGTATATTATCCTGTGTTACTTAAGGTGGCCATACACGTGGCGATCCGACGATGTTTCGTACGACCATCGGTCGCACGAAACATCGTAAGATCCGCCACACACCATTCAGGGCTGAATCGGCAGGTAAGGAGGTAGAAACAATAGGATTTCTACCTCCTTCTGCCGATTCAGCTCTGAAGGGAGAATTTTGGTCAGGCGCCTTCTATGGCGCCCGATCAAAATTTTCAAACTTGTCCGATCGGCGAGTCGTCCGATATCGGCAGCTTCCTGCGATATCGGTCGACTCGCCGACATGCCATACACGCACCGATTATCGTACGAAACGAGGTTTCGTACGATAATATCGGTGCGTGTATGGCCACCTTTATGGATTACAATGCATTATAAACAGATAAGAAAAACAGATAATGTTAATTAGCAATTTTTTTTTAGATGTGAGATGTTAGAAGGTGTTTTCAACTTGCCTCAAAAGCATCTTCTATTCCATCCTCGGACACTCCCTCATGGGTCTCCTGCGCTGTGGCTACTTTCTCAGATAAATATTTGAGGATGAAGAAGGATTCCTCTGTAGCAATGCACACAAGTTCTCCAGAGTCGGACCAGAAAATCTGCAAAAAAAAAAAAATGTAGAGATCCCCTATATTATAATGGTAATTCCTCTCAACTGGGCTCAGTTCCTAGGCTCTTTGCCAAGTTCAGCATTTTACAAACTTGTTCACTGCTTGCTATTTCCAGAGTTGGGTGCTGCTATCTTTGCGATTGGATGGCACCATTCCCTAACCTATTTCTGAGGATAGCAGCCAATTATTGCACTCAAAATGATTTAAAGAGGCACTGCAATTGACAACATGGTCAGGGGAAAAAAGGATCCTGGAAACTGCAGTGCCTCCATAAATAATTTTTAGACTAATAATTGTTTACTATCCATAGCAAAGTCGCAATACTTTTTTCAAAACAATGTTTTTTCTACAGATTTTATTGCTTTAGTAAAATTATACAGTTAAGGCAGGTCTGACTAAATGTCAAGCATCAAAGGGCAAGTGTAATAAACATGTGTCAACTAAAGTATAAAAACCTTTGCTCCAGGCTGTTTGTGCGATTTAAACACATACTTTGTGTGCCCCCCTACCAAACTCAGATAATATTGCACAAAAGCTTATTGGGCAAAATGGAAAACTGAGCTGATTGGTCCCCTTTTTTGACTCCTGTATTGGACCACTGACTGACTTGGAATTGCATGTGTTTCCTATCCTGCATAGTAACCTCTCAGACCACAGATGAATTTGCACGGTAAGTGCATTTTAATCATCCATGTGTGCAGATAAGTAGGTCAATCTGTCTGATATACTGAAGTTGTGTCTGTGTAAACTAGGCGTATCTGCTATTCTCTGAATAAAAGGCAGACAAAGCTTACGTGTTTGGGCTGGATCTCAATCCTGCGGATGAGCTCTGTATTCTCCCAGTCATAGAAAGCCAAACCGTTAACAGACCGCACACCAAGAAGGAATCCGCCGTAGATACCTATAACCAGGAGAGAGAGAACATCCAGTTTATATCTCCAGAGCAGTATTGTGATAAGTTTTATATTTTTCTGTTTCTGTACATGAACAAAGGAGCAAGATGCACAGTAGATGGAATTTTCCCCTGACATATATTTGCACATCAACTAATAAATAATTTAAGGTAAATATTCTTAATGGCTGACCTTCTGCCCCAAAGTCTGGTTTAAAGCTCTTCTTCTCCTTAAAGTTCTTGAAAATCTTCACCAGGCTGTTGCTTTCTCGAATAGCATATCTGTGAGAAAAAAAAACCCTGCATGAGTATTGCCCTTGCATGGAGCTCAACAATCTGCAAAAGTATATTAAAAATTAAATTGAGGTGCATATGTATAGATTTTCAATTATAACCTCAGTATAGCTAGAATGTATAAAGGAGTCAAGCAGCTTCTCAAACTTCATTGTGAAGCCACGATGTTTATAAGGTCCCTATCACATTCACACACATTACCAGGAGGTATCCTTCTTGTTTAAGTGAGCTTCCTCCAGGTACTCTGGTTTCCTCTTGACACCCCAAAAACATACATGCACCATAATTGGTTTCTAATAAAACTGACCCTACTGTGGACAAATGTGATTGGGGCTTTAGGTAAGCTCCACTGGGGCTGATGCAAATGTATTATTACTGTAAAGAGCTGCAGAATCTGTTGCCGCTATATAAAAAATAATAAAGCACTCAATAATATATATCCAAGGGATATTATACTGAACAAATGCAGATTAAAAAATTTTGTATGGCTGTTTGTTGTTGAATAAAGTAATTTTTCACTAAAGGACTCTGCTACATCAGCACAAATGAATGAAATTTCAGGAATCCAAATGCAATATGTATTTTGGATGTATAAATCCACATAAGCAGATAAATAAGCATAAAGGTGCAAAATAAACTACAAAGATATGTTAACTGCATATATTATTTAAAACTCAACGCAAACCATTTCTTTAATAAGAAGCACGATGTAAAAGAGCAGTGTGGCTAAGGCAGTAATCCCCAACCAGTGGTTTGTGAGCAACATGTTGCCCACCAACCCCTTGGATGTTTCTCTCAGTGCCCCCAATCCAGGTAGTTGTTTTTGAATTCCTGACTTGGGGGCAAGTTTTGGTTGAATGAAAACAAGATTTACTACCAAATAAAGCCTCCTGTAAGCCGATAGTGTGCATAGAGGCTGCCTAATAGCCAATCATAGCCCTTATTTGGCTCCTCCATGAACTTTTATGGTGCTTGTGTTGCTCTCCAAGTCTTTTTACACTTGACAGTGCCTCACAATTAAGAAAGGTTGGGGACCCCTGGGCTAAGGTAAGAGCCACAGGATTTTTTTTCCTATTTGTTGCGTAGGAGCAGAAAAGTTACGTTTAGGCTGGGCATACACAAAAAGAGCTACTTGGTACCCTTGCCAAACAAGCAGAACCAGTGAACAGATTATAATAAAAGTCAATGTAGAAATATTGGGAGTGGGCTGAATAACAAGACATTGTTGGTCTCATAAACAGATATCTGATCTGCTCTGTTCACACTTAATTTTCTCTTTTGTGCTATCGTCACCAAAGGGATCAGACTATTCTTCCCTAGATTTATTTAGTCACATGTTTTAAAATAAATCAAATTTTCTGTATTTTGCATTTTAAAAGTTCCCCATACAAATCCGCTACTTTCTCAGAGTGGCGTCTTCCGACTTTTAATAGGATTTGTAATACAAACCATGCTCCACATCAGTAATGCTTCTGTACACAGAGATCAAGCTAATCATGGCAGCTTAAGCAACAGTAAGACTTGTGTAACACTCACTCAGAAGAGTCGTGAGCCCAGGCAAATTCCTGTGCTGATCCAAAGCTCTTGTTTCTCAGTGCCATAGCAGTGTAAATAATGTATTCTCCATCTCCGCACACCACTACAAATCTAAAGTGGAGAAAGCAGCTGTTAGACAGAGTTTACATTAAAAGACAAATCGAAAAACACCACCAACCACTGTTACAGAAATACTGGTTGGATAGACATATCAATGGAACCAAGGTGGTGCAGTGGTTAGCACTATGCCTTGCATCTCTGGGGTCCCAGGTTTAATTTCAGCCAGGGCACTATCTTCAAGGGTTTAGTTTTTGTGTGTTTAGGCTGTGCTTGTGTGGGATCCTCCCTGGGCATTCAGATATTCCAAAAACATAAAGACAGGTCAATTGGCATACAATTAACCACAGGTAGTTAATGCTATATACCAACGGTTTTGTTACATGCTGCAGAATATGTCAGCGCTAGAAAAAGTATAATACTATTAGCCATTAAGGAATTAGGGCAACAGAAATTCACTGTAAATTTCACCAACACAAGAAAACTATTTTGTAATCTTCTACACAGACAAGAAAGCAAAGTTATCTTGCATGATGGATTCACTAGACCCATTTTGAAATGTCCTGCATGTTGAATTAGCACTCTGTTATAGATTTACTATTTGAAGGATGCAGTGTTTACCTTCCATTAGGGTTGTGCTGGATTGTTTGGGGGTAGATTTCACAACTGCCCATGTCCTTCACAGCAAGTGGAAGCCTTTCCCCATCCTTAATCTCTGTGTCCCCCATGGCCTTCAAGTTTGCCTGCTGAATCTCGGAGTGCTTAGCCCAGATAATTTTACCATTGGCATCCATGGACATTGCTGGTTCTTCACGCCCCAACTACAGTACACGGCAGAAAATATATAAATTATAAAAACTGTATGTATAAGAAACTAATTGTTGTAACATTGTAGCTATTGAAATAAAAGTATTTTCATTCTTATAGTCAAACTGAGGAGGTACTGTCCTATAGGCATGAGCAGTTGTTAAGTATCTGTGGTACAAAACCCTTAGCAAATTTTCATTTTCTGTCTTGACTGTGGTCTCATTTAGTGAAGTGTTCATTCACCTTAACAATGATGCTGCCTTCATCGTATCCAAGTGCCACATTGTTAGAACCTCGTAGTCCAGACACACACCACACTCGTTCCATGCCATAGTTAAGGGTACTCTCGAGCCGGTAAGTGCTAGAGTGCCAGATCCTCACCGTACCTGATAAGTATATAAAAAAAAAGGTAAAGGACTCCAGCAGAGCACTGCCAAAATCATATATTTTAGATTTTTTTTTTATAACACAATAAAGAAGTATTGCAATTACATGTACTTACCATCTTCTGAGCCTGTGATGATAATGGGAAGTTCAGGGTGGAAGCTGACACAAGAAACATTCTGCGCGTGGCCCTCAAGTGTCTGAACACAAGTTTTATTCTGGAAAGATATCAAGCAACAGAAATAAACACTTGTTGCCATTCATATATTATTTCTGAACAGAAACTCAAAAATACCAGTGCCAGCATTCTGTATACCATATATCCTAGGTGGGCAAGATGAATACTGTCAATATTAATGACTAATAAAAGAAAAGCTTTGGAATATTATCCCAAAATGGTTCTGTCTCTTACCTGGTAATCCCAAATCTTCACCAGTCTGTCATCAGCCCCAGAAATAAGGTAAGGCTTGTCACCTCCACTGTAATAATCAATACAGTTGACCCCTTTCTCATGTCCCTCCAAAGTGAAATTGGGAGAAGAGGAGCCCAGCTGCCAGACCTGAGAATTACAGCATTAAAGTAAAATGACTTGTACCAAATCACTTCTTTATTTAAAGCAAATACAATAAACCAATTTATGGCAACAACTAAAAAGCCTCACAATCAAATCAAAGTAACGTCTTGTGAATATTTTCATTACCTTGATTGTGCGATCCAAGGAAGCACTGGCAAACTGGTTGTTGTCCTTGGGATTTATAACAATCTGCATGACGTAGTGTGTATGACCTTCGAAGACCTGGGAGCAGGACCACTTCTTATCCCAGTCCCACAGTTTGATCAGCATATCATCTTGGAAAAAGGAATATAGCTGTTATTACAAAACCCAATGTGTTTTAATTTAAACTAAAGGATAACTGAAAGCTCAACAAATAATTAGGCTACAAATGCTACACCTTATGTCTGGAAATTTTGTACCAGCACAACAGCCTCTTAGGAATGAAATTCTGTGCCTCAAAAATCCCCTCTAATAGCTACTTATTTTCTTTTCAGCTGGCTTCCAGCACATGCTTTAGGCTGCCAGTCAGTTACATGAGTTTAGTGACCGACGCACAGCATACATTACATATACACAATATAAAATTCACAATGCAAGGCTAATTATTAATTTAGATACTTATAACCTGTCCGCATAGAGACCAATAACCTGACTTCCATGTGCTGGTGGCTCAAACCAGCCAAAATAAAAGTTCCTGCTAGGGAACAGTATATGAAAAACAACTCAATGTGAAATTCATATATCCTTTACTTCATATCAAACACATATAACGATAATATTGGTATGTGTATGGCCACCTTTAGTGGTCTCCTAGGTTTTTCACTTGCATTGGAGCCAAAAATTTAGTCCTAAACCATTTACTTCTCTGCATCAGGCACATACTTACTGTGCAGGAATAATTATATATAATAAGTGCTGTATAATGGTTGCATCACTATTAATTCAAATTAGTGCACTCGTAGAACTGATGTAATGTATCTAAATTATAAAGAAAAAATTATTCCAGTGATAAAAAAGTGTGTCTGTACACTACATGTTTCTATTCTATCCACTCAATTTGTTACATGCACATACTTCTAATTAAGTTTATATATCATCTTACCACTGCTTGTAAGAATGAAAGGCTGTGTTGGGTGTACGGCAATGCATCGTATATAATCAGAGTGGGCCTCAAACATATGAACTCTTTCCAGAGTGTTGTAGTTGAACACCCTGATCTGCATGTCATCCTTTGGAGAGAACAAAAGCAAGTCAGTACAGTTCCCTAATACTGTGCGACAATGCAGTTCATTCTAAGGGATTGCCTAGAGGTGGGTGTGCACCTGAACAGAATTTTTTTTTTTTTTTTTCAAATCCTGACAATTCAGTATTCTGGACAATATAGCACCAAAATGTATTTTGATCTTTAACAAGCCTTTATGTAGCTGAGAGTAAAGCTGGTCATACACGCAACGATAATATCTTACGAAACCTCGTTTCGTACGATATTCTGTGCGTGTATGGCAAGTCGGCGAGTCGACTCGCCGATCGGGCCAGTTAAAAGATTTTGATCGGGCGCCATAGAAGGCGCCTGACCAAAATCTGCCTTCAGCGCTGAATTGGCAGAAGGAGGTAGAAATCCTATTTTTTCTACCTCCTTATCTGCCTGTTTCAGCCCTGAAGGTTAGTGGCGGATCTGACGATCTAGATCGCATATCGCCACGTGTGTGGCCACCTTAACTGATAATGGAGCTCAACAAAACCATTATGTACAGAGTCCTTTCTACCTATTGTTTAAACCAGAGTTTATAAGTTTCATAATAAGACATAAAAAGTAACCCAATAGTACTAAGACACTGGGTGCTATTCTGTGCTTTGTTTTTTTTCCAGATGGTATCTTACACCTTTAAAAGCATAAGCTTTGAAAGTTTTGCATAGATATTTGATTTTTCATAAATGTATCTCCACATCTGTATCCCATTATTATGTTTTATATTGTGTATTCCACTTAAAGGCTATGTCTGCCCAAAAATGAAGGAACATCTAAATGAAAGTCACTTTCCAATATAGATTAATCATAATGTTTAATGATTTTAAAAGTTATGGGTGAACAAAATTGCAGTTGAAAGCACTTTGTCTGTCATTTGCAGTTGCAGGCCTGGTAATCACAACACATGCAAGACCTTGTGGAAAATACAATTTTTTAATGGTATGAATAATCGGGGGAAAAAGGAGGAATTGTAAGAGACAGACAAACTGCTTTCAATAGAAATTATTTACAAATAAAACAAAAAAAAAAATATTTTTAATTTATGTATATTGGAATTTTGCTTAGAATTAGAGTTTCTTTGATGGAAGTCTCCTATGTTGATAATTTCATTATCCTTTATAGCTATATGGTAAAATTGACTTTTTTTGTACTTACATTTAGCAATGATTTGTATTTAGTAATCAAGAAAAAATAAATTTAGCAGAAAAACTTAAGTTAAGTTCACTAAAAGGTCCTGAATGTTAAACAATTTAAATCAACACATAAGTTTTTTAGTGAAAAGAACAAACATTTATTGGCTCAGAAGATTTAACACAAATTCAAAAAAACATAAGCCATACTATACCACAGTGGAAAGGAAAACCCAGTGCCTCATGGTACCCACTCTCCTTCCTAACGCGTTTCGCACCATTAGGTGCTTCATCAGAGGAAGTGTGGTGTGAACATGTCACTTCCTTTTTATACCCTAAAGGTATTAATTTTATACATTTTCCAGGGCCACTATTAAAGCCCTGCAACAAGCACATACTATATCCAAACTTTAAAAATACATCACACAGGGTTCACAAAGTGGCCCCATATTCAGCACAAATAATAACAAATGGCCAAAAAAAATGTGAATCACCTATCAAAATATGTCAAAAATTATTTGTTAACAAAGAAAATTTATAAATGCATGAATAAACTGAAATAAACATACATATACATATGCATCTAAGCAGTTCTAAGCCCATAAACGTGTGTATAAATCACACAATTGGATTATATAACATATATAAATACCCAAATCACTATCAAAAAAACTTTTTTATTTTTTTATTCACGTTATTTCATTGCGCATCAGAAATATCCAAATTGTGATAAGATTAAATATCCTCATGCCATTCTTTATATATCTCTATCCAATTACTACTCAAAACACATTCAGATACTGCTGAGGCGCAACGAATTCCCATACATTTAAAATGCAACAATGCACAAACTTTTTCTATTACAAAATTAAAATCATAAACAAAACCTAGTACTGACTATATTTTTTGAGCTTTTGTTTTTACAATTTACCAAGAGTAAAGAAAGACCTAAAACTCTGCTTGATGTGTAACTAAATGCATATAATGTTTTATATTTAAGACCTAAAGTATATATTTCTGGGTTATGCCAAGAATCAACAAAACGGAGTAACTATCACTCGCCCTTCTATGTTCCTTACAAAATAAATTTATAATAGAAGAGTACAACCATCACTCAGGAATTCTCGGTATTCATTATACTTACCTGTCAAAGCTTTAAGCTTCTCATTCTGTGTGGGTCAGCTACACTGTTTTAGGTATGCTTTAAAGTTTATCACCCCCAATGTTAGAACCATCTTCCAAAAAACAGAAAGCACCGATCAACAGTGTCCTTAATGGTCCTCAAGTGAGCAACATCTAAGAAGCTTCTGAGATCAGTGAATTGTTCATATTTGGTTAGGTTACTAAAGTTAGTGGGTTGATAACTTAAAGCTAATAACAGCCAAAAGTATCCTTAAGCTAGGACCTGGTGGAAAAATAGGCACATTTATATCAAATGTGTTTGGAGTTTGAGTTGTACAGAAATGGGAACAGAAGAAGCAAGCAAAATCAAAAGATTTGTCACAGTATGCAAAGCCACTCAATGCTTTCAAAAGCTTAGGTAAAACTTTCAATTTATCCTGCATCTTTTCTGTGATATTAGTAGCAAGAAAATCATCAGCAGAGATAACAAGAATACATTTGTTGGTTCAAGAATAAAATTTGAAATGGTAGAGTGAATTATTTGTTATGTAAACAGCGAATCTAGAGGTGTGTTCAAGAGGTTGAAGGATACAAACAAAGGTTTAGAACATTTCCTACTTACAGCTCCTGTGACAACCCAGTTTTTTCGGGCCACAAACTTTGCTGCTCTGACTGGAAGATCACAGACTTCAAACGTCTTCACTAAAGTCTGCAAGCAAAATGGTCAGTGAATAAAACAATGAATGAAACTCAGCAATGATCAATACGAATTTATATCTCTAGATCAGGGCTCCCCAACCTTTCTTACTCGTGACCCACAGTCAAATGTAAAAAGACTTGGGGAGCAACACAAGCACCATAAAAGTTCATGGAGGAGCCAAATAAGGGCTGTGATTGGCTATTAGGGGCCTCTATGCACCCTATCAGCTTACAGGGGGTTTATTTGGTAGGAAATCTTGTTTTTATTCAACCAAAACTTGCCCCCAAGTCAGGAATTCAATAATAACTCCCTGGTTTGGGGGCACTGAGAGCAACACCCAAGGGGTTGGGGAGCAACATGTTGCCCCCGAGCCACTGGTTGGGGATCACTGCTCTAGATCATGTGATAGAAAGCTGAATGTAAAGGTGTTATCTCCATTACCTGTGTTTCATGATTCCATACACAGACGCTGCCATTGTATAAGCTAGCCAACATCCATGGCTCCGTTGGGTGCAAGTCCACACTCTTCACTCGGTCAGAGCGAGCAGTAAGTTTTCTCTTGATGTCAAGTCGCAGAGGCTAAAAATAAGCAGGGGGAGACGCACAATTTAAACATTGCGTAACAGAAATTGGTTAAATCACTAGTTAAACTGCTGACTATTCTGTGTGATGACTCCTGTAGCACCTTTTGAGAACTCCCATACTGTGAATAATTTAGAATAATTGCAACACTATTGCATCTTAAATAAAATGATGGTATAAAATGTGTTTGTAAACTGGTATTCAACTATAGTGTCTAAAAGACTCATATGTTTGCATTCGGGGTATACTCTGGGGCAAGAAGGATGAGGCTTACTTTGTGGGAGAGCATCCAAATCCACTTCACTTTTCAAAGAACAGGAATGCTCACCCAGGCTAGTAGGTTAAGGGGTAGTTCACCTTTAAGTTTACTTTTAGTATGTTATAGAATGGTCAATTCTAAGCAACTTTCAATCTGTCTTCGTTATTTATTTATTTTTTTATTGGTTTGAAATTTTTTGGCTTCTTCTTCTGACTCTTTCCAACATTCAAATTGGGGTCACTGACCCAGCAGTCAAAAGAACTATTGCTATTATTGTACTTATATTTCTACTCAGGTCCTCCCCTATTTATATACTAGGCTCACATTCAGACCACTCCCTGGTTGCTAAGGTACATATGTCCATATCAACCAGATACCTGCTGCAATTCCAAACAGGAGAGCTGCTCAACAAAAAGTGAAATAATTAAAAAAAACGCTAATAGCAAATTGTCTTAGAATATTACTCTCTACATCATACTAAAAGTTAACACAAAGGTGAACAGTTCCTTTAAGCGTTTGGAGTCAGTGAGGCATGGCTAACACATTGGCACCCACTCAGTTATTTAAAGGAACAGTAACACCAAAAAATGAAAGTGTATAAAAGTAACTAAAATATAAAGTGCTGCTGCCCTGCACTGGTAAAAGTTGTGTGTTTACTTCAGAAAGTCTACTATAATTTATATAAATAAGCTGCTGTGTAGCCATGGGGGCAGCCATTCAAAGGAGAAAAGGCACAGGCACATAGCAGATAACAGATAAAACACTATTGTATTCTACAGAGCTTATCTGTTATCTGCTATGTAACCTGTGCCTTTTCTCCTTTTTTCCAGCTTGAATGGCTGCCCCCGTGGCTACACAGCAACTTATTATATAAATTATAGTAGTGTTACTGTAGCAAACACACCAGTTTTACCAGTGCAGGGCAACAGTGCATTATATTTTTATTAATTTAAAGCTCTTTCATTTTTTAGTGTTACTGTTCCTTTAAGTGCTTTTTTAGCCAAGCCTTTGTTACCTATCATAGTCAATGTCCAATTAATTATAGTTAGCTTTACATGCACATACAAGTTATACTGTTATATGCATTTTTACAGAACACAAAAAAATGTGTAAGAACAACAACAAATGGAATTCCATGTCTAATTACAGAACAAAACGTTTGGCAATTCATTCATCTGATGCCTCATATGGGAGCAAAGAGCCCACTCACAGGACTTACAAGTGACCCTGGCCTCACAGTTTGTGAAACTCTGGTGTAAAATATCCCTTTCAAATCCATATACATACTGCACTAGCCTGTTCATCTACAAGTCAGCATACATACAATTTAAAAAAAACAAACAAAAACAAAATACCATTTAAGGCGCAAGGTAACAAACTGTACATTTATACAGGTATGGGTTTATTCATATTTATCCTGTATTATATTCAGCTTTCTCCAAACTCCAACAGGGTGTAAACAATATGCAGTCATGTATTGATATTTTATATTTAGGGTTTTGTCTAGCATCCCCCCAGTTAGGAATTTCAGCAGCTACCTGGTTGCTAGGGTCCAATTTACCCTAGCAACCAGATAGTAAGTGGAGTAAATGAAAGACTAAGATCAATGAGAGAGGCCTAAACATAAAAAAATAAAAAGTAGTAATAACAACAGAATTATAGCTTCAAAAGCAGTCATTTTTAGGCTGCAGGGGTCAGTGACCCCACTTCTGAAAGCTGGAAAGAGGTAGAAGGTGACAAATATTTAAAACCTATACAAAAAAAAGACGACCAACTAAAAGATTGCTAGGAATAAGCCATTCTATGGCATACTATAACATAACTTAACGGTAAACTACACCTTTAAGGGATAATTAAGCAGATGGCATATGGACATTATTAACTGGAGCGATGCTCAGGAGAAAAAGCAGTTAGAATGCCTTTTATCTGCTGTCACGGATTCCAATACAGATGTATGAAAATACCCTGCCGACAATAGCCAGAGACCAGCACAGCAATTGCCCACTTTACCTAACAGCCCAGCATTCCCGGCTATAAATGGGGGCAGAGGCCTTGAGGACTGAATGGCTGTATTACTACAAATATGGGCTAATGTTTTAACAAGTTGGGCGTGCATACATTTTTCCCAAAATCTACTGCCATAACTGTAATTTAATTGTTAAAACGGAAATCCCTACCCAAAAAAAAACTTTCTTTGCACAATGAGAAAAAGTGTAATTCTAAGAACGATCCAATATATGTACAAAATGATACAATTTCAATTGTTTAAAACATCTGTAAATGTCACTGCAATCACAAAGAGCTGTTTTTTTTTAAAATCCCTTTCTGTTCTGGGTCTGACTCTTGAAACACTGCTGCACAAGTTTCTTTCTGGTTCTACCAGGTTCTGTGATCAGTTAGGGTGACACACGAAGCTACTAGTTGCAGCTACTTGTCACAGCTACTAAAATAGACAGTACTGATCATTTACCGATAACTGTCTATGTGTGTTTTAGCAGAGGCAATTCTCAGTATTGTCCATGGCAGGGGATTTTCTGGAGTTTAGTAGCCATGAAAAAGTAGCTGCTACCGTACTAGTGTGTCTTCACCCTTAGACAGAAGTGCAAAGAATATAAAGAGAGAGGTTTTTGGAGGAGATTCACTTTAAACTCCACTTCCAATAGTAATTACAATGGGGCTACAGAGAGTTGTGAGTTGGCCAGCAGAGAGGCCACATACGGAAGGGTGCCCGGCCATGACATATGAGGGCTTATAACACCAGATCTAGTACCCGATCTAGTACCAGATCTAGCACTCCAGATGCCACTATGTGGAAACAGGACCTACATTAAGTAGTAATTATTGTTATAACCATCGAGACAGTAACGCAGCCCTTACGTAGCATGTCTATAAGGGGAAATCATACAACAGGGCAGCTGAAAGTAACAGTCGGGTTGTTATATTAGTTACAAGCTCAAGACATGCCTTTTGGGGCTCACTAGTCTATAACACTGGGGCGGCGCACTGACACACAATCAGAGCATCCCAGAACTTCTTATTTCCAACTTCTGACAACCATGCATTTATGATTACCGTCGCCCCAGTTGTTTAATAAACCTATAATACTAATCCTTCAACAGCCTTACTCACCATTTCCCCGGTTCTTCGGTCCCTGTCTGACTGACGTGGAGCTTCCGGGAACCTAAGGAATTATCGCGACACCAGCTAGCCATGTACTTCCGGCGGCTGCAGAAGGCTTCAGTAGTAAAGTAAGTCGGCCATCTTGCGGCGGAAGTAAAGTGGAATGCGTGTGACGTGGCGGGTTTCGGAGAGTAGCTCCATGGGCTGGTTTGGAAGATGTGTCGCTTGAAACAAAAACGAGTTCATTTATTCTTCGGACGGCAGGGGGAGATGTGATAAAACATAATTTATATTTCGTACGGCAGGGGGCGTTATGAGAAAATATAGTTGTTCAAAGCATATTAAGCGCCGAAAAACCCGGAAGTACAAAAGCGCTTCCAATACGTGTGAATAAAATACATCGTTGCAGTGTGGATCCGTGGCGCTATTTATTGATTAGTACAGGGCGCATTAACTTGTCGCAACCAATTAGCTATTGGGTTTAATGCCCCTGCCGAAGGAAGAATAATAGATTCAGAAGTATACGTTGTCTCGGCTTTGCCTTGTTAGGAATGAAGCCCTTGTGTGTTTCTTTACAGTGCGTTATGTATATTTGTTTAGGGACTGCCTCAAAAAGGAACACCTGTGAGGACCGCAGACCCCCCGCCAGTGGTGCTAAGGGCGCTAACTGTCAGATCAGCCAGCATCAAATCACTAAATTCCCCAGAGATTTTTATTTCAACGTTGACTTCTCTGGGACTCCATTGAGCCCTTTATATTACAGGTATAGGACCCATTATCCAGAATGCTGGGACCTGGGGTTTTCCAGATAAGGGGTCTTTCCGTAATTTGGGCTCTGGCACACGGGGAGATTAGTCGCCCGCAACAAATCTCCCTGTTCGCGGGCGACTAATCTCCCCGTGTTGCCATCAGTTGCCATCCCACCGGCGAACATGTAAGTCGCCGGTGGGATGGCACACGCGGCAGCGCGATTTCGGCAAATCGCCGAAAATGCCACACGAGGCAACTTCGGCAATTTGCCGAAATCGCCTGCGCAGCGTGTACCATCCCACCGGCGACTTACATGTTTGCCGGTGGGATGGTAGTTTGGGGAGATTAGTCGCCCGTGACAAGGGAGATTTGTCGCGGGCGACTAATCTCCCCGTGTGCCAGAGCCCTTAGTCTACTAAAAACTTGATAACACATTAGACACAATAGGATTTTTTTTTTTATCCAATAAGGATTAATTATGTCTTAGTTGGTATCAAATACTTGCTGCTGTTTTATTATTACAGAGGAAAAGGAAATCAATTTAACAAATCTGAATTATTTGATTAAAATGGAGTCTATGGGAGACAGGCTTTCCATAATTCAGAGCTTTCTGGATAACAGGTTTCCGGATAACGGATCCTATACCTGTACTGCTAGGGTTTCTACAATTTCAGGAAAAAAACAGCCTTCCTAAATGTAAGAGTTTCCCTATTAATAACATTGGCATCAATAATCATTTTTACCAGCTAGGCCTGTAAAATAATAAGTGGCAATCCTGCCTCTATAGTTATGCCCTTGTTAGCAAGTGTCAGTTTTTATTCACAGCTTACTACAAATCAAAGTGAAAAATATATTACACATCGGGGGCCGATTCATTAAAACACCAGTTCGAATCCCGAATGGAAAAAATTCGGATTGGATACGATAATTTCTTAAGATCGCAAATATCACGAATATGCTTACGAAAAAATCGTATTAGTCACGATAATATCGTATTAGGGATCCGAAAGTCACAAAATTTTCTTACCAAACGATCATAAAATGCAGGAAAACCTTTCCTTCTGTCCACGAGATTGTAAGCCTCCCATAGGAATCAATGGCACCCTGCAGCTCCAATCTGGCCCAAGGAAAGTCACGATAACGAAGCTTGAATGAATCCGAAACTTTCGCACTCGTTACGATAATACGATTTTGTTGCGTAATT
Source organism: Xenopus tropicalis (assembly GCF_000004195.4). Taxonomy (NCBI): domain Eukaryota; kingdom Metazoa; phylum Chordata; class Amphibia; order Anura; family Pipidae; genus Xenopus; species Xenopus tropicalis. The sequence continues at coordinate 128,438,525 of NC_030681.2, forward strand.
TTTAACGCACAGTATGAAAAAGTCGGCGAAAATACGCAAGGTACGAAAAAGTCGTGGAAAATACAAACGGTCCAATCACACAAACGCTCGGAGCATTCGTGGATTAGTAAATTCTCTTGTGTTCCAGGACAAAAAACAGAGCCCATTCTTCCTCATGGCATAGTACACATTCAGGTGCAAGAAATTTGCAAATGCAGATGGAACGCATCAAGTTGTTATCCGCATGTAGTTGGCTGCATATGGTTTTGAACCCCCCCTGCAGTGAAAAGCAGGGTGTAAGGGCCCTAAAAAGACTGAAAATAGGGTTGTTGCTGAAGAGATATTCTCTGTAAAAGTTTATAAAGTATTTTACCATTTGGGATGTTTTATGAGTGCCTCTCTCTAAGGCTGATGCCACACGTGGCGTTTTTACGCTGCGTATTTTCTAATTCTCTCAGCGGCTAAAAAACGCCTGATATCATCATCCATAGAAATAACTTGAAAAGACTCGAAGCAAACCACACAATGCGGAAATACGCTAGAAAACGCCTTAGCACGGATTTTTCAAGCGTTGGCTGAAATACGCCAGTATTTGCACAGCAAGCTATTCCTATGTATACACAAAGGCAGCTGCCAGACCTAGCTGAAATACGCGGCGTTTTTTACTATTTTGCACTATTAACACCATTGAAACGGGATTTGCTACGTCACCAGTACTAGGCTGAAAAACGCCATAGTCAGGGGCTGTGTGGCTTGTGCGGCGTTTTTAGGCTGAGAAAAAACGCAGTGTAAAAACGCCACTTGTGGCATCAGCCTAACATTTAAAACAGAACCAGCAGTATGGAGTTGTATTTGCATGTCTGTGGTTTACTCTTAACATCTGGGGTGCAGTTCAGATTGCAGCCTCTGTACAATACACAGGCTTATCTGTGATGGAGTGTCTTCATTAACTGTCTGGCCCAATGCCAACCCTTACATTCACTGACAAATGCCCTGTATGCCATTCCCTCATTAAATGAATGGATGGAAGGCTTGTGGGTAGTCTTTACAGAGTGCCTCACTTTCTGCAGCAGAGGCAGCACTTTGATCAGCTGTGGGGAATATTTTATTTCCCACATGTTAGATGTTAGGAGCACGTGTAAAGGTTGCCATAAACACATAGATTTTCTCAGGCATTTACCACTATATAATTTTTTTGTTTTTTCCTCCTGCATATCAGTTGGATTCTGTATAGGAATGTCTGTAAATGAAACCCCATGCAAATTTGATTTGTAGCTATGCTTCCCAGGGGTGTCACTTTTTCCCCTTGGCCCCCCTACAAGGGGATCCACTCCCATGATTGGTGCCCTGCTCCTTCTTAGTGGAGCAAATCAATCTTTTTTTTTTTCCCCAAATTTTATCAGTAGTTCGTACTTGCAGACAAAGCTGTGGTTATCAACTTTTTATTGCAGTGGGGGGATGGTAAGTGATAGTGACAGATGAGATGGATCATTTTCCTGTACATATATTTGGAATTGTTGAAGTACACACCAGTGCTAATATGGATGAAAATACTAAAAGGTACATGTTTATATGATAATTAGGTGATGTGCCATAAATACGGCAGTTAATATTATATGAGTGCCTTTAATTGCTCAGGCTTTCATGGAACTTTAGTAGTCAGTTATAGAAATAATGCTGGGCATTACATTGCATCGTTGGCCACAAGTCTGGACTGGGATCCTGGCATCTCAAGTACAAAGGGATCCATATAGCCCCCACCAGCCCACAAAACAGCGACTGTCTAGGACATTTTACAGCAGCACTTGCCGGAATCCACAGATTGCCAGTCTGGGGTTGGTTGGCCACTGTGTACTCTCCCCAAAATTGCCCTAATGCACAAGCTGTCAGCTTGCATACAGTTACACGTATGGATCTGAGCAGAACTGCAGCTAATTTCACCTATGGTAACTTCTATACCTGTATGTGTTGAACAGGGTCATACTGCTTCTCTTTGCAGAGGAGTCATCTAAGACTGAAGCAACAGAATATTACATAACTAGTCTTGCATAATCATAACTCAAAGGCAAAGTGGTGCCTACCTGTGCTTTTATCCAGCAAACACAATTTGAAATTTATGTGAGAATTTGTCATCACTAAGAGCGAAACATAACCTATGCCCAGAAATATAACTTCTACACCTAAAAGTCCTTTATGTAGTTATACTATTAATTGGTGTGCCAGCTTAAACGGAGTATTGGTGAGCTATCTGTGCCAGGACCCTTAAATGCAACAGGTCAAGCAACCAGGTTATTCATAAGAATGTTTATGATTTATGACTTCTGATTCTTTAAATGTTCACCAATAAACAACAGAGCAAACAGTTTGATGAACATATCCCAGGTGCCACCCACCGCTATGGGGAAGTAACATCTTACTGCCAAGCTAGAGATTTTGTACTTAGATTTTGGCACCATTATTATTTATACCATATCTGGTGGGCAAGACTCTCCTTTTTAGTATGGTTTTCCATTAATGCCACCATCAGTAACAGTCGGCATCCCCATACCTGTATTGCATTTTAAAGAGACTTAATAAAAATAATGTTTTTGTTTTTTTATTTGTGAATTTTCCCTGAATGAAGGAAAAATACACAGAAATGGTGTATCCGCTCTTTACAAAGCAAAAATAACATTTTGTGGCACGGCAGGGCTTCTTTTGCAGCTTTCAGTTTTTCTTCTGATACACTTGGTGGCACACTTGATCTTCACAGGTTAGATCCTGAAGGGAGCAAACACAGCCATATTAGTATTTCGTAAGCGACCATTTTCTGTCTGACATCTTTACTGTGTGACATTCTTAAGTGTTTTCTCAGTACTGTGATGAGCTATTTTGAAAACCTTTATCCTCTTATTAAACTCTTGTAGATTTTCTACCAATTTTCTATAATTTTTAGAATATGAAGAGTTACAAAAACATGACGTTCTATTTAAATCCAGTTACATTTTCCACTACATTTATCAGTGAATCAGTAATGCATACATGGATCTGTCTTTTATGTAATGAGTAGTCTCCCTGATGACATTCCTTGAGCTAAACATTCTGCTTTCTGTTTGGATGGTTAGAACCTCCATACTCTCTATTATGTAGCACGCATTTTAAGCCAGGTTATAACACGAATTACAGTTTTGCAAGTATATACTACAGGTATGGGATCTGTTATGCGGAAACCCGTTATCCAGAAAGCTCTGATTTAAGGAAAGCCCATCTCCCATAGTCTCCATTTTAATCAAATAATTTAGATTTATAAAAATAAGGTAGGAGATCCAAATTACGGAAAGACCCCTTATCCGGAAAATCCCAGGTCCGAAGCATTCTGGATAACAGGTCTGATACCTATTTATGGTATGAGAGCACTCATCCAGAAACCCATTATTCAGAATACTATGTTTTATTGATTTTTTAGTAGACTTAAGGTATGAAAATCCAAATAACGGAAAGACCCTTTATCCGGAATACCCTCAGTCCCGTGTATTCTGGATAATGAGTACTATACCTGTACTACTAGAAACTACTCATGCGTGGAACAGTGTATGGAAACTCTGAACATTTTGTTGTTGCAATCTTTCCTGAAGAAACTCACAGAAACAACATTTCTTATAAGACAGGAGCCTGATATGCAATACAATCAAAATACAATAACCAATAATATGCTTTACAGTCAGTTGGGGATCCTTGGTCTTAAGGATGGGAGAGATGATTGGGGAAAAGTAATTTACTACCAAACTGGCCAATAATTGCTTTTCACGAGAAGCCATCAACTGACCACTTATAGGGGCCATTGCACAACCAGTACCATTTGTCGGGGACTAGTGATTCTGATAAATGCTTGACAGGCTGTTGAGCATGTGGCCAACAATATAATGAGTGCTACTGGGCAAAAGGATCCTACAGACAGATAAGAACTGTAACCAAAGTGATTGCAATTAAAAACATGTCCTCTCACCAGGCAGAGTTTATCTCCTTCAAACCAGTGCTTCCAGCCACGGTTGTTCTTCTCTCCTTTCTGCACACAGACGAGGTTGTCACCTTCCCAAGATACTAAGGTCTAAGACACCAATAAAACAACTGTTGAAAAGTTGACCCCAGACATAATCATTGTATGTTTATCCTCACATTTCTTGCTTTCTGCAGCTTTTCACTTAGGCTAATGTCCTACGGAGAGATTAATCGCTGCTGTTTTTAAAAAGCGAGTTCCAGTGACAAGTCGCTCATTTTGTCTCTACATAGAGAAGAATATAAATTGGCAGTACCTAAACCGACGATACTACTTCAAATTGCTTATGGCTCCGAATTGCTATAGGAATAGGGTTTTTTTTTATTCAAATTCCATGTTGGGCCATTTCCTTGTGCCCAAGAGTGTGTCCATGGAGGTACATCTTTTATATACTGAGCCAGAATACCATTGGGCCCTCTGGTCTCTTGTCTGAGACAGTGGTTCAACTAGACCAGTATTACACATACACTCTTTGTATGGCACACTGCTCCTTAGAATGGCTAAAAGGAATACGGACATCATGCCAAAAGGCCTCATGACAAATTATTGGCCAGGATTTGTTTCAGGACTTGGGGAAAATTATTATTAACCCATTTTTTTCAGTAATTGTCTTTAACAAATCAAGTTAGTTATGATGGATTTACCTGCCTTGTCTGCACTAAGCTATCTTTTCCTTCTCACCATCATAGGAGTCTGCTACATACATACCTTTACCACTCTGTTGTCCAGACCCTTTGTGTGTTCTTCGAATTCAACTCCCACGGTGAAGTTAAGCTCGTAGTTCCTGAATGTGCTGAGTGTTTTTGTTTTGAAGTTATTTCCATCTTGTACAAACTCTTTGGTCTGGGTAAGAAAAGCTGCAATCTTGCGGGTGGCAAAATCAATGTCTGCAACACGAGAAATTATGTGATGGAACATGGGAACACTGGCACCACTATCATAATACAACAGGGTCTAGTTTAAAACTCAATCATTATTCATTCAATCATTTATTCTCTTGACTGACAGAGGACTTCAGCAAATCCTTAGATATCTAATGGGTTAAAATGTTGTTTGTCATCTTTGTTATTGTTGTGAATTAGTTGTAAAGCAGAGTGAAGTTATTGGTATTGTCGAGCTCTCCAGTGCTGTTGCTTAGGTAACTATTTCCTTTTATACACTACATATAGTAAAGTTTAATCTAGTCCTATTATTTACATTTTGCATTTTTAACCCGCTTAGGGTTGCCACCTGGCTGGTATTTTACCAGCCTGGCCATTATTAATAGGCATTAATAGGGATAAAAAGTAAATATATACAAAGGCCGGTCTTCCTTTTCTTGCCACCAAGAGGTATGAGGAAGAGCAGGATATTCTGAGACGGTTTTAAATTGGGTTTAGTTTTTATTTCTTTTTGTGGTTTTGAATTATTTTTCTTTTTGTTTAGCAGGTTTCCAATCAGCTATCAGGTAATTTGGGTCCATCTCACCCCTGTCAACCAGACAGTGGTTTGAATGAAAGGCTAGAACACAAATCGGATAGGGTCTGTATGGAAGGATTACATCATAGAGATTACCAACAGAATTGTAACGAAACAGGTTACTTTTTATGGCTGCCAGGGTCAGTGACCCACCATTTAAAATAAGAAGGCAAATAATTCAGACCATTTGCAATATTGCTAAGAATAGGACATTCTAGAACATATGTGAACTACCCCTGTAAGTATCCTGAGTACAGCAGAAAACCAACATCAGTTTAGAAGAATGAATTTAGGATTTCAGCTTTACATGTAACCAGGAAACAATGACAGATACTACTTTATACATTAACCCCATCAAGCAATAAATACCTAAAGCCTTCATGTATCCATCAAAGTTTTCATTCTTCTCCATGACCCAAGTGCCATTGTAATCAGCAGGCATGATGAGACCGAGTGGGTTCAGAAACAGCACAAGAACTGTGGAAACCTCGACTGCAGGGAGACTCTTCTTAAACTCCGTTTAAATACTTTGGAGGAGAAAGATTGCTCAAATCCTGATAAAAAATGGTTTAAAAGTCACTGATAAGCTGCCAGGAGACATTATCTACATTAATAGGGCCATAGGGCAAGTCTAGGACATTAAACCCTTTGTGGCTTTACTGTGTATTAACCCCCTCATTGCTAAGTGGAACTTACAGTACATGGCAGATATTATATTTCTTCACTGCTTAAAGAAGCTAAAAACTCAATAATAAGATTTTGCCTAATGAATGAAAGTGCAATTCTGCACTACTCAGCAATATTCATACATTAAAAATGCTAAGTGGTTTAAAGTGGGTAATGGCAAACATTTTGTCTGTGGATATGTAAAAGTGGATTCTGCTTTGTAGCGAGCTGTATGTATCTGCATTGACAGAAGTGGAATCTGCCTGTCTCTCCCCACTGCAGATTTCAGACAGAAGAACACAATAGTTTTCTGGCTGGAATCTGAATAGTTTGCAGTGTGACAGTCGGTTACCACACTTACTGGGTCATAGTGATCCAAACTGGCATTTGCAGTTTTCTACACTGGCAGAAAAATGCCACGTGCGCCATACACCTTAATGTAATTGTAACCGAAATATATATTTTTTCCTCTGTCTCTTTCTGCACTACTGGTTTTGACTCATGAAAATGTAGTAGAAGTCAGGTCTTCTCCAGCCATGACTAATTTTCCCCCCAATGCCTTGCATGCAATAAAGACAAAATAGTTTCAACAGCAAATACATTTACAAATAGCTTTAAAACCATTGACAATTTACATGTAAAAGTTGCTTAGTATCATATTCTCTTTCATTAGGCAAATTTCTGTTTTTGGGTTTATTACCCTTTATTAGATAGTCAAAAGACATTACATTTGACTTTTAGTATGATGTAGACAATTATATTATGAGGAAATTAGCAAGCTGTGTTTTTTATTGTTTATGGTGGTTTTTAAATTATTTAGGTTTTTGTTCAACAGGTCTCCTGTTTCAGCTGCTAAGTGGTTGCTAGAGTCCAATTTACCATAGCAACCAGGCAGTAATTTGGCTTTGGCAAATTGCGGCGCCACAAATGCCATCCCACCAGCGATTTATATTCTAGCCGGTGAGATGGCATTTCGGGGAGATTAGTCGCCCACGACAAGGGAGATTTGTTGCGGTGTGACTAATCTCTCAGTGTGCCACTGCCCTAACAGACTGGAATATAAATAGGATAGGGCCTGAAAAGCAAGATAAGCAAAGGAAGATAGCAATAGAAATAGAATTGTAGCATAGAGTGGATTTTTGGCTCCCATATAAAAGCTAGAAAGAGGCAGAAGAGATGGCAAATCTTTCAGAAATTTGAAAAAAGGTCAGATTATAATTTGTTAAGAACAGGACATTCTTTAACATATGAAAAATTAACTTTAACTTCTCCTTTAACTTGTTTAGTACAGAGAGTATAAAAATACACTGCAGAGTATATAAAGATAGAGGGCATATTGTTTTTCAATATGGGGTATCTCTGCCAAAGTGACAAGTATCCTATATGCATGCTAAGAGTGAAGACTCTTAGTAGCAGCTACTTGTCACGGCTACTAAACGCCAGAAAATACCCTGCCAGGCAATACTGATTACCTCTGCTAAATCACATATAGAGACAATTATCATTAACTGATCAGCATTGTCTATTTTAGTAGCCATGACAAGTAGCTGCTACTAGTAACTCTGTGTCTTCAGCCCAATAAGTACCAGCTGGTCCTGCTATAGAGGAGAGGGAGAGTTGGGCCACATGGCAGAATTAAACTGCAAATCCTTTTATCAGCCTTAAGACATGTTCCATTTAAAAGTGGCCTTTACCAAGAACAGTTTACACTCAGCCAGTCCATGACACATGCACATGTAATGATATATTTCTAAGGCTTCATACAGTGCCTTCACTTTTATTTATCCCTTTTGAAACTGCTTTTCATAGACCCTAAAACATCAGCATAAAAGTAACATTATGTTGGCACCATAGTTTCTATGGTTCCGGGTTTTTTTTTGATCTATGCTACTGTTGTTGCAACAACGTCAAAAGTGGCATTCAAAGGGTTAAGTCTGTACCCACAGACAGCATGCAAGACCACACAATAGGACAATATTTTGTAGGATCCTACAAGATCTGATCTCCATAGGCTGTTATGTAAGGTTGGACCGGATAAAGTTGGATGCTGTGTTTTGTTCCTGCATCTACACCCGACAGTTAATGTATTTCAATGAGAAAAAAAAGTCTGTCAGACACCATCAGATTTTATCTTGTCGGATTCAGATGCCGCGAGAGTCATGTTGTGTCGGATGGCCATCCCTTCATGTAGTTTAAATATAAGATTTTTGTATCAGTCCCATTATTTTTTGACTGTTTTCTTGATCTAATACCATCCGACAAAATCTCCCATGGAGTTTAGCCCTCTGGGGCTAACTACAGAGAAACAACTGATCTTCTGTGCTAAGACCCTTTTACACATATTTGCTATTTATGAACATGCTTCATAAAATGTCCCCAACCAGGGACACCATCAGTGGAGAAGAGGGGGGGGCGGTGAAATTTTCATCCAAAGTGAGGCCTTTACTTATAAAGTTACACTAAGATGTACACAATTTACATGGATTTTGTAAAAACTGCTGTGACTAGCTTGAACTTATGTAGAAGCTACAGTACATAGAAGCTTATGTATCAAGCAAAATACAATGCAGAGAAGTGTGATAAGGAAAGCAGGGGCAAACTACCTTGTTTTTTTTAATTGGGGGTCAATGGAAAGTCCACTGACCCCAATGAACTGACTGAACTGACATTCATTAATGGGTCTATTTATATGAATTACTTATCAGCTGTTTATATTGGGATCTATTTACTACATAAACTTTTTATCAGTGGTTATTGGGTACCACAACATCATCACTGGGTGACCAAACATACTGTATGCAGTTTGTGTAATTTATGGAAAAACATTACTTTTGTTGAAACTTTCATAACTTCCATATCAAGCAATGACAAGGCAGAGTAGTGTTACAGGGCAAGAAGGTGGGAAGGGGTTAAACGTAAGGCAAACTCCAATGCACTGACTGACTTAGGGCAAAGACACAGTGAGCTAATTAGTAGCAGCTACTCAGTATAAGTAGTGGCTACTAAACGCCAGAAAATACCCTGCCATAGACAATACTGAGAATTGCCTCTACTAAAACACACATAGAGACAGTTATCCGTAAATGATCAGCATTGTCTCTTTGTGTAGCCACAATTAGCTGCTACTAGTAGCTCCATGTATCTTCGCCCTTAGGGCTCGCACTGATGAGCACATTTTCCTGCACTTACTTGCGGTGGCATTCTCCTGTGTTTCACCACAGTGGAGTGCAAGAAGAAATTCACCCCATTAATTATTTACCTTCTACTTTTGACTCTTTTAAGCTTTCACTGACCGTGACAGCTAAAAAGCAAATGCTCTGCGAGGCTACAATTTTAATATTATTGATATTTTTCAAAGCAGTTGAATGACTGGAAACAGGCCCTACAGCAACATCATTGAACCTCTAAACTTTGGGAACAAGACATTTTACATAAACATATAATGCAGCAGCTTATCAGTCCCACTGGGCCCCCAGCAGTTGCAGGGCCTGCTTCCTCTATAGTTGAGCTTATAGTGAGCTTAATCCAACAAGTTCCACCTTTTGTCCCAGCAAAACCTACCTACCTGCTAGCTGATTGTTTGTGTAGTGCACGCAAGGGGTGTGGCCAAAACTGTTCATACTGTGCACCTGTGTTCATTGGAGGGCCCCATATAAATAACTTGTACAGGGCTCTGAAGTTTCTGATAGCAGCCCTCTCCCCAACTACACCAAAACAACCATTTTCTGTAAATTGTAAAATACATGAAGCTGCCCAACTTCATGAAAACCCTGTATGTTCCATCCTTTAACTCCACAATTCCAGCACAAACATTGCTTTTACCTGCATGTGGTTTCTATAAGCTTTCAGACTCCCCAAGCTGCCACACAGTTTATTGGAATCACCTGACAAAAGTTGGGCTGCTGGGAGCTATGGCACAGAGTGGCCCCTGCTCCTGCATATATTACCAGTAGGGGTGGTTAAAATATTTATGCTTTGTATAGTAATTTCTATAGATATTAGGAGTCACAAAAGGGGAATCACTCCCTATCACTGTTATCTGTTCAAAAAATATGAATGAATGCAATTTTTATATGCTGAAATCCAGCTGCAAAACAGATCTCTTTCTGCATAATTTGAAATACTGGCAGGGGAGGAGGGACTATAACATTGATGTTACAAATTGTAACAACTTCTCCACAGCTTTCAGACAGCATGCAGGAACTACATAACCCACAATGCAATGCACTGTGATGTTCCTTTCCTTACTGATGTCATGTGAGCAGGGAATTGTGGGATATTGATGTTGTATTCTCAAAGTAGTCAATAAGCAGGAGAACAGGGGGCCGGGTTAAGGTGGCCCTTAAGGTTAAGATTTTTCTCTCCCTAACGACCAATTTTCAGTGTAATCCAACAAATCCATCAAATTATTGCAGGGCCGGAACTAGGGGTAGGCAGAAGAGGCAGCTGCCTAGGACACAACGATTGAGGGGGGCCAGGCAGATACCTCTCCTGCCTACCCCTAGTGCTACTTTGTCATTGCCTCCGCCGCTTGTCATTAGTGGTGGAGGCAATGACCAATCTAATCGCCCCGCCCCCCCGGGAGTTGGCCGACCGGGTTGCCTAGGGAGCCTGGTCGGCTTGGCCCGCCCCTGAATTATTGTAAGGGTAGTGGGCACCGAACAATCACACATCTGTGGATTTTTCAATCGGCATCGGTCAGAAAATCAATTGGGCAGGTTTGAAAATTTTCATCGTTAGCAATAAAATTCCCATTGTCCAGTTGTTTGCAGGACTAAGTAGGTAGTTTTCCTAGCTTCAACTAGACAGTATCGCTTGAAATGGTCATTTTCACTGATGGGCAAATCATAGTTTTAAATGATCATTTCAGTAAAAGCCTGGTCCTACAATAACGAAAAGATCTTAAAAATCTTAACGTGTATGGCCAGCTTTAGATTACTGTTCCAAATCATATTATTACATTAAAAATCATAAAAAGGCTGCATATTGTTAACTGATATATATTGCAAAGTTGTTTGAAATGATGTTTAGTTTTCAAAAAGCTTAAGTTGTGTTTAGGTTCCCCTTTAGGCAAAACAATCCAGTGATTTCTACTGTCCTTTAAATGTTAGCAGAGGATGCATTAACCTAAATGTATACTACTAAAGCCACTCTGTGTTTATATCACTTATTAATAAACTCCCATTTCTAACTTTCGTTACAGACTGCTGCCACAGCATGAAAACACTACATTTACCATGATACACTGCAAGTTGTTACATAAATGCAGCAGCAGCCAGAGCAGGAACATAGCTATTACTAACCTAGGACCTGCAATTCTATATCCCTCAAAATGTTGTGCTCCCTGCCTGTAGTGTGGTATCACAAACAGCATCAGAAAAACTGCAGACCCATTATTCACTGGGAGACCTTTACTAATTGGACTGCAGTAATAAAATAGACTGCTGTAAATAGACAAGAATCTAGGCCCCCAGCTACTGCTTCAAGCCCATTTATGGGGCCTCCATCACAGTTTGGGAACCACTTATATAAGGTATAGCACACAAATGTTATGAATAAGGCTCCCTCCTATGTCTGTTTTTAGAAATAAGTGAGAAATATGAGAGGCATGCCACTGGGGACCAGGAACTTAGTTAAGCAAATGTGGGTGTTAAGGGCAACAAAGTGTGTCAAAGTGTGCAAGGATTTCTTTTGTATATAAGTACAGTATGTATGTGGGTGTTGGACTCAGTTCTGAGTATTTTTTATATCTGGTTGAGTGCTGCTTCCTATCATATTTATTATTTTATTTGGGTGGATTGTCTCTGTGCTTCCAAAACTTGCCTCCAAGCCAGGAATGTAAAAATGAGCACCTACTTTGAGGCCACTGGGAGCAACATCAAAGGAGGTAGTAAGAAACCTGTTGCTCATGAGCCACTGGTTGGGGATCACTGATCTAAAGCAATCACACATGGAGCAATTTTGGACACTTTGCCAATGGGGATCATCCATTTGCATAGGATGCAATGATAGTTTCTTAATTAGACTGTCTACATTTTTGGGTTACAATTATGAACGAATGGTTACTTGTAAAATCTTGCATTGTCCTTGATGTCCAACAGTTCCTCTCTATTTGGATCATGAACCAAAGGCTGCACATGCCATAGCAAGTGGTGAGCAACATAGTTCACCAGACATGGATTTGTGGTGAAATTCTACATTTCGCAATCAGCAAATATTTTCAGTACTGAAGCAAAATTTCACTGCAAACATTGTTGCCATGAAAAAAAGCACCAACAAAATGTCCATTAACCCCCAATGTATTGTGCAGAAAAAAATACCTATTGACTTCAATGTGAATTTTTAAAACCATGTACAATATATTTTGCCTTTTTTACTGATGCATAGTAGCACTACATGGAGAAAGGGGGCCATTATCTGAGCTCATTTCCTCTCCAAAAAACTAAAGTTGGTGGGTTTACATATGACTATTTTCAGATCATCAGTCTTATGGGCTAATTCATTTTGTCTTTTATAATTTGGGAACACAGGCAGATGGCCATGTTACATGGAGCAAGTAGAGTAGGATGGCATTATTATGCATAGATCCCCTTAAGCTTATACAAAGGTTACAAATTTATGAACAATCTCTGCTATAGCTTCATGGTTCGGAAAGTTAATTTGAAATCTGTCCGTGTCCAATTGCTTTGGCACCTTTCATGTCTTGGGATTGTGCTCCATCATATGTTAGAATTAAATTTTGGTGCCAGATTTGCTGTTACCAAATGCCAATTTCTGGGATGTTTAGCTAGAGTGTTCAGTACTACAAGAGATAAAAGCTGGCATTCAGTAAGTGAATGGATCAAAGAGCTCAGCAATATTCTGATTTCATGGTTGTTAGTTTTAGTGCTTTCTTGATTTTAAATATAGAAAATATTTGGGGAATGATCAGTGGAGAGTTCCCTTTTATTCTGATCAAGGATTTTTCTGGAGCTCTCTGCTATTTGCTATTCTATATTTGTTCTTATAACTTCAATTTTCCATCATATTCCATTCATTACTTCCTGTGCCTTTGGGTGCATAACTTTCCATTTTGTTGGCATGATCCATGGCTCCAGGGTTAGTTCTATAGCCATAATATCATTTCTTGTTTGAAAGACGTTTTTCCATAATTCTTTAATTATTGGACAACTCCAACACATACTGTATGATGCTCATCTGTTATTTTGCCACATCATCGAGGATAGGTTTTGTACAAACTATGGAGACTAGGAGAAGTAAGGTACCAGTCATGGTATGCTTTGTATGCATTTTGTTACTGACGAGTTGCTTGAGCTGCTATAAATTTCCATTCTTCAGAATTAACATTTTATTTTGTTTACCCACCTAAGTGCCATTACCCAAAGGGTGATGGCACACGAGACATTGTGTTGCCTTCGGTCAGTCTTAGCTACCACAGGTGAGAAAACATCCTTTGTTTCTTTCCCACTGGCTAATATTGAAATGACTGGTGATGAAACATACAGTGTAAAGTTGCCTGAAATCTCCTTGTGGGCTACTTCAGAATGCTGAATTGCTGTGGTTTAGGAGATTCATCGCGAGTGACTAATTTCCTGAAATAGCCCTAAGGCAGGCAGACCAAACAGAGCTGCCTATTTAGTAAACTACTTACTACCTGCCCAGGCAACTTTTAATTTTTGTGCCATTTTAAAAACGCGCAAACTTTTTAAACCTAGGGAGGCACTGAATTCAGGATTCAGTTCAGGATTTCATCTAATCTGAGTGCTTCTTTTTGTAGGGTTTTATTAAGCCTAAAGCCTTTTTTCCCCCTAATGGCCCTCTAAATGGGACTCTTTCATAGGTAGGGTTGCCACCTGGCTGGTGTTTTACAAATTTGTAATCCATAGTTGTTCCACCCCTGGGCCTCAACTAAATACAATTGTTCCAAACTTGCTCTAAGCCACCCAGCACATCATACTAAATTAAAATTCAAAGTTTAAGTTTCTCATTCTCAAATAGCATTCGGTCACCCCTTCACAAATTTGGTCCAGGTGCCTTGCCCTGGACCCTTGACTCAGGGAAAAAGTCTTTCACGACTGTTTCTTCATAAAAAAAAAAAAATCACATAAATCACAGTTTTTCATGGACACTCACCTCACTCACCCCTGGGCTTGTCTACGATCAGCCCAGAAGCCCTCTTTCTGCTCCCCCAAACCCTACCTACTTATCTATTCTGAAGTGTGGTAGTCCTTTCCTGGCACAGCTGTCCTCAAAAATATCACAACTCTGGCTCTCTTTGTCCCACCCCCTACTCCTACGTAAAGCTGGCCATACACGGGCAGATCCGCTCGCTTGGCGATGTTGCGGGATAGGTGGGGATAGGCCAGGCCCCTCGTTTCTGCCCCTACACTGGCCGATAAGCTGCCGAGTCAGTCCAAGGGACCGATATCGGCAGCTTCTATCGGCCCGTGTATGGGGGCCTTAAGGCCAGTAAGACCTGAAGGAAAAGGTGGCAATCCTAGTCATAGGCATAACTAAATCCCACTTAGCTGTATGCAGCACAGTGTATTTCATTTCACAGTCTGCATTTCATTACCCCATTAGAAGAAAACAATACATGTAGCAAATCCACACAGAAGTCAGATTAGTGTTTTTATTAATGTACCTAAAGACACATTATAAAACACGGAGACTCAACTCTAAAACATCAATGCAGCAGAACAAGGGGTGGGGTTGTTTTTACTCTTCTACTCCAGGTGGTGGTTTATTGTGCGTAGTCAGCATCACTGTTGTATCTTTTTAAAAACCTGTTTACAGACAACATCTCCTACTCGCATCTCCTGCAAAGAAAAAGCTCATTTAGACAAATCTTAAGACGAACCAGAATCACAGCATGCATTTCCCATTCATTTCTATTGCAATCGCATCGTGGAGATTTCCAGTATGTAATCATGTCCTTGCAGTCCTGCTCCTGATTATAATTCATAAGAGGCCATAGTGAAGAAAATATATCTCTGATTACATGAAGGGTAGTTACACACTCTGGCACCAGTGCAGAGCTTTTAGACTCTTTGGGATCAAGCCAATCTTTGTGGTTATTTCTTCATAGCCCTCTTAGCTTGTCCAAAGGTTACAAATATATGAACACGCGGTTCTAATAGTAGCTGCTATAGCTTCATGGTTATACAATATAATATAAAAGCAATTGCTTTCAAATCTAACCCTAATTGGCATTTAGACTGGGCACCCTTATCTACAGCAAGGAGAACATATATATCACATGTTCCCCCTTTATCATGTGTTCCACTTACATTTCTTAAATAAATGCATGGGGCTTTCTCCCAGGAACTCTTTTTGTTCAAGAAAATGATCCTTTTGGGAAGTCTGAATCTTAAACTTTTCTTTATATTATTTTTGTTTCCTCCACTTCACTTGCAGTGTGTAATGGGATTAAACATTTCAAAGAAGGAAATAAAAAGAAGGAAAGTCTATTGAATACAGAGAAGAGAAAGGCGTCTTTGTATTTGAAGCAGTTCCATTTGTAAAGCCTAAACTTGTATGCAACAACATTTTTTTGAACACATGAACACACACACCCTTCTGCCTAAAAATGGCTTGTTCTTCTTACTGTGCTAAACTACACTAGGCTAGACCTTAGAGAGGGGACATAGGGGCAGATTCAGCAACATTTGAGATTACATTTTTGCCACCATTTTAGTTTTTTAAGGAAAAACTCAGCTATCTTCAAATTTGAACTTTCCAACCTTCAATATTCAAGAAATGTAAACTTGAATATAATGAAATTGGCAGCAAAAGGTTGTGAGTTTCTGTAGAAGTCAGTGGTAGGCGTCTTTTCAAAATTTATTAGATGTGTTCCTGAATTTTCAAATGATCTTATCACCCTAATCTGCCTCTAACCACTTCTAATGTTGTAAAAGACAGAATGTCCTAACTGACGCACATGGAGAGGTGACAAGCAGACATCTGCGCCATTATGAGCTGGATGGTCAAAATGGCCTGTTTATCACTGGCCTAAAGGTCTTGAGATAAACCTGACTAGAAACAGGAAGGGAGCTATAAATGCAGGAGTACACAGTTAGCAAAATACAGGTATAGGATCTATTATCCAGAATGCTTGGGGCCTGGGGATTTCCATACTTTGGTTCAAATTATTTGCTCAAAATGGAGTTTATGGGAGATGGCCTTTCAGTAATTCTGAGATTTCTGTGTAAAGAGTTTCTGGGTAACAGATTCCATACCTGTACATTATTTTAGTCATTATTAGACAGCATTTTTAAGCACAAGAGAAAACTATTTTTGAATGGGGTTTTCCTGTTAAATTTGTAATATCCTGACTATGGCAATGATTAAAAATAACACGAGACAAATATTTTTTAATAGGACATAAAAGGAAATATACCAAGTGCAGCTCATCTCCTTGCACCCACTGGGTCCAGCCACGTCCCACCTTCTCACCCTTCTGATCACACACCAGTTGATCATTTTTCCAGTTGACTGTGGTCTGTTGGCAAAGAGAAACACAATGACAATAACTAGCTTGCCATTAATCCAAGGACTGTTTTTTTCTGCATTTTACACAATTTTAGCCAAAATATGAGTGCCTTTTCTCAACAGGCTAACTAAGGCAAAAACAGAAAAAACATCATTAACTTGTGAACTCCACTTTTATTTTTATTATACTGAAGTAAATTGTAGTTCTGCAAAGAAAAATGCTTTCCATAATATGGTACCCGTATTATTCAGTTGGGCTGGCTCTTGACACTTTTCTGTCAGGTTCTATGGGGAGTTGGCATTCACATGATACCAAAGGTTTAGACTTTGCTTGAAACCAATAGCTTCCTGGCACTTCAACTTGTGTACATTTTAGACTACTGATGTGCGAGGTGAAAATTTTATGACCCTTTAAGGTACGAATGGGCCCAGGGCAAAGATCTCATTGGTGGGCTCCTACTGCTACCCCAAGATATTTGTAAAAGGACTGCAGGAGAATTTGAATCGGTTATGGCAGGAAAAAAAGAAAGCCTATAGTTAGTGAAGGAGATGAGATCAAGATGCGCTGCCCTGGACAAAGCAGATTTATTAAATGAAAAAAAAAATTCCTAAGAAACATTTATTCTAATAGAAGATTAAAGTAAATAGTTATGTTGAGCTCTTCCAGTTGATTAAAATGAGGGGTCTGCCATTTTTAGGGGGGCCCTGGGCAATTGCCCCTTTATTAAAACAGCCTTGCCTGCCTGTACTCGCCCTTTCTCAACCCTGACAAGACCTAATCCCACCATGCCCCCTTAGATGACATCAAAAGGGGGTGGGTTCCAGAAACACCATGCCCCTCAATGAGGCTAACTTTCTATAGGTCAGCTGCTGTGTGCAAATGTAAATGCATGTGTGCTGCAACTGGGCAAGACAAGCCGCACCAGAGAGGCTTCCAGGCACTGCCTACAGAAAGCTCTGCACAATGGCAAGATCCGATTTCCCAACCCCCAGAGCACTGGGTGCCAGATCTCTATTTCACAAAGGATTTGTAATATCTTGTCTGGTGCCAAACTAGTAATGAAAAGCCATTTATGCCTGCCGAGCCCTGCTCAGCAGATTTAAGATGGTAAAATCTTATCTTATTTCAAGTGAGCTTTGCTCTTACAACTCCTCTCCTGCCCTTTGGATGCGGCACGAGAAAGATTGCACTTCAGTAAATAAACAGGAGCTGCAAAGGGTAAATCTCCATCCAGTGCATGCAAGGCTCCTGTGCAACTAGTTGCATTCCTCAGGGTCACTCTGGGCAATCTATAGGGGCACCATTTAAGTCTAAAATGTAAAAAATTTGCACTTATTTTAATGGAATAAAATAGCACCAAACTGTCTGGATGTTTTTTTTTCTAGGCTTTTGAATAGCTCCAGGCTGAAGATCAAATACCAAAGGTCTCATCTGATACAGGCGGCTTTTTAATCTGCTAGGATTTTATAAACACAGTTGTAATCCCTCCCATTTTATCAAGTAAAAGAACATTTACTGTTGTAAAATTACAGGGGTAGCAGCGACAAGCACAGATGTGGATGCATGGCCACTATCTTTTAAAGGGGAACAGTTGCTGTTGGGGATGTTTAATAAATAGTTAGTACCATATATTTCTTACAGTCCCTTGTAAATTCAGCAATTCAAGGGTTTTTTTGTAGCTCCAGCCAACACACTCATTCTATGAGTTGCTGACAGATTTCTCCAGCAGGAAAACATGTTAAAGGAACCACACTAATAATGCATACTTTTTGCTATGTTTTCATCACAAAAAAATCTGTGGTTTTTGCTATTATTTCTGGAGCTAAAAAGGGCAAATATGGTCCATGTTTGGTCCTTGTGAGGTAGATATTTTGGTTATCAGTGCAGAGATAAATCCCCCTGCATAATGGACCCCTGCAAACAAACAGTTGTACACTTAACTACCATTTATGGACCGAGAGCTGGGCCAAGTGGCATTGCCACCCAAGGCCATACTTCTTGTTCCAGTGCCCCACCAGCTCTCCCTTACCTCACTTGATTGTTTCCTAGCTTTTCCTCTTACTGTGTCTACAATGCGGGTTAGTATTTACTCCCTGAACTTTTCTGCTGGAGGCAATCCGGACCACTAAAGGTGTATCTTGAAACTGGCCAGACTAGGGGTGCCCAAGAGGTAGATCGCAGTCTACCAGTAGATTACTTAAATGGTTCTTGTACACCACGGAATACAGCGGGATGCCATCCTGTTACTTTTTTCCCCCCAACATACCAGAGCTTTTGAGTGTAGATGCTCTTCCCATTTGTCCTTGTAGTTTCATCCCAGCATAGAAGATTGTAACCAGTCTGGCCACTGTATACATTTGTTCCCACTTTACAGGCCCAGACTGGCAATCTGTGGATTCTGGCAAATGCCAGAGGGGCTGCTCTAAGATACCATTGTAGATAATCGCTATTTATTGGGGCTGTTTGGGCCTCTGTGTACTTGAGATATCAGGGCCTATTTTGACTCCTTTTTAGACCTGCCACTTTAGATACAGTATGTTTCTGTATCTAAAGTGGCAGGTCCGGAACTATGCACTATGTTTATTATGGTAGATCTCATGATGGAGGCCAGGTGGCTAAGTAAATGAGAGGGTGACAGTCTGGGTATCCCTGTGCCAGACTAATTGTTGCAGTTATTCGACCTGGCATTCTAACTTGTGCAGTATAGAGGTGTAGTGTCACTACTCCCATCCATTCCTCCACACAGCAGGGACCCATTGTAGAGCATGTAACCAGTGCACTATTATCCGAGTGGTTGCTAGTCATGAGTTGGAAAATAGGGGTTACAAGTTCTTGCATCAATGCAGTTACACATAGCAACCAGCAATTAGCACTAATCAGTTTCGATCTACAGGGTGCAGCAACTAAAAGGTTAAGAAAGGCAGGGGGTTACAGTGAAGCAAATGCAGAGTTTGGGAAAGATGTACTGTCCTGAATAGTTTTGACTCTAAGCCTCAAAACTAAAAAAAGTCATGTTGGCCTCCCTTTAGCTTAGCCATCCACAATGCAACACCCTCCAGCAGTTACAATGTTAGGTTCCATTGGCACTGTGCTAATTTGCAGCCCCAGCTTCACTGTGTATTACTCTGTACTACTCACCATATCATCACAATGCCATGGACTGTAGGGAATGCTGTACATCAAGTTGTACTGTGTGATACAAGCAAGCACTGTACCCTCTAACATTGGCCCAGACTCACATGTGCTGTAGCAGTGACCAAGTCAAACTGGCTATTAAATAATATGGCCCAGACTGACTGCAGAAACCAAGTCCCACCAGCTAACAAATAATATCCCCAAACTGATGTACACTTTAGCAGTGACCAAGCCACACTGGCCTGTTAATAATATATATTGTATTTCTTTTGTATAACAAACTCGCTGTCTCCCGAGGTGCTGGGTGTGCATAACTTTGGGGAAAAATTGACTAATATCCAAATTATTAGTAGAGTTTGACCCCTGTTAGGCCATATTTCAACCTTGAATGTAACGTTAAATGTCATTGCCCATTCCCACACCTTGTGTCTCAACCCTTTCTCTTTGTAGATTGTAAGCTTTTTTGGGCAGGGCTCTCTTTACCTCTTGTATCGGTTATTGGTTGCTTTATATGTTATGTCCAATGTATGATTGAAACCCACTTTTTGTACAGCACTGCGGAATATGTTGGCGCTTTATAAATAAATGTTAATAACTGTATGTATCAGTGACTCCTGACCTACTTTATTTATTTTACTCTTGCAGTATATCTACCTTTAATGCAGTGCCATAGCAAACTCAATTAGTAACAAATATGTAATGCAATGTCCTTATACCATCACTAGCCCTAACATGACCTTTATGGCACCTTATAACACTTGTGCTGTTCTAGTTCATATCCTACCTTCTACATAATAAATAAAATATATGTGTCCCTTGCTCTTTAATACGCTTCTGTTTTTGATACATTTTAAAAATTAAAAGTCCACAGCCTTTTTTTTTTTTATTACCAGTCTATTTGCTGCCCTCTAGTGGCTAAAGTACAACATAATGGGCATTGCCCTTGCTGTCTATGTCAGCAGGGAGCATTTGCTGGGCACCTGCTTAAAAGCAGTTTATTGATTCTTTTGGGTTATTCCATTTGGACAATAATGCCTTTTATTATATGTGGTCCCACAGCAAAGATCCTGTAGTTTGGCTCCTGCAGCACCATCCCATCAAATATGTGGCAGCACTGTCCTTTGCTATAAAGGAATTTTACACCCCTAAATATTAACAAAAAGAGAGTTAGAGAGTAAAGTCTGGCACAATCTGTAATTGCCTTAGGGCAAATGCTCCTATTGCCCATTCAGAAAAGCCACCCTGCCTCAAAGGGCAGTTTTAGGCATTTTACTTATATTGCTTTTTATTAACTAATAATGCTGCATCAAGACCCCCCAAAGTGTCCTTCATTACCTTCTATGATTATTGCTGGAAAGCACTGATAGTAACCAGAGAGTGGGCAGTGGGGGGCCAATTTGGGGCACCCAATTTGCCCTATTTGCAGACCTCTTTACCCTCCGTGTCAGGAATCAACTGTAAGAATACACTCATGGTTGCAGAGCAGCAGGCTTGGTTGGGGTGTGCAGCATTGAATGTGGCCAAAAAACACAAAATTCAGTTCCTAGAGCCCAACTAAGCCAAACTGCTGGCTAATGACTGTTCAAAACATCTCTAATATATTATGAGACACTAGAAGATATGTGCAGCATCTATAAGTAATTTTTTCAGTACATTAGCCATGAATAATCTATAAATGATATGCAATGACGAGATTTTTTAGAGGCACGTGACTCATAGTTGTGATATGATAACAAATAATGTATGCCTTGCTTGAAAACAAAGATATTATATTATCTTACACCTGTAGAATAGTATTTTATATGGACACTGAACTCCTCAGCAGGTTCTAATACCTTTGTCATTAAAATGGCTTGTAAGTTATTCCAAATATAATTTACAGTAGGAAGTTGGTTATTGTGGTTGTACTGGATATGTAGTTACATTAGCTGATCTTGTTATTGTATGCATACATGTTAGTGCCTACATGTAGTGGGCTGACTAGCAAATGTTAATGGGGGGCTTGGCTTTTTAAAAAGAAAGTCTAGTAGACCAGGGACGAGGCAGAGAAGGATAGGGAACCAGGGCGAGATACCAGGAAAAAACCCGGTGAGCCCTTCCCGGCAGCATGGAGCTTGCTAGTACATACTCCTGAATTACCTTCAACTGCACATGCACCGGCAGGCTCAGTGTTGCCAAACTGATCTGAATAAAACCCAAAGATGGTGCCTTTGCTGCACTATTCTGCATCTATAGCTCAGCTTTACAAACAGAGACACTTTTCATTGAAATAGACTCCGTTCTCCTTTAAAGGAATACAGTCATAGGAAAAAAATGTCTTTTTTCAAAACCCATCAGGTAATAGAGCTCCTCCAGCCAAATCCTGCATTGAAATTCATCTTTTAAAAACACAAACAGAGGTTTTTATATTTAATTTTGAAATTTCAAATGGGGCTAGAAATATTCTTCATTTCCCAGGGTGCCACAGTCATGTGCCTTGTGCGCTAATATACTTCCCTCCCCTGTAGCGATCAGCAGAACAATGGGAAGGGAGCAAGATAGCAGCTCCCAGTAGGTATCAGAATAGCACTCAATAGTAAGAAATCCAGGTCCAGCTTGGGACTCCTCCAGTTACATGGGAGTAGGAGAAACAATAGGTTACACCAGGGATCCCCAACCATTTTGACCTGTGAGCCACATTCAAATGTAAAGAGAGTTGGGGAGCAACATAAACTTGAAAAATGTTCCTGGGGTGCCAAATAAGGGCTATGATTGGCTATTTGGTAGCCCCTATATGAACTGGCAGCCTAAAAGAGGTTCAGTTTGTCAGTACACCTGTTTTTTTATGCAGCCAAAATGTGCCTCCAAGCCAGCAATCTAAAAATAAGCACCTAGTTTGAAGCCACTGAGAGCAACATCCAAGGGGTTGGGGAGCAACATGTTGCTCACAAGGCACTGAATGGGGATCACTGGGTTACCTGAAAGCAGTTCTAATGTGTAGCGCTGGCTCTTTCTAAAAGCTCAGACGCAATGCACTGAGATGGCGCCTACACACCTATACACACAAAAGTACAACATCTTTCAGCTTTGCAACTTCCTCACCTCTCCTTCCACTAGCAATGTTCCCCCTGTGATACACTTGACCGGGAGTGCTTCCATGGTGAGAAGAGAAACTGAAGCTGAAACTGGTTACCAGAGGTTGCAGAAAGCTGCTCCTCGTAACTTTGAGAGCAGAAATTCTGATTTTTAAATCTAAATTTTGTCTTTTCTAGTACAGAGAACACTTTTAATGTCTGGCCCCCCTTGCCCACCTCTGCTGCAAAAATCCTAAGCGTGGGGTTGCAAAGAGCCCCTGCACTTGCCTCTAGATACTGATTTGTAGGGCAGTAGTTACAGGAGGCTGCAGAGGTACATGCTTAGGGTCCCATTGTCCCCCTGTTGTGCCCATGGCAGGTGTCTTTTCTGCCTACCTCTAGTTTCAGCACGATAACCTTTCAAGACAGATAAGCGTCACCTTTCAGATACTGCATCTCAGCTACAACACTCATTTTTGCTCCCATTTTCATATAAAAAGCCACCCCCATGTTTTAGTACTGGAAAGGCAACCTAATGATCTGTAAGTGGGTCCCATACAAATCTCTGAGTCACAACATATATCTGCGCTAGAAAGTGCAATACTAGAAACTCTTTGACCAGAGCAAACTCAGAGAGGAAACAGTTGTTTACACTGACTATAGGGGGTGGCATCTCCCAGAATTCTGTGCAGCCCAAAACCAGATGTTTTCTGTATAGCGCTGCCAAGTGTTTCCCCAAAGAAGTCATGAACTCTCAGACATGTATTAATGATGCACGCTGCTTAACTCTGCAAGGAGGGAGGGTAGGGTCAGGATAATTATTTTTTTAAGTGATGACCTTGTTTTCACCCACATTTTGGATTCAGGGAGGAGTATGGTGGCGGTGGAGCTATTATTTATATGTAGCATTGCAGCTGAGAGGCGGCCATGGAAGTTGGAATTAACCCTTAATGTGCAGGTCTATGGCTGCATTTCCAATCTACACTCAATACAGGGCCCTCCTATGATAAGCCAGTGGGTGCCCAGGGCCGGTCTTATTAACTGCAGGGCCCCCAGGGCTGGGTGGGCAATTAGTCCCTGCCTCTTACTATTGTACATGTGACTGATGTTGTAACCCTGCTTTTCCACCTTTCTCCTGTTCTGTTGGCCCCCCAATATTTACATGGCACAATGTGGCCCCCAAGCACTGGGTACTTACTCACCAAGCATATACAGTGTGAATGATTATTGGCCCCTCAAGCACACTATAGACAGTGAAAGGGACATTTATAAAATTTGGGCAGCGCAAAATTATTCACACATATTTGCCCTGCCGTGTTTATAAAGCATGACAAGACTGGTGCATTTAATGTGCAAACATAAGAGCGAAATTTTTATTTGCACTGTGAATGTCCATAAAGCTTTTTATATAGCATATTTGCAGATTGCAAATACTGTATATATGCGCACACTTTGCATCCGAGTTACACCACAACTTTAATGGTAGAAATCACTTTATGGCATTGCTGGTCCTTAATATAGCAACGGAGAATTGGGTTTTATAGGGGTTGGAAAAGGACACAAGCCCAAGCAATTCTTTCATAAAATTCCATTGTTTGTTACATAAGGGATCCTTTGTGGGCGAAATGGGCTAATCTGGCCTTAATTCTTACCATGCATTTGCGATCATCCACTCCACTCAAATCCTCCTCGAACTCCTTTCCCACATCAAACTCCATGATGTAGTTTCTGAAAGTGCTTAGTGTTTTGATGATCATGTGGTCGCCATTCTGAATAATTTCCTTGTCCGGCTTCAGCAGGTTGGCAATTTTCCTTATTGCAACATTAACGTCTGAATAGGAGTAAAGAAGAATTATAATCCCACCAATGAAGCCATGCTCTTGTGCCTGAATGAAAGAAAATCCCACAAGCAATGTTCCAAATTTAGTGGGAAGTCTCCTCAGAAGAGCAAAGGCTGTTATAGCAGCAAAGGGAGGGCCAAATTCATGTTAATGCAAATTAAATATAGGACAGTTAGGTGTCATTTTGGCCATATGGGTTATGTAATAAAAGGTAGCAACAAAAGCAAATGGCACTCAGAGCTGCAAACAAGGGAACAAGCCCTTAAAAATGTTATTGCGGAGGGTGCCGATCCCTCCAGCAGTGTGCACCGCTTTAATTATTTTGGAGAGCCAGGGTGTGTGGATAAGGTCTCTGTTGTGCTTATGTAATAAAAGGTGCCACAGGTAAGGCTAATGGCACACATGACTGTGCATGGGCTTATTGCTGCTGTGTTTGCTCCACAGGTGGAGAAAATCCAATGCCTCCCTTCCTGTATCCGCACTGACAGGCACCACCTCGACCTGTATGTTGACACACGCATGGATATCGGCATAAGAATGCATACTCTGATGTCTCTGTGCCGATATCTACTCCTTGTGTCTGTACACAGGACAATACTACTATGTCTATCAGTGTAGATACAGGAAGGAAGGGATGTAAGTGCATCAGATTATCTCCTTCTGTGGAGAAAGACCAATGGATGGTCCTGTGTGCCATTAGAGCGAGGTGGAAATTAAGTAATATATGTACAGTAACCTATAAAAACCAATTCGTAACTAGCGTTTGATGAGGTGCATTTGTCGTATAAAACAGACTGTACAGTGTGGTTACTGTAGCTGCAAATTTAGTCCATAACTATTGTGTTTTATCTATTATTGTTGCCCTAACTCTAGAATCTTTCTTATTTGCCTTGTTCTGAGGTAAATATGCAGGTGACCACAAACTGCCCAGGTCTACAGCATCTGATCAATTGGACCATGAAAATAATAAACAGAATAGATAAATAGAATATGAGTGTCTATACAAGTGCAAAGCTACATCTCATTGTTCATTTATTTGGGCCAACAGGAGCCATGTCTCTTATGCTTATGCATCAAGCTCGTGCGAACATAGTGCACAGGCACATAGAATTTTCAAGCTTGACAGTTCAGCTGGCATCTGATCAAAGTCACAGTATGGTCTGACAAAGCAGAAACGGGCCACGTAATATTGGCATTCAACGCAAGGCATTAGTCTCCCACCCGATTCCTCTCACTGCCTACCTGTACCTCCCCCATACCAGAATCAAGGGTGGATGCAACAAAGGAAGATTGCACCCCTTCCCTCAGGCACATGACTTTGCTGCTGCCCACTTCAACTTGGCATATGTACACAGACGGACAGGCAGTATGGCTAAAACTGGTCAAACTACCCAATCAAATTTGGTGAGCTTACCTGAAGTTTCGGGAAGCCTAACAACAATTTTTTGCCAGCAGTGAGTTCAATTTCTGATAATGATTTTGTAAACAGAGGACATCTAGCTGCTGTGTTTTTTTTTTCTAATGTATTCCAAGATGAGAGATAAAAATGGCTAAAAACAAAAAGAAGCCCAGAAACAGAACGGATAGCTGACTGGTGACCCGGAGTTGGTTGACTTCTCTTTATAAACACAGAGGCCACTGACTGGGACACTGCTTCAGTACAGCACTTTGTAATACAGCATTTGTATCACGTCATAAAAGGCAGTGCATCATGTAATGGGGAAAAAAACTAGTTATCACTGGATCAAAATATATTCATATCTATATCTAGAGAGAGCTTAATGGGGGATCAAATATGAACTAAATGTGTTAATTTGGGCAAAAGAAAAAAAAAAACACTTTGGGCCCATAGCTCCTCTTATTTTTTAAAAAATTATACAGTAGAAAAAAAAATTGTGTAAAATCCAGGAAAATGTAAAATCAGGGAATTGCATCATGCATTATAAATTGGTGGGGCCACTAAACAGGTGTAAAATGCAGGAAATCTTAAAATCAGGATATGTAAAGTGGAATTTCACTGTATTATTGATAATACTTTCCCAGCACACAGATCTTAGGGTTCATCCTAGCCAAGGCACTGTCTGGAAGGATTTTGTATGTTCTCCGTATGTCTGCATGGGTTTCCCACAAGCAGGTTAATTGGACCCTGGTAATATTGACCATGCTGTGTGCAACATTAATAAAGATTTAGATTGTAAGCTCCACTGGGGCAGGGGTGATGTGAATAATGTGGAAAACACTGTGGAATATATTGGCGCTATATAAATAAGAGGTAAAAGGTAGTGCCAGAGCTAACATCACTTTCTGGGTGGCCTGAACTGCTTGGAAAAGCAAAAACAATGCTAGAAACTGTCCGAGTCCCTAATTAGACTGAGTTCTTCTTTAGTGCACAAAGGTAGGGCTCCCAAGGCCAAATACCATTTGAACCTCATTATTAAAGGTTGGGCAACACATTTAATGGATCACACACAGACCTTTTATACTGGATGCCATGGCTAAACAAATAATCCCTACAACACCCTGCCTGTGTATTCTTAAACATTGTAATGACTTTGTGTGCAGCTGAGTGCTGACCCTGGTATAAATAGGTGTGTCAGAGTGCTGCTGCTTTTTAACATCAATTTTGATACCAAATCTTTTTGCCAATAGGATTTACTATTTACTACACACTATTTATTTTACACCACTTTTTTTGTTTTTTTTGTTTAGGTACAACAAGTTCCTGCCCCATAGAATTTACAGTCTGAAATGTTTGGAAAGAGCAATGTTGGAAGAGGGGTTTAATCCCTAATTAGGATGGGTTCTCCCTTTGTGTAGAAAGGTAAGGCTGCCAGACAAAAAGTCATTTGTTTTGCTTTTTAAATGAGAGAGATCTGTTTGAAAGAAAAGGCTATTAGTTGCCCAGTGTGATTAGCCCTGCTATAGAAATCCAGGGCAAGCTGATTTACTGCGCAGAGGGCTAAGCAGGAGCGGCAACCAAGGTGATTATTTCTTAAGTGCCTTTGTTTCAGCATGATTTCATCTTTAACCCTTTTGGTGAAAGAGCGTCCAGTGTCTCATAACTGTGTGGTGCCTTCACCAGCCATTGTGGCCAAACAACACCCACCCCAGTTAGCAAATCTGAACATTTTGTGGTTAAAAAGAGGCACCTTGCGGACTGCAAACACTTGTGTGGTTATAAACACCTATCAATATGTATAAGTATATTATAACATTGTAGCTGACCTTTCCCAAATATTAAAGCTATGCATTTTATATTATAATGACAGTGTAACTGAGGTTAAAAAACACACACATCCTTTAACTTTTGCCTGTTGCTCAGATAATTCATACTCGGTTTGTAATACTCAAACTTAGCTCTCCAGCTGTCAGTAAGTATTTTTTTTATCCTGCCAAGCTGAGGATTCTGGGAGATGTAGTTCATGGTTTGCTCTAAAGGACAGGGGGCACCTTGCGTTTCTATATGTTGCGTTGTCTCTTCCTATTGTTAACATAGTTGAACTAGACAGGATCTATATTTACATATAGGCACAGGTGATTATTGCTTGTCATATTGAGAAGCGAATACAGGGGTTTACAGACTTTTAGTTCAAGGCTTCCCTTTGTGTTCATGGTCCCCCCAGGTTTGAGACATATGAATAAACTGCTAGATCAGTCAAAAACTCACACTAATTGACCCCAGGCTGGGATTTCAGGAGAGTAAACTAGCACATACTATATTGCTTTCAGGGTTCTGAGCCCCTTAGGGCCCCCCAGTTGGAGAGACAATGCAAAGATGCAATATACCACTTATGACTAAGGCTGTAAAACACAAGAAGGAACAACTAGGTTATACAGTAGGCAGTGCAGTACAGTACTACCCTTTTAAATCAGAATTGTCCAATCTGCAACAGGCTGTGTGAGTTGTAGAACAGCAACATTTGAAGGGCTACATATCACACATAATAAAAAAGTTTTTAACAACGAGGTTTTTTTTTAAAAGTACAACTATCACACCCTTTTAAATGGTTAATATATAATGAATGATATCAACCTAGAGGAATTCCAACAAAGCAGAGGCAGGATGGCAGCCATAGCAGTCAGGGCTGGGAGATACCACCTGACGCTGAAACATACTCACCCAGAGCCTTCATATAGTCTTCGAAATGCTCATTGCTTAACATTTTCCAGTACCCATTGAAATCAGTAGGCATGGCTGCTGGGCGAGAGTGGAAAGGGAGGAGTGTGCCGGTGGTGAGCCTGCTGAGGGTTCTGTGCAGTGTGTGAGAGCTCTGGCTGCTAATGCTTTATGGGTTACTCAGACCCTGCTGTTATTTGAGCCCCTCCTAATTCCATCAGAATGCAAAAAGTTACCTCCCACCCGCTGGACATCTCAGGAGCTCCATGCCTTCTGATACAGTGTATGTACATCTTTATTTACAAAGCGCCACTTATGTACGCAGCGCTGTACTGCAGATTAATACAACAGGGGGTTATTAAAATAATAATAGATTAATACAAAGTATAACAATAAATACAAGGTACAGTTGCAATAAGTTAAGAATCAAAGAGACAAGAGTATAGAGGTCCCTGCCCCGTAGAGCTCACAATCTAAAGTACGCTGAATGTAGGTGCTAGAGAGCAAGCTTTGCAGATCACTGGAAAGATCATAGACACTTCTATAAAAAGCAAGTTGCAACCAGTTTAGAACTTCTTGTTGGGTTCTTTATAAGTACCCCCTGAACTGCTCATATGATGTAGTAACATATATTATTATTATTATCCATTATAGAGTGCCAGCATATTCCTATTACAGATTTATAATATGGGTGGTCACCCAACAAGATACAGATAATGCTCTGGCTGGAATCAAACCCAGGGCACCATTACTGCTACAGTAGATGGCAGTGCTAACCATTGCACCATCACACTGCCCATGCTGGAGATTTAGGTATTTTACCTGAAAGAAATGTTGTTGAAAACATTTCCCAGTGGGGCACAGAAGCTACTAAATACATAGATGAAAAAAAAAACATTTATTTCACTTGTTCCAGATCAGGCACCATAGTATGGAGTAGTTTGCCATGTTATTGTGCTGTAATCACCACATGTCTCTTTTGCACTGGCACAACCCCCCTAGATGGCACTAAACTGTTTGCTCCAAGAAATGAATCACCTTTGACATGACGTTGGGGCAAGAGTTGTAGCAGGGACTATCTATAGTGGCTCTTACACACAAGCCTTCTCTCAGGCTTTCTGCTGTGTTTGGCATGTCCATGCAGTGCCGTAAGTACAGCCACTATAAGAAACAATGGGCTCCAGTTGATCAGTTGTTCCTGTGTGGTGCGCTTGTGTGTTGTGCTGAATCATCAGATATGGAGGTAGAAACAATAGGAATTCTACCCCTATCTGATGCAGATTTTGCTTGGGCGCCTTCAACGGCGCCTAATCAAAATCTTCTGTCCGGCCCAATCAACAGGATGATCAATATATACGGCTTTCACAATATCGGCCGTTTCGGCGATCCACCATACAAACACTGAATACCTTGAAACTGAAACCTTGTTTCCTCCTTTCTTCTCCTAATATGCCCACCCAACATGTGGTCCCCAATCTGATGAGAAACTCAAACCTGGCCGATTTGCAGGCTGATATGAATCAGGGAGGCCCATGAAGGGAGCCCCATACACAAGCAGATAAGCTACCAAATTGGTCTAAAAGGCTAAATGACTGCAAGTTGGAATGATATTACCCCCTCAGAAGCCAATCAGCATAACAATGGGAAGGTAGCAAGACAGCAGCTCCCAATAGATATCAGAATAGTACTCAATAGTAAGAAATCCAAGTCCGTTTTGGGACTCCTCCAATTACATGGGAGTAGGAGAAGCAATAGGTTACCTGAAAGCAGTTCTAATGTGTAGCGCTGGCTCCTTCTGAAAGCTCAGACTCAGGCACAATGCACTGAGATGGCGCCTACACACTAATATTACAGCTAAAAAATTAATTTTTGGTTCAAGAATAAAATTTTAAATGGTAGAGTAAATTATTTGCTATGTAAACAGTGTAATTTAGAAATAAAAAGTACATCATAAAAATCATGATAGAATCTGCTTGTGTATGGCCACCTTAAGAGCCCATAGGCCTGTGACACAAGTGGATCACATCTTTTCTCCGCTAGCAGAGGAAATACAACGTGTAGGAAGTGTTTGGCTGGTATAAAGCAAAGAAACTAATTAATCAGCCTGTATGTTTTTGGAGTAGGGAGAAAACACCCGAGGCAATACACTTGGCCCAGTGCTCCATATTCACTGCCTGCAACACCCACCCTGCAGGATGAAACAAATTCTACACCCCCCTGCCCCATGCTGATTGTATGTCCATCACACTAATTAAACCCCCTCTTCATCATCGCTTGAACATTTCCAGTACTCACTAATGGAATCCACCCGACCACTCCACTCTGTACATGTTACTAGTAGCAGGGCTGCTTTTAGGTACCAGTGGGCCCTGGGCGAAATTTAATTGGTGGGCCCCCACTGCCCCAAGAAATTTGTGCTTACTTCGCTTAAGTAGACACGATCCTCATGTGTGCCACCCTGGACCAACATGGAGTAGTCCTTGTGATGCTAAGTAAAGAAATAACCATAATGTAGTTTTCCTTCAGTTGATTGCAATAAGGGGTCTGCCATCTATGCAGGATGCGTTTGTCAAATGTTATTCCTGATGAAAGTGTGCTAGTGGGCCCCCTATCCTGGTGCATCCTGGGCAAATGCCACTTTTGCCTATTTATTAGAATGACCTTGGCTAGCAGAAGCAGAACATGCCTAGAGTCCTAGAGCCTCCCCATAGGTTCTAGGTTTGTACTTCTTCTGCCTTCCCCTAGTTTTGGCCCTGAACTTCTTGCAGATGTTGCCCAAGCCAGAATCAGTCTTATGACCCCAACACTGCAAGTCAGAAGTGCTACAGATTGTGCTACAGATTTTCTCCTCATTATCTTATAGAGCAGCTATTGCTAAGGATCACTGTCATGCTCTGTCAGGATTTTCATGGTACAAAGATGGCAACTAGTCTGGCACTGACCCTGGCATCCATAGGCTGTTTTGGGATGTAGAGTTGCCTTCCATCACTGGCAGAACAGCAGGTCTTGTGCAAAAGTAGGAGGCTCCCACTAGAGCGAAATGTCCCTTTTAAACTGCCCCTCCATACAGGTCTATGAATGTGCTTCTACCATCAATGAAAATAATGTAAATTCAAACAAAAACCTTGGTTTAAATCATGCTGAGTATAACAAATGTACCTGTGTATGGCATGCACACCTCACCCTTATATCTATCTTCTTATTCAGAAAGAATTTAAATAGGAATTGTATAATGGAGGAGAGTCTTTTTTCAGTCTCAACAGCTATGTTAGCTGCAGTACAGTTAGCTGCCTGTCTGAGTTTGTGTTTGGCTTGATTATGTAACAGGGCATAGTTCATGAAAACACTGACAGGTTAATGGGCAACTGAATAACTTGTCCCTGGTGTGGGTGTGTGTGCCTCTGTGGCAGTGAGGCAGTGAATATAGGCTCACCTCCATTAGTGCAGGATTTGTAAGTTAAACTTATGTCATATTGTCTTTTATACATAAAATATATGCACTGATATACATAATTACAGGTTTCAGACTGGAAGTGTCTGCAGCAAACAAAGCAAATTGCTAAAGCAGCAGCCATAGGGATCAACAGCACCATCTGGTGGATAAAAGCTGCAGATAGGTATAAGTTAGGATTTCAATCTGAAAGCCATATTTATCCATTTATTTATATTATATCCATATATATACACAAATACAGAGCTGTCAACCAACCCCATGTCATAAAGGAGATAATGATACACTGCAGGCCTTTTTGAGACCTTATTTCATGTTATCATTTAGTGTGAAAAAAATTCAAGCCTAAAAAAAACCACAAACCAGTACATTTGGTCAATTTCTGCCATATGTATAATCATTCATACATACATATTTTTTGTCATAACTATGGCAAAACTACATAAAAGTTTGGCATTGTATCCTTGTGAGACATCTTGGCATATGAAGAGATCAGCCTTTGTGACAATGCAGTGTAAGAGGAGGGCCAAGAGTGGTTGGGCCAAGAGTTGAATGTGCTAAACTACACAATAGGGCATCAGCTGATATACGGCATGGCAGGTCAGCAGGGTAAAGCAGTAGAAGAAAAGCCACTTAGAGCTAATATATGTATGGTTACACAGTGGTCTGTGTCACAATGGCTTGATTTGCAGGCACAACTGGTAGCAAAGGGGTTTAGCTCATTGCAATTGTTGTTTACATCAATAAGTAGAGTTTCAATGGAACTCCCTTATTCATTCAATTTACCAGCCGTGCTGCCTACAGAGTCAGGACAGGTTTATTACAGTTTATTCTTAACCCTATAAGAAGCAGACATTGTTTGTGCCAGCATGGTTTTATGCGTAACAGATCTTGCCAGACTAATTTAGTTGCCTTTTATGAGGAGGTGAGC
Organism: Xenopus tropicalis; assembly: GCF_000004195.4. Classification (NCBI taxonomy): domain Eukaryota; kingdom Metazoa; phylum Chordata; class Amphibia; order Anura; family Pipidae; genus Xenopus; species Xenopus tropicalis. The sequence goes on from NC_030681.2 coordinate 128,471,684, forward strand.
AGGAACCTTGATGCTGGAATGGCAGTTGATGTCATCTACTTAGATTTTGCTAAAGCGTTTGATACAGTACCTCACAGAAGGTTAATGATCAAATTGAGGAATATTGGCCTAGAACATAATATTTGTAATTGATTAGAAAACTGGCTGAAGGATAGAGTACAAAGAGTGGTGGTAAATGGAACATTTTCAAATTGGGCCAGTGTGGTTAGTGGACTGGAGTACCGCAGGGGTCAGTCCTTGGGCCTTTGCTTTTTAACTTGTTTATTAATGACCTGGAGGAGGGCATAGACAGTACTGTTTCTATTTTTGCTGATGACACTAAATTGTGCAAAACTATAAGTTCCATGCAGGATGCTGCCGCTTTGCAGAGCGATTTGACAAAATTGGAAAACTGGGCAGCAAACTGGAAAATGAGGTTCAATGTTGACAAGTGCAAAGTTATGCACTTTGGTAGAAATAATATAAACGCGAACTATCTACTGAATGGTAGTGTGTTGGGGGTATCCTTAATGGAGAAGGATCTAGGGGTTTTTGTAGATCACAAGTTGTCCAATTCCAGGCAGTGTCATTCTGTGGCTACTAAAGCAAATAAAGTGCTGTCTTGTATAAAAAAGGGCATTGACTCAAGGGATGAGAACATAATTTTGCCCCTTTATAGGTCCCTGGTAAGGCCTCACCTTGAGTATGCAGTGCAGTTTTGGGCTCCAGTCCTTAAGAAGGATATTAATGAGCTGGAGAAAATGCAGAGACGTGCAACTAAACTGGTTAAGGGGATGGAAGATTTAAGCTATGAGGTTAGACTGTCGAGGTTGGGGTTGTTTTCTCTGGAAAAGAGGCGCTTGCAAGGGGACATGATTACTCTGTACAAGTACATTAGAGGGGATTATAGGCAGTTGGGGGATGTTTTTTTTCCCATAAAAACAATCAGCGCACCAGAGGTCACCCCTATAGATTAGAGGAACAGAGCTTCCATTTGAAGCAGCGTAGGTGGTTTTTCACGGTGAGGGCAGTGAGGTTATGGAATGCCCTTCCTAGTGATGTGGTAATGGCAGATTCTGTTAATGCCTTTAAGAGGGACCTGGATGAGTTTTTGAACAAGCAGAATATCCAAGGCTATTGTGATACTAATATCTACAGTTAGTATTAGTGGTTGTATATATATAGTTTATGTATGTGAGTGTATAGATTGGTTAGTATAGGTTGTGTGCTGGGTTTACTTGGATGGGTTGAACTTGATGGACAATGGTCTTTTTTCAACCCTATGTAACTATGTAACTATAAATGAACATTGCATGTACCCTTATGTACAGTAGTGGAAAATACATTGCCACTTTATGAATTTCATGGGATATTTTTACAGCTCATTTACACTGAGCTTCTAAAAAGAGTGAAAGTGTGTAAATAGCTGGGTAATATATTGATAACATTTAATGGAGACCCTGATCACAGATACTGACAATATCTCACAATATGGGGGCATTGCCTATGAGTGCGGCTTTAAGAGGTAGGTTTTAAGCTCTGTTTTCAACACGGGAGTTATCTAATAAAAGGCACTAAGTTGCCCAGGAGCAGTAGCCCATAGCAACCAATCAGCTGGTAGGATTTACTGGTCACCTGTTTAAAAGCATTCGTCTTATTGGTTGCTATGGGTTACTGCTACTGGGCAAATTTAGTGCCTTTTATTACATATGGGGTGTAAAGTTTTCCCCAGTCTATTTGCCCAAAGCAACTAAGTCAGGTGCCTGTTTGCAAGATCTCAAGCACTGATTGGTTGTTTTTGTTTACTAGACTGGGCCAAATCTGCCCATGTGATTATATAAACCCCACATCGCTTTGCAAATGTTCTTCGGCTCCCAAATAACTTGCTGGCTTTGGATAAGACTACTGTTTAATGGCAAGGGAAGAAAAGGCTTAGCGTAGCTTTTGTAAAGAACCCCAGGCCTAATGAAGGGCAGAGCTAATCCTGTAACGCACTTTCAGTAGAAGGATGAGAACTAGGCCCCCCCACTAAGGGAAAAAAGAAAAGGAAAGACTGAGAAATGACTAGATCTACCGGCAAAACGGAGCAATCCGAGAGGTATAATAATCCCAGACAAGAATTTGTTTAATCAGATCAACAAGATTAATGGAATAATCTGGCTGGACAGTTGCAGGCGGCTCTGTTAAAGGGCAAACTATAACCAAACTAGCAGTGTGTTGCTGCTACGTAAAAGAACAATGTGTAACATTCAAAAGGATTTCTAATCTTTCAGCCATTAGGGCTATGCTACGCTGAGTGATTAGTGGCGTTTTCACTCCTAATCAAAATGCCACAGCTCTCTACCCGGTTAGTGGAGATGCCCATGTGAAATGAAACAATGACTGTTAGATACAGTGGGTCCCGCTTGTTGTTTCAGGAAACTGAAATACACCCTGTGGGGCATATTTATTAACAATGGAGACAAACATCACTGATTATGTTGCCTATAGTAACCAATCAATGAATGACATGAATAGTCATCTACAAGTTAGCAAGCAAGCATTGGTTGGTATGGGCAACATCATCAGTGATGTTTGTCTCCAATGTTAATAAACACACCCCTATATGTATACAGCGGGGGTATGCCCCAGGGTAGGGGCGCTCTACACGTCAGTGTTAATAATGGTGCATCATTTTTATTTAGAGAAAGCTTTTATTTAGACATTCTTGACAAGATATACTCGAAAGCTTCTCCTTTTATTTAAAAATTTGATCCAATTTCGAAACTCCCATCCTTGACCCTTTATTCCAAAATGCAATGTTTTAGTTTCGGGGGGGGGTTAAGTAACTGCGCACCTGGCCCCTTTTACAGGGAGTGCTCAACGCTCTCGGTACGCCGCTGCTATGTGCCCCTACCATGGCCAACTTAATTGCTGGGGACCCACTGGACGAAAGTGCTATATAGTTCCCCTTCCTCTATTATAAAGTGGCATCACTGCCAGATGTACCAGTGACATGTTTTTTGGTGTAATGTAATTACGCCACTGAAAACCACTGAATGTAATAAGCCATTCTATGTTTTACATTGTCATTTTCTATTGTCTTCATCACTTGTCAGATTCTTTGCAGTAGAAATCCGTTTTCCTACAGCCAGAATTCCAGTTCCCACAAGGCCCTGCGCACTTCTGTAGCCTTAATTACAGAACACAGAAGGCATTGTGGAAACTGGAGTCTTGGCTTGGGAACAAATGACTACCAGTAAAGGGTTTCAGTGGTACATGTAGTCAGGACAAGCCATGGAGAGAACAAAAAGAGTCAGAGGCAATTACTTTTACAATTAACTTTACAGTCATTTAGACTTTTTAAGTAATGTATATCGGAAAATTGCTTGAAATCCCATTTTCTTTCTTTATGCAACATTCTAGTTTTTGATTCTTTTGGTAGAGATATACCCCCGGTTGTTGTAAGGAACCTTACCTGACCCCCTGCTCTGGCTTTGTGTTTTTTTCTCCTAATAATGCACAAGCAAATCAGTGATGGTCACACTGAGCCAATGGGAGCTAGGGTTGCCTGCCTGCTGCAGCCTAAACTCCCTGAACTCCCCTTGGTTCCCATGGAGAGCTGGGTATTTTGTTTCACTCCTAGACCCTGCAAAATGATTTAACTCCTTCTTCTCCACAGCTAGCTATGGTAACTGAGCCTATGCAAACCTCCTCACCATGCAAATGGTTGATTTCAGCAGATATATATATATATATATATATATAGTGGGGTGCTTTGTGAGGCCCTGTATATCATGCAAAGAAAAAGGCAACTTCCCTGGGTTTATCTGTTGGTGTCGGTAGTATTTTATTATCTGCAGCTTCCAGCTGTTATTTAAACTACAGCTCTCGGATTCCTAAAAGATCTGTCCTGTACTGTTGTTCCTAACAACCAACACACAAAGACACATTTTCAATTGCTCCCTCTCAACTGGTATTTTTCTGTTCACCTTTAAACATGCGCTTGTCGCACCTATTCTCAAGACGCCTTCCTCTGATCCGACCTCCCTTGATAACAATAGGCCAATCTCACTCCTGCCTTTTCCCTCCAAGCTCTAACCAGTTTTGAACTTTCTACATATAAACCACCTTCTCAATCCCTTTTGTTGGGTTTCCATGCAGGTCACTATACCGAAATGGCTCTAACTAAGGACATCAACAGTATCCATGCTGCTAAGGATCAGGGTCATTATTCTATACTAATTCTTCTGGATCTCTCTGCAGTATTTAATACAATTGACCATTGTCTTCTTTTAAAACATCTCCAAACACTTGGTATCAGTGGTTCTGCTATATCATGGTTGGCATCTCTCCATGACCACTTTCAGTGTAACAGTTTCTGACACTACATCTCCACCTGTTGTGCTCTCTTCTGGGGTGCCCCAAGGGTCTGTCCTAGCACATCTTTTTATTTCTCTTTACAGATGACACACAGCTCTTTTTTTCCTGCCCTGATCTCAACCCTTCTATTCAGGCAAAATTCATGCATGGCCTTACTGCCGTTGCATCTTGGATGGCTGCTCGACACCTTTAGCTTAAGATGTCCAAGGCTGAACTGCTTATATTTCAACCAAAACCTGGGCGCTTCATCTGTTTAACATTACAGTTGAAAATGTCACCCAAGGCAGGTGTCTGGGTGTCACCTTAGACCCTTCTCTAACATTCTCTGCCCATGTTGCATTCCATTACCAGAACATGCTGCTTTTTTCTTAGAAAGATTGCAAAACTACACCCTTCCTCTGCCCCTCCACTGCTTAAACACTGGTCCTAGCTCTCATATTCTCCAGGTTTGACTACTGTAACATATTACTTGCTGGTCTCCCTGAATCTCATCTCAACTCACTGAATTCAATCCTCAGTGATGCTGCTCTCATAATCTCACCCTCAATCTCTAAATCACTCCCCAATACCTCACTAACAATCTGGCTTCTGGTCAAGTGGTGCATTAAATACAAAATTCTTATCATGTTATTTCATCAGCTCTCATTACTAGTGATGAGCGAATCTGTCCCATTTCGCTTCGCTGAAAAATTTGCAAATCTTTCAAAAAATTCGCAAAACGACGAAAAATTCGTGAAATGGCGAAAAATTCGTGAAACGGCAAAAATGTTGCGCGCGGCTATTCTTTTGTTGTCCACGGCTATTCTTTCATCGTGCGGCTATTCTTTCATATTCTTTTGTCGTGCAGCTATTCTTTTGACGCCTGCGACTATTCTTTTTTGACGCGTGACTATTCTTTTGACGTGGGCGACAATTTTTGGACGCACTGCAAATTTTTCCGCGGCAAATTTTTTCATCTGTTTCACAAAACAATCCGCCAATGGCGAAATGCGGAAATTCGCCGCAAATCCATGCCTGGCGAAACATTTCACCCATCACTACTCATTACCCAATACACTGCCTTATGGCTCAGGACAATCTACTTACCATACTTCACCAGCTGAATCACACTTAAAACCTTTTTCATTGACTCCACCCTACCTGCCATCTTACATCTGGAAAGCTCCCACACTAATACTGTTCTCTAAGCTCTTTAAAAACACCTTCTAGATGAAGTACTACACACCCTTAACCTATGCACATATACCCCACACCCCTTTTTGTTCTCCTCTTACTAATAGATTGTAAGCACCTTGGGGCAGGGACTTCATCCAAACTGTGTACTGGAAGCTCTTTGTTCTTAAGTATTGATTCATCTATTGTTACTGTATAACTTAATATAACTATACCCCTGTTTGTGTTCACACCTTGTAAAGCACTGTGTACAACTGTGGTGCTATATAAATACATACAATAAGTACAATCACCAGGCAGCTAAAGATTTTTGGCGAATGATGGGAGTTGAAGTTCAATAAGAGATGTGGGATGTCTTGGTAGGATTAAAGAATAACAAAACAGGTCTGCATACACCAGAGAGAATGAACACAGTATTAAAAGCATATCTAAAACCTTCTATTATTTGAAAAACACACATATTTTTCAGGGTTAGCGATGATAAGTAAGTTGCATAGATCGTTATTTCTGACAGGTGCCTCGGTAAAAACTGCATAAAATTAATATTTTCAACAAGAGAGGCAAGGTACTTAGCTAGCAGTAGGCCCATTTGCCACTGATGTAATCCCTCCTGAGCAAGCACCATAAATTTGTTTCACAAAGCCACTTTACTCATGCACTGAATTCATTAAAGGTATAATGTGCAAATGCAGTGTCGGTAAGGCAGTGCTTCATGTCTCTCCTGGCAACACTGACACGGCCTGGTATGTGTTCATTATCACAGATAGGATTAGGGATAGCGGAGGGGTCATACAGTCAAATGCATGCCTACACATTATACGTGCCTAAGCACACACTGGTGTATGTAGCCGTGCATGCAGGATTCCATTTTCCCATTTCTCTTCTTCCCTAATGATGAATAGATTCTGGGGCCATAGTACATGCTGGTAGTTATGTTTTGGCTGAATTAAATTAAATGACAAACTTTACTCTTATTGTGACGTAAACAGATCCAGGAAAAGGCACCACAAAGTCCTGAAAGCTTATTTTTGTGTTATTTCTATATAGTTATCCATTACTTTGATTTGCATTTAAAAGGGGAGAGGGGATAGACTTATCTTGGGGCCTATATATTTTACAACAAGTACTGTAAATCAGAAACCAAGAGGTAGAAAATAAAAAGGAGGAAATGATTGCTTCACTTGCAAAGACTAATCCCCCCAACATTTAAGTATGGGAAAAGAGAAGCAGGGACTGTGTAGTTCCTTTAAAAAATGGATATATTTTTAAATGCAAAAATGCTTATTCACTTCTTTTCCTTAGAATATCTAACTGAGTTGAATACACTCACAAGTACTTGGTGAGTTTACACATATAAATATAGAAAATATGTAGAAAATTTGATTACCATTAAAAGTTTCATTTCGATTAGTCCTTAAGGCAGCATATGAAGGGTTAACTCCCTGTGTCTCCCTGGTAGGGATTACATTACATCCTACAGGCAGCACATGAAAGGAATGAAAGGACAATTTCTGCACAGAAAATGGCAGTGGTTTAAAACATACTCTGTCCTGTAGAAGGCTCTGATGTGCCCAATGCTTGAATCGCACTGATCCGTCTGGCAGAATTTCTATTAAAAAGACAACATTAAAAGTTAGCATCTTACCCAAGAGTTTTTCTATAGGTTCAAATGGAGCCACACAAAGGTTCCCATGAAGGAAAAAGGTCTCAGATTTAAGGGTTAATTTCAAGAATCTCATAATCAATGGGTCCAGTGTTGGTCTTACATTAAGATGAGCAGACACCTGCACCTTTAACATGTTGGGCTGTAGTCCGTTTCAGAATTCCTAATTCCACTTGATTTGGAGCTATGTCTTTTTGTATAACCACTTATTGTATGCCTTCCACAATCTTTTATCCAAAATACAGTACATGTGGACTTTTTGCTGGGTAACAAGAAAGTCTCAACCACCTCCCTTTTAGAATGTAAGCTCTTGCGAGCAGGGCCCTCCCCCTAGTGTCTCCGATCCTGATCCAATGTAACTGCAAACCATTTTTGTGTATTGTTTATATTGTCCTTTGTACCCCTGTATTCTGTAAAGCGCTGTGTAAATTCATGGCGCTTTATAAGTAATAATAATAATAATAACCACCTCCGCTGAACAACATTTTGCGTTCAGTACCACGCAGTCAGATTGAGTCTGCTGAGATCTGGAAAACACATGGCTTTCTGCATGATCGAATTCTTCCACAAGGGCAGGATCCAGTAATCCTCCTGTGATAGGTGCAACAGCTCTGGAAACTAAGACCTCCTGGTCCAACCCAGTATTATGGCAATTACTTTTGCTTGGTCTTGCTTCTCTTTCCTTATGACTCTCTCATCAAAACTGGAGGGAAAATGTAAGCCAACTTGGTGCACCACTTGATTGAGAACCCATCCAGGTATGTTAATTTGTCTTCCAGGAAGATTGAGCAAAAAATTCTACATTTGGTATTCACCCTAGTTGCTATTAGGTCTATCTGAGAAAACCCCCACATCTTGGTTAACTGCTGAATAATCTGCTTACTGATTGACAACTCTCCAAGGACAATGATATGCTGCTGAGCTTGTCTGCCCATTTGCTGTTGGTGCCCCTTATGTGTATTGCAGAAATATGCAATAAGGTTCAAACCCACTGTATGATCTTGGCACATAATGTCATTCATTCCACTTGGTGCCCCCTGATGGTTGATGTAAGATACCAATTCAACGTTGTCTGACTAAATCAAGACATTCCTGTTGCTGATCATGTCTTAGAATTCCTTCAGGGGCTTTGCTCTGAGACCAGAGACTCTGAGCTGAAAGTTTCCTCTAATGAGCACCCTTAAGGTCCCCATACACAGGCAGGTTCTAGCTGCTGATATTGGTCCCTTAGACCAATTCGGCAGCTAATCGGCCCGTGTATGGGCATTACCGACGGGACTACCCGATCAATATCTGGCCTGAAATTGATGAGGTCCCCGATCCGACTGCCCCATTGCCGCCAATATAATTCGATTGTTTGGCCCCAGGGCCAAACGATCAAATTAGCCTACACATTCCCCCGATATCGCCCACCCCGTAGGTGGGGATATTGGGTGACGATCCTTCACGTGTATGGGGACCTTTACCATGTAGTAAAGCATCTGTGGTTATCACTGGAGGCAGAAGATGAAAAGAATGGCCTTTGTCCAAATTACAACTGAGAGTCCAACACTTTCATGACTTTAAGTCTTGATACCTTCAGGGCCTTGTTTAACATCAAATTCCTCATATGTCAGGTCAAATTTGATTTTGAAAACCTCTTATCTGAGCCTTGGCCCACAGTACTGCCTCCATGGCAACTGTCATATGACCTAGGCAAATGCCTTTGGATGCCTATGTACCCCTTTTTAATAACCACCAGTGCATCAGTGTTTTGGGAGACATCCTTCATCAGGATCAAAATAAATGTGCAAATATTTAATTTTCTCATGAAACAGAGGCTAAGGAGCATATTTACCGTAGTCCAAAATGTCAAATTTGATTATATTTTGCCAAAAACTTGATTTCAGGACAACATCTGCAGTTTACTAAAATGCCACTATATCAGGTTTTTTTAGTAGACTTAAGGTAGGAGATCCAAATTACGGAAAGACCCCTTATCCGGAAAACCCCAGGCCTGAGCATTCTGGATAATGGCTCTCATACCTGTATTACCTTTATCTTTTCTGCAGTTGTAATTACACTACTTCAAAAGTGTTGGTGAATTTTTTTGCATTTCTCCATGTCCAGCCCGGCAAACTAAAGATTATCAGACACATTAGCATCTCAATATTAAATTTACTACTTTATTGCCTTATTATGCAATATATTTACAACCACAAAATTTCATCCCATTACACTTGAAATTTTTGTGTATATTTTTATTTATATAGCATTTCTTATGTATACAGCACTGTACAGCGGAACAATTATTAGAAAAAATAGGAGTCTTTACAATAATAACTACGAATAAATACAAAGTACAGTTACATTAAAGATGAAGAGCTCAGTGTTGAAGAGACAAGAGTAATGAGGTCCCTGTCCCATAGAGCTTACAATCTAACACACATTGTTGCTGCAAATATGTTAGTAAGCCTTGGCATACAAATGTCCATGACATACAGGTAACAATTATGAAAGTCCCTTCGGGGTCTGTACATCAAGTTATGGCGCCATTTTTATTCCCAGTAAATAAACAGCTTTTCCTGTTTATTGCAGTATTATGACTTATTTATTAATGACAGTATATGAAGACCAAGCAATAATTATTGCCAGTGGGGCTGTTATCTTTCGCTTTAAACTCTGTAAAAAAAAGATGAAGATAAAACCTTATAGCCTCACAGAAACTATGTTAAACTCCAATTTTAGGGACAGGGTGTCCAGTCCCATATCCAGTCTGACTGAGGGGCCATTGCTTTGTAATGCTTCTATATAGCTAGCAATGAAAGGTTCTATTCCAATCTTGTTCACACTTTGGCCAGTCCTTATTTGTCCGTGCCAAACTCCAAATAATTTTATTTTATACTCCTGTGCATGTTTATTAAACACAAACACTTAAAGGGGCAGTATACCCCTTGTTCAAAACAATGCAATGAACAGGACTTGTGCTGAACATACTTTTTGCCTTCTGTTTTAATCAGAAAAAATCTATGGTTTTTGGTATTTCCTGATCTAACAGGGGCACTGAAGCAACATCATGTTTGGTCATTGCAAGATAAATAATTATATTTCCATTGCACAGATGATCTCCCTGCACAATGGGTTTGTGTTTTTCTATGCACTACATATCTATCTGCCGTGCAAGGACTAAACATGGAGCAGCCATTTCAATCAGAGGGAGAGATGCCTACTGCAATACTGTTTCAATCATACATGTGCTTAGAATCAGCAGTACAGAGAATGGAAAAGCACTGACGTTAAAATAGTTGAAAATGAAAGTCGCTAATAATGAATTTGCCCTTCCTCTGCAAAAGTAATTAGTGTGCAAAGAAAGAGGAGTACTGTACTGTGCATGACAGCTTGCAGTACTGACATTATATCTTAAGAGCTATCAGTGCCATAGCCAAAGAAATAAACAAACCACTTGACACAACAATGTTACCCTGCACTGAAACTAATATGTTTAGGATTTCTCATCACGTTCAATGCATTACCCTATGTCACCACAAGGTGGTGACCTTGTACAAGGCTTCACTATGCCTCTTCAGAGATCCTGGCAGATAAACAAGTGCATAGATGGATTTCACATAATATGGCAAATTATCAAGAGAAAATTACCTTTGCCCTTCTTCAGTCTCAAGTGGGCCTGATGCTTTTGTTTAGCTGCAACCCACTCTATTCTAACCAAATAACACTGGCTTTCTGCATTGGGGAATGTCATACACATGTAAAATACCCTTATGCTGGAGGTAGCATTTGCAGAATGAATCACAGTAGATGCACATAGGGCTAAACCAATCATCATTTCCTCTAGACACAGATTCAAAGTGACCCCTGTACCTTGGGATAAATTCTGTTTTAGCCACCCTACAATTATTACTGTGGCTCAAGGTGCTGCATTTTATGCTTCATCATAAACAAAAGGTTCCCTGTTACAGCACTGCTCATATGGGTTATATTAAAGGAGCAGTACATCTTGTCTGTAAAGTATTTTTATATAAAATCTCTGTAAAACGCTCTGCCATAGAGGTTTCTGCCCTATTCATGTGCATATTTATTATATATTATAGCTACGACTGCTTTATCATGGGCTTATTTAGCCTCTAGTAGGCAGATAAGTATACCTTGTATAATTTTATTTTGACTTTTACCCTTAGGCCTTGGATAAATCACAGGTTTTCTACTTTTGTAACAACAGCACCATCCCCTGGTCAGTTTTTCAGTCATGATCCAGTCAGGAGAACATGTCAAAAGGGAGAACTGATTTGATGTTGCGCTCATCAGGAAAGATATGAGAAACCTCACATAACTATTCTTATATCCTAGGAGGCGCCTATTTAATCCAGACCCTACATAGATAATTAGCTATTAATGATGTAGACATTGCAATGACGGTAAGGTTGCCACTTTTGCCGGTGGCTAAAGAGCTGATTGTATTGGGGGTGAGCCAGTGGTGCTGGGGGGCATGATGTAGTAACAGGCCCTACCACTAAGAATATAATTATTTGTTATTTGTAAAAAATATCCACATCAGGGCACAACAGTAGGCATAAAGCCTGGTGCCTTTAGACCCATTCTAGTCCTTAACCAGACAGTAAGTTTTGAACTGAACAGCCCTTTGAAAAAACCTTTCTCTATCTAGATTCTGCCTGATGAGTCCAGTGCATGAATTAAAGGTATGGCATCTATTATACAGACAAAAGTAATCCAGAAAGCTCTAAACTGCAGCATTGCTAATATAGAATAGCAGTTCCTTGTTACTGACTGATTTGCTTTTTTATTCCATAATATATATATATATAATTTACATGATGATAACTAATTAATACTGGTAACTTAAAGAGCCGAAATTCCAAACCAGCAGTGACGGCTTGTGGCAGATTTACCGAACAGTACCTAAGTGCCTGCTGTAAATCTGCCTTCACTTGCCTAGTGGCACAATTACTATAAATCTTCTTTTCCATATAGATTCATTTATTTAAAGGGGAACTCCACCCAAACACAATTTAAGCTTTTCAAAAAGTAAACCTAATTTCAAGCCAATTTTGCAATATAAGTCTACTTAAAAATATGCAGCCTTTCCATGATTTTTAATGTAATAATATGGTTTGGAACAGTTCCCTAAGCCCGGCCCCCTGTTCCCCTGCTGATCTGACTGACTGCTTTGAGACTCAAATAAAATGTAACAGTAGTCGCCTGCCTTCAGCCTGTATCCTCCAAATCCCAAATCCTGCACATGTGATGCCAATAAGGAAAGGGACATCACAGTGCAATGCATTGTGGGTTATGTAGTTCCTGCATGCTGTCTGTAAGCTGTGGAGAAGTTGCTACAATTTGCAAAATAAATGTTTTAGTCCCTCCTCCCCTGCCAGAATTTCAAATGATGCAGAAAGAGAAGAAGTGGATTTCAGCATATAAAAATGGTATTTTTCATACTTTTTGAAGGAACAGATTACAGTGATAGGTATCATAGGAGTTTCTGTGTTGTGTGGGGCTCTGTAACAAAATTTGGTTCAGAAGCCAGAATTCCCCTTTAATAGTTCCCTTTAAAACAGACATCCTTAGCATGACATGAACTAGGCCAGACCCAGACTGTACAAAGGTTTCATGTCTTGCAATATAAGAAGCAGGATCTGATTGATCATATTACTGGCATTCATCTTCCATCCCTTTCCTGGGGTAGATAAGGCAGTGTTCCTATACACTATCCCTGCCTGTGATCACACAATTGGAAACCTTTATCGCAAGTAATAACTTTATGTGATTTGGCCTCAGACACTTGTCTCGCTCCTCCGCTAGATGACAAGTGAAGCAAATCTATCAATAGAAACTAATGGAATTTATAATCTTTGCTAAATCCCATCAGCCAGGGGTGAAATGAATTAAAATGAAATAACTTGTTCAACATAGGGGAGCCAGTTAGGAACTGCAGCTCTCCATGCTTTATAGAGGCCGCAGTATTCATGGCTGCCACCTTACTGTTACTAATTATTATTCTAACACATAACTATAAAGCACCAACATATTCCACAGCACTGTACAATAAATGGGTTTATACATTGAATATAAAGATCACATACAAATAACAATAACTGATACAAGAGGTAAGGAGAGCCCTGCCCTAACGAGCTTGCTGTTAGTAGGAACAGAACTAGGGGTACTAGGGGTAGGCAGAATACCTTAGGCACATACCTAAGGCACAATGGTGGGGGGGCATTAGAAACCTAGCTCCTTTGTCTACCTATCCATAGTTCAGGGTCTTGGTCAGGGAAATAGTGCAACACCTGGCTGACTGGCATTCGCTGTGATTCATTGTGTTTGCAATTATGCAGGGGACAGGTGGCAATGCTATTAGGTGCACCCTTCCCCAGCTTGGCCACTGTGCACATTCACATTTCATCACAGAATGCACAGAAAGAGCAAGCTGGAATTCCTGCCCATTATGTGTATGTATGGGGCCCAATATTAGTATTATTATTATATTATTGTTCACCCAACAGGAGTGAAGGCTCTAGGAGCCCACACCTTGGGGGGGGGGGGGGGGCAATTTTACTCTGATAGGTGTCACTTTAAAAGCAAAGCAAAGTTTAATACTTAGCATATATTCTTACAAGCACTTCCAAAAACTGGGTTGTCCGGGTGGCAACCCTAAATAGGTGCATTTTTTAGAAGGATAAAAGATTCAAGGAAAACTATACCCCCCCCCCCCCACATGTAGGTCCTATAAAATATATTGCAGCTCATATGTAAAATCCTGCTTTATCTAAATAAACCTTTTTTAGTTGTATGTGCTATTGAATAGTACTAAATAGAAAATTGCTATTTTAAGTACTAAGGCCCGCCTCCTGGGATCATACAATTCATGGTACACACAAACAAACCAATAGCACACATACATGTTAGGCCACATCAGCCAATTAAGTTCTGTCTTTTGCTCCCACACTACTTCCTGTTACAGTTAGAGCTGCATTATTTCTGATCTCTGGTGGAGCACACGGCCCATCACAAATGGTGGCTTGTAGGAAAAGATGTAAAAGGGCAATATTTACTGACACGCAAATTCCTGTTTTATTAGATTTTTAATGGGCCGCTTGATATAAGCTATCTGTTGGTTACGTGTTCTTTCTGGAGGTATACTTTCCTTTAATAAAATTGTATTTGTGGGAGGTACTTCCTTGAAAGGGAAGGGGAGGAGTGAGAGGTGTTCGCTTGTAAATTGTTAGAGAAAGGACAATAAAGACCACTAACCAGTTCTCTCAGGGACCAGGGTATTGCTAGGGGGGAATTGAACAACAAGCATTGGGTTCCCTGGCACTAATACATGTTTACCAGTTAGTAAGAAAAAATCAATACCAAGGTGTAAGCAACTGCCATTGAGTCCAGATACCTTGTAAAGGCAATATGATGTGCCGCTGCTAGAGCACTTTATTATGGTGGTTGTGTAAAACACTGAGACCTGTGTTATGTACTGAAGGGAAATAATGCTGTATGCTATTTCATAGGTTCCACGGCAATCTTACTAACCGGGACATAAAGCCAGGCATGGATACCCGGTGGTTAAGGGAGAGCAGGGAAACATACTGTATTCCGCTTCAAGGCAGTAGTACAATGATCCTAAACCCAAATACAAGGCAGTCAGTCATAATGTGCAGCATTCTCTATGGCTGTGACCCATTACCCAGAGTCACCTGCAAAATGAAATAATAAAATAAAGCTGACAAAGCTGCTATACTGCAAATTGTGAAAACCTTCCTATTGTGGCACATAATTTGGCTAATACATCAAATACAAATATAAATAGGTTGTGCGCTCTATACGTGCATTTATTTGTATTCATTTCATTATGTGGTACAGATTAATGCATTGGAGAAAAAACAAACACAACTCCAACATGAAAGGCAGAAATGTTCCAAGTATGGTATAATATGGTGATATGTTGTTCTCTTGTAGCAGGGTATGAACAGAAAGGAGTATTAGCATTAGCAAATACAGCTGAATCACATTCAGTCTGGTACTGATTTATCATTAAGACTCAGCAAAAGCACGTACAAACATTATTCTCCTGGTTCTGTTCTTGGGGAAAACTTCTGAATTACAGTCAGTGCATTGGTGCATCTAACTGAAAGCAGAAAGTAAACAAGCAGCCTTATTTATCCAGACATTTAATAGGGAGTATAGGTGTGTCTCATACATGAATGATTCCCTGTACTAAAGATTTTTTCTTTGCAGAAATCATAAAGCTTTGGACCAACCATCTTACAGCAGCCCCTCTGGCATTTGCCAGAACCCACAGATTGCCAGTTTGGGCCTGCTTTGGACCCTTGATCAGTGATATCTATCCTACCACCCTCAGGATGTTAGCAGGTGTAAGGGAGTTGTAGTTTACAACTTGAGGTCAGTATGTGTTGGGTCACTCTATAATTGCCTAAACATTTCTTGTTGCTTCTTTCTCAAATTGGTGGGTTTTTTATGTCTCCTGTTTTGTTTTTATTCCAAATTCATTTTTTTAATCATCAATCATCAACAATTCAGAAAGAAAATGCATACAATAGAAAAAAAATTAAATATTGGGGTTCCCGGCTTTAAGGGGAAAGGTACATCATTGTACATTATAGTGCAGTATCCAATGAGCAGACATATTGCTAATAAGGGCAATTGCCCCAGACCAGATACTGTAATCTTTCTATATAGTGTCTCTTGCAGCGAGGCAACAATTACATGGCTGGCTGGTGCTAAAATGAAAAAAAAAGATACTTGCATTCAGAGAAGCAGCGAAGGTTGCTAAGGATTTTTCCCTTAAACTTTAAGTTCACTGAATTAACAGTAATAATGACTGTTGTCCCATGAAACCCCCAGTAACCATAAATTAAATGTGGCAGTGAGTAATTCACATATTAAGGCTCTAAATGACAAACTAATAAATTCTAACCCTGAAGGTTGAGTTATTCTTACAATATCATTTTGACTGCTGCTGAACATTGGCTCTATTTTTCATCAGATACACAAAGAAAATGTTAGATGGAAAAATAGGAAGAAAAATGGATTTCATTTAGGCAATTAGCCAGCCGTGCCTAGAGCAGATGTGCTGCACGTGGCTGCTGTATTGGTGCACTTCCATTAGAAAGCTGGAAGGCAAATAATTATACTAACTATAAGAAATAATGAAGACCAACTGCAATGTTGCTAGGAATAGGACATTTTATAACATACTAAATGTTCCCTTAAAGGTGAGTGGCCCCTTTAAAGCATGTATACCTAATCCTTTCCATTTTATCCCAGCCCAAGCCAATTTTTGTATTTGGATGATGGTTGACAAATGATATCATTGCAATGACACTGAGCGATATCTTATTCAGCTTTTACAAGGGGACTTGCATTGTATGGGGTATAATCACAGGCATATTTTTTTATTCTGGAACACATCCTTTCTGATACCCATTTCTCTATACATATTACCGCGATTACAGGCTCAGGAGGCTTGGAGAGTGAGATATTAAATGGAATGACCACATACAGTGCTGCATTTTCTTTGGTTATTCCATAAGCATTCTGCACAGGCTTTACTAGTATAGTGTATTCATTTGTCATTCCAGTCACTCAGTGCAGTTACTTAGCTAGCACCCAGTCTTCGTTTTAGGGCACAGGCACATGGCGCAGTTCTAGGTGGTTTGCCTCTCAAGCATTTGATAGCTCCATGGGTAGTTGGTAAAACTCAGTTGCAATCACTCATGGGTCAGACGCTTGTTGCTATGTGTCACTTTATAAGTGACAATCGCATGCCAATAAACGGACTAATTCCTTATTTTTTTTCGCCTCTTTGGCCAACAAACACCCAGAATTGTGAAATCTGCCATTGCGGTAGCAGTCAAACCCCCTATTTTCCCAATTTTTAAGCACACATTTGTCATTTTACAGTTGAATTGCTCAAGTTTTTTTGATACATGTGTACAGCAATAAAAATAAGCTGGGATTATGTTGCACCCTATATATCTAGCTAACTTGTCATGTCTTTAAATAATCAATTGAATGTTGCTTCTTTCTTTTGCCTTGTTTCTCTCGAACCCAAGTTCTATTTTTAAAACAGATCATTTAATCAAAGCCAGACCTAATTATACAGGTATGGGATCCTTTATCCTGAAACCCGTTATTCAGAAAACTCCAAATTACAGGAAGGTCATCTCCTATTGAGTCCATTTTAACCAAATAACTAACATTTTTAAACATTATTTCCTTGTAATATTAAACAGAACCTTGTACTTGTTCCTAACTAAGATATAATTAATCCTTAAGGGAGGAAAAACAATCCTATTGGGGTGATTTAATGTTTTACATTATTTTTTACTAGACTAGGTATGGAGATTCAACTTATAGAACTAAGCATTCTGGATAACTGGTCCCTTACTTATATCCCTTCTTCACTGCATAGAGCAAACAAATGTCATACAGATGTCTAAACCTCCGAGGGATTATTTTAAAAGAAGAGGGAGCGATAACTCAAATTGTATCAAGTGCAGCCGTGCAAGTGTTTTTGTGGTATCAGGAGGCATGACCAAAAACACAAGCCACAGCACACAATGGTAGGTAAGCTGGTAACTTTGGTGGTGGTGCTTTATTGTATCATACGATTGGTGTGTTTAAAATTTTACCACAATATATCCTCTATTTCTGTCCATGCTGAACACAAGCCTCCAGGGCTTTTATCTATGAATAACCCTCTGTAAAACAATGTCTTACCTAGGTGTGCATTGGTATTGTCTTTCTCCTACTCTACCTTCGATACAAAGACAAGCAAGTGCCTGGTTCCCTGAAAAAAAATCTTCAGAGGGGCCCAGAATGAACTTTCCCTTCTTCCTTGCCCCCTGTTACCTGCATGCACCCCACCTTGATGCATGCAGGTAGCAGGGGGAGAATCTTGAGGCAGGAAAGGAGCTAGGATGAGGAACTATGATACAGCAGACTCTGTAGTCCAGCCCCCCCTCTTGCCCGGGTTACCCCTGCAACCACGAGGTCTGCTGTATATGTAGTTACACCACTATAAGCAATACCTGTTTAAGGGCAGCGCAAAGTAACCCTTTACAGAATAAATATTATTTTGGGATAATTGTTAAATTTTTCACTTCATGTCAAGACTATCTTATGCTATCCCCCTTACCAGTTATTACATTGCAACCAAGAGAGTACCTCTAAGGTTGTTTATCCTCTAAGGCATATTTGCACACAGTGGTTAAATACTGTTCACCCAATGATAAATACCCATAACTGGGAAACTTGGCAGCACTGGGAACTGGCACATTTAGCCCAAAAAGGCTTATGTCAATATTTTTAGGCGAAAAGGCATCAGGTTCCAGTGCTCCCTCCATTATTTCTATTTAGGTAAATAGGTGACTAAAATGGTGTTGCTTTCCTGCAGGCTGAAAAATACTCGTGGGGAATGCGGACTGTGTGCCAGGCGCCCTTCTGCATTTTCTGGGTTCTTTCTTTACTCTTGAAACTGAAAGAAAAAAACAAATACTTTTTAGTAAATGGGATCCCTGTGTTTATACCAAAAATGTAATTTAAGGTAATACTTTCAGAAGCCTAAGGATTGTTTGGGAAAAGTGATTGTGGTGCATTGGGAGAAGCACCCCAGCACCATCAATGAAGCAACAATCTCTCAGATCAGAGCCATCAAGCTGAGAATATAAAGTCTTGCAGACAGAGATGACAACCTATGGGATCCTATTATCCAGAGTGCTAAAGGCTCATCTTTGTTCTTCAAAGTGGGACAGGCTGGGCTGGGAGAGAGCATGGTTTAAAACCTTGTCTAATGCGGATTAGAGGCACGGGAGATGATCCCTGAATGTGCCGCAGCCTAGTGGGGGATATACAGACTTTCCCTTTCACACAAGTGGAGTCACAGCGCTCTGTGCCAGGAATAACAAGAAGCAAAATGAACTGCAGGAAAATGGGCTGAGATCCGAAGGCTGGTACACATGTACAGAAGAATATTGCTATATATAAAGCAGCAGGTACTGGAACAGACTGGATAAAGGGTGGGGGAAGATAAATGCATGCTTTCTATCTAAGCTTTATCCAGTAAACACCTAGATAGATAATCACTTATGGGACTTCATATACTGTTAAAACCAATGGAAAGATCAGCTGAGCCAAAAAAACAATGATATCTTTTGCTGATTAACCTACCTGTGTTGGGCCGAATATGGCTTATTGAATAGTTCTGCCACAGTGCCAACTCCTGGATCACAGCATGGTAATAGGCAAGTTTTTTGGCAAAGCAGAAATATAAAATACAAAATAAACACTGTAACACAGATATTCCTATCTGAGCAAAAATATCTTAAAGGACAAGGAAAGTCTTAATCACTGGATTAAGGGTTAGGCACCCCCCAGTAATTCTAATCACTAACCTCAAACTTGGTGTTTGCTGAAAACTACTGCCCTGGGCATTGCATGTGTGAAATAGAGCAAATTGGAACTTAGAAAGTGATAGCCAAAGTTATTGTTCCACAACCTAGAGTGGCCATGAGGATTGCAGAGACCAGCATCACTCCCTACAATAGCATTCTGGGCTGGTACATATATCAGCAAAGAGGAACACCAGCCTAGGGTCTGCCATGTTCAGCCTAGAGTCGGGGCACCCCCCCCCTCTCCTGTTCTCACACATATGTACCATAACACATGCACCATAAGGCATGTTCCCACTGTGAGCGCACACACGCCGAGAAACACACAGAATCACACACAGACTCCAGATGGGACAAAGCGGGATAGCCAGGCAAAAGAGGTACTAATAACTCATGAAAGAGGAGAAGATATTATAACAGAATATCAACTTCTTACTCCTGCTACTTACCAGTATATCTGTAACAACTCTGCAAGAGAAGAGGTAGCAGGGAAGAGATACATACCATCCCTAACATTCTACAAGTACCTGTATATTGCAGTCATCATGGTAGCGCTACCTGGGGGCCTTTAGTATTCTTGGGTAAGGGACTGAACTGTAAAAGGGTTGTGGTCTATCCGGATCCAAGGTTTGGACGAGGCACCTAAAGAGACTGTGCCAGGAGTGGATAAACTGCAAGGGTTCCTCAGGGCAGTATAATCAGTAAGTTTGGGAGGGTCCTTCTGATGGGAGCAGATGTGGGCGATACCCACTGACATGGAGTTGGACAGGGAAAATGTCTATTCTCGGAAATTCTGCCAAATAAAATGGAGTCAGTGGCTGTTTTCTCCTGTATAAAATGCATTGGAGTCAATTGAACTTTGTTCTCTACCTTCTCTAATTGAAGTTTTTCCCCAGGGATAAAAAAATGCATGAAAAAAAAAACTGTATGCTGATTGCTACCTGGCAATATTGGGGTTTCTTTTACACATCCCCATACATGGAGACTGCCTTGTGTAGTAGTCCCTTCACCTCAGATAGGGTCCCCAGCTTTTCTTCATTATTGTAACCTTTTGTTCTCTGAAAGCTGTAACCAGTTCAGGCTCTGTGATTAATGGTGTATGGAGTACTTCTGAGCCCTCGGCCCACAATGTTTCTCTTCACTAAGACTGGGTAATCAAAATGTCCTAAACTGCCCTATGCAATTGCCCCTATGTTAGCCCTGCGGAGGAAGAACAGTGGAGAAGAGTAGAACAGCACTGTAAGAACAATGTAGAAATGCCATAAGCGTGAATACTTGATACACTCGGGTGCTATTTCTATTGTTTTCCTAACTCCAAGCTGAATCTAACCCCCCTTTGCGTTAGGTAAATGAGTAATTGAACGAGGAGCTATAGTGAGTTACAGAAAGAGCAACTGGTTAATGAAATGTAAGTGGCAATTAGAGAAGATATAAAGAGCAATTACACCAGCAATTAAACAATCTAGAAAGCAGTTAAGAAACCAGATATAACTTGCAATTAGAGGTGTGTGGGGAAATGATATATGTACATAATAAGGATATTGCAATTTACAGTGGAATTTTGTTTAAAGGTCAAAAAACCTACGTATCTAATGCCATAATATATGCACAATGGGATGTGGTATTACTCACAATATATGGGTTGTTTTTTTCAGTGCTCTGCAGAAAAGTTATGTGTGAGTGCATCACTTCAGCAAAATCATTACTGGTACATATGTGCTGCCTCTGAAACAGGCGCTACAGCATGGTGACAGCAGTATAGCAGTATGGGGTTGGCACAAGAAAAAACTGGTCTTGGCGCAGAGCAAATTGGCTCAGCAGTGCAAATTTAATTTGTAGTGCAAGAAGAACATTTTCGCTCAAGTTTCATGCACGTAAAAAAGTCTAGGGTGAGACACCCAATACCTCAGCGCTTCTTAATGGTGACTCTTAGGGCTTGATCTTCAATGTCGTGAAGAAATGTGAATCGTGTACTGCTCCCTCTCAAAGACGTGCTCAGGAGGAAGCGTGCCGTCAGCACGTGAAACGCGCTGAGCTTGACTACTTTATTTTATTCTTCTGTATACTGTAAGTAGCCTCATCATAGCAGGGGTTTCATGCACAACTGAGTGCAGGGAAACTGATGAGCACAACTACCTCTAACTAGTGATGAGCAAATCGCCGAGCATGGATTTGCAGTGAATTTTCATATTTCACCATTGGCAAATTGTTTTGTGAAACTTCAGCAAAAATTCTGTGTGAAAATATTCATTGTGCATCTAAAAAAGTCGCAGTCGCATTAAATTGGGTGCAGTTGCATCAACATAGGCACAGTCGCATAAAAAACACGTGCAACAAAAGCTACGTGACAAATGTGTTTCGTGGATTTTTTGCTCTTTCACAAATTTTCCTGTCGTTTTGCAAAGTTTTCGTGAACTGAAACAGGACAGATTCGCTCATCACTACATCTAAACTCTGAGGCGTATCTGGTACTGATCTGTTCTAGCAGGGTGCAGCCTCCCAACTGGAGGCCACAGTTTCCTTTGATGTTATCAGGCCAAAAAAGTCAGTCCCTGGCTCCTGTACTCCCTTATATAGGCCAAATACAGGCCAACCATAAGGGTTGGTGCCACCTGCTGGCTGAATATTTTCAAGCTATTTACATTTCAAAGGAAAAGTAACACAAACAAATTTTAAGTAAAAAATCTATTCTACCCTGCCCCAATAATTGCCCTATCCTGCAAACCATTTATTATTTTGAATGCTGTAGTACAAAATACCTGTTAAAAGTTGGCTTCCGGTCATTTGAAGAAAGGCGATACGGTGATGCAGGGGAAGTATCAGGGGAAGTGTTCACTATGCGGCGATTGATTGATCAAGCCTAGCCTGACTCTTTCCTATACAATAAAATATATTTCACCTACTTGCATCTTTTTCTTTAGTAGTATGGCTGTCTGTCACATAGTTTTACATGTAATTTGATTCAGCAATCCTTCAGTGTACAGAATAAAATAAGGGCCTGGATCCAGTCTCCAGTATTCAATTCCCATCATATTTCACAGTGAAGGCTACTTCAACTTGTTTAGCATTTCTGCAGAAAAAAAGAGGACCTTACCTGCGAAAACAAGCCAGAAACACAAGAAACATTTGAAGGGTAATTTCCATTCACAAGTATAATTGTGCTCCTTGCACTTCTGTATAGTTGCACTTGGCTCCACTCCGTCCTTCCTGCCTCCTGAATGGATCGTTACTGCGCCTATTGATATAGGAGGGCCCCGGAGTTGACGCCTGGTAAGGTTCCCTTTGCGTGCAGCATCAATAGGCACAGCTCACTTGCGCCTAAAGAATCAGGTGCAAACATCACTAGCAGCCCGAACACTGAACATACCAAACACACGCAGTTGTGTTAGCTTTGGTAAACTGGATGCGTTTGTACCAGACCCAATGTAATTGCATCAAGTGCAATGCCCCCTTGTGACTGCAATGATTCTGGAATTCGGGGGGGGGGGGGGGGGGGGGGGGAGTGTCAATTTGTGCTCAAAATTGCACCTTTGGTTTTGTAAGTGATCACTTGGGCAAAGAATGCGTAAAAATCAAAAATATTATTTATTATGAAAAAATGAATTCAATATATACAAAGCCATAATATAAAATAACAATTTCATTGTCCAGTATTTGAAAATTAAATGCTGTTATATGTTGTTGTCTTTGGTTCCTCTGTGCCAAAGAAAATGAGGAAAATGACCTTGTTCTCTCTGCACAATCTCTGCATGTTGGCTGACTGCCCCTAGATTTATATTACAGAGACATAATTTGTCTCACTTGTCCAGTTAGCGTACATCAGGAAAAACAGAACAGTTATTATTTTATGTTGTCACAGCAGGCAGTGAATACACAGAGAGCACTACCCAGTGCCCAGTTTGTCATTTTTTTCACGTACTGAAATACAAAATATTGTAACAATGTTGAAGGTTTCTCAGTGTAATATCTTATATCGCTACTGTATATCATACCTTGAGTTTTGAAACGTTTTTGCAATTAAATGAATGACTAGGGAGATGAGCGGGTCAAGGGTGGAGCATGTCTTGGTGACTTGCCCTATGTGATTATTGAAGCAATCTCATATCACATATAGCAGCCTTTGTTTGGGTGTTACTGAGACAGCTTCCACAAGACTCTTTGTTTTGTTTGCCTAATAAATGGCTATTCTGAGAAACTGTATCTCGTAGTCTTGATTTATGACAAGGAACTTTGGGTTACAAGATTATCAACACATAGGGGCCCATTCATTAAAGCACGAATCTTCACCAATTGTTTGCTTTAGGTCATTATAAGCCAATGGTGTCTGATATAAGTCTAATGCATTTAAACCTTTTTTTTTAAAAAAAAAGGCACACTGCAAGACCTTTCTGTATCCACGTGTATATATTACAAGAACCTTTTTGAGAGAGCCATGAGACCCCCTGGACCCACTGGACCCCATTATTCACAGTCAGTAATGCCTGACCTTTAACATTTTCCTTCTATCTTCATAGACCCCCCCATTATCCCACTATAGTGAAAACAAATCAAATAGAATACATTATATTCAATACAATACACTCAAATACCCTAATAGATCAAATACTGCACAGCTCTTTCACCATTCACATTATCTGGATGTGCTTTCCTGTAAGGGAAATATAAATATATATTTATATATATATACACACATATACAGTATATATATAATCATTACTATCAACATTTTAGAACACTTTTGAACAATTGGTTTCTAATTGAACAAAATGGATTGCCTATTTCAATAAATCTGTCTCTCAGCGCAAGACTGGTTGACAAATTATGAAAGTAAACACAATTTTCTCTGTAAACAGAGTGAATGCCCTACAGCTATGTATTACATTTGGCAAATGCATGGGGATGATAGAAAGCAATATAATCACTTGCATTACTGACAGTAGATGACAGAGGGGGAACAATGCCAATCCGATGCCACTGCCAGCCCTAGCAACAAATTGTGTTTGGGCTCATATATCAGAGTATGATGGGATAGATATGTACAAAGTTTACATCTGTAAGGGTAAAGGAGTCCCACACAGGGGACAATGTAGCTGGGGAGCAGAGCAAGAGGCCACGACAGGGCTATGAATGTGGCCTATCCCCATTGGATGTGGTAGCCGTAGTAGGCTGGCCAAAGGGTGGAGCTATCATCATCACTTACTTTTATAGCGCCAGCAAGTTACACAGCACTTTACATTAATTTATAACAAACCTGGATCTTACAAAAGAGGACCCTGCTTACAGGAACTTACAATATAAAGGGACTTGGGACTGTTGGGACTGTAAACTTTTTTTTGTTTGCCCTGCCCTCCCACCTTATAGGAGAGCAGAGGGGTTAAAAGTAAACTATACCCCCAGAATGATAACTTAACCAACAGATCATAGCCTATTAAAGATTCTTACCAAACCTGAATATATATAATTAAATATTGCCCTTTTACTTCTTTTACCATAGTCCACCATTTTGTAATGGTCTGTGTGCTCCCTCAGTGATCACCTGACAGGAAATGATGCAGCTCTAATTGTAACAGGAAGAAGTGTGGGAGCAAAAGACAGAACTTAAAATGGCATTTTTTTATTTAGGATTACTCAGTGGCACATACTAATAAAAAAATTATATTTTAATGAAAATGGTTTTTACATAAAGTATGGTTTTACATATGAGCTGTTTTTTTGCACTATATTTTATAGAGATTTACATTATTTGGGGTATAGTTTTCCTTTAATTATGTCATAGTCACAACTGAAAGGGGTTGAGCTTCTCCTTGAGGGTGAGGCAATAGAAGTCTGAATATTGGTTAGGTGATGAGTAAGAGGGGTAAGTACTAGGGGATTAAATGAGGTGTGGAAACCCGGCAATGAGGTTCCCAGGGCAAGTTGGGTAGAGAACCCTATGTTCATTTAACAGTTAACTTGGTTTGTTATGTTGATAAATTATGCTGTAGCCTTTTCATCCAAAAAGCTGTCTGTGTCTAGTTAGTTATTGCTGGAGTGTGGTGGGGGCTCTGTGGTGGCAAGGCATGGGGATAAAGCGAGGGGTGGTGGTTAATACGAGAGGGTTGGCAGTAGTTGCCACCAGTCATGGTTTCTCATTAATATTTAGGAGTTTTTTTAATAATCCATAATTTGTTATCCATTCATTAAGGATAACCCTTCCACTCACAGTTTATTTTTTGGAGTCTTTCCTCCCAAAACTTTGCCTGAACTTTGGGGAACCCCAGTGCCAGAGGCCGTCGGCAGTTCAGCTCTTTGAAACAACTGTTTGTGGGTTGAGACAAGTGTGGTTACTTATGTTCCAACACAAAGGCCCCGTGCAGCTCTTGGAGAGAGACGTTGCTAAAGTTGCCAGGAATGCTGAAATTGCCTGAATGAGATCGCACTTTGGGTGTAAAGAAAATAATTGCTTTCTTGTTATTCCATCGTACATCGCAATGAAAATAGAAGCAATGTCCTTGAATATTTTTAAAACTGCTAAAGGACTTTGTGTTTGCAAAGCCCAACATACATTACACAATAAAAAAGCATAATAGATACTTAATGCACAATGTGTACTTAACAGGATTATTTTCCTGGAAAAAACTTTAGGGGGATAAAGTCACCATGAGATAAATGGTACCAGCAGTGTCTAGATACATAAGTGATATATTTGCCATTTGCACACTATAACACCCTCTCCCACCTGCCTTTACTTGTTCTCTGGGAAAACAGAACCGTTTCTACATGTAGGAAACATATCAGCTCTACAGAGGTGTTTTACATATAGGACAGACCATTGCACTTCTGTTTCCATTTTTGGCTCCAATGCAGTTGATTAAATGGTCTGGTAGAGCAACGTACTGAGGAGGGCACATAGAGTATGTAGCAAACACATATCAAACACAAAGCACTCAGCCAAACATACAGAATAATGGGGGCAAAGCCATAATGTTTTTGGAAAAATTGTTGGATGCTACTTTTGTGTAAATGAGTAGTGATGAGAGAATCTGTCCCGTTTCACTTCACTGAAAAATTTGTGAATCTTTGCAAAGATTCGCAAAATGGCAAAAATGTTGCAAGTCAAAAAAACGGCGTGGGCGACAATTATTTGTCACGTGGTAAATTTTTCCATTGTGAATTTTGTCAACTGTTTCGCGAAAAAATCTGCCAATGGCGAAACAGAAATTCGCTGTGAATCCATGCCTGGCGAATTATTTCGCCTATCACTATAAATGAGCCCAATTTCTTACTATGTCAGAGACTTCAGAGAATACAAACACAAAGCAAACATAAAGTATACATGGATTAATTCATATATGGAATGTATGAAGTCTGGATATGAGAAAGTATAAGGAAACTGCCCATCTCCATGTACATTTTGCCAAATGCTCAGAAAATGTGGAAAGATGTTTGTTAAATAAAATGATATCTCACCATCTTTTCTGGGAAGCCATCGAGAGCAGAGCAGACAGAATCGTGCTTTTAATTAACTGGTAGATGAACACACGAACAAGCATCACGCGTTGTACTGATGGGAGCCAGAATTATCCCATCCATTGTGTCTGTTACAGAAAGGCTGTCATGCAGAATCCTTCACTCTGTGCCTGGGTTGGTTTCTGTAGGCTTCATACTAAAAATATCTGTACAGCACTCAACAGGCAATGAATGATATCAGCCTACATGACTGTCACCTCAGATAAACTGCTTTGGGTGACTGCCCCATGGGGATGCAGTAACATGATTGTTGTATAAGCCTGAATTAATATGCTGTATTTTTAGGACCAAGAGAACTGTTGGTCAGCTCTTAGCAACCATCACCATGCAAAGTTACAGTTCTGATATCATTAATGTTATAATTATTAACATTAATGTTAATAATGTTAATATACCCTAATTTAATTGAAATGTCCAACCCGGAGTATTTTCCAAACTAGAACTCTCAACATTCTATCAGAACTGAAGGCTGATGGTAGAATTTTGCTACAACTAGATATCAGAAATTATATAGTCCCATACTACTAGTTGGCAGAGCCAGCCCACCCAGGACCACTGGGAGAAAACAAAGTAAACAGGGCCCATAATTTTAAAAATAAAATGCTTGTATAAATAGAGCAGTAGACCAGACCGGCCTGGCCATGCCCCCACAATCTGACTTTGCCAACTTCCAGCAAGCCCCATTCCCTTTGGTGCCCACATTCTGGACCACTGTATCTGCATAGGCCACCCACTGGTACCAGGTCACTAAAAGGGCTTCCATCTGTTGCACTGATGTCTGTCCCAAAATGATTAATCCCCTTGGTATCCAGCTGCTTCTATGTAAAGTAAGCACAAGGCTGCAGGCACACAGGTTACACAAATTCAAACCCAAAAGTTATTCATAAATATCTGTTGATTATGTAAGTTATTAAATGACAAGGAAATCTAAACTGCTGTGCTTCAGTACTTATACACAGGTCCTGTTTTCTCCAATTCCACTGCATGAAGCCCCCCCAGTATCCCCCTCCTTCCCCAGTATTTGGTGCATAAGCAGAGCAGCACCGCAGGTTTGGCAGCCACCAAATCTTACAGTGCCAAACCTACTGCCTATGCCCCCTGGCTGTAAATGTTGAGCAAGTGCGTGCCATTTGGCTCCCTGGGGTGATCACTGCTAAGTAGCCTGACCACCAAAAGGGATGTAGGCAGTCACAGCAATCACCAACCCTCCAGCCCTATGTGGGTGCCCTGTATGCAGTTGGGGAGGGGGCAGTGTGGGCCACTGTGGTGGTGGGTGCACCTTTTAGGGGTATGGACTTTCCTTATCTTTTAACTGACTTGCTTTCATATGTTATATTTACAACCCTTATTCCTCATGCCAAAATGTATATTCCTATAGTCAATTCAAACAGAGGGCTGCTTCCTATTTCTGAAGCCAGATAAAACAGAAAAACAGAATGGCACACAGGAATGGCACACTAAACCTTCCCACATCAGTGCAATTAGCAAGTACATAAGCAAATGGCTTAGCAGACAATGTGTTGTCTGACTCGCACAAAATCTCTATTGAGGGGAACAATGACAAGTTACTCTGCATTCTCTGCCACTCACAGCCTGTTCTGCTCTATACACAACAAATACATCTCTATACCTCCATCACAAAAGGATGCTCTTCCAGTTATCTCATAGTACTGACAGTAAATTTGGAATCAGTCTAAAATAAATGCCAGAACATTGTGCTTAATTGGTGTGTGGCATTGAATGCCCTTCCTCTTTATCACTATACTCTCAGCTCACACAGTTATATTCTGCACCAAGGACTGTGTTTTCTTAAAGTACAATAGTTCTGTTTACCTCCCTACACACAGCTATAATACATACCCACCAAGGAGCGCTGATGCCATGAGACAAGATGAGAAGTTATCAGGGGCAGCAAAAAGCCACTCCTGGTACCATAAAGAGCTGTTTCCGAATATTCGGCTCTGCTAGCGAGTGAACTTCACTCCAATTCGGCAACTTATCTCCATGCCATATGACTGGCCTAAAATTGGGCAGCTATGGATAGGGAAGGTTTGATTTTCCCATCACCTTAGGTGGGCATATCAGTCGAAAGATCCACTCATTTGGGGAGACCCTGCCTCTTGATATTAAGTTGAAGTATCACAAGTAATAGATAAAAGGAGCATGAGGCTGACAGGTGAATAGGGTCAACGTCCATAATACAGGTATAAGATCACTGATCCGATAACCCGTTATCTAAAAGGCTCCGAAATAACGGCCATCTACCATAGAGTCCATTTCAAATAATTTTTAAAACAATGATTCCCTTTTCCTATGTAATAATAAAACTCTACATATTTGATGGTAATTAAGCTGCATGAATCCATATTGATGGCAAAACAATCCAGTTGGGTTTATTTAATGTTTAAATGATTTTAGAGGACTTTGGTTTGGTGATCCATATTACAGATAGATCTCTTATCTGCAAAACCCCAGATTTCAAACATTTTGGATAACAGATCCTATAACTGTAATGTGGACAATAAACCAATCCATGGCCAGAAGGCTATGTTCTCAGACAGAGCTTGTGGTCTATAGGTCAATATCTGTTCCCATGCTCATCTATGTAAGCTACAACCAGCGCCACCTCAAGCTGATGTTGCCCCTTCGCCCTGAATGCTTTGTTTTTTTGCAGAGGCCACATTGATAGTGCACAGAGCACAATAGTAGAAGTAGAAGAGCTAAAATTCAGATTGAGAAATTGGAATTTCGACTCTCTAACTCAGCGTTTTTCAACCACTGTTCCGCGGCACACTAGTGTGCCGCGAGATGTTGCCTGGTGTGCCGTAGGCAGGGCACCAATGTACTAGGGGGGCACTGCTCTTGGCACCAATGTACTAGGGGGGCACTGCTGCTGGGCACCAATGTACTAGGGGGGCACTGCTGCTGGGCACAGAGTTACATTTTTTAACATTTTCTAATGGTGGTGTGCCTCGTGATTTTTTTCATGAAACAAGTGTGCCTTTGCCCAAAAAAGGTTGAAAAACACTGCTCTAACTTACCAGGAGCAGCTTTTTGCCACCCCTGGTAACTGTCTTGGTGCTGCCGCCTGAGGTGAATTTCTCAACTTGCTCTGGGCATAAGCACCCCTGGCTACAACCAATGTGCTTATATTTATGTGAGTGAAAGAACAAGAGGTGATCCTAGTCTTTGTAGGGTCACTGAGGTCAATGTATTCATTGAGAAGAGCAAGTTGAGGTTTGGGCATTTAGCTAGAATTAGCTACTCTTGGAATATTCATACAATGTTAAGGCAAATATAGTACATATTTATTAGCAGATGTCAGAACAAATATGTAAGGTTTATCTAAAAGTTGGAATATAGTCAAGATGAACAGAAGTATGATGATGGTGAAAACATTGGTTTTGTACTTTTTTATGTCCGTATTACTTATTTACTTATTTTAGAATTGATGCCTGCTCAGAAAACCAGGTTGTTCTGTAATAAGTGCTTTACATTTTTCCAATTACTCAACAGCCATTTCATATAAAACTGCCCCACTAAGATTGTATGGAGTATGAAGATGGTGGCTATATTTAGAGCAGACAGTGATAATAGTCTTTTTATATTTTCTAGAGCAAACAGGAACAGTCAAAGATTAGGGAAATGTCAGTCCAGGCTGCAGGTAGTCCTAGTAGAGTTCAATCCAGGGAACAGATATGGTGAAGTAAAGGTCATAATAAGAGAGTTATATAGGACAAAAGTAAATTAAGCTCCTGTATCAGAGTAGCTCAAACTGCTTAAAAACAACCAAGGATTTTAGCTGCCAGGCAGTGTACAAGCCAGGCATATCAGCATCACTCATAAAGGGCAAATTCTTATATCATGAGCCAGAAGGGTTGGGATGCTGTAACAAATCAGCCAATGATTGACTGATCATTTGGTAACATTAAGTCAAGTAACAAAACCTCCTCCAGTGGGAATCATTTTGGCTTATGCCTTAACAGCTTAAATGTAGCAATTAAATACACATGCTTCCTGTAAACCCATATATGATTTATCATTTACAGTGAAGGAGAATGTTGATGGAAGTGAGACTGAAAATGTTTTTTTCTCCACTGGTAGTCAGTAAGTATACAGGATTTATTGACTCCTCAAGTTTGCACTTTAGTAGGTTTATTCTTTAAAGCTTGTTCTTTGACTTTATAAATGCAACTATATTTAGACTCTCCAAGACTCTCCACTTTGGACTTAATATGAAGGCAAACTGGACTTCTGTGTTAGCTAAAAGCATGTCAGGCACATTTTTAGACAGGGTTGAAGGGAAATTAAAAAGCCAGTGAGTAGTTGGTTCACCAATTACTTTTCCTAAAGACAGTCTTGGGGTAGAGGTAAGGTGCATGGTCAGACTCAGAAAGAGGATTCTTCTGATGGCAACACACATTACCTAGCCAAAAAACAGGCCTACGATTAGGAATACACCAAAATAACTGGAAGGTGCATCAGCTTTTAGTGAAGTGCAGGCTGGCCCAAAACCCAGCATCTGTGGGTCGCAGGTGGGTTCAGGCTTTTCTGTGTGCCCACCCCGCCCTCAACCTTACAATGCCTCGCTTCCGTCTTTTGATGTCAGGATTTATAGACCGGTACGGTGCCTAAAACAGGAATGGAAGACCACATGCCCAACACAAATGCAGATGAGGCACACTATAGGCATCCCTGTCTCCCTTTGAAACCCAGAGTTAAACATTCAGGTGGCAAAAACATGATGCGCAATGGGAAAATTGCTGCACTATATTGCTAGTGTAATGGTAAGGCTGATAAATTAGGTGCCCCGTGTTGCTAAAAGCTAAGAGAGATCAAGCTTAAGTATAAATAAGATATTTGAATGGTCATTTTTCTTTAATGCTATAGATATAAGTAATAAGGATCAGATTTATAAAATGCTGCATATATAGGTTTATTTCAATAATTCACGAACATATAAGCAATATTATCCTTGATTTTGCTCTCTAGGAAACTTTTCTTTTCTTTTTATAGTTTATCCACTGGGCAAAGTTAGTTAATTTGTTTTTGTTTTGTTTTTCTCTATTTAAATTACTTATTTTGTTTCTCTGTAAGCATTCTATTTTCTTCATTTCTTATCTTTTTGAAGGACAAACTGTCGAATGTGACTATTGTTGTACAACCTATATTTAAATTATTTGTCATTATTCATCCTACATGTTTATTGCAAAACTTCAACAAAATGTTTAAAAAAAAAAAAGATATTTGATAGGGTACAATTCTTTTGCAGAAATATAAGGGTAATTAAGGCCCGATGAAGAAACACAGCATGTTCTATCTCTAATAGATATTGAATAGAATGGGCTTTGTGCATGTCACCCAACAATCCTTTTGTGCAGTGAGGTGTAAAGTGGACCACATATCCCAGGGGTGCAACACATGTAGCTGCAGTTAATAATGGTGAGAAAAGGAAAGCTCACGATTAACCAACCTTTAAATTTATTGAGCTACTGCAGCTGATATCAAGTAAAATACTGTAATGTAAACTAGCCTGGATATCTCTGCTAATTGGTTTTGTTGTGGTGCTAGCACACTGCCCATTGTAACAGGGAATGGCAGGGCAGTCAGGTACAGGCCTCAGATTATCCTCTGTTTTCATTTTAGAATGTTGTTAACTGTGCAACGAGGCCCAGTGCAACAATAAATCAGTCTATACATAGGATTCATATGATTCTTTTACTAGAATTAACATTTAATAGATGTTACAGAAGAAATCTGAGCAAAGGTGTTCAGCGGCTTTTCATTTTAATGCCTGTGACACCCCTCTTCTCTCTCCAAGATAAAACTGAAAAATGTCTGCGCAGGGCATCAGAATATCAGTGTAACTGTTTTATTAGATTAATTCCTGAATATGTACCTAATTACCAGGTCCCTGTAGAGACTTCATCCTGGATTCTGATTGGCCTGAGGCAACATGCTTGGTTTATCTTCTGGGCATAATCCTAATATTCATAAAGTATTACCTTATCTGCATCTGCTTTCTAACTAATCATACATATTGCATTAGCTACTAAATGATTTGCCTTCTTCAGAACCTTAAATCTCCTGTGTTTCTGTCCTCATTAAACACTATAGTCACTTCCACTCTGCTCAATGAGGCCTGGCATCCATTCTAATCACAGCAAAAATGGGAAAACAAATCTCATTAGCTACAATTTTTGTGTGAATGTTGTGTGAATATACTGCCATAGGTTCACTGTTACATATTTACTGCACATTGCGTTTTTAGTACAGGTATGGGATCCATTATCTGGAAACCCATTATCCAGAAAGTTCCAAATTACGGAAAGGCCATCTCCAATAGACTCCATTATAAGCAAATAATTGTAGTTTTTTTAATTTATTTTTTCTCTGTAATAATGAACATTACCTTGTACTTGATCCCAGCTAATATACAGGTCCTTTTCAAAAAATTAGCATATTGTGATAAAGTTCATTATTTTCTGTAATGTACTGATAAACATTAGACTTTCATATATTTTAGATTCATTACACACAACTGAAGTAGTTCAAGCCTTTTCTTGTTTTAATATTGATGATTGTGGCATATAGCTCATGAAAACCCAAAATTCCTATCTCAAAAAATTAGCATATCATGAAAAGGTTCTCTAAACGAGCTATTAACCTAATCATCTGAATCAACTAATTAACTCTAAACACCTGCAAAAGATTCCTGAGGCTTTTAAAAACTCCCAGCCTGGTTCATTACTCAAAACCGCAATCATGGGTAAGACTGCCAACCTGACTGCTGTCCAGAAGGCCATCATTGACACCCTCAAGCAAGAGGGTAAGACACAAAAAGAAATTTCTGAACAAATAGGCTGTTCCCAGAGTGCTGTATCAAGGCACCTCAGTGGGAAGTCTGTGGGAAGGAAAAAGTGTGGCAGAAAACGCTGCACAACGAGAAGAGGTGACTGGGCCCTGAGGAAGATTGTGGAGAAGGACCGATTCCAGACCTTGGGGGACCTGCGGAAGCAGTGGACTGAGTCTGGAGTAGAAACATCCAGAGCCACCGTGTACAGGCGTGTGCAGGAAATGGGCTACAGGTGCTGCATTCCCCAGGTCAAGCCACTTTTGAACCAGAAACAGCGGCAGAAGCGCCTGACCTGGGCTACAGAGAAGTAGCACTGGACTGTTGCTCAGTGGTCCAAAGTATGTCATTCGGAAATCAAGGTGCCAGAGTCTGGAGGAAGACTGGGGAGAGGGAAATGCCAAAATGCCTGAAGTCCAGTGTCAAGTACCCACAGTCAGTGATGGTCTGGGGTGCCATGTCAGCTGCTGGTGTTGGTCCACTGTGTTTTATCAAGGGCAGGGTCAATGCAGCTAGCTATCAGGAGATTTTGGAGCACTTCATGCTTCCATCTGCTAAAAAGCTTTATGGAGATGAAGATTTCATTTTTCAGCACGACCTGGCACCTGCTCACAGTGCCAAAACCACTGGTAAATGGTTTACTGACCATGGTATTACTGTGCTCAATTGGCCTGCCAACTCTCCTGACCTGAACCCCATAGAGAATCTGTGGGATATTGTGAAGAGAAAGTTGAGAGACACAAGACCCAACACTCTGGATGAGCTTAAGGCCGCTATTGAAGCATCCTGGGCCTCCATAACACCTGAGCAGTGCCACAGGCTGATTGCCTCCATGCCACGCCACATTGAAGCAGTCATTTCTGCAAAAGGATTCCCGACCAAGTATTGAGTGCATAACTGAACATAATTATTTGAAGGTTGACTTTTTTTGTATTAAAAACACTTTTCTTTTATTGGGCGGATGAAATATGCTAATTTTTTGAGATAGGAATTTTGGGTTTTCATGAGCTGTATGCCACAATCATCAATATTAAAACAAGAAAAGGCTTGAACTACTTCAGTTGTGTGTAATGAATCTAAAATATATGAAAGTCTAATGTTTATCAGTACATTACAGAAAATAATGAACTTTATCACAATATGCTAATTTTTTGAAAAGGACCTGTACACCTAATCCTTATTGGAAGCAAAACTGTCCTATTGGTTTCATTTAATGTTTGAATAATCTTTTAGTAGACATTCTGAATAATGGGTCCCATAACTGTAGTATGTGCTATTGGGAACTCCTAAATAGAAAATAACTAAGTTATGGGATCCGTCATCCGGAAACTCAAATTATGGGAAAGCTACCCCCCATAGACTCCATTATAAACAAATAATTCTAATGTTAACAAATGATTTGCTTTTTCCATCTAACAATAAAACAGAAGCTTTTATGTGATGGTAACTAAGCTGCATGAATCCATATTGGTGGCAAAACAATCCTATTGGTTTTATTTCATGTTTACATTTTTTTTCTCGCAAACTTAAGGTATGATGATCCAAATTACAGACAGATCCCTTTTCTGAAAATTCCCAGGTCCTAAGCATTCTCGATATTAAATCCTATACCTGTAGTACAAATACCTTTAATGTATTAATTCATTATAGCATTAACTAAATGTTACAAAAATTCATTTACTGTAAATGCACAATAATTATATACATAGCTTATTTAGAAAATTCATCCCAAATGTGATTAAATGTAAAGGAGCATTCAGTATCAACAGAATTAATTCAAAGACTGGGAACCAGAGTAAAAATTTTCAAAAGAACTTTTCCATAAAATACTAGGTGGGACTAATTCATTCATTTTAATGGTAGGACCTAGGAACCATATTCACCGACAGAACCAATGCACTTTAATGTGTTCTTATTGAGAAAAATGGAATGTATCCTACAGCTTTTCCAACTTTTTCCCTGGAGTCCTACCTTCTGCTAAACTCAGTGATTCACTCAGTCTGAAGATTACACCTGAGGTCAGAGAGACTGTATTATAATATATATATATTGCTATGCCTGCTATTGAATGAAATACATCTTCTTTTTTTACTATTTTATTGTTCAGCTTTGCCACGTATTTAGAGGTTTAAATATAAAAGATACTGATAAATCTAATATTCCTTTCTGCAGGATGAAAAAGGTCATTTAAAGCAGCCGGAGATAAATGACCAATAGAAGATTTTATGCTATTTTGGGTCTAGATCATTCCAATAACTTTCTTAAACCTGCCCTTTTTCACTCAGTTCTTCAAAATGTGTCCCCATTTGATATCTATAATACTTATATATATATATGTACTGTGTGAGAAGCCATTATCTTGTGAGTCATTTTTTTATTTGAGTTCAATACATAGAAGGTCACAGTAATATCCAAATACATTTTTACAGAGACCAAAATAAATGCTGATGCACAACAGAAATATTAAAGGCTATAATAAAGCTATTATGTTTACAGCATGAAAAAATTAATGAGTGTTTTCAAACAAAACCAACATTCCCTTTATGTGGAGATCCATGCATATACAGAATGCCTTAGCGGTGAGCGTCACCAAAGCCAATCCAAAGTAGATATGGCAGAACAGAAGAGTACCTACCTTTTAGTCACTATTTCACTTAAAAAATGTGTTGTGACTTTGAAAAATCTTTGCACCTTTTCTCAAATCATGTTTGAAGATTTCATCTGCCAATAGACCATGTGAGCAAGCGTCTGGGGCCGTGGCAGGCGTGGAATTAAAGAGGAACCACAGCTTCTCTTTGTTTCCTGCAGTTTATGGGCTGCCAACCTAAATAACAAAACAATAGAAAGGTGGCCGTACATGTATATGGTCTCTGTTCAGAGAGCAGGTTAAGTTGACAGATTTTGACACTATAAAAGGCTGGAGTCTGTACCTCAGCATAAATGGTTATAAATGTAATATTCATTTTAAAACATTATTCTGCCTAGAGTAAAGTTTTTTTTTAGGTGCTGCAGTCTAATCGAGAGCATTTTGCCACCCTTGTGATTTTCACCCAAGAAGCAGGTGGCAAAAGGCTCAGCATTACCCTCCATTTGCCCCAAATTATAATTTCCCCTGTTGGTGCATTATCAGTGATTGCCTGAATATGCATTCTGACTCACAAGCGTAAGGGCAGCATCATGTGGTCCCTTTCCTAACCTCACAAAGGTCCTCACAAAGACCTACATACCTTAGGCCCTCCGGCACATCCAACCCTAGCACCATGTGGAGCCCAAACAGACAGAACCATATTCTCCCTCACTTACAGGCCCAGATTTGTGGTGAGGCCGCAAAGGCCCAGGCCTAGGGCAGCATAAATTTAGGGGCAGCATGTTGCCCAGCCACATTAAAATTTGCTAACATACGGAGCACTGGGGACAGGACGCGCTCAACTTGAGTGCATCCTGTCCCTAGTGTTCTGTATGTGAGTGAAAAGGGGATGCGCATGTGTGTGATCCTCGTGGAGGAGGTGGCAAATGGGGCACCGCAAACTCAAATCCAGCGCTGCTCACTTAGGGTCCTTAATCCTTACTGTCAGGGATACTGTCAGGATTTTTATGGGGTACTTTTCATTTCTAAATTACACTGTTTACATAAAAAATAATTCACTTTACCATTTAAAATGTTATTCTTGAACCAACAAATGTATTTTTTTAGCTGTAATATTGGTGTGTAGGCGCCATCTCAGTGCATTGTGCCTGAGTCTGAGCTTTCAGAAGGAGCCAGCGCTACACATTAGAACTACTTTCAGATAACCTAGGGACATAGGTAAATAAAAATAAACAGAGCTGTATATGATATAAATGAATGTACATGAGTTTCTTGCATTTCTGGGATATACTTAATTTAAAAGTTATTGCAGATCAGTGGCCTGCTGGTAGCCCCCCTATCATGGCAGGCCGTGGGCACCTGCCATCTTGCCCATTCATTAAAGCGGCCATGGTTAATACAACCCCACCATCCAATACATCACTGCCAGAGGCAACTCACTTTCATTTACTCTCTCAGGTAAATTGGAATTTAATTCACCATGTTTATGTAATGCGGCCATCCTTGCTGTTCAAAGGCTTCTCATAATTACATGCATCTCATTCCGCATGAGAAATTTAAATAAGGTACAGTACATATCAGCAGGGAATCCCATTTGGCAGTAATGATAACAATTAATTTAAAACAAGCAGATGAGGTTTTTAATTATTAATATGTTTTGTGGGCAGCCTCAAGATCCCCATAGAACAGCTCATGTCGCTGGAATCCAATTCCAGAACCACCCTGCTCCAGCCATGATAATTATTTGTGCACCAAGAAGCACATCTGCATGTGTCATTTAGGAAACACTGAGGATTTGGTAGCTTTGTATAACATAGTCCTATGCTATGCCCACATTTTCCATTAATAAAAAAAAGTTCCTCAATTTCCTACTCTACTGTATATTTATTCAACAACGTCCTATGAAATGTGCCACAATGAAGGACATACTGACCCCAAAAGGAGGGCTGGGATTCCCTGGGGGCTCCGTCAGGATGGAAATTCCCCATGATTCTCAAGGTCCCTCTTGCAAGGTCGCAGCTAATGGAAATGAGTACAAGTTTCTCATTACCTACTCACTGAAAGTGATGATTTCTGTCCTATAAACAAATGCAGTTTGGTATAAAGCTAGAGGGTATGTATATGTACTCTTTATGCACAATGCGCTGGTCATTCTGTAGCTATATTACTGTTTGCTCTTCTATTAAGAATTGTTAATTTATAATGTGCAACTCAATTGCTTGTTTGTATAGCAGATATTATGGCATTGTTATTTACATAGTCACAAGTAGACATATTGATGCGATATCATTGCATGCCCGTGTAGCAACTAGAAATTTGCACCACAGGCACACATTCTGAAGGGTCAGGGTAGGGGGGACCCCATCTCTTACTAATAAGAAGCTTACATGTCTAGCCGCCAGCTTACTATTGTGCTAGATGGTGTTGGCCTATGAATTTTTTTTCCTTAGAGGGGTATTTCAAATGAACTTTTAATTTGATGTTGACAGTGGGGGTCATTTATGCTAATGCACTAACCCCCATATGTAATTAAAGGCACTACGTTTGCCCAGCAGAAGTAACCCATAGCACCCAGTAAGTGTCTTTTATTATATAACCCTCTCATCTGACAAGCACTTGCGCCCTGCAGAATTCTGCTCTTTGCTCCTCATGGTGCATTGGAACAAAGTGCAGCATCAGGAGGCACGAGTGAACATTGTTCCTTCCATAAGTCAGATAGTAAGGACAGGTCCACTTTGCGCCCCATGTCGTCTCCCACTTGTATGTCTGAAAGATGGAAAGATGTTGAAATTATGGGACAGGGAGAAGGGAAACCTACAAGCCTCACCCACACCTGCGCCTCTTAGATAGAGCACTGAGTAGCGCAGGCAACACTCTATTCAAGGGGCTATCTGGTCTCTGGGCTCCAAAACAAGAGCTGAATGCTGTGTGCAAAGAATGGCTGATTGTGACAATGTAAATGACACCTAGTGATATTTTAAGACTATTTGCAATTGGTCTTCATCTTGTTGCTAGGGTCCAATTGACCTCAGCAACCAGGCAGTGGTTTAAATGATAGGCTAAAAGATGAATAGAAGAAAATAATCCATAAAAAATAATAATTACAATAATGTTGTAGCCCCATAAAGCAATGGTTTTTTTTTTTGCTGCTGGGGACAGTGACCCCACACAATCAAATAGCAATTTACTTTGCAAGATGGAAAGAGGCAGAAAAAAGACTATACAGAATAAAACATGAAGGCCAGTTGAAGTTACTAAGGTAAACATCCTCTATAACAACTTTGGGGCTCATTGTGCCCCGACCTGGCCCCTGTGTGGTTGCTTTGTCGCTCCTCGGTGGCTCCCCAGCAGCAAACCTGCCCTACAATAACATTTTATATGTTGCTTGACTTACTTTAAATTGTCACTCAACTTACTGGTTGTCAATTTATGCAGTTCTTTCCTGCCCCCTCTTGGATATGGCTTAGCGCAGTAAGCGTCACATATCCCACTTTAACCTCTCCTATTCAGAACATGACCTCTGAAGCCAGGCACTTGCTTCTCCTTGCCTTGTGGACTTTATTTAATCTTTATCACACTTTCCTAAACCCTCATGCTAGAGAACAGACTCCTTCATTGATAAGAGGTGAAAATCTTCTGCACTGCTTCCCAAGTGCCCCTCAGACACAATTAACGTATTTTAAGGCTTATGGGGAACTGAATTCTACCAGCTGCCTGAGGCTTTTGGATTCATAGATAGGAGTAGTAGGACTCACACGGTCAAACCATGACGGCTCTTTGCTATAGAAAGCTAAAATGCATAAAACATTTTTTTAGTTTTTAAATACCATTTAATTGTGGCTGCTGAGCTGATCCTGCAGTGTAACATACATGTAACATACAGGTGACTTTTCAGTTTCATTTGTGTTACACATTGGTGTTTCATGCCCCCATTTCTGGTAGTTACCTAAGCCTGGCCCCCATGTTCTACTGCTAATCTGGCTGACTACTTTGAGACTCAAAAAAAATGTAACAGTAGTCGACTGCCCTCAGCCTGCATCCTGAAAATCCCAGAATTCCCTGCACACGTGATGTCAATAAGGAAAGGAACATCACAGTGCAATCCCATGAGTTATGTAGTTCCAGCATGTTGTCTGTAAGCTGTAGAGAAGTTGTTACAATTTGTAACATCAATGTTTTAGTCCTTCTTCCTTTGCCAGGATTTCAAATTATGCAGAAAGAGAACTGTTTTGAAGCTGGATTTCAGCAAATCAATATGACAGGTATGTTAGGGGTTTCTGTGTTGTGTGGGGCTCTTTAAAAGGATTTTGTCATGATTCTATGGTGTAATAAGTGTGATATGGTGCAAATAATTTGCTCTACCATTTAACATGTTCTTCTTGAACCAACAAATGTATTTTAGCTGTAATATTGGTGTGTAGGTGCCATCTCAGTGCATTGTGCCTGAGTCTGAGCTTTCAGCCAGCGCTACACATTAGAACTGCTTTCAGGTAACCTATTGTTTCTCCTACTCCCATGTAACTGGAGGAGTCCCAAGCCGGACTTGGATTTCTTACTATTGAGTGCTATTCTGATACCTACTGGGAGCTGCTATCTTGCTCCCTTCCCATTGTTCTGCTGATCGGCTGCTGGGAGGGGGGGATATCACTCCAACTTGCAGCTCAGCAGTAAAGTGTGACTGTAGTTTATCAGAGCACAGGTCACATGGCTGTGGCACCCATGAAGAACATGTGACTTTCATTTCATACATTTTCCCATGACAGTATTCCTTTAACAAATTTTGGTTTGGTAGCCAGAGTTCCCCTTTAATAACAGTTACAGCAAGGAAGCCAGTTAACAATGGAGATTTATGCAAACTTGAAAGTGCAAACTGAGCTGTAACACATTTGCAGAAGCTAGGGAACACAAATTAATAGGAAAACAATATTACATTCAACCTTTAAAACCCCTATTTGAGGTATTCAGGGGGAAAATAGAGAACATATAGAGAACCTTGAGGCCACATTCATGCCCTTGTCTTTCCGCATTAAAACACTTACACACTGTAGTACAGGAGAGTGTTACTTAAGTCACGGGCAGCTTTTAGAGTGACAGCCATGATTAATTAACCTAGGACACATAGTGACATGGGGTTTAATGCTGACCAAAGGATTTTCTTCGGGGGCAAAGACACAATAATGAAAGGTCACAATTTTTTCCCGGTGGATCCTAAATCTTTTTGGTTGTCAGTCATTGTGAATAAGTAATTCTGCAGCCATAGATAGAACTGGAGAGATCGCTAGGTGTTAGAGCAGGGATGGAATTTGGCAGTGCTCCAGATTTTGTAGAACTACAACTCCCAGAATCTGGGCCCCGATTTGCCAGTGTCTGCACAAGAGCAACCAAGAGGAACTGTTCTTGACTGTTAGCTCAGGGGTCTGTGCCAATAATAATAATAATAATAATAATAAATAAAGATCATTTATTATCCCAGTGTAAGGGATTTTGTCTGTTTTTGTCATTTTAATGTTCTAAGCCATTAACTCATGGTCAATGTCAAATATTTTTCTAAAAGAAAAAAAAAAGAAATGTGTGGCCACGCTATTTACAGAAAGTCATTTTCAACTGCCAGGAAGCCTCTGACCCAAATACGTTTCATTCTGACTCTTGTTATGATTCAGTAACATATTTAATCCCTGCACTGTTTGGCTGTGGGTGTAATAAGCTGCAATGAAGAATATTATTAATGCTCCACAAGTGTGAGCAAAGCAGCTTCTATAGTCTTAACTGAATAAGAACAGGCAGACTGGAAATGGCACAATAGAATATTATTCATCTGATCTACAGGGCACTATTGCACTCATTACACTGAGAAGATACCAGTCTAGTAGTAGACAGTCAGCACGTAGATATGAGTATCTGTTCCACGTACTCTGTACCAGTCATTGAAATGGTATAATGTACTGTTAGAAACAACATAGAATAATGGTCTAATGTTTCATGTAAATG
Organism: Xenopus tropicalis; assembly: GCF_000004195.4. NCBI lineage: Eukaryota > Metazoa > Chordata > Amphibia > Anura > Pipidae > Xenopus > Xenopus tropicalis. The sequence continues at coordinate 128,514,220 of NC_030681.2, forward strand.
TTGTAAAATGCACTGGTTATTCGTAATTGTCATATTCAAGTCACATTACTTTGTTCCAATGATTACAGATGGCATCACTATGTACTGTTTTTTAGACTGAAGGGCTAATTTATAATTCCCGGGGCACAAGTGCTAAAGTGCTCCTCGAAGTGCTCACTTACCGAACACTGAGGCAATGTTGCTCTTTGCACCAAGTGTTTTTAAGACAAGCTGCCCATGCCGGTTTTCAGAAGTTTTAAAACTGTTCCCTGATTGATGCTATATGCGGCCAATCACAGGCCCACCCCTTGACATCACTGGTACAGCCCTCTGGCATTACCGACCCCATTCCTGTTCTTATCTTGTCAAGGGAAAAGGCTAATTGTAAATGACCCCTTATATTGTACTGATTATTTAAGGTTTTTTTTTATCATAAGAATATTAGAATTCATGGCATGGTACAAGGCTGCAGGATCATTGCTTAGACAGATAGATGATTGATAGATAGATAGATAGATAGATAGATAGATAGATAGATGGATAGATATATAGATGATAGATAGATAGATAGATAGATAGATGATAGATAGATAGATAGATAGATAGATAGATAGATAGATGGATAGATATATAGATGATAGATAGATAGATAGATAGATGATAGATAGATACTTCCAAGGTAACTTCTTAGTAACATATAAGTAGGAGTTTTCTGTATCAAGTGGAGCAAGGGGTGCAGAAGGTAAGTAGACTTAGCACTGAACATCACTGTATGAGAAGGATATGGACGTAAGCATGGATGTTGAGGTTGGGTACATGCAGTAGAACTGTCTATTTAAAGCTTTGTAGCTTTGGTGAAATACAGTATATTCATATGTATCTACCTCATTGGGCCAGTGGAAGTAAGCTCCTTCTAGTGCTTATACAGAGGCTTGATGATCCCCTGGTCCTTCTCCTGAGCTGTACTCCTTTCATCACTCAGGAAGGGGTGGACTTGGCCCTGACAGATTGGGGGCTGTTTATATTGCATTGATTCGTGATTCAGCTGAAGAAACATATAAGACTGTTTGATGGAGCAGGGCTCTAGGGGCTGGAGCCAGAAGCTGTATAAGAGAAAGCAGCAATCAATAGAGAACCTCCAAATTTGTGGGAAAATAAACACCTGCCTGTTGGTAGGAAGGTAAGTAATGGAACTGTTTCATAGCAAATAACGGTTTGAGATATTGACTTTTCTACAGCCGTTAACAAGGATTTAGCTGCCTCTTCATAGTAAACCGTCATTCTACTTTAATAAATAGGTCAATAAATAGGTGTGTAAGAGCGGCTAATTAAACCTTGACATATAAAGAGTTTTTTTTCCCCTAGGAGGCAAACTAAAGCTCAGTGTTTGCGCTTTGTCTTCTTCGTATTAAAGGAATACTGTCATGGGAAAACATGTTTTGTTTTTTTTAAACACATCAGTTAATAGAACTTCTCCAGCAGAATCCTGTCTTGTAATCTGTTTTTCAAAAACACAAACAGATTTTTTTATATTTAATTTTGAAATTTCACATGGGGCTAGCCTTATTCTTCATTTCCCAGGGTGCCACAGCCATGTGACAAATTGCTAAATAGAGTGAATAATTCCATAGTGAATTATTTGTTATGTTAACAGTGTAATTTAGAAATAAAAAGTATATCATAAAAATTCTGACAGAATCCCTTCAAGCTTTTGTAAATATTTGCCAAAGGACTGCCAGTTCCTATATGTATTTTGTGATTTGAAGCCTCTCCAGCACACAGGTGTCAATTCACTGAATAGGCAACCAATGCAGCAGCATTTTAAATCTCAAATACCCATCAAATTCTGTGGTTAGAGGTATTTCTGGTGCTTCCATTAAGACTAAGTCGTCTACTCTCCAATTACACACAGTATTAATTTACACTGACAAACTCAACACTGCTTGGTACATTGATACAGTCAAAATTTATCACAGCACAAGACAAAGTTGCAGTTTCACGTTAATGTGACCTTCATATCAGTCTACCTAATTCTCAGTGGGTTTTTAGAACTGCAATAATCTTCCTCAACTGTTAAAATTGAGGTTTACAAAGAGCACATTGGTTTAGTTCTACAAATGGAGCTGAGCTTGTTTGTCGTTTCACATAAATAGATACCCGTACATACAGTATATGTATGATATAGTGATTAATGTGCCCCCTATTGTAAAATATAAACATATTATATGTCACTGACAAGTAGTTCCGTGACCAAAGGCTGAGTGCTTTTATACAGAACAGAATTTCCTCATAATTTACAATGGGGGGTACATTAATTATTATAATACACAAATTTTAGTCATGTGATAGAAATTACATAACTATGCACTGATTATAACTGAAGACATCACTAAGCACTATATAATTTACAGGATATTCACTGCTCTTTAGGCAAAAAAAAAACCCCACAACAGACTAACACAAGCCCACCATTTCTGATAAGTGATCAGCCTTTGCTTGGTTCTTAACATGTTATTTCACATTCTATAGATGTAATATTCTCAACTACTATCTTTTTTTCCATGCAGAGAGGAATAGATAACTTCTCGATTCACTAAATGTTATTTTATAATATGTTTCATTTTGCTTTACTGCTACTATTTGTAGATCGTATCTTAATCCTAGATTGTATTCCTGCATTGTGCCTGAGTCTGAGCTTTCAGAAGGAGCCAGTGCTACACATTACAACTGCTTTCAGGTAACCTATTGTTTCTCCTACTCCATGGGGCACATTTACTAATCCACGAACGTCCGAAAAGCGTCCGAATGCGTTTTTTTCGTAATGATCGGTACTTTTCGAGCTCACAACACGAAAGTTGCGACAATTCGCGAAAGTCGGAATGGCTATGAAAAAGTCGCGACAATTCACGAAAGTTATAATGGCAATGAAAAAGTCGCGACAATTCACCAAAGTCATAATGGCAATGAAAAAGTCGCGACAATTCACGAAATTTGTAATGGCCATGAAAAAGTCGCGACAATTTACGGAAAAGTCGTAACGGCGACGAAAAAAACGCAAAAAATACGAAAAAGTCGCAAAATGTTTGTTTTCCAATCCGAATTTTCTCATTCGGATTCAGATTCGTGGATTAGTAAATCAGCCCCCATGTCTTACCTTACCCACATTACCATTATAATCAATCTTATGTAAGGCCAAGCTTATAGTAATTATTTTGTGAGATGCAATTTTAATTGTGTGAAGGAAAGAGTAGAGCCTTGTGTGCAATTTGCAAGTGTGATTTATACACCCTTTCTATTGTATGTTGGGGACATATTATTCAATAAATTTTAGCTGAACTCTGACATAGAATTTGTAAGGAACCAATATCCTCATTCTTTTAAAGTGTGTGGATATTTCTTGGTCCCTTAGAAACCCCTCACATGGGCATTTTTACCTGCGTTCCTGTGCATTTGGGTTTTTCGTGCATTTCACTGCACAGCAATGCAAGAAGTAATTAATGGGAGTCTCCCAGATAGGTCAGTACCCAATTACATTTAAGCTCTAAGCATATTTATTTTCTTGGGTGAGTGTGGGTTGACTATTTGTTGACCTGTGTATCACTTTCCTGAGCAGCCATCTTCACACTGGCTGGCTGTCCCCAAGCCTCCTTATTCTTTCTACAGGGCTACTGCTGTGTTTATAATTTCATTGCTTGAAACCAGAAGGGGGCAGCCTAGTGTTTATAATTTCATTGTTTGAAACCAGAAGGGGGCAGCCTAGTTCTATCTGACCTATTTTGCCTAAACTTTACATAAACAGGGGCAGGTTAACTGGTCAGCTTAGTTTATTTAAGGCGCTTACATGAAAGCTGTCAAGCTCACATGCCCTATTGATTTGAACCTTGTCTAATTGCTTTTCTGCCTTTATTCGTTTAAGGTAAGAATTAATATCAGGTACTTCAGCATTACTTTTACACTGTAAATTGTCTGATAATAGAATTTCCCCCTAGTGAATACCAGAGAAAATATTCAATCCCATATACTCAAAATGACTCCTCTCTTTATAGATAATTTCTACTTTGCATTTTTTGGTTGGTTCTGGCTGATGACTGGGGCCCCTGGGATAGAGAAGGGTGGATAAAAATTGCACATATTGATCAACGCAGGATACTGGATAGCCATAGTATCGAGGAACTAGTGTGTATAAAATAACACACAGCATCAGGTTAAATAGAACTATATTACATTCAGCTGTACAACATAGCCCTTATGTTATTTAAGCAACAATCTTATTCACGGATACCCATAATTAATAGGAATATGCCTTTTTAGTTAAATACATTTACAGTGCATGTATTTTTAAAAAAAATATTCTGTTATTTGAAAGATGCTGCCCAATATATGCATATGACATACGGCCCAAGAGACCTACAAAGTGAAAGTAACACTATATTCTAATGTCATCTTTCTTTAGGATTAGAAAGGATGCATCATTTTTCTTGATTTAGGCAAAGCTTACATTATTTATGTAATAACACACAAACAGAAACCGTCGAGATATTCATATAACCATAATGCAGTTAGGCTGGAAATAACCATATCACTTTGCATCAGCGGAGGAATATTTAATTGACTAAAATGACTGATATTTTATATTAGATAAATAATAACAAGCATTAGAAAGGAAGAGTAAGGGAAGAAGATAGATTGAATTTCAGCTGCTTTCCCATTACATTTATTTGCAGGATTCATTCCCAAGTCTTGCTCTCCAACTGTGGGACCCAGATTCTCTCGTATTTTTCATAGGGGGAAGCTCTAACTGATGGCAGCCTTTCATTTACGCAAATGTAACTGTATGAATTTGACAAGATTCCTTTCCCCTATTGTTATAAATCCCTTTTATGCATTGCGATGCTTTGCACATACTGCGACTGCTCCCATACAGAAGAGGCTATTGCATTCTCTATTTTAGCCAACCCCATTATACCCAGAATGTAATAAAACATGTAACACAAGTGTAAGAGGAAAAAACTTCATATTTTGACTGATTAAAGAGTTACAAGGGATTATTCACTATGGTTAGGTGCAATTCTAGGCATTAAAACTGGTGGTTTACACACAAGGGAGCCGCTACCATGAGGTAAGGTGAGAATCTTGCCTCGGGCAGTAGTGCTCTGCTTGTTACCAGGGGCAGTTACCAGGGCAGCTTTAAGAGTCAAGAATCACCTTTCTGTACACATACTATGCCATACACAATGCTCTTGCAGTTATGTTTGCTACCTACACCAACCTGCACGTTTATACCGACACTGTGCACCGACTGGCTGATACTGTACTGATACTGTACTTCCTTTGTGCATGAGGTGCATAGAGACATTTTTTAAAACTGCTGCCCAGGGTCATAGTAAATGACTTCCTAAAATATTTTGCCCAATGTGTCAGGTTCAATAATGCTGGAATTCTGGCAAGGAATGTTGCATTGTGGGTTGAAAATCATTCCAATTTTTTGCACGTTGCACCCCTTTATTAACTGATCTCTACATATATCTTACAATTTACCTGAAAATGCAGCCTACAGTGTTACAGACAGATTTATCTTGTGTCTTACAAGGCATTTTATCATCTGTACCAGTGATCCCCAAGCAGTGGGTCAGAAACGACATGTTGCTCACTAACTCCCAGTGGCCTCAAAGAAGGTGATTTTAGTTGCATAAATACCCAGTGTAATGCCCAACAGATTCTCATGTAGGCTGCCAGTCCACGTAGAGGCCAACAAAAAGCCAGTAATAGCCCTTATTTTGCACCCCCAGGACTTTTTTCATGCTGGTGTTGCTCCCCAACTCTTTTTACATTTCAATGTGGGTCACTGGTAAAAAAGAAAGGTTGGGGAACCATACCTGTACTAACCTTATGTGACTAACCTTATGTGCCCTCTTGTGTGCTTTTTTCATTATTAACCTATTAATATTATTTGCACTGAATAACACTACCCTTGGATGTTGAATATCTGCTTAAAGGAGAAAGAAAGGTAAAAACTAAGTAAGCTTTATCTGAAAGGTCTATGTAAATACAGCCATAAGCACTCACAGAAATGCTGCAAAGTTCTCTGTCAAAAGATTTCTTGTGTCTGTAATTTATGTGCCAGAGACATGCAGCGTTCTGCTCTTTCTCCTCTGCTTCTCCCCCCTCCCTCAAGAATGCTAAGAACTCACCCCCCACCTCCTTAGGAATGTGGATCTGAGCCAATCAGCAGGAAGCTTCCTCATAGAACTTTCTTTACACAGCTCAGCATTATTTCATTCTGTTTGGTTTCTGATCTTCTTAAAAGGTGAAATATGGGGAGACTTAAGGGCACTATTGAGAGAACTGAAGGTATGCCTGCAGCTTGAGATTAACTCTTTACTAGCCTTTCCTTCTCCTTTAATAACCCTGGAAAACAAAAGAAGTTCTTGGAAGGAAACCAAGTCTGGCTCCTGATCTTGAAGTCTGGACCTGATTACCAACTGCTGTGGTTGTGCTTTGCTTAAAAAAACAACAAGTGAGGGAATTGCATGGAAGTGGAAGTTTGAAGAGCAAAATTAATTTCCTTCTCAGATTCCTCTTGCTTTTCTGGTCCTTTTATAGATCCAGATTCAAATCTTTATATCATTGTTTTTTTTTAATTGAATTATGTATCTCAGTTTGAGACAAGCACATGTTCTTCAATAGACCTCCAGTTTTCCATTCAAATGAATAAGGAGCAGCTGTCAGTGGACATGGACGCTTTGATCAGCACAACAATCTAAAACACCTGAGTGCTCTTGTCCAGGGATATCTTGGCTTGGAGTTTTCCAGTATTGCCAAGGAGACAAACGTTCCAGCAGAGATTCACTTAAAAACAAATTGTTATTTTTTGGGGGATAATTATTCATTTCCATATACTTTTTTACTCTGATTACTAGAAGGTGTAATACAAGTCTAAGGGGCTGATTCACATGAGGTGGACATAATGCTTTGCGATAATTGAGATTTTTGCACATGCGATATGAGTAGTAACGAATGCAAATGATTTTGGTGAATCATTACTTAATTAACGATCACTTTTTAACGCAAGTTTTATAATTAATAGTTTGTAATCAAAGTATTCTAGATATTTACCAGCAGTTTCTAGTTAAATACTGTGAGTAAATAGAATGTTTTATTTACATTAGCCACACTTGCAGGCCAGGCTTGTATATAAAGCACATAATATTGACAGTGTTAAATAAGCCTCTGATCATGCTGTTACTACTAGACGGGAGCTAATGTATCCATCTACAGGAAGAAAAATCATGCAGGAAGGGTAAAACTACATCTGCTCATCTGACCTTTTTCACTGAGCACAAAGAATCTCTGAGAAGGATCGATTTAAGCCTATGGGATTTTCTTACACAAGACCCTCTGTGGAAACACACGATATTGTTAAAACTCAATTTGTATTTACAAGAGATGTCGAGATATTATCACATAATGTATAAATGCATCATTTTTAGAATCAAGTTGCCTACCATAATATTTCTCCCTCCCCCTAGTTGGAGAAGGAGCAATCCACGTAGTTATTACATTACTCACATCACCTTCTTACTGAGGGAATAAAAGGAATTTTATAAAAAATATATATAATAAAAGGGTCCCTAGTGATACCCTGGAAATACCCCCCCGTGTCTCAAGAATAGAACTGTCGAGGAATACTTTGCTGTCTAATGGCTTCTAGTATTAGCGTTGTGCCAATGATAAGTCTTCTGGTAAAGGTTGTCAGGCTCTAGAAGAGCTAAACTGTTTAGTAATGAAAATGCAATTGTTGTATCTAAACAACTTTAGATGTTATTAACCTTATTCAAAGGACTTTTGATGGGCTTGATAGGCTACTCCATTTCTCCCTGGTGATTCTTTTGCAGCCTAGGCTGGATGGCAAGTATTGCTTGGGCCCCACTGTATCATACTGGAACAGTTTTAATTAAAGGGGGTGTCAGGTTAAAACAAAGCATTGAACTTTTAAATAAAGTAATTTAGTTCAAATGACATTTATTCATGCTTTGTCACCATCCCCACAAGAAGGCCCTTTAACAAGGTCATGGACAGAACATTTTAATATATTACCCACCCACCATGTGATGGAACCGTCCATGTATTGCATGATGCCAAAATTCCTTATACTCCCTGGCATTTGGATCAGTTCAGATTTGACCTTGACATTTTTAGATGCTTTCAGTGATATAAAGACGGAGATGAAGGCCTCAATCAAGTAATTAATATGAGACTGCAAAACTATAAGTGCTCTGTTGGTTTTACTGACGCCCTCAAGCATATATTCCATGTCTCTAATAGCCTTTAAGCACACTTATTTAAGTATGTTATGTACACATTCGTTTCTCTTGAATATATTGTAATATATGAACAAACAATCCCTGTTTTGTTTAAAGGAGAAGGAAAGGTAAAAACTAAGTAAGCTTTATCAGAAAGGTCTATGTAAATACAGCCATAAGCACTCACAGAAACGCTGCACTGACTTCTCTGTCAAAAGATTTCTTGTGTTGTACTTCTTGTGCCAGAGACATGCAACTCTCTGCTCTCCTGCTCCCCCCTCCCTCAAGAATGCTAAGAACTCACTCCCCCCCCTTAGGAATGTGGATCTGAGCCAATCAGCAGGAAGCTGACTCATAGTCTAACTAACTGAGCATGTTCACTTGGTCTGGGTGTCTGTGCAGGAGTGAGGCATTATGGGAACTTTCTTTACACAGCTCAGCATTTTTTCTTCCTGTTTGACTTCTGATCATCTGAACGGGAGAAACATGGGGAGACTTAAGGGCACTATTGAGACAACTGAAGGTATGCCTGCAGCTTGAGATTAACTCTTTATTAGCCTTTCCTTCTCCTTTAAAGGGGAGGGCATTTTTAGTAGCTTAATGCACAGAATGTCATTGTATATATTGCTAATGAGTGAGTGCAGATGGCCTCTTGTTGCTGTCTGTATGAATTCTGTGGTCACAGCCTCATTGCACCCCTCCCTGGTGCAATGGCCAGCTCCATATATTGATAATGGGTGAGTGCAGAGGATCTCTTGTCTCTGTTTTCTTGCATTCCCTCATCCATCCAAAGAGATTCTATATAGCCTAAGCTGTCATTATTCTTTACTATCCCTTACATTCTAGAAGATGAATTTTTCCTGAACCATGGCAGAAATAGTTGGCAGAAGAAGACGCAGATTCATTAGAACTGTCTGAACGTTAGAAGGTGGTAGAAGGTACTACAGCTAAACAATGTTGAAGCTAAATCTATTTTAAGCAAAAGATAAAAAGGACAATACACATTAAATATATTTTAAGGGCAGGCTAGAGAAAGATAGAACAGACCAGCCAATTATTTTGTATCCGCTGTCAATTTCTATATTTCTGTATAAACTCTCCTGTAGGAGATTATAGTAAAGTTTGACAGTTCAGCTTGCTGCGGGTGTCAAATCTGACTTCAAAATGTATGTCTTGGAAGGCCCACTGACCGCTGACATGAGGGCTCATTAGGACTTGTCTGAATAATCAGGTGACCTTATATCAAAGAGGCTTCTGGCTCTGTTAATATCCTTCTCGCTGCACCTTATTCTGAAAACGTTGCTCAGTCATATCCGCTATGCCTCCCAAACAGAATATTACAGACCTTCAGCTCCAGGACAGCAAAATAAATATATTCATAAGTAATAGTTAAAAGTTGCTTTCCTATCATTCACCTGCGAGACTTATTATTATAGAGATTAAGTGGAGGCTACATATTATTTCTGCTCACCATGAAACCTATAACCTTGGTGTGTCCTTACTAACCTGGTGAGATGAACAAATGTAGTCTTACTGTCGGTGATGCTCTTCACCTGCGATATTGACTGCTATATTGAGTTGCCTTCTGATTGGAAGGAAGGGGGGTCTGGTTGCCAAGTGACGATTCAATGATGAGGTTTATATGTGCTTTTGTAATGTCTTACAAAAGCTTTGATTCCAATCTAAAGACATGTATTTTGAAGCAGCCTGCTTGTTCTAACTATAACTCACTGCCAGCAAACTATGCAAACAAAAACCTTTACTGGTCACATTGGTAGCAGCAGTGGTGTGTTGTTTGAGTCCTTGTAACCCCAGCATATTCTGCTGCACTTTACAGAGATTATACATCATTCACATCTGTTCGTGCCCCGGTGGAGCTTACAATTTAAGGTCCCCACACTACGGTCAACTTTTATCGTTGAGTGGAAAGGAGAGAGAGTCCCTGGATGAAACCTGCATGTTTCTCTTGGGAAGAACATACAGATAGTGACATGTATTGGGTCTCCAGGGTACAGTGATAAGTATTCCATGCAAATTCAAGGGTTTAAGGGTTATATTGGCATTACGTGCCAGGTTTGTAAAACCTGAATGTGATTATATAAATATGGGAAAAAGCGTAAACCTGGATATTTTGCCAAGGTTCATCCAAGCCCCCCTTTCAAACTTTTAAGGAAATCTGTCAACGCAGTCAAATGGATGGACATTCCCAGCTTTAACACCGTCATGGTGGAGGAATATTGCATCTGAATGATTGGCCTCTTGTCCATAATTCTTTGTAAAAAAAAAAGAGCCCCCACCCTGCTTTCTGTTTATAATGCCCTTGATGTATTTGGAAAGAGAAATCATGTCCTGCAAGCTCCTCTTTTCCAGACACTTGTGAGGGACGTGTCCCAAAGGAGAGCCACAAACCCAGAAGCCCCTGTAATGTCGCAGAGGAAGCGTGTGTAGTACACTATTGTAACTCAGCTGAATGTCATGCATTAGTGGCTTGGACCAATGATGCAAATAACATATGAAGTGAATAGCACCACAAAGTACATAAAGACATTGCACACAGCGCACACTCACATCATGTATTTTGCCTCACAGATTACCCATCAGTACCTCCCAAAGGTGCATGCTGTGTGCACATGTCTCAAATGATATCTGTTATATCAGACACCCACTGTGAGTACTACTAAATCAATTAGATACACAATAGTGCACACTGCAGTAAGGTATTGATTATTACAGCAGGGAATGCATTTTGGTACTGCAACTTTGTGGCAAAGGCAATCAGAAGGTATTGGAAATTGTGGTCCAATTACAAGAGAGCAAACGTAGGGCTCTATACATGTCATGGGGTCACTCCAAAACACTGTACATATAAAAAAACAAAACCTGTTTTTTATTGAATTAAAGGGTTTCTGTACCCCCTCTGGGTTCCTGGTCACAGGTCTGTATTTTATACCAACACCTGCCAACTTTGCACCTGGGCAGTAACTCATAGATATTTAACTCATGGCTATTTTTCAGCCAGCTGCAGGTAGAACAATGAAAGCAAAACTTTGACTGGTTGCCTTTGGTTACTGCCCTGGTACAAATTTGCTTAGTGTTGATAAACGAGCCCCAGGGTGCCTTACTTCATACTGTACACTGGTAAAAAAGTAAGTAAAAAATGCCACACATGTTCAGAATATAAAGTTAAATTCCATGATATTTCACATTATTAGTAAGACCCAGGGCACTGGGCAGGATGACCGTTTTTCTGCCAGAAAATATCCTTGTCCATGCACTTAGCACTTATTTTGTTGGAATTGCCAACTGCTGTATTGTTTCATGTATGATAACTAACTAGAGAAAACCATGTGTTTTGTTCCATTGATTTGCACAAACGTATATTGCTGACCAATAAGTAGACAACATTGCACAGACAAAATCAGCATTGCATAGGGCAAAGACCTGTTGTATACCAAATAATTACTGGGTGGAACACTGACCCTACATATTACAGAGTAGTTGCTTCCCAGCAGTTTAATAGTAGATTTATAAGTTAACATACAAAGAGGCGCATACAGTACACACATTGGTTTCTTGGTACCTGTGGCTCCATGAAATCATGTTCAGACATGCTAAATAATCCAGCACTCCAGGCATGATTAATAAAGACCCTTGGGAGGCCTCATTATTACCTACTCCTGCACATTAACCTCCACACATTATATGATTCATATCATGCAAAAACACAAGGATTCATAAGAGATAAAACGCACACAAAAACCCTCTCGGGAAAAAGGGTGGAATAGCGTGATTCCCCAGATGTCAGCAAGGCAAGTGTGTGCAACTAAGTCACCATAGTCACAAACAAGCCTTTAAATACAGAATAAAATATGAATTTGAGCTCAGGAATATGCAGCTCCTACAGGATTCTATTCTGGGACTCAATAGCCCAGGGCACTGCTTATCATTTGCGCTGCAACCGTGGTAATAGAGAAAAACACAGCCCAGGGCCAATAAGGAAAGTGAGGAGCTCCAACTAAAAAGGGATCCTCATTTTCTTCCAAAGCATGGAGCAAAATATTACAGTTCATTTTCAGACCAACATTTGAATGTATATTTCTCACTTTTTAAAGATCATTTACAAAATATATTTGAGTGAAATGTAAGCAGTGATCCTAAATCTTCCTTTACGCCATTCTACAGGCTTCACTGATACTAAACACTGTGTAAAAATCCCACATACACATTTAATAACCCATTTCATATATTTAAAGCTTTTGGAGTTTGGTTGCATTACTACCAGACAATATAGTGTAGGGTTGTGTGAATTAATAGGGTTCAGGATGTAACTGTTCTTTGGCAAAGCTTACAGTCACCCTACCTTACTTGTGTATGGTGTGTATGTTATAAGGGTGGTTAAACTGTGACCTACAGAGGCCTTTCATCTGATTTATAAAATGGACTTTATTATGTTGTTGTGTGTGGGTGCCTGACAACTACTAGGTTAGGTAAGACTGAAGCTAAATAAAACTTGCTCCAAGACTGAAAGTTTGATGACACCTATACCAGGTTTGACACATAAAGTGCCTATATATAGAAAGACACCGGTGATTGGACCAGAAATCCTTTGTCCTATGTATGGGCCCAAAACTATACCCTCCCCAGTAGGTATCTGATCAAGGTATCTGATTCAGATATTCATCAGGCAAACTGGAAAATACTGCTGGCCAAGGACCACAGCTGAATAAATTCAGTCAATTTAGCCCACCCCTAGTGAATCCACATTCAGCGACCTGGATGTTTTTGTGCTTAGTCAGTATTAGCCCATAGCCTGTGACGTACCTCTGTTCTAAAGAAGGATTTACAGATCCCCTGAATATAAAAAAGAGCAGTATGCCAATATTCTATGAAAACTCATGTAGTCTATAAACCACCCATATTTATGTAGTAGTGAAGGTACAAATTTCTAGGCATGTGTATAAGTTGTCTGAAAAATAGTGGAAGCATTTTTATCTCTATTGCACCTGGCATGTCTATATTCGTCACCTTGCAACTGTGCCCATTTACATGATTAAGCTCTTGCGAGCAGGGCCCTCTGATCCTATTGTTACTCTGTATACCCTTGTTTCTTAAACTTTTAAAAGGCCCCTGTTTGTTTTAATTTAATGTGAAGTGCTGTGTAATTTGCAGGCGCTATATAAATAAATGATGATGATGATGATGATAAGATTATTGAAAACAAATTAGATTTATTGTTTGAAACAGTTTAGTAAGAGTCTGTTGGTTTCATATAGAAATAGTTGAAGCCTTGGGAGTTATATTTGATGTGGTTAAGGTGGCTAAGTATTTTTGGAATTAATATTTGCCACCTCCTGGGGTTATCTAGCACCCGGGGCGCCATTTGTTCTTCCAATGGAACAGAGCCAGTAAAGACAGAGCAAAGCCAGTGCTGCTGCATATGACCCTGCTAGTCTGGCCCCCCTCTCTGGTTTCAGAGGAAGCTATTTATAGGCAGACACCCTTTTCTACATCAGATGAATTGCTTTTGCTTCATGACCCTGATTCTGTGTGTTGTGCATAATTTCTAGGTTGACCTGTAAATCTATTTCCTTTTAGCATTGGGTTTTAATTCCAACCAATGCCTTGCTTGACCCTGTTAGCTGTTGCTTCTGAACACCTTCTGACTTCTGCCATCTACCCTGCCTAACCTACATTAGGAACAGTGGTTTCCCTTCTTAGCTAGATGCAGGGATCAGTTTTCTAAGATTAGGTGTCAGTTGGGTCTCTAATTTAGTACTCATTTTGATGTCAGCTACTCTCTCTAGGATCTCCATTCTTTGTTTAACTCTTACACTACATTTCATTAGAAGTCTATTTTCATGTTTTGTTTTTCTTACAGACACTGCTTCTTATGGGTGCCAAGTGGTTCTCCTCTAGACCAACCCTGCACTGAATATTTGCACCTATTCCTGGTCATAGGGACCAGTATGCAGGTACATTCTAAGCTGTAGGAAATCTTAACTTCTGTATTGAAGTGAATAAATCTAACCAAGGAAATATAATAATAGTAGTTGTCTCATTTGACCCAAGTCTCCTAAATGGCCCAACCCATTGCGGAAAAAGGCTATCTCCCATAGACTCCATATAAAGTAAATAATTCCAGGTTTTAAAAATGTGCCTTGTACTTGATCCAAACTAAGATATAATTAATCCTTATTGGAGCCAAAAGAATCCTATTGGGTTTAATTCATGTTTAAGTTTTTTTTAGTAGAATTAAGGAATAAAAATCCTAATTACTGAAAGATCCCTTATCTAGAAAGACCCAGATCCCAAGCAAACCTTATAAGCAACTTATATCCAACTTTATATATACCATATGTACAGCGCAGTGTTGGGTAGCAGCCAGGTCAGCCACAAATACAGCCTGCCACCTGCAGTGACTGGCCTCATGCTGTATAGTATATAAATATAGTATACAGTTATGGGATCCCTTATCCGGATACCCGTTATCCAGAAAATTCTGAATTAGGGGAAGGTCATCTCCCATAGATTCCATTATAAGCAAATAATTCTAATTTTTAAAAATGATTCCCTTTTTCTCTGTAATAATAAAACAGTACCTTGTACTTGATTCCAACTAAGATATAATTAATCCTTATTGGAGGTAAAACAATCCTATTGGGTTTATTTAATATTTAAATAATTTTTAGCAGCCTAAAGTTATGGAGATCGAAATTATGGAAAGATCCCTTATCCGGAAAACCCAGGTCCCAAGCATTCTGGATAACAGGTCCCATACCTGTATATATAAAGTTACACTATAGGGTATACTGTATATAAAGTGCAAATAAATTTTGATACTTTCAGTACCATGGACAGCAACTGCTATTTGAAATGACCCAAAATGCAGAAATTACCTTCTAACTCTACAAAAGCTCACTGCTGGCTCAAGGGTTAACAAGGGTTGATTGCATATTATGTATGTCAAACACTCACATTAGGCAGCAGTTGAGGACACTATTTTAAAATGTAAAAATCCCTGTGTTTACACATATAGAATTTGTTACATTTACAATTTAAATAGCAGAAGTGCTGGCAGCATGTGATTAATGAATGGGATTTCTGACAGCAATTTATATCATATACAGCCATTGATTTGTATCTGGAAGTTCCAGGCAGGGGTTCTGCCAGTGATGTCAGTTGACTGTTAAACATTGCTAGGCACTGTGTTCTGTAAATATATACATAACTGGGTTTTTATTTTAAAAATAAAAATATGAACTATTCCCTAGTAAACCCATAACATATGGCTCTTCCTGTGCTGTGTGGCTAGTTTTATAGAGTGTTGGCCCTTAAATTGCCTCTATTATTCCCTAAATATTCCCTAATTTATCTCATATTGAGTCTCCCAAGACCCTGAACAGTAAAAAAAAAAGATGTGGAAGGTGGATGCCTATATGCAGCGCCGTTGTTATCTGGAAAACACACAACACACTTGCAATCCATAATGGAACACAAGGTCCTGCGCCCACATGCACTGATGATGGGACAGGGTACAAAGTGCAGAAACATTCCACCTGTTTTTATACTTTGTGTCCTGCTTTGTGCTGCAGTAACAAGTAGTGATGAGCGAATGGGTTAGCTGCGAAATTCCACATTTCACCATTGCTGATTTTTTTCTGGAATTTGCTGTGAAAACTGGAAAAAGTTGCATAAAAAAAAGTCCCAGTTGCATCAAATAAGTCCCAGTTGCATCAAAAAAGTAGATCACATTAAAAAAAGTCATATGGTAGCCGCGTTTTATAAATGTTTCTGTAGTTTTGCACATGTTTTGGCAAAAAAAACCGGAACAGATTGGCTCATCAGTTGTGACAAGTTGCTTTGCACCAGCATCAGTGCCAATGATTTGTTTGTACTCTGGTGCCAGCCTCTGGGCATAAAGATGTCAGTGTCTGTGCAGTGGTGTAACTAGATGTTGCTGGGCACCACAGCTAAATCAGTTTAGGGCCCCAAAACATTGCTACATTAGATGTCAGAAAATATGAAACATCTCAAATTTGTAGTCTTCAGGAGTGTTCATAAACCATAAATTAATCTAAGGGCATTTACTGGGGAGAGAAACCTTTCAGGCGACAGATGGACCTTTCAGCCAATAAAAACATTTTGCCAACATTCAGTTATTAGTAAACAAGACAAATGTGACTGTAAATGTAAAGAAGATATATTTGCTAAAATCTCACGCCAGCAGATCAATTTTGTGCCTGAGTTTACTGGGTCCAGTTAAGAGGCAAACTGATCCTTCTTTGTCATGGCTTATTTGGATTCCTATTCAGTATGGGGGTTTATTGGGCATGGTAATGTGAGTGTGTGAAACTGACATCATCTAACATGTCAAGAACACAGAGAGAAAGCCCTTAGAAAGAGCCATTACCATATATTAAGCCATATATTATGCCATATGAAGGCTTATGTACATTTGTCATTCCCAGCCTGCATGCTGATGCTCTGTGCCTCGCACACTGTTCAGCTGAAAAAACTCAGTGTTTTCATATACAGCATCTTAAAGTAATAAACTTATATCCTTGACAAATCTCTGTGAATTAAAGAAATGGTAGCATTTTAGCTGTCACAGTCTCACTTTACTGTATACTGTGTTTTCTGTGACACATCCTGACTGACCATACATGTGTAGCACAGCTATATCTGCTTGTCTTGTCCTTATCTCACCTTACCATGTACAATATTCCACACTATTTAGCTTGTTCAACTCTTTCCATAATAACATGCTATAAACAAAATCAGGCCCCTAGGCCAGAGGCCCTGAGACTGTTCCTTGTGGCCCCGCTTATTCCCTTTAATGCCTGAGCAATGTGCAAGTTTCCGCCAGAACACTGGGGATTTTGTGTGCCGGAGATTTAAATCCCAGTGTTTTGGAACAAATAAGTGTGCAGCTAGATAACATGCCATTCCTAAAATCTTGCTGTCCTAGGTTCGAGACATTGTGACCTTCCTACAAATATGTTCCCGAACAAATACCTTATTACACATGGTTACAGATTCCTTTCTTATCTTACGGTAAATATCATCTTGCAGTTACAGGCTCATTCCCTTGATACATCTTGACTTAAGCTGGGAATGCATGTAACAATCTGCTCATTTGGTGAGGGCTCCAAATTGATCATAATAAATGCCTATGCATTCCTTCCAGGAGAGGACATGTCCATGAGGTCAGCATCCCATTGGATTTAAATATATATATACAGTGTATATATATATAGAACCATATAAAGCTTCACTCACAAATCTTGCAAAGTGAAAAAACTGGTAAATTATTGTTATATTGTGAGTGCATATTTATATGATGCTATATAGTTTTTAAATTCTGGCACCCAGGCAATTAGCTTAAACAAATGGAGTGCCAACTATACGCTGGTATATATATATATATATACAGTATATATAGGTCCCATACACAGGGCAATAAGCTGCCAACTAGCTCTGCTAAATCTCCGCTAACTAAAGAAACTATATGGCAGTTATAGACATTTAACCCTGCCACCATCTCGCTGTGACAACACACTAAGGGGCAGATTTATGATTCCTTGAGCCTTCAGGCTTCACTACAGGAATCCAAACTTGTCATGCCTTTAGTTTTTTTCATATTCTTTGGATTCAACATTTGTTAATCCCCCTCCTCTCCTTATAATACATTTATCATTATATAGTTTCTATGTTTTTCAATATCCACTCAATACAATTGTCTCCCTAATTACTGTATAGGTGAAGGCAGCCCAATTGTTTATGCACCTCTGTCTTTGCCCTATTTAAAGGCAAAGGTATATATATGATACATGATTTAAATTAATCTGTTATCTGGAATGCTTATGTGATTTTTTGGATAAGGGGCCTTTCTGTTATTTGTAACTATATACCTAACCTCAACCTAAATTAAAATGATTAAAATAAAATGAAAGTGAATTTTTTTTATTTGTTTAAATACAGGTTTAAATACGGAGAACAGGTCTGGGCCAGCGGGGCCTACTGGCGGCCAGCCCAGTCTGACCCTGTAAATACACAATATGCAATACTGTGTATATTTAAAATATACAGTAGGACTTCTGATCTTCTGCTATAGTTTTCAGTAGTTTCGCTGTATAGGGAGAAGGCCACCTTCCGCGCTTTGGGTCGTTTTGCTGCCAATATTACACGCTCACGAAGTCCATGACACAGTAGAACAAAGCAGCTGTAAAATAGATTTTCCATTGTAAGATTAGTGAAATTTCATGGAAATGCTGGCGGTACTAACAGTCATATGAAATATTTAAAAAAAACCAACAAAGTTATGGTAATAATTGGATATAAAGTACCTTTTTGAATTTTTTAGCGGAAGGCTGCTCCAGGGCAGTGATAATAAATCGCTAGCATTCTGTTGTTTCTTTTCCATGCGTTACGGCAGTGACACACGGGGAGATTAGTCACGCAGTTACCATTTGTATTTCAAGTCTGGGACAAGATACAAATGGTAACACACCTTAGTCCAGGTGCAATGCTGGGATATCCAACCACTGGGGCTTCAGAAGACATAAAATGAAACCTAGATAGGTGAAAAAGCATTCCCATTAGCATTCTAAAGTATTCATAGCATCCATCATCAATATTAAAAGCCATCTTTCACATCTCACCTTCTCCCATGGGAAGCAAAATTTTAGGTTTTCCAGGGTTCTTCTCATTTCCTGTTCTCCTGGGGTACATTTCACTTGGATTGGGTATATGCCTGGTGAGAAGCTGTTTTTTTTTCTCAGCGCAGACATGTTTTCTTTGGTGGTGCATCACTTTCATCTGCATTATGCAGGGGCCTTTTAAGGTTTTTTATCTTGTTGTCTCTGTTTGGCACCAACTGTTTGTCTTCTTTATCATCAGTTTTTGGCATCTGTAATGAACAGGAAATAATAGTGTGAATGGTAGCAAAATGCAAACCCAAAGGGAAGAAGCTCATAGATAAAATCCAATAACATTAATTGCTTTTTTAACCAACTGATTATTTGATAAATGAGATATTACCAAGAAGTTATTACAAGAAGGATCGGTCCAATTTAAATTTTTTGGCTGCTGGTTTACGATCCATTGGCTCTTGGAGACTTGAAGTTTCTGTTGGGTTTGCTTCAATAGGAATAGGCCTTTTAAAGGCTTTTCGTTTCCTTTCATCTGCTTCCTATGACAGAATAGATGTGTTAGTTGCAAATATACAGAACAGTACTGTAAGCCCCGAGCAGCACTCCTAGTATCAAAACTGTAATATCTGTGACACAGTTGTAATTAATCCATAAAGAATTTATTTTGAATGCATTTTCCAAGCTAACAATTCTGTCAATAGTTTCTAAGAAACAAGTCAGCAAAGACTGCTGCTGTGGCACAATATTGCTAGTAAGACAGGGCTAGAAGTAGGCATAGGCAGGATAGGCAGGTACCTATGGACCCACCCCCCAAATTACATTATAATGGACTCTACTCCTGCCCACCCTGGCTTACTTTAGGTAGCAGGGGGAAGGGGGTGGTGGTAGGAAGGTTGCATCTTGACCCAGCACTAACTGAGTAAACTGAATTAATGCAAATTCAGATCTTTTTTCTTTAAACAATAGGTGGGTATTGTTTCACATAGAATTTCAGCATTACCTTTTACATAGGGGCTGTCCCAGAGCCTGCTGGTTGTCTCATAGGTGGCTGTTGGTGCTTGGGTGTAGCTGGGATCAAATTAGTTGGTATTCTGTTGGATCTTTAAAAAAGAAAGAATCAAACATCAACGGTTTAATAAAGTCCTATAGGTGGGCTTTAATTGTGTTGTTATTGTATTACACAAAGCATATTTTGTGATTTTACAGGCATGGTAAATAGAGAAGTTCATACCTGATATAGAACAACAGGTAGGCCTCCAGTTTCAGCACTGTGTTTATGTCTACGGGGGTCACACAGTCATCATTCATTTTATACCACTTGCTGTTAGGAGCCTGCAACAGATAGAAAGAAATCTTTGATAATTTGCACCAAAATGAAGGTGGCAACAGTGTAGCCTATAAAATATGGTAGGTTTTTAGCAGTTTTCTGGTATTTAACCATTAAAGTTAGTAAGTAAAATTAGAACTCTGCTACATGCAATTTCCCTACTATTATAATATGAACTATTTAGTTTCTTACCTGCACATAGCAGTAATAATGTCCGCTATTGCATGTATTCCCAGCATGGACAAGGACGGCATATAGCCTGTAATTAATTGTCCCTTCACTCTTCTCTGAGGTATAAGGATGAATGTCAATAAACTCTGGATAGGTAACCATCTGCATAATTGGGAACAAGACAAAAAACTTTTCATACAGTGCTTAAATGTCTATTAGATCAGTCTATATTGATCTCAAATCTATATAGTCTACCATTTTCATTCTACAGTATCATATGAATAAAGGGAATTATTTTACAATGTAATAATGCTCTTCATTGGAGTTAACAGCAGTTAGAGATGGAAGACCCTGTAATAACACTAACCAATAACAATAATAACTTTCCTTTAACTCAAACACTCATATCTACACCCCCCAAAGGTAACGAAGATTTGCTACTGTCTCTGTTCTCTCCTTAGCTATAGGACCTTAGCTATATCACATGGAATAACCCATTTATACCCCATTAGAAAGCATTTGTAAAATCCTCTACACTCATATCTTCACCCCCCCAAAGGTAACAAGGATTTGTAACTGTCTTAGTTCTCTCCAAGGCCCTTAGCTACTGTATATCACTGACTTGGAATAACCCATTAATATCCCATTAGAAAGTATTTGTATAATTCTCAACATCCAAAAGATTTTGTAAAATTTGCAGAATGGATGAGTGACAGCAAATGGCAGTACTTACCTTAGAAATCTTGTTTTCACTGAACACATCAAACCTGTTCAGGCACAAAGTCAGGACATTGGGTGGCTGGTGAATAGAGAAAGTCTTAGTCGCTGTCACCATTTTATTGCACCTGTAAAGGGATTAAGTGAACATGTGATGTGATTAGTAGAAACATTAATTGGACATGGCTCGTGATAACAATTTGGCAATTAAATTGATAACAAGACACATTTTTTAATGGTGATAAACAAATTCAAACTAATGGTGAGGCCTAGAGTAAGAGGAAGAAACTTACTTGCTGCATTTGTAGCAACTTTCTCCAAGGTTTTCTGGCCTCACGTATTCCTTTAGGGCCTCAATAACACTGTTTGCCTTCTGACAGAATATAAAAGTAAAAAAATTCGAAATGAGTCAAGCAAGTGACGGTACAGTGCATAGAAATAGTGTATTGTATCCATGCAATTGCCTTACCTTAATGTCCAACTGTAAGTCCAGAAACTGATCAAAGGTGTCGGATACACCAGAACAGTTCAGGCATCTCACTGCAATAGAACCAGTGTTGGATCAGTACAATAAGGAACATAACATCATCAACATTCTTTATTTTAACGCTTATTTTGTGAACATAAAATAAAAACTTTGGGCTTGAAAATAACTGTCTGTTTCTGTTTTGGCTACAAGGGGATAGGACTGTAATGTGTTTTTTTCTAACCTGATGAGGGTTGAGTATAAGGGTAATAAATATATTTTGTGTTGTAGGTCCATTAGAATGTACAACATTTCAATTGGTAATCAGTTTTTCTTCTTCTGATTCTTTTAAGCTTTAAAGTGGGGGTCACAGATCACTTTCATACTAAAAGTTCATTATAAGGTGAACAACCACTTTAACATCTTACCATGTGTTAATATTAAAAATTGCACTATAACAATTTAGGGTCATTTGTAAGCTGAGCCCTTTAAACACTATGTACATTCTAAAGGACCAGCTTTTTCCAGTAGTATAATATAATCTTTCTTTGCCCACCCCTCTGCCTAATGGTGTTTGCTGATCAACATTACAAGATTGTTTTTAAAGCCTACCTTCAGAACGCAGGTATCCCCCAAATACCTGGTGAATAAAAGTTGTGGTTCTGTCCAGGCTACAACAGAACAAAAAATATATTAGAAAACAGTATAGAGACAGTTTATATTTCTATTGCATTTTACCTTTCATAAGGCAGCTTATTCAGTTGCCCTTACCTGTCATAGCCTGTAAGGCAAGCCTGTTGCAGGGCATCAACCGCATAGCGGAGGAATTCATGGGCGTCTTCTTGACGTCCCTGTTTAAAGTGCCCAGCAATTCCTAATGATAAGATAGAAATGTTGTTATATTGTTTATGTAAAAAAAAAAAAAGTAAAAAACATTCTTCTAACTACAAAGAAATTGCAATCGAATTAATGTAACGTGAACATAAACTCACTGTTAAGTGCATTGTACACTTCAACTGGCTTGATTGCTCCTCTTCCAGAAACACTCTTGACCTGAGCTATATGTTTCTGCATTAGACACATCATACAGAATCCCTTTTTTACACCTGGAGGAAAAGAGTAAGAACTGTTATATGAGAGAATGGTGAGATTATTACATTTACATTGTACTATTCCTTTAAAGGCATTAATGTACCTGTATACTGCTCATTGCTCCGCAGTCATTGCTTAACTTATATTTAGAAAACTACTCTGGGAAAACAGAGAGAAATTGATACTTACATCTCTTGGAATGCTCACAGGTAAGGAAATAGTTTGCCAGTGGAGCTGTATATGTTAGGCACTGCAGGACTGAATTCATATAACATGTGTTGCCCAAGTTTCTAAGACCTGCTCCGATGTCACACATGTTCTGCCAGTTCAGAAAGATTTTTTCAGGTGGAAAAAAAATATTTTTTGGTGGAATAAGATCACAACATATTACGCAGCGTGCGATATTTTACGCAGAGCACAATATATTACCCACATAACCATTACTTTCTGAAGACTACCGTTCTGAAAATTTTGCGCTCTGCGTAAAATATCACGTGCTGCGTAATATGTTGTGCACTGCGTAATATATTGCTTGAAAATATGTTGACGCAAGATAAATAACGCCAAGAACATCGCTTCTTAATTATGACAAGTGTCCTTTTAGTGAATCGAGCGAAAAATAAGAAGTGATAAAATTTTTAACGCATGCTATAAATAGCACTCCTTATTTCGGACTTTAGTGAATCGGGCCCAGTGTGTAGGTATTTATCTCCTTGACAAATTACTGCAATTTCTGAACTTAATAGTGCCATAGCACTACAGCAACCCAAGGGTTAACTGAATGTAATGTAATGGGGTCACTAACACTTCAAAAAAAGCTGTTAAAGCCTGTCTAGAAGTCTAAAACTGTAAATATCTCAGAACCCACTCAAATGGAAAATAAATAGAAAACGCAAAAGTAATCAAAGAGCCACTCATATTCACATTTACACCAGTTCATTTTTGTGTATATAACATATGCTGTATATATCATCACTGGTGATGTTTGTCTCCAATGTTAATAAATACACCCCAAATTGTTGTTCAATTAAACTGAATGGGGACTGAACGGCAGTTTAACTTTTCCTTAGGTTCACATCTAGGTGTATGTGTATGTATGTCTTTGTATGTATATTTAAATGGTCAGTATATTCGTCCCTAGGAAAACATTTCCTTTGCGGCATGAAACATTGCCCATTGTTGCCTATTTCATACCAGCCCAAAAACAAACAGTTCAGCACTGACACAGAACCACAGGTTGAATATAATTATCATATTTTCATTAAGGCTGAGCCCATGACTATGTGACTCAAGTTTGGGGGGTGCAGCCTCAAAGCTGTAAGTGTGGCAGCAGTTTGAAAATCTTTCCTGTCAAAGTCAATGGGAAAATTGGGGGGTTCGAAACAGCGCCACAAAAAGACGGGGGGGGATCCCTTAGAAAAGCACAAGCAACCTGCTCCGCTATAGGGGGAAGAAGTGTGGGAGTTTGGGTGTTGTACCCCTAAAACTGTAGGAGGAGTAGCGTTTAGAATATGGGGGGCGCTAAGAATAAGAAGAAAAAGCAGAAAAATAAGCTGTAGTGGAAGAACAGGGGGTTGGGTTTTTCAGCCCAACATAATTAGTGGTGATTTGATATATTTACAAACATAGCAAAAATAAGCATTTGCCAGTGGCGGAACTACTGGGGGTGCAGAGGGTGCGATCCCGGGCCCACACCCCCTCGGGGCCTGCTGGACACTCGCATTGGTGCGATTATGATCCCATCGGTGCTAGTTCACCATAAAAATGGGTCTAGAATGGGGAAGGGATGAGGGGGAGGGGCTTGGCTGCATGCCCTGCACCTGGGCCTGGGGAGGTATAGTTCCATTATTGGCACATACTTTACATTCATAGAGCAATATTGCACATATAGTATTTATGTGCTTCAATATTGAATCACAAAAAGAAACAATAACATTTCCTCTTACATGACGGGCAAAGAACAAGATACAGTATCATAGTTTCCCACCGGTGGCCCAGTCGGACTGGGTAGAATAAATAAAATCTGGTGGGCTCTGGTGATCCTGTTGGGCTCCACTGGCAGCACACTGGCAGGCTGTGTGGGCCCTGCCAACCCAGAAACTCTCCCCACTGCCTGGGGAATTTGTGTGATTTACAGGTACAGTGTGTGTGTGGGGGGTGGTTTTGAGGCTTGCTCCAGGTTTGAGAAATAATTCATGAGTAGCAACTGGGGTGGGGGATTGTGAGGTGGCAGCCCCGGTCCCTGGACACCTCAGTCCGACACTGCATCAGCCTTCTTCGTGCACCCAGAAACATTAAGTCGGCGGGTAAAGGCATACTAACACATTTCTGTGCTGATATCTAGCACATGTGTGTGCACCCATGCCGTGGTTTTGGGTGCACGCAAGGAAGAACGCTGATGCCAGTGTAGAGGCTGATTCTGGGCCAGCATTATTTACGTTATTGGTAACGAAAAGTCAGGGCCGGAACTAGGGGTAGGCAGAAGAGGCAGCTGCCTAGGGTGCAACGATTGAGGGACGCCAGGCAGCCTCTCCTGCCTACCCCTAGTTCTACTTTGTAATTGCCTCCGCCGCTTATCATTAGCAGTGGAGGCAATGACCGATCGAATCGCAGCGCCCCCCAAAGCACAGGAGGAGGTGCAGGGCGGCGGTGCAATTCGATTGGTCATTGCCTCCACCGCTAATGATTAGCGGTGGAGGCAATGACTGATCGCATCACACCGCCCCCTGCACCTCCTGCTGAGCTTTGGTGCGCATGCGCCATTCGGGGGGGGGGGCGGGGAGGTGGGCAGAGTTGGCTGACCGGGTTGCCTAGGGCGCCCGGTCGGCTTGGGCCGCCCCTGCGAAAGGTGGACTCTTATTTCAGCTATGACATGTTGTATATAGAGAATATGTATTCCTGGGTGCCAATCTGTGCAGGGGCTTTAAACAGATCTAAACTGGAACTCAAATAAAAGGTAACTACTCCTTTAAACTCCTGCTGAATCCTGGACTATGCACTCAGGGTGACAGGGGACCTCAACAATATGAATCTGTATGTCTAGGAAGATTAAATGAAGGGGGAGAGGTTATTTCAGCCATCATGATTAGGAGAACTGAGTTAGTCCCCCAACAGTTGGAAAATTTAAGGGTAAAAATATAGATGGGAAGTACATAATCTGTGACTGCAGAGTGGCCCCTGCAACCCAACCCGTAAATAAAACTCTTTAAAATTCGATCAAAAACCAGAAAGGGAATGTTTAATCTTGGCAAGTTATTGCTGTGAGATATACTTAAAACAAACTACACTGAAAAATTCATGAAGTTGGAGCTGTGGATCTAGAGTTCAGAAAAAATCAAAAAATGCTACAGCATCATCAGCAGCCGACTGAAAGGCAAAGGCACTAATACATGCACTAGAGAGGTTTCATGTGAAAGAATTATTATTCAGTGTAATACTTGAATCAGAGAACTGGCCCATATTTATAAAAGTAGCCCCAATCTGCACAGAGATTAGCCCAGCAAATAACTGGCCCATTCATCATGGCATAAGGGCTGTGGCACACGTAGAGATTAGTCGCCATGTGACAAATCTCCCTTGTCGCGGGCGACTAATCTCCCCGAAATGCCATCCCACCAATGAGAATGTAAATCGGCGGTAGGATGGCATACGCTTTCCTCTCAAAGCAACTTCCGCGATTTCTGGACATCCCAGCGTCGTGTATGCCATCCCACCGGCGATTTACATTCTCGCCGGTGGGATGGTATTTCGGGGAGATTAGTCATCCGTGACAAGGGAAATTTGACGCGGGCGACTAGTCTCCCCGTGTGTCACAGCCCTAAGGGTTCCCAAGGCAGCTCCAATATATCATAACCCCATAGATATACAGTAATAACCTGACCAGTATTCACACTGGTTTTGGGCACCAAGAACATTTTATTCAGCAAAAAATGAGTTAAATGTTCTGGGTACTTCTGCTGATTATGGACTTTTCCCAGTACAAACAGCCCTGAGTCATGTGTTCAGAACCCACTAGCTGCACCACTGTCAGTTTGCTTTCTAGGCAATAAGGAACATTGAACAACACACAACTGATATTTTTTCAAAGAAGCAGAAGATGGCAGGCAGGGAAAAAATGGATTTCACAAATACACAACAAAAATCTGCAGGAGGGTAAAGGTTTTGTCCACCTTTATTTTAGGTAGTCGGTTAATCCAGCATGGGGCTAGGCTTGGTAGCATTAAAGGAATACTGTCATGGGAAACATGTTTTTTCCAAAACCCATCAGTTAATAGAGCTTCTCCAGCAGAATCCTGAAATAAAATCAGTTTTTCAGGCTGAGGGCAGTTAACACAGCAGCCAAAGGCTTCAAGCAGGAGATCAGATATGGGAGGTACCCTGGGTGTCACCCGTCAGATATGGAGAATCCTGGAGCAGCACCACTAAGAAAAACTCTAAAACTATGGACTTGTCCATCTATCAATGCATGGGTCCCCAACCTTTTTAACCTGTGAGCCACATTTGTTTGTAAAAGTGTTGGGGAGCCACTCAAGCATAAAAAAATCCAGGGTTGCTAAATAAGTTCTGTTATTGTCTATTTGGTAGCCCCAAGTGGGCAGGTAGCCTAGTGGAGCCTTGGTTTAGCAGTACACTTGAAGGCTTACTTATCAAAATTTGTATTTGTGGAATTGTGTTGTCCTACTTTGATTGAAATGTTACCTAATTTATTAAAAATCCAAATGAAAAAAAAAACGCAATCAAATAAAAGCATAAAAAAACATGAGTACCTTGAATTTATCATTTGCATGTCATTTTAACTGGATGCATCTACATGCCTTCGCAAGCTTTTACATGCAGCAGTTATACATTAGGGTTTTTCATGTTTTTTCCCTTAATTAATATTGAAAATTCAAGTGCAGGATCTACCTGCTGCTCCATTATAAATGTAAAGCATCATTGTCTATGAAGATTCTTATTCATCCAGGTCATGATATACAGTATCTAGAAGAATTAAGTCTAAAACAACTGGACTTTTCTGAGTTTTTTCCTTGAAAACGTTTCACCACTCATCCGAGTGGCTTCTTCAGTTCAAATGACTGCTAGGGAATTCCCCGGTATTTAAACTCTAGATGGTAGTAGAGTCACAGACATCCAATCACAATGGTTCCATTGAACTTGTTCAGTTAGGTGTTAGCTGAAACTGACAGGTGTGAGAAGGTATGATCCAATCACAATAGTACCAAGATTCTCATTGATGAAGGTGTTAATCCTTCAAAGTACATGACTGGAAGTGTGAACTGTTGTGAAACTGCCGGGGTAAGGATGTCAACGCGCCATTGTATGTAGGTGTTTTAGACTTAATTCTTCTAGATCTTCTAGCATCATTTTTTAATGGAAGCAACAAGACACCCCTGCATGGAATGCTCCATCTGTAGTTAGGCTCAAGCAAGAAAAAACATTGCCTTTCAGATTGTCTAGTGATCACAGTGTGCTTTCAAGCTGTTGAGCGCTGCAAGAATATCCAGTCAGGATGCTGGTAGTCTGGTCTGAGACTGTATGGCATCACATGCTTTCCTATTTGGGATAGTGCTTACAGGATAAATATGAAACATTCTGTGCAGATCCTTAACAAAACCTTGTATCTGTGTTTTATAGTGATAGCTAGTCATGCCAAAAGCAGAAAGACTGCATTCTCAGCAAAAACATTGGGCAGCAATCTGCCATTAGATCAGACAGCATGAAGCCGAGCATGTCATGTTGATTTGGACAGAAGGAACAGATGGATTCGGAAGGCGCAGAGCCTGCAGGAATAGGGATTGAAAAAAGGTGCTGAGACCTAAATCCAGCATCATGAGATTAAATGGATTTTGCCAAAAGCAAAAATAATGCTAACTGGAGATCCTTCCAATGGCCTGGTATGTGCAAAATGGGGCAGTGGAGGCTTTCAGGCATTAGAATGACTTGGATTACTACCACCAAGCATGTAACAATAACTAGTTACTTGTATACACAGTATCCCAAAACCACCTACAATGGTATTAAGTGAAACTTTATATAATATACAATAACATAATGCCAACCATGTAATAATGGTTACAGCCAAATCCATGACTTTAACAGTACAGGGCTGAAAGTATTCACTGGCTTATCATTGGGTGTTAGTTATTTGGACTTGCTTATTAAGGAATGCTAGCTTTTTCTTCACCAACCAGTAATGGGTTATTTCTAGTTATGAGCCAGCTAAACCCTATTGGGGAATACCGCACACCTACCCAACTCTTAAGCTTAACTGCATGAAAATAATACAAACAGTTATCAGCAATGAGGTGAAGGATGCACTCACAATGACCTGGTGATAAAAGAGATGCTTACAAGGAGCAAGTGAGAAATGGTACCAGAAAGTAGCTATTTTGGTTCTGCTTTTATGTAGTTTTGCTTTGTTTTCAGATCTGTTTCTGTTCTTTTCCAGTTTAAGTGAAATGGTTAATTTGGGTTTACAATATATTTCAAAACAGGGAGATCATGTAAGATCTGCTCAGTTTCCGGTGTAACATACATTACCCTTCCACAACACTGTAATAAGTGGAATGATATTGGCCTCAGCCTTATTACTTTACACACAGTATAAAACCATCAATAATACAATGTAGTAAGAAATATGCCATAAATGGCCATGTCCTCTAGCTGCAAGCCTCATTCGGGGGATTCAGGGGAATGCTCAGCCACTTTGGGAAAAACTATAAAAGCCGCCTGATAGAGAGCAACCATTGAAAGTGCCCACCAGCATTTTCCAGGTCCAAAAGTCCATTCAGCCATGGGCACTCGTCATAGGGGTCAAATCACCATACGAAACATCCAGTCTAATACAGGTATGGGATCCGTTATATAAAAACCCGATATCCAGAAAGCTCAGAATTATGGAAAGCCCGTCTCCCATAGACTCCATTTTAATCAAATAATTCAAATTTTTAAAATTGATTGATTATCCTGAATACCCTTGGTCCCGAGCATTCTGGATAACAGGCCCTATACCACCTCAGCAGACTGACAAGGGCCCGCCCTAGGTTTTGACACACCTTGTTGAGTGTTGAGTCCTTTAAATTTTGCCTCGCATGCTCTCCATTCCCTAAACTATAGGGTACTTTCCGCTGCTGAGCTGGGCCCTCCAGCCCTTTCTCCAACCCTCTGCTGCTATAAGGGACATTACTAGTAACATCTTAGGACTATGTATACAATGGCTTTCATTTTTGGATATAGGCTCAACACTGACCGATTCTTTTACCCTATAGGAACCAATAAAGCATTTGTCTGGACTACTCTATTGCAGTTAGACAGATTAAAGCAAATCATATTGATTTCTGTCGGTTACAAATTTGCGTATTGGCTGGTAAGTGAGAGTAAAATGCATGGCGTATCTAGGCTACTTTCCTGGAATAAAAGTAAAGCAGTCTGTGTGGAAGCCAAATGCTAAAAACAGGGTAAATAGATTTACTGCCAGTAGTACTTAGACTTGTAGGCAACCAGGAATAATACATCCTAGCCAGTCAGCATTTATTTATCCCTTCTTGGTTCTGATTCTTAAACCAGTGTAGCAGAAGTCATTTCTCCTCCGGGTTTGTTAATCTATTGACATCTGCTACATTGTATCAGAAGTCAAAGCCAGAAGCCAAACAGATAAGGATTTCAATAGTCATTACATTTACAAATAACTTTATAGGGCACCTGTTGCCCTATTATTGTTTCCCCCATCAGACGTGCGCGTTAATGGAGCCTGTACTCTAATTGGCGGATACAATTGGGCCACATGGCTGCCCAGACCAGGAACTCCCTCCCAGTGTGGTTGGCATATTGCCAGGTGGCAGGGGGCAACTTAAATAAAAACTATTGTTACTCCCAACCAGAGTATAATAGCCTGCACCTCTGGTGGGGGAAACAAGAGGTGACAGGTGCCCTTTAAAGCCATTAAACATAGTGTATCAACTATATAAGTTGCTTCAAATGATCATTAAATGAGAAGGGAGACAGCAAACAGCATTTTATAGCTCACTGAAATGAAACAGATTTACAACTCAGTTACTTACAACACCTAAATAAAGCAAATCACTAAGCAGAAGCGGCCTGTAGGGCATTATATTTAGTGGTATTTACAAAGTTATGGCTGTTAAGGACTTATAATAATGTTCATGAGCCAAACATTTTGTTTTATAAATAGGTGCAAACCTCCATGGTTTCTGCATTTCCCTGTTATGCTATAAATGGTGCACTGGTGGGCACAACTTGCACTCAAGTGCACTGTATTTAATTCCTGCTCAAGGCAGATTTTGAGAACAACACTGGCAAAATTGGTGCAGAGTGCCCTTTGTAATGTATATGATATAGGCCCAAATGTTCATTTTATGGTAGCCAAACACTACTAACTACTAGCACTACAGTTTGTTCATATCATCACTGAGACTTAGGAATGTTTACAACAATGAAGAATTCCATATGCACCATTATATCTCAAAAATTAGGGAACAGGCATGGGGTGGGAGGGGGGACAATTACAACTTTTTATTAAGGTAGCTGCAAGCTGTTTTAGATTGCAGAGACCTGCAGCAATTCAGAAAGGCAACATATGGGTGCACTGAGCCCATAATTTACAATTTGCACACTGCAAATAAACCCTTTTGTCTGCAGGGCTGTGAGCTGTTGGTCCAAAATGGCCCATTTTACTAGTCCCTCCTCCCTTGGGACACTATAAATATTCTAAGATATGGTGACATTTTGGCTTTGCATACAGTAACTTATAGTAGCATTAAATTGATAAAGTTTAAACTTTTGCTTAACTAATGCCTGTGTAACCTGAAGCCTGTGTACTGAACCTGAGACTGGCTGTCTTGTACACAAATTGCACAACCAAGCTGAAATACGTTGGTCATAAATCCCCATAACCTTCTGGACAAGCATGTTAGAAGAGGTGTACTGCTGCATTCTGAATGCTATTATAGTGATCTCCCCAAGCATACCTACCTTCCAGCCATATTTATTTTCCGTCCAGAAACTGAGCAAAGTTCTCTGTATAACAAGCAAGAACAAAGTGCTCCCAAACCCACCATGCAGTATATTTACAGTGGTACTCATTATATGCCTTGCCTCACCAATAAAGTTTCTATGCCCCCAAGTCCCATTTGCTCTTATTTCTCTCAGCCCATTCCCTGTAGTATAATGCTGGTGCTGTGTGATTAATGAGTGGGTGAGAAATTGGCTCCGGAATATACCATGCTGCTTTATGTAGTGAGATCCAACACCCAGGTGCCATATACACTTTAATGCGTTGACATCTGTTACTTCACTCTGTGCCGAAGGCAATGACAGCTGATAAACTGAGAAATCAACATATACCCAGTTCTGCTTGATATTTAGAGAGAAAATGATACTCAGGGACTAAAAGGCTCATTTCTGAAACAATAGCATCATGTGCAAATTGGGGCAATATTCTGTGGGCTCTAAAGGATAGGGCAGTTCAATGTGACATGCTAATGTGTAAGACACCCCCAATGATTTCAATTGCTTTAAGTATCACTTTTACTTTCAGTTTATCGTATTAAAGGACAACAAACCTTGAGTATGCAATAAAAAGTGGGGGGGGGGGGGGGGCATGTGCACGCTTGCAATTGAACCATCAAAACATGTAAAAACTTGCCTCCTGATCAGGGTAGGTCTTAGGTATAGGGTCCAAACACCTTTTTTTGCTATAAATAGCAGCCTTTATGCTAGGGGTGAGCAGTGATGTCACTTGGGGGGCAACCTTAGCTGTACCTAGCACCTCGCCTGCCTAACTACACACAACCAGCAAACTGGTTACGGCACAAGTAGAGATGGGTGTGCAATTGCTGTATGTTAAGTGTTTTAATGGGTTCTGTTCCTGTTTTTGCTCCTAACATTGTGCCTAGCCGATCCTTACAATCTTACTCTCTCCCAATAACATTATGGAACTCGCCTCTGTGTCTGGGGATCAGAAGACAATTCCATTTCATGTGTGTGTAGAGAATTTACCTTGTACACTGATCATAGCCCTTTAAATACATGATTAGTGATGGGTGAAATAATTCGGCAGGCATGGATTTGCAGTGAATTTCCGTGTTTCACCGTTGGCGGATTGTAACCAGAGTATAACCATGTCACAGCTATAATTCCAAGCCAGCTCCTGCTCAGTTTATCCCAGCGGGTCACCTTATAGAGAAAAAACAGAAGTAGCAGACCAATGCAATGGGCTGTGGCACTCCTCCTAAAGTTTACTAGCCATGGCAATATTTTATTTTTTATTTATTTTGAATAATTAACTAGATAAATAAATAAATATGATTAAAAGACAACAAGAGTGGAGGTAGGCTCAGCCATCCTGCTCGACCTGCTTGATCATCTAAAGTCCAGTGATGACTGAATCTGACTGGTGCCTTCTTATATAGGCACGCTTCCGCACTTCTATTCACTGTGTCTGGTCACTTGTTTACTAACCAATCAGATTAACTCCTCCAGCCAATAAAAACAGTAGATTCTCTGTCCAACTGCTCTATTACTACACCAACAAATATATTTGCCGTGGCCACTTTCCCATGACACATGAGGGTCAATCGAGCCCCGCAGTTCATTCTTGTGTCATGACAAATCAGCTATCACGCATACTCCACCAAGTAATATTTCCTGATTCAGCATGGGAAAAACTTGCTATTAATATTGTAGGTCCTTTGACAGATGATCCTTTGGACTGCAGATTTTCTGTAACCTTAATAGACTATTACAATAAATGGCGCATTTGTCTCTTGTATAACATTGGCTACAAGCCAAATGCAAGGTTTATACTGGCAGAAAAACTGGTGTGTGAGAAGTACATTTAAACCCTGGATCGCTATTTAGAGTTAAAAAAAACCTGGAACCTGGACAATCAAAATGTACTATGTCAGCAAAGACTATACACATCAAATGGAGCTGCTCCAAAGTCCTGTCTAACAGGAGCAAGATAACTGGCATTCCATATGTGATGGACACGTATAGATTGCCACTCATCTTGCTCCTGTTAGACAGGACTTTGGAGCAGCTCCATTTGATGAAGAACATTTTGCTACTCCTGATATTACCTGCAGCAGGCCTGAAGCAAATGAACCTATAAAGTGTACTGAAAGAATCAGAAAACAAACATGTGGAACATGGACTATGTGATGTGAAGAATAAACTATACTGCTTTTGAGATGTGTACAGTTTCAGTATTGTTGTATCTTGCATCTTCATGACTTACAAAAGATTGCATTTATACTGAAAGGAATATGTGGTGGTTATACAAATGACCTGTAGATGTCACTGTGTACAAGACCTATGCTGTACATTATATAGTACTTTCTATACTGCTATAAGTGTTAGAGTAGTTCCTGCTAGAGTGGTAATGGCTGACTGACGCTGTTAATAAAGGACTGTTACACCATACTCATTTCTGGCTACAAAACATAACAGATAGGAAATGACATGCTTAATTCCCTATACTGTCATCATGGTCTTTTACCTAAAGGAAAGTGCCGCCCTAAACTGACAATCCTGATGAATTGTCACATTTTCCCCCAGTCAGGATGACTGATACACTGAGCTTTGGGAGCAGCAGCACAAGGCATTGATTGAGCTGAGGGAAGAGGGTGTAACATGTCACCCTAAAACACAATATATGATGTTAACACTATGCAGATCATTTTCAAAGGGACATGTTCTACACCTCAAAATTCCTCCAATAACTAAAAATAATTAAGCAGCATGCCTTTGTATGTACCCCCAGTAGTTTCACTGTAAATGGTGCCAAGAACCTGACTGAGAGAAAATCTGTTTTGTGTATGAAGGAAATTGTAATTTATATGGTGGTCACACAACAATGGATTACAGCCAATTATAGCACACTGCATTTTGTCATTTTGTGCACCTTGTCAAGTCATTCAAAGTCATTATTCAATGGATGCAATTCAATGTTTAGGGGTAGAGTAGGGGTACAGTGAGACTCATGGCATGAATACTGACAAGACAAGCATTAGCATTACAGGTATAGGCAGGGGCATTTTTTGGGGGTATTGCCCCCCTTACCCGATCCACTCTTACCTCTTCCACATCGGAGTGGGTCCTGGGGGGGGGGGGGGGGGCACACAATTAGTTTAAAAAAATGGAAATTCGTCTCTTTTTGCCGCGTCTCTTTTTGCCGTCCTTGGTAACCAGCCACTCTCTGCCTCCTGCGGCCAGGTTCTCACCTTGCTTCATGGCAGGAGCAGCCCTGGGTATGGGATCTGTTATTTTTTATGCTTGAGACCTGGGGAACTAACACCAACTCAAAAAGGCAGCGGTAGCTCCAGGGCCCCACACCACCTGTATCAATTAATGCAGTGAGAATACTCCTAAACACACATTATTCTAACACCAAGTGCTGGAAATGATGACATTATTCTGCACAGCAGGGATACAATTTGCAATTATGCTGGGAATGTGGCAAAAACTTCACTTTGACTAAATAAACACAACAACCTGGGTCAGAAAATGCACTTTGCATAGTTCACCTGCACTCTGAAATGAGCCATTTAGGTACAAAGTATTATTTTTACCTAAAAAGTAACTCTAGAATTTTCTAGATAATAGAGCTCATACCTAATAATGTTCTCTGAAAATCCAGTCACTAAGTACTTTATATTTGATGTGGGGGGGATAGGGTATGCACTGGGAACATTGTCAGAGAAAACATTCAAATCATCACATTAGTCAGGAATGGGAATATAATGCTCTGGGGCTTGTAGGTGGCAAGCTAATGGAGTAATGGAATATAACAAAGCCTGGAACAGAGACAAGGTCACACTGCTAAGAGAAGTGACACAATGCTGAAATATTATCTGAACTTATACAGCAGGTAAATGCATGCCTTAGTTCAAAATCAAGTTTCTGTCACTTCTGCACTGATTTCCATTTTATTAACAGTCCCTCTGCAAAAGACTATATTATATAGGAGTGCACTAATTAAGGAAGAAACTGAATAGTCAGCTCTTGGGTCTCATTCTGAAACTGCACCTACAGCACTGGCTGGTAGCGGGAGTGAGAGGATGAGCTGGGAACACACAGGTTTCCTATGAAGAATAAGCACCATGTTCAATAGGAGCAGGTGTCAGTAATAACAGGAATTCACTACTCAGGCCCTCGGAGCTGTAGCTGCATTTGCCTCCCACTCTGCAGGTGTGCTCTGTGCTACACAGCCAGATGGTCTCCTTGCCAGCATGTGTGGTTATAATACATTCTATGCCAGGTCTCATCGCTGCAAAGAAAACACTCAATAAAACTTGCATGAAGCCTC
Source organism: Xenopus tropicalis (assembly GCF_000004195.4). Taxonomy (NCBI): domain Eukaryota; kingdom Metazoa; phylum Chordata; class Amphibia; order Anura; family Pipidae; genus Xenopus; species Xenopus tropicalis. Next base: position 128,550,254 of record NC_030681.2, read on the forward strand.
CCAGAATCATCATCCTTCCACATCGCTCTTTATGGAATATTATGTCACCTAAGATTGATTTGACCTTCATTATTGCATTATGGATGGAGCAGTGCAGTGTAGTGACTAGGAATTTCAGGTGACAGCCTTTCTGAAGAAGTGAAAATCTTATGCGATACTGTACCCTCTAATACTAAATGAGGGAGAATTATTTATACAAAAAAATCAATTGTATCATGAGAGATGAGAATTTTAACAATGCCATATAGTAAACAGACTTAGAAGTGGGTATGATGGGAAGACGGTTGGGATCATCGAGCAGCCTGCTTGATGGCAACAGCGGGAGATATATGAAATTACTTTATGGCAGAGGTGGTAGGGGTCATTTATCATCTCTGGGGTGCAAGTGCTAGAGCACTAATGGGGGCAAAAGCCCACCCCTCAGGGCTCACTTAACAAACATTTGTGCCTCAGGGAGCACCTAGTAACTACATCCCAACCCCCTCATCAGCACTGACTAGGCAGTCAACAGTGTTGGGCTGATTCTGATGTCTGAGGGGGATGCAGCATCACTAGTGCAAGGAAAAGTCACCTTTGTACTCTCTCTCTGTACTAGAAGAGCTAAAGTCCTCATTTAAAAATAGAATTTTGTCTTAATGTTACTAAGAGTGGTTCTTTGTCATCATCAATTTGCCTCACAGCAGGAGCACCCCTATGTAAATGACCCCTTATATCTATAGGGTGCAGGAAATAAATTCAGAGTTCATGAAGTCTTTCTCAGGGTCTGTAGATAAAAAGGGGTATTGGGCAATGCAGGAAGTGTGGCACCTCCACTTAAGGCTGGAGATAACTTACATAAATTAAGGGGTAACTGACCTCAAAATTTAGTTTATAGTATGTAGTATGTAGGCAGTGATAATCTTAGATAATATGCAATTGGTTTCATTTTTTTTATTTTTGTGGTTTTTAAATAATTTACTTTTTTTTTGGTTTTGTGCAGCTGTCAGGTTTAGACTGTTCATTCACCTAACAACCAGGCAGCAGTTAGGAAATAATAATGGGAAATTCAGGAAGAAAATTGAAGAGGGCCTGAATAGAAATATAAGCAATAAACAATTATAATGATATAATTAAAGCCTCCTGGTCAATATGTTTTTGGTTGATAGGGTCAGTGACCCCTGGCCAACAAATGCAATTTCCAGTTGGCGCCCAATAAGAAGCAGAATAGAAAGGCTAGTTGTTTGAAAATCCATAAAAAATAATTAGGGTTAAATGTAAAGCCTGACAGTCAATATGTTTTTGGTTGTGACCCCCAACACTGACATTTTCAGTCGGAGACCAATAGGGGGCAGAATAGGAAGCATAATAATCATGAGAAGCTTCTTTAGAGCTTAATATATAAAAGCCCACCCACGTTCTATTCACTCCTTTGCGGTTTTTAAAGGATATTTATTAATGGGTGAAAGTTAGAGTCAACCATTTAATAAATACACTTCTAAAAACGCAATAGGAATGAATAGATTGTGGCTGAGTTTTTAATGTTTTAAAGTGCAACTATCACCCTCAAATTATTTCCCCCACCAAAGGTGTGCAGTGCTGGATTTGTTATATGGGCACCCCAAGACCGCCCCCATTCACATTTGTGACCACACCCCCCCCGCACACTTGCGCACACATGCACATTTGCACGGCCAGTTAAGCTCACACACGGAGCAGTGGGCATGTCGCCCCCAAATTTGTGCTGCCCTAGGCCCGGGCCTTTGTGGCCTTGCCCCAAATCCAGGCCTGGAGGTATGGGTTAATAGAGTCTGCACTCTGGTTGGGGGAAACAGTAGTTTATGGGGTTTTTTGCTAGGCTGCCCATGCCTGGAGGGACCTCCCAATGCAGGCAGCCTAGCAATGGCGGGGGCTGTATTTTTTGAAAATGCTATTGGGTGTTGTTTACCACACATGCATCTCTGGTGGAGGTAAGAGAAAATTATTTCATACTTCCCGAAATTTTCTTTTCCTGGCCATCCTCATGGTCAACATAGGAAAACAAAACTGATGGGAACCAGCAGGGGAATACCTCATCAGTTTTGTTTTCCTATGTTGACGGAGGATGGCCAGGAAAACAATTTGAGGGCAATAGGTGCCCCCCTTTCAAGCTCTAAACTGATATTTTGATAAATCTGTTAATGTACAGGCAAGTAGATCCAAGATGAGACTCATCCAGATATTTTCCAAATTAAAGCTCCCACCACCCCTTCAAGTTAAACAGATGGAAGTGTGCATAGTATAAAAATATTAAATAAATGTCCTACAGTATATGCATTTAATACTTTTAACTCTGTTGCAGAAACCTCTTTTACACCGCCCTTCCCTACAACTAGCACGGGTCTCTCAAATATAAATGAGACAGATCAAAGGGCATGTGCAATCTGATCTTTCAAAGCATGTTTCATACATTAGTGAGTTGTATTGCCCAGTGTATTGCTCTTTATCCCGCAGAGCCAGTATATAAAATCCAAGATTCCTTTATGTAACAATTGCCAATCATCTCATGATGAATGCACCTTTCCTACCTCTGCTAAAGAGAGAACCAGCCATACAAGCCAACTGGCTTATCTATCAAAGCAGCCAGCCTTATATCTCTAAATGCGGAGAACAGAGAGGATTCTTCTGGTTATGTCTCAAACGTTCATCACACAGTTGTCGGAGCAAATCATCTGTGACAAGGAAAGCGCACAGAGATCCTTGAAATGACTCAACGGGAAAATATTCCAGTCAAATTGAAGAGGCAGCAGTGATCTGCGGGTTTAACCCTGATGATATTTAGTAATCGCTGTAATAAGACATCTAGGGCAAAGTCTGTTCCTTTTGGAATTTGGAACAATGTTGCAGATCATAAACTCTCTGAGCTTTCATAACAGATACCCGGTGCAGTAGGGGGCAATGTGTAAAGGAGTTTATACCTAAGAGAGAATTAGGGTACAAATCTCCCTAAAGAGAATGGGACTTGTCCAAAAGTGACAGGCAGAATGTTCTTGTTTAGTGATGAGTGAATTACTTTGCTAGACATTGAAAAATTCCTCATTTTACAAAATTATCGCAAAAATTTGTCCAAACAAAAATTTGCAGAGTGAGGAAAAAGTCACAGTTGCAACAAAAAAGTCACAGTTGCTTCGAAGAAAGTCGCACGCATCAAAAAAAGCCGCGCGGAAGCCACATTTAGTGAATTTGTTGTCGCTTTGCAGTTTCACTAATTTTTCTGTGAAACGGGACAGATTCGCTCATTGCTATTCTTGTTTTATCTGGAAATAATTGGTGCCAAGTTTATAGAATAAAGTATAAGTACTTGGAAACATAAATATAAATAAGGCACTGCTGTACACACAACATGTCAGATGGAAATTTCCCATATCTGATTTACAAAGGAAGGAGTCCATTTAGTAAACTCAGGGTCGGACCCTGCAGGGGTGTGTTAGGGGATGCGCCCGGCGGGGGCACCTGCAGGGCCCCTGGGCCGGGAGCCCCGGTGGGCCCTGCAACCTCCAGTCCGACCCTGAGTAAACGTACCCCTGTAATCTTTATATCTACCGCAAACATTTTCATAAGGTGAGCGCCCCCATTGGACATTATTATCTAATTTCGCATGTATTTTATGGGTTGTTCACTTTTAGTGTGATGTAGAGCTTGATATTCCGAGAAAATTTGCAGTTTGGCTTTACCTTTTTTATTTTCTGTTTTATAATTATTTAGCTTTTTGTTCAACAGCTCTCCAGTTTGGAATTTTAGCAAGTATCTGGTTGCTAGCATTCAAATTACCCTAGCAACCAAGCAGTGGTTGGAATAAGAAACTGGAATATGAATAGGTGAGAGACTGAAAAGAAAGATACGTAATGAAAAGCAGGCTTGTAGGCTGCCGGGGTAAATGACCCCCTTTGAAAGCTGGAAAGAGCCAGAAGAAAAAAAAATAATTAAAAAATGTAAATGTGAACCACCCCTTTAAGGCATAGTGGATGCAGTATATTTTCATGCAATAGAGGGGGCCACAGAAGAGGATAATCAGTAATTGGAATCAGACAAATGTCACTCTGCTGTATTGAAAGATAATATATATTTGTTTATTTGTTCATTCTCATTGGTTTTTTTCTGGGGTTTCTGCATCAGGCCAATCTACTACTCAACATCATACTGACTTATTCCTATAACTATAACCAGGAACGGGTCAGTATTACTAAAGGTGTAGGACTGTGCGGGTAGTTTCATTGAAAAGTGCCCCAGGCCAACCCTAGGTTAGTCTTACTGACCCCATCCCATTATGCACCGGTTCTATGGAGAAAGGAAATCCTGTGGCCATGCTGGGCTGGGGGCAATGCAATCTTTTCATAGGCTGGAATATGGTTGTGAACAGTACTTCAGTCAATTAAAGGTTAATGCTGTAACCAGCCCAGTCTGACTGACTCTCTTTGCTCAGGCAACATTAGCCCGGTTGGATGGGGTGGGGTAAGTGCAGCTGGAATGCAGAGTGGCTTTGGGGCACTTGTGAAATAAACAGCACAGTTCTATACCATTAGTACAGGTAATTCCTTAGTGGCATAGGAAGGTGTCAGCATTACTTTAAATAAGTACCTGAAGATAACACCTTTGTTTTCTACCAGGACAATCACATAGCAGCACTCTGAAAAGATGCAAAAAGATTTTTTTTGTGCAAACTATTAGAACACCTTTGTTTTCTACATTATATTCTACATCTACTTTCTACATTATATCAGATAAAGTATCTCCAAGCATTATCTTCAGTAGAGCAAAGGATTTTTTTAATTAAATCTAAGTGGAAGGTATAGTTGCATAGAGAATGCAAGCATAAGGGTTATTTCAGAATAGTAAAAAAGTCACATTACATATTATTTAAGATCTATTAATCTTACTACAAATGGCATTGACATTTAAAAATGTGAAATGCTACTGTACAGGGCTTCAGCATCAATTCTTGTCAGTAAGAATACCATTGGAATACCAGGACAGAATTGTACACACAACTTGGTGTAGGTCAAGAATTTAATTATATTTTTGTGTATATATATATATATATATATATATATATATATATATATATATATATATATATGCACTTTTTTATGGTTGGGGAATGCCCTACCAACTGATGTTGTGATGACAGATTCTTGAACAAGCATAGCATAGCATGCTATTGTGATATTAAAATCTACAATTATTATAGCGAGCAGATCTTCACCCGATATCCCAACCTACGGGTGGGCGATATCGGAAAAATGTAGGCTAATTCGATCGTTGGGCCCCAGGGGAGCAATGGGCGCAGTCGGTTCGGGGACCACATCAATGAGTCGATGCGGTCCCCGATCCGACTAAATCTTTTAACCTGCCCAAACAATATCTGCCCAATTTCAGGCCAGATATCGGTCGGGCAGGCCCCTCGTTCCTGCCACTACACGGGCTGATAAGCTGCCGAATCGGTCCAAGAGACTGATATCGGCAGCTACAATCGGCCCATGTATGGGCACCTTTACACAGGAAATGTCAGTCAGGATAACTCCTGCCATTGGCTGGGTCTGTAAGAGTTTTCAGGCTAATGTATGTCCTGAGGCCTGAAGAGTTATCCATGTTTGCATAATAAAAGATAACAACATTAATCAATTAATTATCAGTAATAAATGTTAAAATGTTTTCTTTTGACCTACAATACAGAGTTAGAACCAGAGCACAAAAAAGCAATTAACAAACACTGATCTGCTTTCAATAGCAATTACATTTACACATAGCTTTTAAACCACTACATTTTTTTCATGACTGTATATTGGAAAGTTCCTCAGAAATACTCGTTCTTTCATTGTGGACATCCCCTTGCTGGGTTTTTAGCAAATAGTATTTGGTCATCAGAGAAGAGCTTCATTGCTTTGTTTCTTGGCTAAACAAATAGTGTACAATTTCTCTCTTGTTTTCATCAAGGTGGCAACACAGTGGCACAATGGTAGCACTGATGCCTTGCAGTGCTAGGGTCCTTGCTTTGATTTGGAGCAATGACACTATTTGCAATGAGTTTCTGTGTTCTTACTGTGTCTGCATAGGTCCCTTTTGCTTAATCAGTTTCCACTGACAAAAACATACTGATAGGGATGATGTCTGTGGATTCTGCTCAACCTTAAAGATGCTAACATCATGGCAACTGCTATGCATTCACACCAAGGAAACCAAGCTGACTGCTGATGAAAAACTCCAGTCAGCCATGTAGGGGGGCTGTTACTAGATCGTGTCAGACCTTGTTTCTTGCAGAATAGGTTCTCTCTAGAGACCTGCACAGCAGATTTTGCAGGAAAGGTACAGCTATTCAGCATCTTCTTTCTTCCGCCATCAATGTAAGGTGTACACTCTATGCAAATCCAGGCTCTTATAGCAAATCAGGAATCATGCTAAACTGATTTTAGGGCAAGGGGCATTGCCAAATTATCTTTATCCTAAGCTATTGATTTGATAACTCTAAACAAGGTCATTACAATTAAGGTCACCAGGAAAAATCCATAATGACTGTTGAAACAGAAAAATTAAGATACTACCAACTCATAAATATATCTCACCAGGGAGCATTTGCTTTGCTCAAGCATTAATGATGTTCCATCTGTGGCAATAATGTTATGCTGCCATAAAGCAAAACCTACATCATTTTGAAACTCACCTTAGATTTAAAGCCATGAAGACTACATATTTACATATTTATTTCCTCCTTCGGGCTGAATTTTACCCTAGGGTATATCCATTGCAAAACCCTTCTAACTGTAGTGATCTGAGTAATCAAATGGTCTGGTGTAATAGATTTCCTAGTAGGCAACACATTTCAAAAGCTTCCATTGGCAGCTGAAACACTGGTTGGCTGCAATTGTTTTGTAGATTTATATATGTAGAAACTCCAAGTCAAAGCCTATAGAAAGAGCAACCCCTCGATGAATATACATTGAAACATGTAGGAATCAGACCATAGGCAGCAAAATGTTAGTGACAGATATAAGTATTGATTAAATATAATAGCAGTCACTGCTTGTGGGTAGGTATAGAATGAGTTCAATAGTTAGAGACTGGCTACAGAGCTTGGACAACACTGTAGTCAACACACTCAGAATGCCCTCTTTGGGAAACACCAAAGAAAGCTAAAAGGAATTGGGGGACCTGCTGCTCAATTTATGGTTTATTGACACAACATGTTTTGTGACCAGAAGTCACTTGACTTCTGGTGACTGTATTACCCTCAAGGGTTTAAAATGCTTTGAAATTCACTGCCACTTTTCCTGAACTGAAGAGGCAACTTGGATGAATAATAAAGATAACTGAGCAAGCTACTTTTGATTTTTTAATGGTTATTGGCCACACCTGTAGCAGAAGTATTTTTTGAGGCTACTACTGTACCCAGGGCTGATTTAAGGTAACAGTGGGCCCAGACAAAAACTTGGACTTGAATATAATAACATAGGAAATAATAGGGATGCAACAAATTCACTATTTTCAGATTTGGCTGAACCCTGAATCCTTCGTAAAATATTCGGCTAAATATAAAACTTTGGGACACAATCAGCTAAAAGGAAGGTCTCAAAACATAATAACTAGTGATAAGTGAATCTGTCCCATTTTGCTTTGCCATAAAATTTGCGAAACGGCAAGAAAATTCACAAAACGGCAAAAATTTGTCAAATGCATTTGTTGCACGCGTCTATTTTGTCAACCACGTCTATATTTTTGTAGCACACGCTTTTTTGACACGACCATGCCCAATTTGACGCACCACAAAACAAATTTCTGCGCCAAATTTTTCCGCAGCGAATCTTCACGAAAGTTTCGCGAAACAATTCACCAATGGCGAAATGCAGAAATTCGTTGCAAATCTAAGCCTGGTGAAAAAAATTTGGTCATTATTATTATTATTGACATTTATTTATAAAGCGCCAACATATTCCGCAGCGCTGTACAATGAGTGGGTTTCATACATTGGACATACAGAGTAACATATAAAGCAATCAATAACTGATACAAGAGGTGAAGAGAGCCCTGCCCAAAAGAGCTTACAATCTACAAGGAGAATCACTAATAATAACTTTGAAGTGTCCTACAAATATGGCCATAAGCTGAAGAAGTAATGTTAGTCATCTTGGAAAAGAGCAGATTTATATTTAGAGGCAAACAGAAACTATTCTAAAGACAAAGGAACTTTGCACTATACCCAGAATAATATAATGAAGCTAACAGCACACAATCAGCAGATGTTTCACAGCGAGAGATGTTCAATAAAGAGAAATGTTCCGTTTAGTTATCTTTATTTCTCTATCAAGGAGGCATAGATCCCCTTGAATGCAAAGTACATTACACAGGCAATGCTGGATATACCTGTATTTCTTTATTGGATTAGAAGTCATGATGTTATTTTCCTGGATCAGTTGCACTGACAGATACAATAGATACTTTTAAGAAAGAATTGTATGGCTTTTTAGAAAAATACAAAGCTTCCGTAATGCGACTTATCTAATTGACATTGTAGTGTAATGAAGGGATCTCCCCCTTCAGATGAAATGCAGAGACAGCTCCAGATGGATTTGTTTTCAGCAAAAGGTTAAGTGTGAGTAATCTGCAGAATTTAACTTCATAGACATGTCCCAAACTGGGGGGTTTCTCCTTCTAGGGGGGCTGGGAATGGAGACTGATGGTATACTTTGCATGTATGATGCATGTCTGATCCCTTGGATAGAAGGTCGGCGAGGGTAAGATATACAGTGAACACACTTTTTGCTGTCCTTGATTTTCATGAAACCTGGCGGAATATCTACTACAGTAATGTTATCATATACATATATGTAACCCTATTTTGGCTACGGTTGTACTTTTAACACGCAATCACCTGCGTTTGGCACTATAGGAGCCCTGAGCCCCCGCTTATTTATGGGGGACAGGTATGACATAAATAAATGACGTGCCTCCACCCAGGGTAGGTATAGGTAGAACTATATGTCTCCTCCCTGGGAAAACTCTATGAGGTCCTCCTTGGACCCAGACTCCCAGCAACTCCCGGTACCTTGCCCCTCCCTTGGGGTAGCTGCTTACCAGGCAGTTGAGGATCCTCAGTATATGAACAGCCAAGACACTGGTTAAAATGGTGAACCAGATGAACATGTTTATTGTTGATGCAGGCAGAACACTTCAGAGGATGTCACACAGACGGCTCAAGTCACGCACTCTCTCTTTGGGCTACCCCCGGTACTCCCGCCGGATGATTCCACCTAGGAACTCACCCCGGTCCACGCGTAGGGCCCCTTAACTGGGAACACTCCCAGGTGATGACTTGACTCCTCTTACTAAACACTACAGGTCCTAAACTCCAGCCATGAATGCCGGGGGGTCTTAAACCCTCTCTCTCCTGTTAAGGCTATCACTGCCCGTTCTCTCTAGCCTGCCTGTCACTCCGAGTGACCTTTTACAGTACCTCCTGTACTAGAACACAAGCCTGTTGTTGACCTCCTTACAGAGGGGTCCCAGTCAGAAAGACCTGCTGAACATGGGAGTCATTCCCTTTTATATTGCAGCACACTGCCACCTAGTGGTTGCTGCTGCATAACAGGGAAACTCCCTTTTCACACATAAACACTCAGGACCACCTTTAGGTGTCCAAATCTCATAAGGCCACCCTCATGGTGCCTGTCTAAAGGGGAACTAATCCTGAAGGGGCCCAATTCTTTGGGGTCCCTACATATATATGACCTGATTATGAGGAAAGGAAACCCCAACCAAATTTTGCATTTGTAATGGGGGCTTGAACAGAAGTCCAAAAAATAATATATATATAATATTCATCCTCCCTCAAAATGTGAAATGATGCAGAGAGAAAGATGTTTTGAAAGCATTTTACCTCCTAAAACTGCCATTATATGAGAGCTGCAGAGACAACCACTCAAGTCTGAAGCCAGAGCAAAATGAGACATGGGAGTGTCCTTCAGTCTCCCACAGGAAGTGGTCACAGCACTGACTGACAGGTTTTATTCAGCAGCAGCAGGGAAACCCCTCCCTCCTTCTGTGTCTCTCTGCATGTGCTGCTGCCAGGGGAGGGGGGGGAGGGGAGGGGTAGGAGGAGCAGTAGAGCAGGAAGGACTGTCTGTGACATCGCTAAGCCCCGCCCACTCTATGAATATTCACTTCACTTTAAGTAGGTGAGGGTGTCATAGAAGTCTATGGGGGGCATTCACAAAAGTGCTGATATTGAGACAAAATAAAAGTGGAGATAGATTTGTCGGATTTTCCACCTAATTCACAAACCTCTATCTCCACTTTTAAACGACATTTATACAACGTTTTAATGACATTTTTTCCCGACATTTTCCCCCGTCATTTTCAAAATGGAGTAAAGCTCAGTGTCAGACCAATTCTATATATTCACTGGTTTTCCACCAGTTTTTCCACCACTTTTACTCCAAAAATGGGCTATCTCCACTTTTGTGAATTTTCCCCTTTGAGGGCCAGCAGCTCTGAGCCAATATACTGATGAGTCTAAACTGGAAGCTGCCATAAGGTCTGGGTAGAGCACAGTTTTCAAGCAGTTATGGACATATTTGAACCCAAAGGTATTAAAATTAAAGCACTTCCTTCTATTTTACAGTTTTTTACACAGTTTAGTGCACTGTAAAAATTTATGCTATGTATCTAAAGATGGCGAAAAATGAATGTGCAATGAGCATGTATTCAATAAAAATGTTATCTAAATAATAAAAAGGGAATATAAAATGGAAATAAATTTGAAAGTTAAAAGCTGCTTTCTGCTTACAGTCTTATAAAAAAAGTCTTTTATATTTGTACCAAATGGTACTTCTAAAGAGTCATTTAATGCAACAATTTCAGGATTTAAGAAACAAAACAAAAGTATTAAAGAATAACTGAGCCCCATACGTAAAATGGAATAGTTGTATACATTCCTCAGGGCTGCAGGGCACTCTGTGACTCACACAATATAACGTTTTCAGATCTATTTAATATATTTGGCATTTTCTTTCGCCCCCTGCCTGGTGCTGTTGTGAAACTGGCAGCCTATTTACTGATGCAAGGGATTTGTATTTATTCCGAGTTTAATGAGGAAATTCTAACCACAGGGAAGGTATCACACCTGCACTTAATGGCTCCTCAAGCAGCTTCTGTGAGCTCCAATTTCCATATCAGTCACCGGGCAGTCGCCAGATATCAGGAATTACTCCCCAATTAAGCAACTGTTCCCTATGAACATGAAGTGTTATTATATGGTATCAGTGATGAGCGAAAAATTCACAAAACTGTGAAAAATTTGGCAAACTGTGAAAATGTCTTGCATCAAAAAAAAATTGTTGTACAACAATTCGTTTTGACGCAAGAGACAATTCTTTTGACGGAAGAGACAATTCTTTTTAACGTGCAACAATTTTTTCAACGTTCGTGACAATTTTTGGTTGCACAGTGAATTTTTACACGCTGAATTTTTTGCCCATATCGTGAAAAAATCCGCTAATGGTGAAACGCAGAAATTCGCCACAAATCCATGCCTACCACATTTTTTCACATTAGAACAGGAGTTGTCAAGCTTCCAACCTTGCTTTATCATACGGAAATGTGCAATGTCTTTATTACAATTAAAGTTACTGCCTCCATAAAAAAAGTCATAACCTGAAGAGAAGGGTGAAGTTTGGGCTACTGGCCTAAAGGCCACAGGGACTGCAAACAACCAAGTGTTTTATCATAGCATTCTAATAGGCAAGCTTGTGTTACACTTTGGTAACACAAGTATATCAGTGTTGGTATGGAAAAATGTGCTCCCTACTCTAGGGTAAGTGTGCTCCCTGCTCTAGGGTAAGTGTGCTCCCTGCTCTAGGGTAAGTGTGCTCCCTGCTCTAGGGTAAGTGTGCTCCCTGCTCTAGGGTAAGTGTGCTCCCTACTCTAGGGTAAGTGTGCTCCCTACTCTAGGGTAAGTGTGCTCCCTGCTCTAGGATAAGTGTGCTCCCTGCTTTAGGGTAAGTGTGCTCCCTGCTCTAGTGTAAGTGTGCTCCCTGCTCTAGGGTAAGTGTGCTCCCTGCTCTAGTGTAAGTGTGCTCCCTACTGTAGGGTAAGTGTGCTCCCTGCTCTAGGGTAAGTGTGCTCCCTGCTCTAGTGTAAGTGTGCTCCCTACTCTAGGGTAAGTGTGCTCCCTACTCTAGGGTAAGTGTGCTCCCTGCTCTAGGGTAAGTGTGCTCCCTGCTCTAGTGTAAGTGTGCTCCCTACTCTAGGGTAAGTGTGCTCCCTGCTCTAGGGTAAGTGTGCTCCCTGCTCTAGGGTAAGTGTGCTCCCTGCTCTAGTGTAAGTGTGCTCCCTACTCTAGGGTAAGTGTGCTCCCTGCTCTAGGGTAAGTGTGCTCCCTGCTCTTGGGTAAGTGTATTACTTTCTTACCTATGTATTTTGCACCCCTGTTTAATAGTTTAAAATTTAGTGATTGAGCACAACTTTCACTTTTTTTCCTTTCTTATCTAGAACAAAGGTCGAAAAAGAAGAGTGAATATGTTCAGACTTTTGTCAGAATTTTAGGATGCATTGCATAAAAACAAGTCATGGTCAAATAAATCATTAAAGGTCACAGATTAAGAAACCAGACAGAGTTAGGAAAAGGCAAACAGGATGTAGCACACCCATGAAGACACATGATTTGAGACATAACAAAGCAGAAAAGGGTCTCTGATCAGGCCATAATGGAAGCCCAAGTAAGTAATGTCAACAAAAAGCACATGACAGGGCGGGTAATGTAGCCAAATCATTTCTGAAAAGATTCCTGGTGACAGTTCACTCACCCAGACAATGTCTGGTTTTCATACAATGATGGTACAATTTATTGCAAATGGAAACATTTCAGCACAGTACCGTGTACCATTCCTTACTGTCTAACATCAAATTATAGGTTGTTCTCTATCATTAATTCTTGCCACTTGGCATTGAGAAAACTGATCTTGCCAGTCAATCGGGTAACGCTATAGACAGCCCACAGGCGATCAAACACAAAGATTAATGCCCTGTATGATGCACTTTGATAAACAGGGCACTTTCTATACAGCACATTAGCCACTGAGTGACCTCAGATGTTTTATCAATAGTAAATGATCCAGTACAGATGTGTCTCGTATTACTGTATCAGTTATTGTTCTGTTGACTCCTCTATTTTAATTGTGTTTGATTTCTAAAACAATCACATTGGAAAGGCTTATCAGAAATAGCCTGTAAAAGGGCAAGGTTAATAGAACACACCGCTAATAATTCCTAACGTTAGTATGAGTTAATGGCAGTCTCATATCAAAATTTCATTTAATACCCCATTTAACGACATGGCTCCATCTGGTAGGCATTGTTACACAGCATTAGATAGATATTACACACAACATTAAACTATCAAGTAATAGGACCATGGTTTATTTTTGGCTCAGTTGTGTAAGTGACTGTGAAAGTGTGTGTCATTTTCATAAATATGAATGACTATAAATATACAAAGTGTACATGGATCAGCCAGAGCCGCTGTGCATCTAAATGGCTCTATATATTTTTATGGGCACCTATGCAGCATTAGATGTCAGTTTATTGATGCAGTCTCTATGACTGATGATGTTTTATGTTTCCCAGTTGGATCTAACATAAGATGTGAAATGATACAAGAAATTGGCAAAAGAAAAAATGAAAACCAAAGAATATTTGAGCACAAATGTTGCACAAATTTTGTAAAAATATGTAATATCTGATGACTTGAGGTTGGGGCCACACAGATGGCTTGGTCTACCAGCCTGTTTCTCTTTGATATTGTTAACTCAGTAAGCTTTATCAGAAAGGTCTATGTAAATACAGCCATAAGCACTCACAGTAATGCTGCACTATCAAAAGAAAGTCCTGAGTCCTCTATCAAAAGAAACACAGGATTTCTTGTCCCTTTTTCTGTAAACACGATGTTCCAGTGTCTGACTTCCCCTTTTAGAAACAGCCTTAATTCCTGGGGCCAGAGGCTGCACAGTTTTCTCCCCTCTCCCCTCTCCTGCTCCCCCCTCCCACCAGAATGCTAAGAATTCCCCCCCCCTTAGGAATGTGTGATCTCAGCCATAACAGCTAGAGACTGCAGAAAGGAAGCAACTTAAAATGGCAGCTGCTATCTTAAGCAAACAGAGACAGCTTCCAAAGCTGTTTACTCAGGTATGTTGATGGTTTCTGCAGAATAAATATAGTGTCCTATGTGGCACTAATGTGACAAACCTATTGGCAGTAAAATGCCCAAATCACTTTCCTTCTCCTTTAATGTCAAAACATATATTTTGCATTGGTGTAAAGCTGTTTTTTTTTTTATTAGTATAACATGAAATATATCCAATTATTATTACAAAAAACATTTTATTTAATCCACAGTGATTGGCAGACTTTCCGTTTTTATTGCCCAAAGGGTTCATTGGCTGAAGGGTAAATACCTCCTTTCCACTAATCTTCTGGACTGGACTAGTATAGCCCTCAGGGGGTAACAATTACCCAGAGCGTTTTCTCTGTTGACCTTGAATATATGAAGGGTCTCTGCTCTTCTCTTCTAGTACAAACAGCTCCAATCAGTGCGAATTTCCTCGTGCATTTTATTTCTCTTCATTCCAGGAGACCCTGCCAGTGAACTGTGCCTTGGCAATACTGTTGTCCTACATAGCTAGGCTGCAATGTCTCACAGTTTCCTGTGCGTATTAAAGCTTAGCCTGACTCACGTTTTGTTTTATATGGATGTAAAAATAAAATAAAATAAAGAAAACTGTGTGCGCAGAGCAGGGGAGGGAGCTCTGCAAGTCATTTTGATTGTTATCTTAAATTGTTGACATAAATTACTTTTGTTCCTTCAGATATTGCTTGATATGTTTATTGTCCCTGCGGAACATTCAGGAACCAAAAGCAAGAAAGACATTTTACTGCACATACCCAACATATTAAACAGAGGACGTGCTGCAGAGCTGACCTAGTACAGGAGAGACCTCTGTATTAACTTATGGAGCTTTGGGAAAGCCCAGTCTGACTGACTGATGAGGTTAGGTCTTTTTCAGCTCTGGTCACAAATAGTCCTAAATTGGAAATATGCTAAAGCTGCAACACATTGCAGGCAGATAATAAACCCACCAGAGCCTTCTTTCTGGCTGACGGTGCCTTCCTGGCTGATTGTGTACAAAATAGCATCACCAAGAGTGACAGCATATAAAAGGATATGGGGGAGATCCCCCATGTGGAGGATAACTGTGAGAAATCTGAGATTTAGGCTTCTGGGAAGTGAGGACTTTATAGGTGAATGGGGTATCTTGTGCCTTGAGGTCTAAAATGATTCATATCCTTTTTTATGCTGTTATATTTGGTGGTGATATTTTATGCAATATGTGATTTATTTTATTTGAAAAACCTTCTAGTTATTTATAGGAGATTTATTTGAACCATTGTATCTACAGGGAAAGTGATTCTCTGAGTACCCAGGTAATTTTCACATCTCCATGCCATTTTTGAATTTTTTAACTGTGTACGTTGTTTATTTTTTAATTCAGCAGGTCAACAAATGCAGTTAGCGGCTTAATCACCAGTGTAAAAATGAAGCCTACATTATAAATCTGTACCAGTGTGCAATCAATATATATATATTGTATATGTTTTATGAAATATGGACAGCAGGCCTATGAGATCGAAATTAGGAGTTCAGTAAGTAACAAACAGTACTACATTCTATAATGTGCTATTACTAAATACCCCCACTGGTAATACTCCAACTAAGCCTAATGCCCTATGGAATTAGTCGCCTGATAAATTTCTTATACCGCGGGCGACTAATCTCCCTGGAAAGACTTTCCACTGGCAATAAAGGGAATCACTGGTGGAAAGGCCTACGTATCAGGTAGGCAACTTTGCACAACATTGGAAAAACAAAGTGATACTAATGAGAGGCGGTTGAACACAACACTACACAAAGGAAACCAAATTGTGCCAGAAGTACAACCCATGAGACTGGAGGGAAGAGTCTTTCTGGTAACACTTTAAGGACAGTGAAGGTCATTTATGAATGTGCAAATCATCATGTTTTGTGCACACAGTTTTCCTCCATAATTCTAGCATCTGCCCACTAAATTGTGTGCACCTCGTTTTGATTCTGATTTATTAAAATGGGCCTAATTGCCTTTTATACAAATCAGATGCAAGTTATGTTTAGAGTGGGGTTGCCTCACTTATACGTGTTCAAAATAGTGTTTGCACCATTCACTTGGAGTATATCTGGTTTGTCTATTAACACAGCCCGGTATGAGAACTATGGGGCTACCTCCAGGTCCAGGATGGTGGTAGCTCCAGGGGACCCCAGTGTCAATAGGAGCCGTTGCGCACCATTCATCAGAGGAGGCAGAATGGATGCATTGCTAAGCATGTGGAAGTGTAGGAATGTGTTTGGATGCAAGTACATTAATGGAAAACTAGAAAGAATACTTAACCAACCGACATAGAGTTATATCAGATTAAAGGAGAATGCAAGTCAAAATGTAAAAAGCATACTGCCCAATAGTCCTCCTATTGTTTAGTAAAAACGCCACACTTTTGGCTCACCTAATCAAATATTTACTCAGTCACACTTACTTCACATTTTCTAGAATAGGCAGCCATCTCTAAAAAGGTATTCTCCCTTCCTTTCCCTCCTTGCTTCATACTGCACATGTGTTTCATTCCCTCCCCCCCTCCCCTCTGCCAGATCCGCTTCTGATTGGCTGGTGGGCATGTGTAGCTCAGAACAGGAGACAGGATCAAGTTACACACATGCTCAGAGAATAGGAAGGCTGCCGCTGGCACCTACAGGAAGGGGAGAGAGATTTCAGTGATGTCACTGTAGGCTTCACACTGCTGTAGGCTGCCAGCACCATATCTCAGAGAAGCAAGCAGGGATCTGGGAATTTAGATATGCAGTAAGTACTTAAAAAGAATGCCTTTAGACTTACTTTTAATTTATATTAACCTTTCATTGTCCTTTAAGTGACCTATTAAAGAATCTCGCCAAACTGGAATATATATCAGTAAATATTGCCCTTTTACATCCTTTCCCTTGAGCCGCCATTTAGTGATGGGCTGTGTGCTCCCTCAGAGATCAGTTGTCAGGAAATAATGCAGCTCTGACTGTAACAGGAAGTAGTGTGGGAGCAAAAGGCAGGCCCATTAATTGGCTGATGGGGCCTAGCATGTATGTGTGCCTTGGCTTGTTTGTGTGCACTGTGAATCCTATGGTCCCAGGAGGCGGCTCTTAAAATGTCAGTTTTCTATTTAGGATTACCCAGTGGCATGTAGTACTAAAAAGTATATTTTTATGAAACTGGTGTATTTATATAAGTTATTTTATGCAATACATTTTTATAGAGACCTATATTGTTTGGGGGTATAGCAGAACATCTCCCAGCACCCATTATACAAATTATACTGTAGTTCTCAAGCCAAAGGCAACAAATCTTAGCTTTGCAGAAGAACCACTACCTGCTTATGGATGTATGCCCTGTACTTATTGTATTGCCTTTTACCCACAAGAAGCCTTGTCCTTAAATGTGTATATAGCTTTTATTTTTAGAAATGCTTTATTACTTATAGGGGCATCTGCTTTGTGCTCTGTCATGAAATAAATTAAATGTAGCCAAACTGTAGTAAAGTTTCATTCTATTAAATATTTTTAATTAACCAGGTCTGGTTACCCAAATAAACAACAGATGCTTGCTTTTAAACAGGTGCCTGTTAAATACTAACTGCGGATTGGTTTTAAAACCAGGTGTTAGTTTTATAACATTACCCAATTGTGTATTAGTGTTTATGAGAATGCTTTCCCAAGCTTGCATTTTCCCCTATCCCCTCAATCTCTTCCAGTCTCAGACTCATATTGGAACCTACTGAGCAGATAAGGGAAATCACTAACCAACACATTCTTCTTCAACATCATAATATCCACCTAGCTAGCACACTAATTACTCTAGCTTTTGTTTGGGGCACACACCATGAGTTAGCAGGGAAACAAATATATCCATATGAGCTCTGCAATCTCCTGGTGCTCATTCCTTTCTACAATAAAATAATAAGAAGCACAAAAATGTTCAAAAGCCAAGTGATTATATTGCTTAAAATAGTGTAGAATGGCCAGGATAACCATCTGTTTCTCTCTCTAGTGCAATGGCACTGCCAATTAGGCTGGCTGCAAATTTTATCAGAACAGTGGTTCTTCCTTTATATTAATGTGAGTGTATATTAGGAGCACCAAGGGGAATCATTCGGAGGGATCCATCAGCTGTTTGATTGCACTGAACACCCCGGGTATAAAGTAGAAACATTTGTTATATGCAGAGCTGCACACACTGTTGTGCTTATTTAGAAATCTCTTGCAACAGTTTTTTAATGTACAAAAGGACAGATTAGGCTGATTAACTCTGTAATCTGTTGTCCACATTGGTGGTTTCTCTTTTTGAAGTAGCTTCCATTTTTTTACAGCACTTCTCGGTCTGAGGCCGGGCTCACTTGTAATTCTATCAGGCTTAAGGTGGTCATACACCTTAAGATCCACTCATTTGTCGAGGTCACTAAGTAATTGGATCTTCCCCTGATATGCCTACCTAGGGTGGGTGATATCAGGCCAATTGATTATCTGATCTTAGCTCCAAATGATCGAAGTACACCAATGGACATAGGGGCTCAAACAAATAGTTTTGGAGGGCACACCACAATTGCTAAAGCAAAAAAAAAAGCTGGCTTTAAAACAAAGGCAGCAAAAAAAAAGGGTGCAAATGAGAATCAGTTCCCCAAGCCCACATAGGGGCAAACAGAATATTAATACAAATCAATCAATTACTCAATGCACACCTACTAACCAACATACCATTTGATGCCTTTTTGTGGTTAGTAGGTGTGCACTGAGTGTGCATTGAGTAATTCATTGAATGGACATAGGGGCTGTCAGGCCATATCAATGAGTCAATGTGGTCCCAGTCTGGCAGGAAAATCAAACCTGCCTAATTGAGGGAGGCCCGTTGGGGGCCCCATACACAGGCAGATAAGCTGCTGAATTGGTCTAAAGAACTCAAATCATCATCTTAAATCTTCCCGTGTATGGCCACCTTTAGGGTGGTTATTTAGCAAGTGAGAGGATCCATTTCAGGGATAAATTGTTGTTTTGGATTACACCACTTCCACTTATAGCAGGCTATCATTACTGAATCAGCCCTTGTGTTGCTCATACTGCTATATGTCAGGAGGTGTTGAAGGGGATTTTGAGAGTAAAGACATGTAATGCAATTAAGTGGAGACAGATGCTGTGTCATGTATTAAATGGAATTCTGGGAGCAATCTCTGTGGTCAGTTATATGGATAGAGCTCACTAGTTCATTAAAGGGGATGTAGCAGAGAATCCAGGGTAAGATGGAATACAAAAGCTTCTTCTAAATATCAATCTGGGCCTAATTTCTAGTGGGCCCACAATGCATTTCATGCTCCCTATAGTTCTCTGTATAATCGTCTCTTCTACAGGACTGGAAATGACTTCTGAGGCATGATTTCATACTTTAATTGTATTCTTTTACATTATTAATATTTCCAATAGATGAGGTCTGGGTGCTGACCATGATTAGCTTATGATTTTTGCTGTGTTATTTTTATTCCCGGCAACTAACTTTTTGGTGCATTTTCCAGCCGTAGAATCAATAGCTGGGAGAACCCATCCTGATGCCCAGTAAGGGTAAGGGTTTGGCATGTTTACTGTCTACATAGTCCTGAATACTGAATTGCTGTACTGTATATTATTGGTACTCTTTCTGAATGGGTAATACAGCAATTTTTAACCTTTTAAGCTAAAGCTTAAGCTAAAGGGGCACTGAACAAATACTGAACCTCATAAGGGGCTGTAACCCTTTCTTGGCACACTTCTGCAAAAGTTGGATTACACTTACTTACTCTCCAAACAGTGCACTTGGGCATTCAGCCAATCGAGTTTCTCCCCAGTCTGTAACCGGGCTGGATGATGTCACAGACAGAAAAACAGTGGAAAGAGTTCTCTGATCCCCTACAGGGTCTTGAACAAAATAATCATTAACCACTGGGCCCCATGTGAGCAAAGTGGTAAAATAGACTGTTCCACGGAAAACTGAGCACCCTTGCAAGGTACAAATTTTATTCACTGGTTTCTTTTAAACCAGTGCTGTCCCACTTCTCTGGTACCAGGGGCCAGAATTGTTCTGTCCTATGTAGCAGAGGGCCAATAACAAATAGCATTTTTTTGACCACTCCCTTTTTTTAAAACTACCGTTCCAAGTGAACCCAGCACACACAAAACTATACTGATCTACACTCATACATAAACCATATATACTAACATCAAGAAGGGAGTGACAAGTAGCGATAAGCACATTTTTTCACCAGGTATGGATTTGCTGCAAAATTCCACTTTTTGCTATAGGCAAATTTTGTCTCAAAACATAATTTTGCCACAACAAAAAATTGGGCAAGAAAAAATGCCCATTGACATGAGAAAATTGAATTGATAATTCATATTGCAAATTTTCTGCTGTTTTGCAAATTCTTCAGCAGTTTTGCAAGTTTTTCAGCGAAGCAAAATGAGACAGTTAAGCTCATTGCTACTAGCAAAAGTACAGTTCATTGCTCAGCGCTGCTGTTAAGTGGACATTGTTCTACAGGATTACGTTACTAGTTGTTAATGGTCCTAATAATTGCAGGCAGTATCGGGTTCAGCCTCTTTATCATTGATCTGTAAGTGGCCCCTAAAAGCATCAATCTTTCCAAAAGATACAGATGAGCAGGCAAATTCACTATAGATAACTATAATGTTATAGATTTTGTTTGTTTGACATCAGTTAATTTAATTTAATACATTCATATGAACAATGCCAATAACTTACTAATGTCTAATGCAATGCTGGGCCAAGCCGGCTGGGCACCCTAGGCAACCCACCCCCCATTTGTGTGCGGGCACAGATGCACACACACTGGGGGTGGGGTTGCCGGGGCCACTGGAGGGGGGTGATACGGTGGGTGGAAAGGGCATGGAACTAGGGGTAGCTGAAAGAAGAGGAACCTGCCTGGCGCCCCCCCACCGTTGCACCCTAGGCAATTGCCTCTTCTGCCTACCCATAGTTCCGGCCCTGGTCTATTGACTCCAGTTATGTAGTTTCTGGCAAAATTGGGCTGGCCCACCAGAATATTGGGGAAAATCCACAGTCCTTCTGGGCCCCACTTACCTCCCTCCACAACTGGCAGTCCACCTCCCTTCTATCATCAATCCCTTCCTTTGGTCCCCGCTGATCGCCCACCAATCACACGCCAACATGCTGGGTGTAGCCTGTGCACCTCCCTTCTGGCCCCTTGGCACCACTATACAGACTATATTCATTTATTTATTTTATACTGAACCAAGTTCACAGCCCACTTCCCTCCTATCCTCCCTTCTGGACTGACTGTGCGCCTCCCTGTTGGACCCCAGGGCCCCACTGAATTCCACAATTTGGGGTGCAGGGGTGGTGGTTTTCATGCAGTCACACTTTAGAATTCAATTTCTAATTCATTTTGTAAATTAAGAGATTGCATTTTCTACTGAGATGTTTTTAATGCAAATATTCCTTCAGGGCACAAGAGGCTAGGGTGAATTTATGAGGCTTGCTTAATTGTATAATGCCTTAAAGTGAAAGCACAAACTTTTTAACAAGGTAAGAATCTAAACACAGGAAAACTACATTGTGAACTATTGAGTAAACATGCGTGTTGTAAGTATGCTGTTGGCACCAAATCATGAAGCTACAGGGGCCAAATGTACAGAGAGGGCCAGCTGGTGTTGTGTGAAGAACATAAGCTTCCCCCAGGCTGCTCTGTGATTCTCTCATTTTTCCATTTTCTATTTCTGAAAGCACCCATATCCTGGCATTTAGTGCAGGTCCTCTGGTAGCCAGAGAAGTATAAGAAGTCTGATATGATAGATAAATATGTTTAGAATTGATATGATTCAAAGGCAGAACAAAGACAAATAAAAAGGCAAGGCAGGCATCTCAGGTACATAGTAAACTTGGGTTTACAGAGGAAAGTACTGTATAAAATTAAATCCTTCCAAATAGTAACCAGGGCTTATATATACACATACACACCTATCAATAGATATATTTAAAAACACACACACACATACATATACATATATATCTAGCTGTAGATTATCTTGGAGGCCACTGTATATTATGCTTGTCCTATGAGTAATTAATTCAATTAATTGAATCTGCCATCACAACATCACTTGGTAAGCACCTTCAGAGTAAACAATCCCAACCCTTTCCTCATACATTCTTTTGTCTTTCTTTCTCATACTGTTTTTCGTCCCTATTACCAGTTAAGTTGCACATCTTTGCAATCTCTCCGGCTCATTAATATCCTCGTTAAGGACTGGAGCCCAAAACCCTGTTGTACACTCAAGGAGAGGCCTTACCAAGGATATATCAAGAGGAAAAATTATGTATTTTCCTCTTAAGTCAGTTTATTTTTTATGCAAGACAGCACTTTATTCTCTTCAGGAGACACTGATGGAGCCTAGAGTTGCACAGTCTGTTTTCCACTCAACATTTTCTTACTCGTACAAAAGTATGAGTAATGCCCTTCTATTGGCTGCCATTATTCCCCTAAATGAAGTGCTGCTCAAGAAATGTCAATTTCCGAATTTAAAGCATGCAACTGTAGCAGATACATAACTTATCCATTTCCAGTCTTATTTCACTTGTACACTTTTTACAGTTTCAAAGAAACTTTCTGTACCAATACCTTTATGTAATAAAATTTTTGAACAAAGAAATCCATGGCTGTTTATTTTCATGCACTTTGACATACCACAAATGCTTACGGGTAAGTGCAGCTACTACCGACATCTGTTGAGCTAAAACTATAGGTGCCTGGGATTCTTTTATCTAAGGGCACAGTGAATAGATGAGATTGCAGTGCCATTAAAACCATTCAACCCACTTAGCGTCCACAGGGTTCTGCAAGCACAGATTTGCCAGGGCCTCTGGCTGTAAGCAGGATTAGATCTTTGCTTTTTCATGTACAGAACAAGGAACATTTTGTTTTATACACGTATTTGTTAGCAGAAATATCATTAATTCCATTTGACTTATCGAACTACTAATTTCACACTAGGAGAGACACCGTTTATAGCTCAGGGATGCGCACCTCTCAGTGATGTAATTATGTAACAGCACCTTGGCTTTTCATAATTAGTTTTAGTTCAGGTTTAGAATGAATGCTTTGGCATCAGTATAATGAAATGATATTGTAGCTAAAATACTTCCCACACTGTGAGAATGATCCCTGGGAGTCCCTTTTGCAAGCGCTGTCTCTTTGTTCCATGCAGCTTGTTGCTCACAGCAGGGGAGTTTTGGTCTCTAGTTTCTTTCAATAACAATACTTTATATCTATCCTTTGTGAAAGATATCTGAACCAGGATGTCTTTGTGTTCCTATGTATACCCTGTGCACTGCTGTGATTACATAGGCTACCTTCCTTCTTTTGCACATTTAATTATTCATCAAATATATGGCAGAAAAATGGTTTCTTAAAGCCTAATCTGTAAATAGATGGACAGTCAATACCTATGTAACCCCTTTTTGACTATATTAGAGCTAGTAATAGAGCATGGGAGCATTGGACTCCTCTTCCGCAGGATGGGCCTTCGCTAAGCGGAAGTTACTATACTGCCGGATGTAAATGTGTGAAAGTTGAGGACTCAGGAGCTCTTGCAAACAAAATACTAACTGATTTATTTGTCCCAGACAAATGATGTAAATGCAGGGTTAACAATACTCACACTCTGAGGAGGGATAGCAATTTTTCAGCAGTACATATAATAATATTATAGATCAAGCATAGGAGTATGGTGCCATTTTATCTCTCTCAACAGAGTATGAGCAGGGTAAAGACAGCAAGCAGGAAGATAGGGCATCCACCGATTTATCCCACCTTAGGTAAGTGTGGGCAGGGTAAACACTAACCTGATATCCCTGGCACTACTGTGTAATAAGCCTGTAGGAGACTATTCCATTACTCTCCTCTCCTGGTTTGAGCTGAAAAGCTGCTTTTTCTAGCTAAGCTCTGACTCACTTTCCTAGAAAATACTATAAAAAACATAACCTGCTCTAGTTAACCTCATTCATGGGGTCCCTGTTCCCCGACTTCACTAAGGGTGATGGTTTCCCTTAGGGCAGAAACACTTCTGGGCCGGTGTGGATCCCAGGCTTCCTGGAGCACATCCACACAGCTAAATTGCTGCAGGCCAAGAAGGCAGAACCACCCCTTCCCAATCACTATATTAAAATGCGGTAGGGTGTGGTCTAGCCTATGGGCCAATAACAAAGGTATATGTAAATACCAAAATAGATACATGGGTCTTCGCCCAGTAACAAGGAGAAAAGGAAATGTAGGGTTTAAAGCCATAGGGCCACGTTAACTCCCTACACCTAAAATTCTGTTTCCATTTTATAACTTAAGTTGTGTCCTCTAGCTCTTCAGCCATTCGCTGCTGGTGAATAGTTTCTTATGTGCACAGATTTTTGGCAAAGCAGCTCCTTACAGATAAGCTATTACAGTGTCTTCTGTCATTTGTGGGCCAAGGAGTGCCCTGGTTATAATAATAACAATACATATAATTTATATGTAGATTTACCTAATTACAATGATATAGGTAGCCCTAATACACTAGGTGCTGAATCACATATTTATACTCCATTTGCCAGTGGTGGGTTTTCATGCATACACCCCTCAACTAATGGAAATCATGGCGTGCTTCTTCTCCAGAGTCCTTGTGGTTACTTGCTTATCACAGTATGATATAACCTCCTTGCACCCAGAGCTTTCCTCTATTGTTATAGATCTTCCCTAAACGTATGAGGGATCAATGAGTTCATTTCCAACATGTCATTCACATCATGTAAATTATCCCTTTGTCAGCTTCTTTCTGTAGTTCAAACTAGACAGAGAGCTGCATCCCTGCCCTCGAGTGAACTCAATACTCTATTCGTCCTCAGATTTTTTTTTTTTTCCAACATACATGCCCATAGTAATGTATTTTACTATCTGATTTGTGGGTTTTCTTCTTTGGTTTCTTGTGTACCTTATATTGTATAGATTACTAGTCTGTATATTGGTGCAAATTTTTATTAAGTGATTGTAACTGAAACCTTATGTTATAGCCTTACCTTATAAACTTATTGTTATTGATTAATCCATGATCACATATGGAGATGAGTGCTGGGCATGTAAATCTCTGTACTGTTTTTAATCTATTCTCTATTTAATTGGGAAGTGTTTTATTATTTTTTTTTTATTATTGTTTATATAACAAGATAGGAGTCAGGAAATTGTGGGTAGGCAGCAAAGTCTCAAAGCCAGGGCTGAAATGTGTTTTCCCCTTCACCTTTACTAAATTGTTATGTGCTGTGCCAAAACACACTATTTAAATATATCATTACGGTGCATTTTTGTGACCTTAATTAGCAGTATTGTTTAAGGTTACTATCGGTTCCCGTTTCAGGAGGACTAACACCGTTTCAGATTCCCTGTCCCCATGGAAAACTGACCCCAACATTTGTCCCCACCTCTGAAAGCTGTCCCTGGTTGTCCCCATGGCAACAGAGCTGCCCCCAGCCAATTGTTGCTATTCCAGAACTGACCCCCTTTCCTCCTCCTACCTCCTCCAAACTTCCGACGTCAGCTTATGTGTTGCTGAAGAAAGGAATATGCATACAATTATTTTGGAGCTTTCTAAGGAACTTTATTAAAATTAAAATATGTGGCTGTGATGTTGAGTAGGTGTACGGCAATGGGGAAGTGGCCAAAAATGTGGGCGGGTCATATAAAGATTTTGCACTGTGTGCTGAGTGTGTTCCTGTCCCTGAATCTCACTTTGGAAATCTGGTAACCTTAGTATTGTTGTCCTATTTTATGTATATGCAGTTTCTCTTTTTCTAACCTTATCCTTAGATCAGTGATCCCCAACCAGTGGCTCAGGGGCAACATGTTGCTCACCAACCCCTTGGATGTTGCGCTCTGTGCCCCCAAACCAGGTAGTTATTTGTGAATACCTGACTTGGGGGCAAGTTTTGGCTGAATAAAAACAAGATTTACCCCCAAATAAAGCCCCCTGTAAGCTGATAGTGTGCATAGAGGCTGCCTAATAGCCAATCTTAGCCCTTATTTGGCACCTCCATGAACTTTTATGGTGCTTGTGTTGCTCTCCAAGTCTTTTTACATTTGACTGTGGCTCACGAGTAAGAAAGGTTGGGGATCCCTGCCTTAAACCTACATGTATTCTGCCCCATTTCTGACCATTCACCAATCACAAGCCTTTAATTCTCTGATGTGGTCCAGTCTTAGTATTGGGCACTATCCCTGTTAAAATCTCTGCTTGTTTTTCTGTTGTTTGTACATGAAATAACGCTGCTATATATAAGTTGTGACATTAAAACAATATTTGTGTTAAACTGTGAAGAGTTTCTTCTAAGCTTGGCTGCTTTCTAGGAACAGCTGGTAGCCAATACAATAGAAACCCAGATGATTAATCACATATTAATCTGCAGCTCATCTCGTTTTCCACTGATCTAACCATTATCCCACACTGTCTGGTTTCCTCTCTTGAATGAACATGTTACAGACAGCTTGCTTGCACCTACAGAAATCCTCAGACAATTGCATTGTACCCTTCGTGGTGACATTCAGGTGTGAAGGAAATCATCTTTAAGGGAAAGGACACAATATTTTCCTTGCATGTAAAACTTCACTTTCTAACTCTATTTTAGAAATATTAAAGGGCTCATTTTCAAATGCAAAGTACAACTTTGGACACAATTCACCATAGTTAATTTATAATTACGGTTGCACTGAATCCACTATTTTGGGATTCAGCCGAACCATAAATTCTTCATGAAAGATGCACCCCTACTTATAATGCAGCATTTTCCCCCACAGTTCCAGCCAAGTGTTAAGTCGGACCCAATGCATAAAACAAAGGGCAAACTCAAAGGGGGCAAGGATGTTTAGGAGCCAGTACTGCCCACTGAGATGGTATTAACCTCCCTTAACATCTGTTTTCTTTTGTCAAACCATCTTTCCAGTTTCAGGTCATGCCACTGGTAACTTGTCATGGCCAAAGAGAAGAGTGAGTTATGATTTCTCTGTACAAGAATCCTGCCTCAGGAAGCTCCTTCATAACACCAGCAGTGATGCTGCTCAACACATACAAGACTCGAAAAAGAGAAATTCTCTGTTCTAATACAAAGGGGAATAGAATGGCTTCCATTCAGGAAATGCCTTTATATCACAGGTTGAAAACAAGATATATGGCCACAGGGGAGAAGAAAAGAAACAAAGGCTTTACTGTCACCATGACTTGTGATTAAGCATCAAAAGTGTAAAGACGTTAAGATCTGGCCTCCGGCATTATCCTTTCTCTATATTTCTCCCTATGGCCATGTAGCTTATTATTAATTCTGAGAGCTGAAACTTTTGTTACTGATTAGGGAATATTTCTCTCACCTTTTTATTGGAAAACAGGGCTTCTCAATAAATTATATTGCTTTCTAGTGACCACTCTTTCAGTTGTCTCCTTGAATGATCTTTTAAATGCACAGTGAAGATAGAATATATATATATATTGGGTCCTATAAATAGGTGCCTGCTGTCCTATATGTCACTATTGAGAGCATCAATAAACCACATACTGACAACTAATAGATAAGTAGTGGATAAGGTGCATATATATATAAAAAAAAGAAACAGAGAGCTGCACACACGGGGACTTTAAGAAAAACAAAATGTATTTATTGAAAAATATCCGACTTTTTGAGCACTAATGGTGCTCTTTCTCAGGGACAAAACAAAGGAGGAAGAGTACCTGAGGAAGAGCACCATTAGTACTCGAAACATTGGATCTTTTTCAATAGATACGTTTTGTTTTTCTTAAAGTCCCCATGTGTGCAGCACTCTGTTATTGTTTTTTTGCCAGCACCCAGGGCTTTTGATTCACTGAAGGGTGTGCTCTGTTTGCTCTTGTATATATATGTGTGTGTGTGTACCATTTATAGTACTAAGGAAGGTACTCTTTGTAGTCAATAGAGGTTATTATAAGAAGTTGTTAAAAAAGAACCAGAGTGCCAAATGTTTTAATTTGAAAGAAAATATAGACTAGAAGTGGCCATACATGGCCAACCAATATCTAGCCTAAATTTAGCTAGATGTCAGTCAGGCAGGTTTAATTTTTCCAACAGATCCTATTCCCATCATTGTAATTAGATTATTGAGCAGATCTTATAGTGTATGGCCAGCTTAACAGTACCAAGCATAAAATGCCTTCAGAGCAGTTGCCTAGGGTAGAATATGCTTTGGGTAGCTTCTTTTCTGTGTGTTTAATCTAAGATGCAGCCATGCTTTCAGTTACCATAATTGGTGCTTGAAATGTACAAACATGGCACCGATCAACAGAGGATTCAGGTAGCAGCATGAGAGCATTTCTAAGTACATTGTTATATTGTCAGTAAATCTACAGTTGTGACACTTGCCCCTATATCTGACCCCCTGTTTGACTATTTTAGGCCTCTATAAATAGAGTGGAGCAGATATAATATTGGTAGAATTGATATGATATCCTTCAGTGCAGAAGCAAGTAATGCTTAATGTTATAAGTAAAACATACTCTCAGCCTGGCAGTTACAGCCCTGTAAGTCTGTAAGATATCTGAAGGTGTGTTAAGGGATCACATTTGAGATTATTTTTGGAAGTTTCATTATCAATAGTAATTATAGTAATAAGCTAACTTTTTTGGCAGTTACAGTTTTGCAGTGAAATTCACTGTTTCAGCAGTGCAACATTATTGTGAATCACTAGCATTTTGTCAAGCTTTTTGTTTTGCTTGAAAAAAACAAGGATCATTAATGTTATATGGCTATTGCACCTCATGGCTTGTACAGTAAGTAAATACAGTATTTCTAGGCTTATTATTTTAAGGCTTCAGTTCTCCTTTGAGCATTGTTAGAACAAAGTAACATTTAAATGTTTTAAATGTTTTCACCTGCAACTTTTGCAATGATCTTTTTTCTTAATTATTTTGGGGGGTTTGTAAGACATTGAAGAAAAATGGATACCTGCTTTTTTAACTTTACCTTCCCCCTACACAGTATATACTGGTTGCCTAGATTACAAGCTAAGTGCCACTTACGAATCATGAATATTCTCTGTTGTGACAAAATTAAGGTTTATAAGCAAAAACCAACAGATCTCGGGTGATCTCGGTATCTCCATATTTATATGTATTAAATGTGTCCTGTTCCATTTCATGTAGCAGCACATTTTACTGTTTGCTGCTACATGAAATATAAAAATGACATATAAAAATGACAACCTAATGTTCAAACACTAGATTGACTTGCACTTGGCCTTAGATACTTGATTTAACCTGCAAGAAGCACTACACAGACGTACAATAAATGCCTCTGTACTGACCTCAATGCAGCATGTAATCTCTAAGCTTGGCTCATAATCAGGATGCTGACATCTCCAAATTACACTGAGCACGAGGGGGGAAAGCCCCTAGAGACTGCTCTTTGCCTCCCACTGGGCACTTCACAGCATCAGTTTTTAGGTAATTTGCAAGTAGATGTGAAGTGAAACAAATTGGTTGATTGCTTATCCACTTGGCTGATGTAGTGGGAAAACCACATATTCTGCCATCTCATAGTTTTTCTAACACTGTTGCGATGACAAGGATGAAGAAAGGGCATCGGGTCCTAAGGGTAGTGAAGCACATTGGTGTGAAAAATGTACATAAAAGGAAGAGATGGTAACAGAGAGCGGTGTGAAAGGGACAAGGAGCTACAATACAGATGGATTAATGAAGAGGAAGTGGGTCAAAAGCAGAGGTGAAAGAGGGTACAGAATAAATAGAACGGAGGGTGTGAGGGATGGCGGAGAGGTAATAGGGGCCAAAGGCTTTTTGTGCTCAAAGAACATGTCATCTCTGTTGATTTTCTTCTGTTTATTTATTTATTTTTTGTCTATCTAGTAATCTACCCATCCATGATGGAAAACTGGTATGGCAAACATTATCATTCATGTATATGGCAATATAAGCACCTCAAATGCCTTAAAGGAGAATGCAAGTCAAAATGTAAAAAGCATACTGCCCAATAGTCCTCCTATTGTTTAGTAAAAACGCCACACTTTTGGCTCACCTAATCAAATATTTACTCAGTCACACTTACTTCACATTTTCTAGAACAGGCAGCCATCTCTAAAAAGGTATTCTCCCTTCCTTTCCCTCCTTGCTTCATACTGCACATGTGTTTCATTCCCTCCCCCCCTCCCCTCTGCCAGATCCGCTTCTGATTGGCTGGTGGGCATGTGTAGCTCAGAACAGGAGACAGGATCAAGTTACACACATACTCAGAGAATAGGAAGGCTGCCGCTGGCACCTACAGGAAGGGGAGAGAGATTTCAGTGATCAGTGAGTCACTGTAGGCTTCACACTGCTGTAGGCTGCCAGCACCATATCTCAGAGAAGCAAGCAGGGATCTGGGAATTTAGATATGCAGTAAGTACTGCAGTAAGAATGCCTTTAGAGGCTTAGCCAATGTGTGTAATTCTAAAATCTGTTGGACTGTAATACCCAGTATTTTCTAGCACCTAGAAATCTAGAGGTTGCTTTAGTGACCTTACCTGTAATTAAGTCTAAGGGGCAGATTTATCAAGATGTGAGTTCAGAGCTTAATACATAAAAACTCACCCACATTCTATTCATTCCTATGGGATTTTAAGAAGTGTATTTATCAATGGGTGAAAGTTAGAACTCAATTTTTGATAAATACACTTCTAAAAACCCCATAGGAATGAATAGAACGTGGGTGAGTTTTTTATGTATTAAGCTCTGAACTCACATCTTGATAAATCTGCCCCTAAATCTAAGTAAAAAAGGATCACACAAAAGTGGCTTTCATCTACTCGTACTGGTGCCTTGTAGGCTCAAAGGCTGCATTGCAGCATCATATCTCTGCAGGCAAGACTAATAGGAATTATGTTTACCAGTATTTGCACAATGAAAACAACTCTATTGTGAAAGCAATATGTTCAGCAGATATATCCCACAACATATGTTGAGATGCTCAGTGTCAGCTGTCTGTTGATATTGAACCTATTGTGTTGAGAATTAACAATCACTTGGCAGCCTCTTGGGAAGAAGGGCTCTGCTTCTCTGTTTGTTGATGTTTTGCATCAATTCAGTACCTATGGGGGAGCTCCTTATTCATTAAAGGGAGTATATTATAGGCTGGTTATGTATCAAGGTTGATATCTAATTCACATATATTTCAAAAACCCATTCTCTGGTTAGTGTCTGTGTGTATTAATTATATAATGTTTATAATCAGGTTAGACCCCATGACATATGACTATATTTGAAGGGTTGCAGTGCAAGGTAGGATCTATGAGTCAGCTCTTACCAATGGCAGCCTTCCTTCTGCAGAACAACTGACCTATAAGTGCTAAATGCCAACAGTCATCCCTTTCTATCTTCCCTGCCATTTACAAGGTTAAATCAATTGTTCTGATGAAAGCAGGCTGCTCTGAGTCAGTCTCCACTCAGTCCACTCATCAGGCTTTGTAACTGTTCTACAAGGTAGTACCTTCAGCCAATCAGTACAACCAATCAGTACATGAGAGTTCCCCTTTAACCCCTAGCCAGTCAGCCTGATCTTGCAGTAGCCTCTTTGGGCTTGTTGTCTGGCAACACCTGATGTGGCATAAAATAAAGAAGTAACCAAAAATGTAAAATCTACTGTGTTAAAAGTTAAGTACTTGATTTTACCATCTACGGCAGTTAAGCAATTAAACCCCCTCATTAGATTGGATGATACACAGAGTATATAATGCCAGGGGGCAGATACCTAGCTGTTGCGACTGCTGCACGCTGCCATTTCATGGAGTCCATTCTATTTTGTGACTCATTCTGAGAATAAACCTAAGAAAAAACTGAACGGCAGAATGATGATAATAGGCTTGAGAGAGACCGGAACAACCACAGTAGGGACTGAAAAATCTCCCTTACAAATTACTTTGCTCTTCTCTTTCCCAGTATAATAATAACTCTTCTAACATGTGCGTCTCCCAGGCATTTAGTGGAAGATATCTGAGCCACAGACCATCTCCCAACAGAGAGGATTCTTGTTCTGCAGCTGAAAATAAAGATTTATAAACTGAAAGGAACAGTCAGACAATTCCCCATCCAAATCAATCAACTTCTTAAAAACTATAGGCAGAATAATTATGTACTGATTTAATTTCTGTGTATTATAAAAGCCATCTAAACATTACCCAGATACATTTAAGATGATCAGAAAGACAAATACCAAATACCAAATACAAATACCAAAAAGACAGATACGTGTTGAAAAGGTAGCCTACCTGCACAAAATCTATTAGAGTAGGTCAGGGTTGATTGAGATGAATGAATGAAAGCCCCTATAGACATTAGTTGCTGGCATTTCTCAGCAGTTGCAGCCATTACTGAGCATGCTCCCCAACTAAAGTCTGTTATCTGCCACCTGAGAAATGCCAGCAGCCTAGCAACTGACAGTCGGCAACTAAGCTTGGGAATATGTGGGGGGGGGGGCAAAAGAAATGTATGTGTGTAGGGCACTTGGGCATGTCATAAAGTCAGATAGAACATGGTTTCCTGTTGAATGGTGGATGAGGTTTATAACTGTAAGATGTGTAATTGTTTTGGAAGTATAACCTAGCGTTTGTTTTTTCTCCCCTTATTATCACCTAGAGGTTCAGTTGCAAATATTGTGATTGGTGTTCAAAACTGATGAGAGCAAGTGTATTTTCTGCCATGCCAAAGCTGTTTATTAGTAGTTCTGCAGAATAATATTGTACCAGTAAATCTCGATTTAAGCAAAATGATTTTACCACCATTACTGATGATATCATTGCTAACAAAAGTTTTTAGACATGGCACTCCAGATACTCTATACTATACTATATATACAGTGGTGTGAAAAACTATTTGCCCCCTTCCTGATTTCTTATTCTTTTGCATGTTTGTCACACAAAATGTTTCTGCTCATCAAAATTAACTATTAGTCAAAGATAACATAATTGAACACAAAATGCAGTTTTTAAATGAAGGTTTACGTTATTAATGGAGAAAAAAAACTCCAAATCTACATGGCCCTGTGTGAAAAAGTGATTGCCCCCCTTGTTAAAAAATAACTTAACTGTGGTTTATCACACTTGAGTTCAATTTCTGTAGTCACCCCCAGGCCTGATTACTGCCACACCTGTTTCAATCAAGAAATCACTTAAATAGGAGCTACCTGACACAGAGAAGTAGAGCAAAAGCACCTCAAAAGCTAGACATCATGCCAAGATCCAAAGAAATTGAGGAACAAATGAGAACAAAAGTAATTGAGATCTATCAGTCTGGTAAAGGTTATAAAGCCATTTCTAAAGCTTTGGGACTCCAGCGAACCACAGTGAGAGCCATTATCCACAAATGGCAAAAACATGGAACAGTGGTGAACCTTCCCAGGAGTGGCCGGCCGACCAAAATTACCCCAAGAGCGCAGAGACAACTCATCCGAGAGGCCACAAAAGACCCCAGGACAACATCTAAAGAACTGCAGGCCTCACTTGCCTCAATTAAGGTCAGTGTTCACGACTCCACCATAAGAAAGAGACTGGGCAAAAACGGCCTGCATGGCAGATTTCCAAGGCACAAACCACTTTTAAGCAAAAAGAACATTAAGGCTCGTCTCAATTTTGCTAAAAAACATCTCAATGATTGCCAAGACTTTTGGGAAAATACCTTGTGGACCGACGAGACAAAAGTTGAACTTTTTGGAAGGTGCATGTCCCGTTACATCTGGCGTAAAAGTAACACAGCATTTCAGAAAAAGAACATCATACCAACAGTAAAATATGGTGGTGGTAGTGTGATGGTCTGGGGTTGTTTTGCTGCTTCAGGACCTGGAAGGCTTGCTGTGATAGATGGAACCATGAATTCTACTGTCTACCAAAAAATCCTGAAGGAGAATGTCCGGCCATCTGTTCTTCAACTCAAGCTGAAGCGATCTTGGGTGCTGCAGCAGGACAATGACCCAAAACCCACCAGCAAATCCACCTCTGAATGGCTGAAGAAAAACAAAATGAAGACTTTGGAGTGGCCTAGTCAAAGTCCTGACCTGAATCCTATTGAGATGTTGTGGCATGACCTTAAAAAGGCGGTTCATGCTAGAAAACCCTCAAATAAAGCTGAATTACAACAATTCTGCAAAGATGAGTGGGCCAAAATTCCTCCAGAGCGCTGTAAAAGACTCGTTGCAAGTTATCGCAAACGCTTGATTGCAGTTATTGCTGCTAAGGGTGGCCCAACCAGTTATTAGGTTCAGGGGGCAATTACTTTTTCACACAGGGCCATGTAGGTTTGGATTTTTTTTCTCCCTAAATAATAAAAACCCTCATTTAAAAACTGCATTTTGTGTTTACTGGTGTTATCTGTAGTTAAATGTGTTTGATGATCAGAAACATTTTGTGTGACAAACATGCAAAAGAATAAGAAATCAGGAAGGGGGCAAATAGATTTTCACACCACTGTATATATATATATATATATATATATATATATATATATATATATATATATATATATATATATATATATATATATATATATATATATATACAAAAGGCAGGAATAAAATAGATGAAAGCATGAATGCTTGGTACCATACACTTTTGGATTGAGATACTTATAGTAATATATAAGGGGAAAGGAATTTACCTAATTATCCTGGATAATATCTGCTAAGAGTTTATAGGGGGTATATAAAATTGCTAGAGCACTTAGTACAGAAAAATTGTTGCCCCTGAGTGTCAATTCAAGAAGCACTTGTGCCCGGAATCTTAAAGCCATTGGCATCTCATGGGGAATAAAAAAATATGGAGCTGGGTAAAAAGAACAGTGCCGGTGGGCACAAGGCTGCCCTGTCCCTACCACATACCTCTGGGCAGGTGGGAAATAAAGGGCTCCTTTGCCACCTGTGCCCACTGGCATCTAACATGCACATCTGGATGACCAGTAAGGAAAGAAGGGGGAACAAATTTGTAAGCTCTGCTGGGGCAGGGACTGAGGTGAATGATTGGGTTGTTTGGGTCCTCACCAAGGATCTACCACCCCAGCTGCAGATGCCCCCATCCCCTTGCAAACTCACCCTCCACTGTTGAACTACCGTACCTCCTACCTCTTCTTACAGCTGCAGATCCCAGGCAGGCTGTGGGCCTGGGGCAGCGGGGTCCATAAGGGCCAGGGCCCTGCAGGAATTTTTCTGGTGTCCCACTGACCCAGTCTGACCCTGCCACTACATAAAAAAAACTCTAGCAAGCAAAGAAATAAGGTTTTTCCCCTGCAAGTGCAAAAACTGACAGACTATACTCTTTACAAAAAAAATCTTCAAATCCAGGGAATTAAACAACTGTATATTGGAAAGCTGCTTAGCATTACATTGTCTTTTATGGGAAAAAATGTTATTTGGGGGTTTACATCCCTATTGATTCAAACAGTTTATAGAGCTGTACAAATAGATAATGGTATCGGGTAGGGTAACTGGTTGTGTGAGCCAGATTTAAAATACGGGTATGGGATCCATTACAGGAAGCCCATCTCCCATAGACTCCATTTTAATCAAATTCTATCATTCAGATTTTTAAAAAAGATTTCCTCTTTCTATGCAATAATAAAACAGTACCTTGTACTTGCTGTATCCAAACTGGAGGCAAAAGAATCTTGTTGGGTTTATTTAATGTATAAACAATTTTTAATAGACTTAAATTACGCTAATCCAAATTACATAAAGATTTCTTATCCAGAAAACCCCAGGTCGCAAGCATTCTGGATAAGAGATCCCATATCTGTACAAACTGAATGATAATGCGTATTGGGGCATCCCAGAATCTTTCCAGTTCATCTCCTGTGCAGGATGATTTCTGCACTTTAATCCTTGGTAGTATTAACAAATCTCTGCCTCACAATACAGTCATAAAGGGAAACGGTCAGAGAAATTAGATTTTTTTATTCTTGCCTATAAATTCAGTATCGTACAAAGTAATGCAGTAAAAAAGATATCTTGTGCTCATAAAGCGAGAATCTGTAAACTCATAGGGACATGCTCAACAGCATCCAGAGAAGGGAAAAGTCACTCTCAACTAAATTAATACTTTGTGTATATGCGGCTTGGAGAAAAAAACAATCTCTTGGGAAACCTGTTCCCCATAAGATTTTTTTTCCAGTTGGGTAAAATTGTATGTTTGGTCTTACATCCCCTTTAATAAAGTACTGTGTTGATCCAGTGTATACAGTCTGGGTGTTTTGCCCTCCTGTATTTTGCCTAGAAACTAGATAGAAGTAATACAATATCAAGAGCCTTTCAATTTGTAACCCCAGTAACAACATAATATAGAAAATGATTCAGCCTATTTGCAATACAGCCATAAACCTCAGTATTCTCTTTGTTATAGTAATGGAACTAAATCAGGTTTGGGGAGAGCCCGTGGGAACTTTAGGGTTCACTTGCCAACAGACGCTTAAGGGCAAACCCCAAAACTGAGTTTTACTTGCACACTGCTCTATGGTTGCGCGTCATACTAAAGGCTGGGTTTGCCCATTGCTTAATTAAGGCACAAAGGTAAACTCTCGCTTCATCAGGAAAGCTTTCCCCCCTGTTGATTCAGCAGCTCTCTTACGTCCATTCACCCCCAGGAAGGATTTAACTGTAGGGTACATGGATATAAGTCATGGAATTAACCTCCACATTTCAGAGGGGGTAAACCTTTTTTTGACATTGGGAGGTTTTACACCCAAAAACCTTTGTAAAATGCATTGTAGTCTGTGTTTTTATTTGAGCCAAATGCATTGGAGTCAATTGGCATTTTTTTGAGTTTGGGCATTTTTTATTGTGTTTCTTGGTGTTTCTTTTTATGGTGTTTTGTTCTGTACAAAAAATTTTTATTTTTTGCCAGCAAAACAAAACACATAGAGAAGTACAGATTTGCAAAATTCCCAACAATTGTGAAAACACATATTTCACTGTGAAGATATGAATGGGACATGTATTGCTGATATAGAGCTGCTGTACTTGGCAAAGCGCAATGTAAGTGTTAAATTGAAATGCAATTATCACAAAGCGGCTTCTCATGTTCCCAGGGCACGGTGCCCACATGATGGTGCCTTGGTGTCACTGTACGTCGTGGAAGTGGCAGCAGAAAAGAACTCTGATCCTCTTTCATTCTCTATAAGTTATCATTATGCAGTATGAAGTTATCATTGTTTATGCTACTCTAGGGAATATGCACTGTATGAGCAGCTACAGGCTCAGGCCAAGACCAACAGGGCTAATATCACTACCAGCCATGTGCTCTGTTTGCCGGATAGCCACAGGTTCTTAGCAATGTTGGAGCAATATTGGTGCATTTAAACATCATTTGTCATCCTGTGAGTTTGCTTTCCAGGGGCCCTTCATCACCACAAGTTACTAAAGAGTTCACTTCATTTAAAACATCCAATTATTCTGCCTATTTAATATTTACTATTAATGGCAATTTCCTAAAAAAATGTAATTATGTTTTTCTTGCATTGTACTTTAATACCTTCCAGGAGGAAATGCTTATTATGTATTGAACTGCATCCATTTTCTATTCCGTCCAATGCACCGGATGGAGGCATAAGCCAATACATCATCCTCGCTGTCACCACATTTTTATTCAACATATCTCCCACTCTTCTTATACAAAGAACTGAAAACTTCTCAGAATCGTTTTCTTAAATAAATATTTCATTTTAGCAAGCCAGGCCAGATATTAGAAACATTCATTAATGAGGAAATCAATAAAAGCAGCCAAAGGCCCGTGTAATGAGTTAGATTTTTAATTTCAAGAAATGTGATTTGTGTGGTCTGAAAAATAACACCAACTTTCCACATTGGAGTAAATTAATGAAGTAAAAGCTCTACAGCATCAAAACTAGACTCTCTAACAGACTTGCATATGAACTGGCATTGTAGAGGTTAAACTAGGAAGATTTGGTGTCAGGCTCACAGATGAACCCGTAATGAGACACCCCAGCAGGGGCTGTATAATGGGGGTGCAGGTATATGGCTACAAGACTGGGTGGAAGCAGGTCAATTTGTCTGGGAAGCTAATAGCAGTTTGCTCCCTTTGACCAAATGATCAATGGAAAGGGCTGATGTACCAAGATGATGCAGGGGGGTCAGTCAGTTCTAGGACAATATGTGGATTATAAAAAAAGAATCCATATTCCCTCTGACCTGGGTGCCCCCTCATGCATCACATATTGGTTATGAGGAAACCGCCTGCTTCCAAATGATTCCAGACTGGGCAGTCCTATAAGCACCAGTTGGGCCTTTGTCAAAGGAATCTGCTTAAATGTTTACTAATTTGTGAGTCAGTTGCTACAGATCTGCACCTCTCTGGTGAAAGGCCATCAAGGCCGGGTGTTTTGTTACTTGGGAGTGATGGCAGCGCTGCTACTGCCGCTATATAGGTGTTATACTGAACCACACTTTTTTGTATTGCAAGTGGATTTGATCTTTTTTTTTTAATTGTATGTGATACTGGTGGGAAGGTACCAAAATTATCCACTTGCGCCCCACTCCTCTTTTTGTATGAGATGCTGCTTCTTGCACAGTAATGGGGCTGTCAAGAAAAAGACATTTGTTGAAAGTTTAGCCACATAATAGGCTAGAGACCGTAGGGATATGTGGATTTTGGTTTCATAGAGAATTGTCTAAACACCTTGCGTATTTCTCGTGGGGGAGGAGACCACATAACCCTTGCTGATATTACCCTGGTGATTACCATGTTCAGCGTATTAAATGCAGCTAAGTAAGCTAAAATCTTGCCCCAATTTTTTGCCACTGTTCATACATTCACTCGGAAGGGTACAGTAGTATTTTCTTGGTGAGAGTATACAAGTCAATATTACTTTTGCTTAATGGCAATTAGGATTGCAATTAGGAATAGCTGAAGGGAAATTTTATCTTCAGGTGGCTTTACTGAGGGGCGGCCAGGTTAAGGAATTCTCTACTGAGAGATAGGTGGAAAGGAATGATTCAAACTTAGGTTGAATGTTTTACCACCTACAAATATACAACAACCTGGTCATTGTCCAATGGGACTTTTGAACATGGAATATCATTGTACTGTACAGTGATGATATCTTTTTCCCAAATGAAGGCCTTGTCACCAATGGCAACTGAGGTGAAACTTGCAAGTACATTAGCAAGTACCAGCATACTAACAATGTCCTCTGCCGCTAATGATTACACATACGTTAAATTCCATACTGTTATTTATTACACTTTGCAAGGTTTCTGGGTTTTGCAAACAAAGTGATTTTGTGCTGGAGTTCCAGACATCCAAATATTTATAGTGCTAGTTTGCAGATCGGCTACACAGTGTCAAAGACACACGGATTAAGTCCTCCCCATAGATCGTAAAGACTGGGAGAAAGCTAATATTTGTGTCTTGTCTAGATTCCCTTATTTATTTATACCCCATTTCAGTTCAATATCAATGTCTGTAACTGCCTGCATAGGGCCAAGCTATTCAGTATATATTGCCCAGGCTTGTAGTCTTGTTTTAATATACAGAATTTATAGGATCTGAGTCATTACTTTATATATACATTCTCATTTCTAATGTAGGTTTTGAGCAATTTTATGGTAGCTGATAAAATCCTGCAGCCCATACAATAAAAGTGATTCAGGATCGGGAGCAAAATTGTTAATATTCTTTGGCCGACACAGTAAATCCTGACCAGGACTTTTCTAACACTGTGCATGGGGATCGTTTGCACTTCAAGGGCACAGAGAAGACTGTTTAATGAGGAAAAGGTCTTACCCTGATTAAATTAAGGGGTGTCCATTACAGCTTCTTTCAGTCCAAATGAGGCTACTAGTAATAATAGGGAATAATAGGGGAATTTATAACAATATCTTCCCGTGGTGTCCTCTTCACCCTCTATTTTATTATTACTGTTGTTTGTTTGTAGAGCCCCACATTTTTCTGCAGCATTATAGAATGTATTGGTGTGCGCAAACAGCAGAACAACAGAAGCAAAATAAACACAAACCCTACAACAAACAGAAACAAACCAAAATATCAGATCCTAATGGCTTTTCCTGTTTTTCTCTTTTTCTCCCAAAACATCCACCATATGTCTTTATACCTATATTCATTCCGTATATCTGCTTTCTTCTCTTTGCCTTTTGCACCTATTTTCTTTCCTTCTTCTCTTTCCTGATCTAATTATCTAGTAATGATGCACCTTTTGTCTTTTTTGTTCTTTTTCTACCTGGGCAATTGATTCCTAGTTCCAGTATCACAACTGTGTGGGTTATTGTGGGTGGGTAAATGGAAAGTGTATATAGTATATTATTGTAAATGCACTGTACTGTACTATTTACCACAGCCAGGCCCAGAGACAGCATTGGTAACAACTCTTTCATTGTTTGTCCACAGATTATAGAGTATAGCCAACAAAGGACTTAACCTAATTTTTAAATATTTATAAACACTCTCTCTTTCTGTGTGTGTGTCTCTAAGCTTCATGAGTTATTCTGTTACAATCTCACTGAACATGAACAAAACAAGGATGTGTTCTGACTGGCTGACAAGAGAACAAGCTATCAAAACCTTGTTGTGTTAATTAGTCAGATAATTTCCTACATGACATTATTGCGTGGTCTCTTATATTGGTCAGGTCCTTAGTATGACTATCCTCCTCAGGGGTAATAATGTGCCCCCATTACATAGGTAGGCTAATATGCATGCATTTAATGCAAAAGGTCAAATAAGCAGGGTTGCTAAGTAATCCCTAATATGTCACCTGCAACTTTACCATTTAGATTCAGGTCTTGTGTAAGGTCAGCCTATATAGGCAGGGCCAGCAGAGGGAGCTCATTGGCCACCAAACTGCCTTCCCTGACTGAAACAACCCATAGAGAAGAGCTAAAATTCAAAGCTCCTAGCCATGGATGCAGCCCACCCCCAGTTTTATACAGAATGAGTCCTCTCTATAGTCTCTCTACCAACCACAACTCAAGGCCACAAAAAATAAGACTCATAACTGTAAAGAATTCCATGCATGCAAAATCAGGATAACAGGAGGGATAATACAAGAAGCTGGATAAGTGAGACTAGTAATGGAAAACAAGACACAAGGTGAGAGCTAAAGGGAAGGGACAAAGGTAACAGAAATAATAGAGTAGATAGAAGCTAAAAGGAGAGTACAGGAGAGAATTGGACTTGTAGGGTAACCAGATCACTTGAATGTTCAGGGACACATCCAATAAATATATGTTACAGGGCAGCATTGATTGCATTTATTATCAACAGCAAACAGTTATTAACCAGCAGGTGGCACTGTTGTTTTTAAATTGATAATATTAGCAGTTTAAGAATTGCTAATATCTTAAAGACTAGAAAAAATATATGTAAATTGCAAAAACACTTACAAGAACGCTCTGAGCAATTTTCATCTGTTGTGATGGTTTGCATTTCATATAAAGCTTTGTGTGTAATCCCAGACTTTACTGGCCTTTTGGTGTTAAACATTTTCCATTAGAATGTTAACTATACCTCTTTGGTTGGAAGCAGCAGGTAAAGGAGAGGTGTCAAGGACAGGGAGGTCTGTGCAGTAGCAGGAAACCTACTCCGCTTCTTGGCTTGGACCCTACAATTCCCTACAACAGGAATTTAGTTGATGATAACCAGGAAGGTTTATTAGACTGGATTTCTAAGGCAGCACAAAGCAGAACATTAGCACATACACCCCATTTAAGGCATTTTCGTTACTAAATAGACCCCTGCTCTATATTAGCTTTTTTTAAGATACCATTACACTACAATGTATTAGAGCTCACCCAGGGCCAGATTTCACTTTCAGGTGCCCAGCGGCTGGCATTCTCTGCCTCCCCCACTCCTCCTACAGGATCATTCAAATCCGTTCCTACACCTGGAGCACAAGGGACAAGGTGCACAAAGATATTAGCACTTATGCTGAACAATGGGGTGTACTGGCCCTTTAAGTTAATATATAATAAATATGTAATGTTTAAGTGTATACAAATGCTCCAGTTGTGTCCTTTTCCAATCAGATTTCTCCGCAGTAGGGGAACCATTCTCTCCGACCATCAGATAAGCAGTGCTCTCACACACACCCAACACATTATTCTGTCCTTTTCTTTATTCATTTTGCTTATTCTTTTTTTCTTCTGCTGACTCAAAGCTCAGTAAATGAAGATGTCACAGCTTATGCTCCAGAAATGTTGCTTCATTAAACAGACCAATTACTTATCTGCTTTGTCAGGGAACTTTTCCAAGAAGCAAGAATAAACCAAGTGATGCCGCGCAGGGCTGGTAAACAAATGAGCGCCGGGCTGAGATGTTCTAGAGCAGAAAGAAATAAATTACAGCTTATTGACAAGTAAAGGTGCATCAAGTGAGGGAAGACTGATGGAGCGCTGACATAATTCTTTGCTGTGATGTGAACCTTCAATGGCCATTAAAAATCATCGGAATCTGGTTCTGTTGGCTTTTCAGCTTTCCCCAAATAGCAAATAATAAAAAATACAGAATAATTCAATTTGATTGCCCTAGTATATCATCCCACATAACTGCCAAACCCCAGAAAATCAACTGTTTTGCTGTTTTAAAACTGTGGTACGTAATCACCCTGTCTTATCTAAATCCAGACTATTTCAGAACTTTATATTTATTCATCAGTTTATATTTTCTTTCATATAAACCCCCACCTAGAGGGATGTGATTGTGCTTCAAACAACTGGAATACATGGATGTACCACACTCTATAGAAGCTAAAAATTAATGTAACAGCCACATGTATTTTTACAGGAAAACAGGTATCACGTACAGTGACCATACACCTAGAGATCTTTGCCTGATATATCCACCTATATCCTGGACAATAGTTTGAGCTTTAAGCCTTTTGTCCCCATCTCATGGAACTACAAAATGCCCGGACAGCAATAATAGCAGGCTGATCCAATCATTTGGTACTCAGGTCAACGATGGGATCATAATGAAAGATACAGAGGCCATCAATAAAAGACTCCATCAACAAGCTGATGTGGTCCTCATCCTGGTGGGATTTTTAAAACTGC
This sequence comes from Xenopus tropicalis, assembly GCF_000004195.4. NCBI lineage: Eukaryota > Metazoa > Chordata > Amphibia > Anura > Pipidae > Xenopus > Xenopus tropicalis. The sequence goes on from NC_030681.2 coordinate 128,593,540, forward strand.
CCAATTTTCAATGTCGAACTGGGACCTCAGGGGCCTACCAGAAAACCTTACACCATAGGCCCACTCTCCAAACTATTTTTCCTCCTTTCCTCTTTATTCTCCTAGTGTCTTTATTTACATGCTAGCATCTTTTCTTCCATCTATTTCTCTTCTTGCTTCCCATGCAGAAATAGGGAATGACCATGAAACAGGCCTAATGGTCAGGAGCAGGAGGGCTCACTGACCCCTGGGCCCACAGGGAGTTTTCCTGGTATCCTGGTGGGTCAGTCCGACACTAGAGAGATATCAGTCAGGGAGGATGTTGAAGAAGGCCCAAATGAACTGCTGACTCTGGAGAGTCTGATGGGGCTGAATCACAGCTAAAATCTGCCCGTGTATGGCCAGCTGTACTCTACATTCTCCTGTTTTAATCAATAGTTTAACACAGTGCAACACTCTTCTATTATATATTTGAGCCTGGCAGGGGCTCTGTATTCCATAGTTCAGAAATTAGATTCAAAGATGCCTCGTTTCTCAAGGCACCTTTTGGTGCAGGCCCGAAAAACCAGTGCAATTTTGCATCCATAAAAACAGCACTGAGAATATGTGCTATGCTTATCTAGTTAATGTTAGAGTTTCCAGGGAGCCCCGTATTCAGCACATCTTTGGCCAATAGCATTCTGTGCCACATGGAACATATTTTGCAAAAAAGAAAATTCCCATAATGAGGCCATTACACTTTGTACACAGTTTTCAAAGGGATTCCAATTGAGCATTAGTATTGATACATAACTTGCATCTAGTGGCAGCTGCAAGATTATAGGGCATGCAAAAACAATGAAATTCATGAAAAAAAGCATCATGACCCGCATCTTAATGCCTCACTTCAATTAATTATATGAGTTTGTGTAGCAGTCAAGTGGGACTTTCAGATATTGAGGTGGTCAAAAGATTTATAGTGATAGATTTACAGAATGCAGATGCCTGGGTTTAGTGATTGGTTTCTCATTGACAGGAATTGCCATCAACCACTGTTTGAGGATCAATACTATTGAGCCACAATTACTCTCATTTGCTTTGCACCATTGACTTGAACTGGTAATATCTACTTGATACATTCAGTAAAGCAGTAAATAGATTGCGTTTGTAGGATTTGTAGCAAAGCTAGTTTATTATTTTGATAAGTAGTGCTGGTGTCTCCTCCATCTCAGAAGGTTTAAATTGTAAGGAGATGTAACAGGGCTCAGTCACTGACACAAGTGTTACATTGCACAAATTGTAATTCCCAGCTATTACTTAGTTAATATATATGCTAAGATCTGATTGGTTGCTTTGGGTAACACTAGTGTAGTTTTAACACATTTATTAGTAAATTGTCCCAAATGTGCATTAATTCCAAGGTGAGATACTTTCATCTAAATGAAACATTTAAATATCAATACAAGTTGCACTCTGCAAATCTAACTGCAAGCTCTTGTGGTGGTAAAGATGATAAATGCCACATTAACTCTCACTTAATTGTTAGGATGTACTTTTTATTCAATTATCTTGATAACTATGCATATAGAATTGTGTTGCTATTACATTTTCCTGTCATGCGTAAAAAATTTTTGATACCCACACCCTACCTGGACCTGTATTTAAAATGTAATGAGTTCATATTCAGGAAGCCTTCTCTGCAAGGGATTTAGAGTCCCAATACCTAGACATTTTGTCTTTAATAAAATCTTTACAGCGACATTTAGAGCTTTTACACACAGGTAGGTTTATGTACGTTGATGTGCATTAGAGACGCACATTATATTATTCTGCCTGCGTGCAGCCACTGGCATTACATCTGCTGCATTTTTATGTGCTTCGTGTGCTTTCAAAATACAACAAAAGATGCAGAAATGCATGCTGAACTCACAAATGGAATATAAGTAATATATGTATTTAACATGCATTTTAATAGACGCACATTCAGTTGCCAGTGTGTAAGAACCTTTACAGAGATTTCTGTATTGGCTGAGAAGGCAGCTGTCCAGGGTGCTGAACCACAATAACAGTATTACTTACATACATCTGCAAGTGGAGTTGTGCTCCCCGCAGTTTCACCACAATTATTTGTGCATAAAACCACTTTCATTAAAGGTACTTATGTCAAAATGTGCCCCTTGTGCTTCCGTATAATTGTGCTCAGTGTCCTACTGACACAGTGGAAACATGGAGCTTCACTTTTGGATCAGGCAGTAGGTTCAGGATTCCCTCAGCACCCTGGATCAATCGCTGGATCTCAGTTGTGCAAAAGAATAGAGATTACACATCTTTTGCATGCCAAACACCAGAAATAGTGCCAGACAGGCTCCCCACACCAAAAGTTGTGTTAGTGTTGGCGAATTGGATGCAGTTGCAGTAGGCACAGAGCAGGTGCAACAAGTGCATCACCCTATTGCGACCACAGTGACACTAGAACAGAATTCAGGGGGAAAATGCTGCATTGTGGGAAAAAACATGGTGATTGTACTTACATGAGCCCTAATGTTTTCAGAGCCACAGGGCCTATAGGTATCTTTATATACCTGATTATATAGCTTATCATTATGGTTTCTGTTTCCCACACAGAGAGACCACCCTGCTATTAAGTAGAAGCACACAAACTATTGCAGCAATGATATTACATCGCATACAGTGTGCACATATAATGACTTTTACATTAAACAGCACCATTGCGGGACTGATAGCCCTGATTTCTCTTTAGAATGACCCAGTCTGCCATGTATCACATGTTTCATATATTAAATATGCTGGCTATTTGACACATGTGTACTGTACATATCACCTATTGGGCCACAGAGATGCCTTACTCCCAAACATAAAATTCTGGTAAAGTAGTGTTAAAAAGATGAGTTCACCTGAAAAAATGTTACCATTACCTATACCTATATTGTTTCAGAATTTTAACTTTTCGTGATTAATAAAATCATAACTGAATGAATGATTATTTTATGACTGTACAAGCTTGCAGCAAGGGAACCTATGAATGCCTTCATTTAACCATCATAAACTCTGACTCCTGGTTCTGCTACACTTCTGCATCCCGTTGCGCTAGAAGTCTCATCAGCGAAGTGAAAATGATCCCTATAAAATCAGTTCATAGACCTGAAATGAGTGTGCGTGGCTTGAGATGATCGGCAAAAGCTGTCGGCCAAGCTGTACATTTCTACTTGGCTAATAGGTGGTTAAAGGATTGTGCCTTGTTCACATCTTCTCCTCTGACTCATCTGTGTGTAGATAGAAGGAGTGGCTTGGGCTCAATAACTGGGGATTCAGTGCACAAGCAGGAGCAGCAGTAGTAGAGAGAGACTGGAGGGATTCTCTTCTCCTTGTCAGTTCCTGCTCTCCCTGTGTTGGACCTTCACCCTTCTCCCAGCGCATGTCGTGCACCTAGCCATGTGGCCATATGTGTCCCAGAGGTAAGACCTTTGTAACTCACCTTTCTCAGTGAAACCAGAGCAACGTTTTAAAGCTCCAAGCTACTTTGCCAAACTTTAAATACTGCATGTGCCCTTGTTCTCTTTTAACCTATATGGTTCGGTGCTTCTTCTATGGGAAATGGGTCATTCTCCATGTTGCTGTGCAGATTTCAACAGCAACAAAAAAAATAAATCCCTAGGAAAACAACAAAAAGCTGTTGACCCTTTCCTAGCAAATATTTCCTTAGGCATCCAACTGAGACTGAAAGAGTTAACCCACAGTTTCCGAACGCTGAGGATAGAGTTACCATCATTAATGCAGAATACAGAATGAATTCTCAATGTGCAGGACAGCGTTGAACTTCAGAATCTCCTCCGTTATGTATGTTTCATGCTCCTCTGATTAAAGGGGATTATTGGCAAGCCCAGCTCTCTGTTGTGCAGGGGCAGCCCAGAATGCTTTCTCTCCTGTTGTATTGCTATGAGCACAGCGGGATAAATCAACTCTGCTGCCAATGAACTCATTCCAATGAACAGAAATAAATCACAAGCCAGGCATGCGAAATGACTGATGTTCCACCTTTAGGGAAGGGGGGGCATAATCTACAGTTTTATGAAATCCATTATTCTTTTAAGAAAAAACAAAATAACATGTTACAAGTGCCTTAAGCAGATGTTTCTGGGCCATTAAATCTGGAGGTTTAATAGGCTCATTCTCAAATATACCATATTTAATTAATTGTGTTCTAATAACCTCTTAACAAAACAAATCAATCCTACATATTGGAATGACTGATATGCTGCTACGAATTTCCCCGCAGTGTAGGATCAGCAAAGGTTTATTCTAATTTTGCACACAAATGGTGCAGATGTTCGGATGCTGTCGGGAGGGGGGTAGAGATCTCCTGACAGGTAAAGTGGTGCTCGCAGCGGTAAAATGACATGTGATGTGGGCTGTCTGCAGGGACAGGAGAGAGATCAGTCCTCTGAGTGTTTTGGGATATTGATGGAATGCTGGGTATTGTAGTTTGGCAATAGCTTTATTGTGGATATGTATGGTGTATATTTTAAAATATCTAACAATTGTTAATGTTATCTGTTCAGTATGCTTTTCCCCTAAGGGGTCCCCTGTGATGTTGGGGGCCCAGGAAATAACTGTACTTCAGTTCCCTGCAGAAAAGGAATACTGTGTCCTCTGCTCCTTGAGCTTCCCAGGAGTTGATTGTGTAGTGTTTACCTGTTGTTAAGCCTTACTAGGAGCTTGCATAACATCTGTTGGACAATACAAATAGATACGAAAAGGTTTCCCTGTGTATATTTAGTGTGTCTAATGCCCAACTTGAAATATATATGGTATGTGGGTTTTTGCATTGAAAGGTTACATGTATTTCTCATTGCACTGGTGTTTTTATTAGCACAATGCCAGAGTAGGGAGCTGCGATGTTCTGATCGGGTTATGGGGTTCCGATATGAAACTGTCATTGCACGTGCCCCAGTTTTGTATGTTTCCAGACATATCTCTAACATCTGTATTAAAACCAATAACCTTTTTATGGCCAGAACAGCCACAAAGGGGTCCAATACTAAATAACAAGAGGATTACAACAAATGACCCACTTGGTATAATCCCAGCCAAACAGATATCAAAGGCTTCCATAATGAAAGCCATAGCTCCATTAGCCCCAGTTTAGCTCAACATCAGCATTATCTAAATTGACAGTGCAGGAGATATTAATCTTTTAATTGCCAGGAGCCCCGAAGACTTTTGAACAACAATGTATTATGTCCCATATGTTTGCTCCTATCAAAGGTAGCTTTTGTCTGTAAGGAGTAAGGATAATTATATAGGCAAAGGTAGCTTGAAGGACAGATGATGGCTGCTCTAGGAATCATTTTTCCTAGGAGCTGAGCAAAATATAGACCATTCTTTCCAACTACTCTTGTTGCTTTGAAATTATTTTATTTTTATTTCCTACGTTATCTAACCTTTCAAACTTTCTGCTTTCTCAGGGCCAGAACTAGGCCCAACCATTTGGTAAAATAGGGAGAGCAATCAATAACAATAACAATATGGCAGACAACCATATACAATATTTACTTGAAGTTCTCTTTTGAGTAGAGTTTAGTAAGTTGCTGCAACATTCTCTGCAGTTTCCATGCTGGTGGCCCATATATTATGGATAGTGCCCAGCCCCCAGATGCACCAAACTGAGGCTAATGCCATTCAACAGTTTTAGAGGGAAAATGGATTGAAAAACTAAGCACAGTGTTATGAATATCTGCCACATACAAATACACACTGTCCAATTGAGCATTACAACTTCTCTGTATATCTCTGCTTGCTCCTTTATAAACTGGCCTGTACGGTGCTGCATTTCTCCATACGGATGTTAATTTAATGCTGATTCTAATGCAGGTTTCTTATGAAGGGTTTGGGTAATAAATTCCTTTTTTGCTAGGAGGGGGACCCTGGTTTAGTTACATGTGAGGAAACGCATGGCTAGTTAAAACAAATATTCATTAATATATTAATACTCAGTTCTTTGTATGATACCAAGGGAGCTCCGCACTGCAATGATCTGTGTCATATTTACTTTGTGTCATTGAGACACTAAATGGATATTGGAGATCACAACTGTGAGGTTCTTGAAGAGCCAGATACATGTGACTGATTAGAGAGCGAATTATAGGTAATGCTGGCTATGTAAAGGATCATGATAATGTATACAAGTGTCCCAGAAATATATATATGGTAAGGTCACTTAACTGGTGGCCTAGATTTCTTCTAGTGCCTTCCACAGCTGCCTGCAGTGGGGTGGGGAGTCCATCACTGGGTACTGCAGTGGGCCCTATACACAGTGAGGTCCCAGACAACAGCAGACAAGAAGAGTGAGGTTAAGCAGAACATGTTGGTGACTGTAATGAGATTTCTATCAGTGGTTACGACAGTTGATGCAAAACATTCAACACTTGCTGAAGGATTAAGGGCCATAGGTTTAACAATTCTACTACATATAATTAATTGAGTCAGCCATCATCTGTTGTACCCTGGGCCCTGCCCCTGGTAATGATAGCTCTACTACCACCATAAAATATGAGAGCTTCTATTGTTCATCGTGCTGACCAGCATGCATACAGGAAAAAATTAAAGAGGGAGAAAGAGAGGTGTAAAGATGTTCCACATAGTGACATTATTAAGAAATGTAGGCAGTATAGAATCAGGTGTTAGAGAGGCTGGGTCTAGAGGGATTCAAAGGTGGGGATTGAGAGGAAGGCATGATTTTAGAGGGAGATAGTTGACATCCCAACAGGTGCAACAGAGGTCGTCATGTGGAGAGAAACAGTTTTTAAACGAAAACTGTAGATTCTACTCTTTGGTGATGGTTGCAAACATATTAGTTAGAGTGAGCCATTCAGCCATAGTTCCAAGAATATTCAGGACACTGAAAAGTGTGTACTACAAGTCATACTCCCTGATTGTCTTTCAGGAGTATCTAGGTAAGCAAAGGGGAATACTTTACTAATCTCCCCCTAACTGCCCTTCAGTTTGGCCCCCAGCCAAGGCCCAAGTGTAGGAACCACTGGTGTAGATGATAGAAGTCCAGCTTGGATAGGACATAATGAGAGTAAAGACATTTATTACATATGGATGTAGAGAACAGGATGAAAGATTGCAAAGTAAGTCATGGACTCTGGGCAGGCCTTAAGAAGTGTTGCTAGAGGCAGAGATTAGAAATGCAATGAAAAAGACTGGCAGAGAGGTAGGGAATAGGGATTAAAATAAAAGTACCAGACACAATTGTAGAGGACAGGAACTAGAGAGGATGCAGCTGTCACAAACTCAATGGTTTAGAGCCAGGGGCCTGAGGTTTACTGGTTGTTGCTCCTCAGGGTTCAGCCACAAATTTACATCAGTGACCTTTTCCCTTTGCCTTTGTATTTCCTTGCTGACACCAACTGTGATCCAGCTTCAGGGAATAGCCAAATTAAGGGGCTATTTAAGTCTGCCTCTGCCATGCCCTGGTGCTTTTGCTATGATCAAGCCTTCCAAATTTCTTTCCTGAATTAAACTGGTTTCTGCCCAACCTTGTCTCCTTATTCTCTAACTTTCTGGTTTTGGCTCTTGGCCTGTTATTTAGATTCCTACTTATCTGCTGCCTGCCCCAACCCTGTGTCCGTTTTTACTTGCCACCTCCCCAGTGCCTGAACCTGGACTTTGTTTTCCACCATTGTCTTTATATTACATTTCTGCAAAGGTCTGTGTTTTAACAGTTTTTCTTTATTAAACCACAGTATGTGTCAAGACTCAAAATGTCAGCACATCAGATCCATAACCAGTTTAACAGATTATTCTGATATTCCATTTTGTATTCAAACAAGGGCTAAGAATGTGATAGAAAGGCCAGTGGTGGAAAGTGAGGTAGAGGCTGAACTTAAAGTTAAGGTCATTGTCTGGAAGTATGGGGTCAGACTAGGTAAGGGGTAGGTAGAGGTAGAGATAAGGCAGGTACTGCAGTGCATGTGGGTATGGCTATGGGGAAGCATTTGCATGGGCATAAAAGAAGTGGGGTTGGTTAATATGGGTTAAAGTCCCTTTAGGCGCAAAGTCAAGCTTATTTTCAGTTGCAGTTTATTTACTGAGAAGCAGCTGTCCCACTAGAATTCCTGCACGCTCACTGACATCTCCTCCTGTGAAGGCAAGATTGACAGTGCTGTGGGTTTCGGAAGTGGCTTATAGAAAATCTGCTATTAAAGAGTGTCTAACTTTCTGGAGGGCAGCCTTCCTTATTGCTGTTCTCTCTCCATAATAATGTTTTTTTCACTGCCTTCCTCCAGTTCAGTTCTCTCAGCTCTAGGATTTAGGCAACCAGGTGAATATATCTCAAGTAAATGCTGTTTCGTGATGGTTCCTGCCATGCTTATCATGGGGGCTGAGAGCGAGAGAAATCTCTGCTGAGACGGCTGGCTCTGAATGTGAATGCTGCAATCACATGTGCTGCAACACTTGTACTGTATAATCATGGAGCACAGACCTGTGGTTACTGATACCTCGGAAACCATCTTCAAAGTGAGCCACTTACTCTGATCTGGCACGGGCGCACAAAGGCTTTGGATCCCTGCCGAGTTGCTAGAACATCAATGCAAGTGTCTGTGTGTCACATTGTACTACTAAAAGAAAAGTGCCTTGCAAACGCCAGAGCCATTCTGCAGCCAAAGCCTATTGCAATGGTGTCAATGGACTTTGGATGACTGTAGAGACCATGAATGTGTATCCTGTTAAATCTGACACAGTTAAACAATTTTCCCCTTGCTATTGCCCATAGCAACCAATCAGATCTTTGCTTTTGTTTTCTAACTTGTAGGTGACCGTTCAAATCTAATTGCTTGTTGGTTGCTATGGGCAGCATCACCAGTGATGTTGACGTACACACTACAATAAATATGCCCCTAAGTGTAGCTACAGTCAGGGGTGTATTTATTTACATTGGAGACCAACATCACCAGTGATGTTGCCCATAGCAACCAATCAGATCCTTGCCTTTGTTTTCTAACTTGTAGGTGACCATTCAAATCTGATTTCTGGTTTCTATGGGCAATATCACTGGTGATGTTTGTCTCTAGTGTTCATAAATACACACAGGTGCCCAGCCCCAGAGTATTGGGCCCTCACAGTGTTGTCCATAGAAATTCTGGATACACCTGGGTCCCTACACTGGCACCAGATGGTTCTCCTCAATTAAACCTGTAAATTCTATACTAACTACCCTAACATTAGTTCTCACTCCTAGGATGTCCCATATTCTAGTCTTTCTTACTTCTGCTGAGGTTTCTTCTTGCATCAGACTTGGACTCGGTAGAACCTTCTACCTTCTTTCACTAGAGTAGAGTTTAAAGAATCTGATATTCCCACCCTTTGATAGAATAGCAAAAACCACTTGACACCCTGACCCAAAAGGGAATTCCCCTTTCCTTCAGGATATGCCTAACCTGCATGGAACCTTCTCCCACCAACACATGAACTTACCGTGCTAGCCAAGAGGTTCAGCAGTTCTATTATTAATATTATGTATGTAGTGCCAACATATCACTATACATAGGGCCTGATTCACTAAAGGGCGATAAAACGTGCGCTATTTTTATTGTGCGCTAAAATTTTTACCGCGTCTTAATTTTGGAGATTTTTCGCACGATTCACTATAAGCATACTCGCGCTTTTTTACGCGCGATATTGCATGCGTTATTTAACTCGCGAAGACTATTTCAATGCGGTATTTGCTGGTACATGCGCTAAATTACGCCCGCGAATAGTCGCCGCATATGAATGGTAGCTTAGAAATAGTGTATAAAAATTGTCGCCACATATAAATGGTGTATATAAATATTAGCCACATATAAATGGTAGCATATAAATGGTATCATATAAATAGTAGATGCTTATAAATAGTAGCCACTAGTGATGAGCAAATGTGTTCTGGTTATCTTTAGTGAAAAATTAGCAAATCTTTCGAAAGATCCACGAAACGGCAAAAATGTTGTGCGGGCAAAAAAATTGTTGCTGTGACTATTATTTTTTGACGCTTGTATCATTTTTTGTGCGGTGAATTTTTGCGTGGCGAATTTTTTCATGCGTTTTGCCATTGGCGGATTGTTTTGCGAAACGCATGAAAAAATCCGCCGCGAAAAAATTCACGTCCAAAAATTTGCTGCGAATCCATGCCTGGCGAAGCATTTCATCACTTGTAGCCAAATGAACGCACGCCATGTTAGCCATACACGCCAATACTTGCAGAAAATTACTGTATTAAAAATGAACATTTCACTGCAAACTGGCGGCTGCGTCACTCTAGGGGAAACACAGACTTGAATAAATAACACTGTAAGTCCATATTTTATTGCAAAAAATAATTTACTGTACTTTTGTATAATTTTTCGCCTGCCTGTAGTAGGTGTTAATTTTCGCATAGCCGAATGCGATATTTAGCGCGCAAAAGTTATAGTGAATCATGCGATCGTATTCTTTTCAGCGCGGAAATTAACGCATGCGGTAAAACTAGTGCGAGAAATAACCCATGCGAAAATGGCGATTTTTCGCACGCGATAATACTATGGTGAATCGTGCGCAAATTATTTTGCGTTTTTTAACGCAAAAAAGCGTGCGATAATTTTTATCGCCCTTTAGTGAATCAGGCCCATAGTGTTAAAAAAAATAAAAAATTGTTGTATGCGTAAAAAAAAATGATGCACGCCACAATTTTTTTGCAAATCTTTTAACAAACGGGACAGATTCGCTCATCACTAATTATACATCATTCACATCAGTCTCTGTCCCAGTGGAACTTATCATCTAAGGTGCCAGTTGCATTCACACTATGGTCAGTTTTATCAGGAACCAATTAAACTGCCTGTATGTTTGTAGAGTAGAGGAGGAAACTGGTGTCCCTGCTGGAAAGGGAGAACATACAAATTTGCAGATAGTGCCCTGGATGGAATCAAACCTAGGACCCCATTCTCTGATTCCCTGGCTCTCCCTTTCCTTCATGCTGTATTCTATAGGACACAGCAGGCACTGGAGAGCCACCCATGCAGCTCACAGCAGCTCAGTATGTATGGTGTGTTCTCATCATTTCTATCATTAACACGTTTATCCTTCCTTCCTTCGTTATGGGTTAGCAGTAAACTGGGTATGGGACAATTTTTGATCATCTCCCAGTCTGCTCTGGGTCGAGGTGTAACGAGAATTATCAAAGCCCTAGCAGAAAGTGAGCTTAGCTCTGTAATAATAGCTAATGTTACTGAGCTGAGTACTTATTTGTTTAGATGCAGAATGCGCTGGTTTCTATGCTGCTGTGTAATTTGAATCTGAATTGATTACTAATCAACCTTGTATTGTAAATTTGATATTTTGTGCTGGTCCCTAAGCTCAGGTTACCAATAGCAATTCAGTGCAAGAGAAGTGGGGAGCTACTGAGGTACGGGGGGCAACTACAGAGGTACAGAACCTAAAGGGATGTGGTGGCATTAGGCTGGTACACAAGCCAAAAACTTAAGGCGTATTTTGTCTAGACTAATTCTTTGTTGAGCCTTAATTCACTTTTAAAGGGAGATAATGAGTTCTGTATAACCAAACCTTAAGCTGCAGACTTTGTGGACTGGTAATATGTTTTACTAGCTTCTCCTCTGCAAATAGTGACTAGGCAGAGCCAAAACACACTAAAGTGAAAGTGGGTTTATTTTTTCATTAGTGTGAGAAATAATAAAAGCTATACTATGGGCAAAAAGTATGTTTAGCCACAGCGCTATAGCTATACATGAGCAGGGGAAGGTCTGAATCCTGACTCCCCTACACTTGTAACATTCACAGTCAGCATTCTGCATATTATTCTCAAACTTATATTACATTCTAACTGAAATCAATGCCAACTGGGCTCTAATGAAAACCTCAGCAAACATGTTAATAGATTGTAGCTCATATGTCAATATAATAACCGGGCAGCAATAGATTATGTAAATAATGCAAACTAATGCTAGTTCAGCATTTTTTAAGTAAGATCTAACTAATAATAGTAATTGTGTATGTATATACATATATAAATATATATGTGTGTATGCATGTATGTATGTATATACCCTGTATGTATGTGTGTATGTATGTGTGTATGTATGTATGTGTGTATGTATGTGTATATGTATGTATGTGTATATATGTATGTGTGTTTATATGTGTATAAGTGTGTGTATATATGACTGGAATGATCTTGCCTGCTGCAATTGTGCCAAAACAAATGCAATTGCATGTATGTGTGGTAGCAAGTTGCAGATTGTGGCTAACATTTTCCGAGTCTGGATTGCACCCTAGCGTGCAGCGATTCAGCAGAAGTGGTTGTACAATGGCGCTTGGCACACTTGCTGCTGCTGCATCCATAACAATGTGTGTGATTTCATATATTTTCACAAATTGTACCCACCATATAGCAAAGTTTAGCTACGAAATATCTAGGCCCTACTATGCTTCTTTACCACTGGGTTTTTGTCATGTTGCTATGGTAACTTGTCATTAAGGATACTTTTTGCACTGGGTTTTGATGTCTGCCACATTATCAGAGATTTCAAGCTTCTCAGTATTTATAAAATGCTGTTTCACAATGAAAGAGATTATTTGGATTCTACACTAATCCTTCAGCTCTACATTCTTACATCTAATTGAATACGTAGGTTAAAATATAGGGCAGTCGGGCTGCTCTGATTGTGTTAGGCTGGCAAAATATATTATCATACATAAAAGTTAAGTAAGTGCCAGGCTTCTATTATAAACCATGTTCATATGGTATGAGCTGCTCTCCTATTTTGCAGTTTCTGCCTTGCTGAGTAGTCACTGAGTGTACAGGAAGAACAGGTACAGATCAGCATATAAGAGATAAATAAAGCATAAAAAGTGCAACATTACGCAATACCAGTTAAGGGTAATTACATCCAACTCACACCAGGAATTCTGGACAAGACCAAACGCCACCAACCAGGCTCCCAGCCATTCTGGTCACTTTATGCCAAAGCAAGTAAGGCCGGCAACCATAAAGCCTCCCCCCTAGGGCCCTTGTCTGAGGATACAACTCACCTAAGGCCTCTTGTTCAAAAACTGGGGCAGAGAGGGCTCCCACCAGGGGCAAGTATTTTCCATAAGCTGTTACATTGCTGTCCAGAATATAACCAAGCCCTAACTGCTATAAACCCACCTCTGTCTATAAAAACCGACAATGGTGGGCTGCTACTCGTTGTACAACAGTAATACAAGGAAAGCCCTCCTTCCTGCTGACTTCCCATAGTATTCCCTGCTAGTCTCCAACTCCTAACCTTTATACTGAACTGAAGCCTAACCAGTCCCAACTCACTATTCACCATGATTCACTCTAGCTTTTTATTAACCCCTTCCTAACCTGAATCTCATCTTGTCTTACTTGACCCTTGCTAGCCCCAGTCACTGCTCCAGCTCCTATGCTATGCACCTTAGTCGGTGCCCCCTTCCCCATGGCCATTTACATGAGAATATGCTGGCTTTAAACAGGGCTCTGCTTGCAAATATCCAACCATTCATTGTGTTATGGTCTGCAGTCAGTATTTGTCAGAATAGATCCAAGCTTCCATGGCCTGTGAGTACCAGCAGCAAACAGCTTTCAGTTATCCTATTTGTTATGTAACTTTAAATGTTAAATCGGGCGTCAGTAGAACTGTGTATATTTCAAGAATGGCAGTTTTTTAACAAGATCCTTCCTATCTCGTAAGTCATCAGTGACAAGTTTAGGGATTGCCATTGAATAAATTATGCAAAAAGGAGGTGGCACAAGTCAATAAAAATGGCATTTATACCTAGGGGGAAGGAATGTGCTCTGTAGGATCCGAGAGACAGAGAAAAATTGTATAAGTATCTGAGCGAATTGGTGGCGAATGTTATTAGAACTGACCTTTCTGTGCAGCAGAGGATTATTAGTGCATAGCTGCTGTGGGGTGAATTTATCCATGTGTCAACTCTCAGAGCAAATAAATAGATCTGATTTGTCACAAAAAGAGCTAAACAGGTGAAACGTGGAGCTGTTAGCATGGGAGCTGTCGCCTCCACAGAACATCAGTGTTCCACAGAACAGCCCGGGATGTTCTCTTCCTGCAGAATAGCCGGCAGATATGCTGACATCCACGCAGGAATCTGGAGGTGTAGAATTTGCTTTGATTTGTGTATTTACCAGTGAGTTGTAACTGCAAGGCAGGAAAGCATTAACTATTGGGGTACAAAACAGTATCAATGGGAATTCTGAGTCCTGTCTATTGGTGCTTTGTACGGATTGATTCATTGGAACCTGTTCACTTCTGTGCTTCACTGCCACACTGGGTACAATTGTCCGATTATCATGATATCTGTGAGAAGACATTCAGTTTGATTTACAAATGCTCCCACAAGTGTGGATGCTCTTAAGTGGATACAATGGAGAGCAATTGTGTATGCAGAGTACTTTAACATGGTTGCTAACAGGGCTCATTTAAGAGCACACCATGTTTTTTACCCATAATGCAGCATTTCCCCCCCTTATTATTGCTTCAAGTGGTGGTAGTGCCAGGTTTCCCTGCATCATCTCAGTGGGTTATGTTGCCGACACTAGACTTGCGCCCATTGAATCTGATGCAAATGCCATTCTGAATGGCCTTGGGTGCTACCTCCACCCAGTTTGCAACAAAACGCAAGCACAATTGCATCACCATTAACACTACAAAGGGTTATAAAAAATGTGTTGCTACTGCCTTTGGTTATGGTAACTCAAGCGCTCATATGGTAGTTCAGAGCCTACATCTTCTGTAAATGTGACAGCATTAGATACTCAGCTCATGCTTTCTCTTCATCTCTGTGACTCCTTTGCCTCCCCTTGACTTTTCTTCCTCCATCAACTTTTACAACTGGAGAACCACAACTGGTGTTAATACGTATGCTTATTTGTATCTTGGGGTCTTTCTTTCCAAATTTAAGAAATTCTAAATCTTCCCCCAGCAGATCAAATTCTCTATTTTTTAAGAATTATTTTCCATTCTAGTCTGATGACTATACCCACACCATGACTTGAGGATAACACATGAGCAAACTATTACGCAGGTGCAATCAATGTGGGGAGGCCCAGATTGGTGATGGATTCTGGCGAATGGTAGAGGACCATAGGCAGTCACTATTTAGTCACTATTTTGAATCTCAGTCCAGGCCCGTGTAGAGGTACCAGGGTGTGACAGGCTTACATGCTGTGCTCTGCTTGGTCTCTTTTGTCTTCCCTTTCCTTCTAGAATATAAGTTATTATGACTACGGCTCTGCTCCTGTTGCAAGTCAGTATTTCTGTTTCCTGTGGCATATGCTCCATTAATTGATATTAATTGAACTATTAATACATATTAAGAATAATAATGATGCAAGTATGTCGGGAAGGCATCCTCTGTGCGCACAACAAGCCAAGCAGTCACAGCTACAACCTGTTTATGGACAAAAGACAGATAAGCTGTGCTTAGAAAGAGTGAGTCTTCTCTCTTTAATAAACTGGAATTTATCAAGTCAGTGCATCTTTGTATGAACGTGTTATACTGCAATTGATTTACTCTGAACAGTACAGGAAGAAATATTGCTTTTCGCGAGATATCCAACAAAGAGAGAGCAAAGGCCATTATACCTCTTTAGCCAAACATGCCTCCTGTGTGTGCTGGATATTTGACATGACTTATTATTTCATGATTTAGTTCTACACCCAACCGACATCACCCCAGTGATAGCGAGAATGTCTAATTGGGTCCCTAGTCTCCGCTCTGCAGTGACACGCTGCTTCAACATCCTGAGGGGCCACATGTCTGCTGTAGAATGGGTATTGTTGGATGCTGTCACTTTGCATATAGTCACAAGCATGGATCCCAGCCTGATACAATCTTCTGGGTTGTCATCTCCTTACTTTTCCCAGACAGTTTTTAGGCATAATTTAGAGTCAGCTGGTCTGTTTATGTAATGTTATTATGTGCAGATATTTATTCTATTTTAGATTTTATATCCATGCAGAGCTAGTCTCCATAATATCCAATCAGAGCTCATCTAATTATATCCATGCAGAACTGGTCTCCATTATATCCATGAAGAGATGGACTCCATAATATTTGTGCAGAGCTCATCTCATTATATCCATGCAGACCTTTTGAATATCCATGCAGAGCTAGTCTACATTATATCCATGCAGAGCTCGCCTCCATTGTATCTGTGCAGAGCTCTACTCCATTATATCCATGCAGAACTGGTCTCCATTATATCCATGCAGAACTGGTCTCCATTAAATCCATGCAGAACTGGTCTCCATTATATCCATGCAGAACTGGTCTCCATTATATCCAAACAAAGCTGGTCTCCATTATATCCATGCAGAGCTCTACTCCATTATATCCATGCAGAGCTCTACTCCATTATATCCATGCAGAGCTCTACTCCATTATATCCATGCAGAGCTCTACTCCATTATATCCATGCAGAGCTCTACTCCATTATATCCATGCAGAGCTCTACTCTATTATATCCATGCAGAGCTCTACTCCATTATATCCATGCAGAGCTCTTCTCCATTATATCCATGCAGAGCTCTTCTCTTTTATATCCATGCAGAGCTCTACTCCATTATATCCATGCAGAGCTCTACTCCATTATATCCATGCAGAGCTCTACTCAACTATATCCATGCAAAGCTCTACTCCATTATATCCATGCAGAGCTCTACTCCATTATATCCATGCAGAGCTCTACTCCATTATATCCATGCAGAGCTCTTCTCTTTTATATCCATGCAGAGCTCTACTCCATTATATCCATGCAGAGCTCTACTCCATTATATCCATGCAGAGCTCTACTCCATTATATCCATGCAGAGCTCTACTCCATTATATCCATGCAGAGCTCTACTTCATTATATCCATGCAGAGCTCTACTCCATTATATCCATGCAGAGCTCTACTTCATTATATCCATGCAGAGCTCTACTTCATTATATCCATGCAGAGCTCTACTCCATTATATCCATGCAGAGCTCTACTTCATTATATCCATGCAGAGCTCTACTCCATTATATCCATGCAGAGCTCTACTTCATTATATCCATGCAGAGCTAGTCTCCATGCACTCACTGTAAATACAGGGCCTGTTTTAGAGGAGGGCATGCAGCCCAGTATATATGGCAGTTTGTTATTTATTTTTGCCCCTCAAGTTGTTACTAAACTGCAATGCCAATGAATGCTGGGAGTTGTACAAAGTAATATTTAGTAGCTACTGCACTTTGGACATTCTTGAATTACATTAGTTATTTCCCCCAAAGGTCCTGAAGTCTTCTGCATATCTCACGGTGGCATTGATGCTTAACATGTTTTTCTTTTAGCTGTTGGATGGCTATGGCTCACTTGGTTGTGCTTATCATTTCGCTTTTATGTACCTGTCACAGCCTAAATCTGAAAAGCAGTATCAGCACTAGTTAGGATTCAGCAGGGCATTACCCAAAAGGAAATACATTTGCACAAATGAGACTATATTTAAAATCAGACAAGTTTTACAGAAGGACATAGAGCAAAATGGTGCCAGTAGTGGTAATAAATAGAAGCCTATGGACCTGTGGGATAGCAGGTATAGTAGGGAGAGATGATACCCATAGTAGCAGTGGGATAATAGCCTCTGGGAAGGGACTGTGGCTGTGGGATAGCAGGTATAGTATGGAGAGATGATACCCATAGTAGCAGTGGGGATAATAGCCTCTGGGAAGGGACTGTGGCTGTGGGATAGCAGGTATAGTAGGGAGAGATGGTGCCTATAGTAGCAGTGGGATAATAGCCTCTGGGAAGGGACTGGGGCTGTGGGATAGCAGGTATAGTATGGAGAGATGATACCCATAGTAGCAGTGGGGATAATAGCCTCTGGGAAGGGACTGGGGCTGTGGGATAGCAGGTATAGTAGGGAGAGATGATACCCATAGTAGCAGTGGGGATAATAGCCTCTGGGAAGGGACTGGGGCTGTGGGATAGCAGGTATAGTAGGGAGAGATGATACCCATAGTAGCAGTGGGGATAATAGCCTCTGGGAAGGGACTGGGGCTGTGGGATAGCAGGTATAGTAGGGAGAGATGATACCCATAGTAGCAGTGGGGATAATAGCCTCTGGGAAGGGACTGGGGCTGTGGGATAGCAGGTATAGTAGGGAGAGATGGTGCCTATAGTAGCAGTGGGATAATAGCCTCTGGGAAGGGACTGGGGCTGTGGGATAGCAGGTATAGTAGGGAGAGATGGTGCCTATAATAGCAGTGGGGGGATAATAGCCTCTGGGAAGGGACTGTGGCTGTGGGATAGCAGGTATAGTAGGGAGAGATGGTGCCTATAGTAGCAGTGGGATAATAGCCTCTGGGAAGGGACTGATAGCAGGTATAGTAGGGAGAGAATTTTATTAAAATATATTTAACAAATACAATAAAACAATAATTACATTTCAATCAAGCAAAAAAAAATATATAAATCAATATCACATCAAAAAACAAAGCGTACCTCCCTCCAAAGCATCTTATTTCTTATAGATCGTTATAACACATATCAAGAGGCATCTTTATGTTTCTTTTTTTGAGAATTGTCCAAACATTTCCCAGCAGACCGTTTAACCTGTACCCGCACACCTGCCCCCTGACTCTCCATCACATCTTGCTCCCCCAACTCCCCTTCCTCCAGTGACTCCTTTTCTGCCCCCTGAGACTGAAAAGCCCCTTCTCTTTTGCTCTTCTTCCTGCTGGAGATGATATCAGATGAGAGGCTTTTCCTTTTCTCCCTCTCCTCCTCCTCCTCCATTCTCTCCAACTCTACCTGTTCTTCTGCTAAATCCCCCCATGACTTCCCTCCTGGCAAAACAAACCTATTTTCAGTTGGGAGGGTAATTACACCTGGGCACTGAGCCTCCTTAGCTTTATTTGATTTGCTGCCCACCACTATCCAACCATCCCCTCCACCTCCCTCCTCTTGGGATGCCTGTACCTTTGTCTGTTTGTGCTCTCTCTCCTTCCCTCTCACCTCTGTTGGGCGCCCCCTGTCTGTTTCTTTTCCCCCACCTGCCCTCTCCTCCCCCCTTCCCTCAGTCTGGGGCAAGTTCTCCCCTGGCATTGGGGTACTCATTACTTTTTCTAGATTGGGACAAGCCTTCCTAATGTTCCGCCAGGCTTCGGGGCAGGCCCTATAAGCATGGCCGGATTGCATACACAGGTTACACTTTATGGCCTTTACACACTCCTTGCTTGGGTGCCCAGTCTCCCCACACAAAGCACATTTCTGTATGTTACACTTTACAGCATAATGCCTGTTGGACCCACATTTATAGCATAGCCTGGGCTGGCCCACATAGAAACAGACACCCCTTGCTTTCCCAATGAAAAAAGAATTTGGGAGATGCCTCTGAACATTCTGATCCACATGCAGTTTTACTTGGACTTTATACCCCCCTACCCAGAATCCCTCCTCATCAAACACCGGCTCCAGGGGGGATAGGACAGTGCACTGGCGCCGGAGCCATATGAGGATGTCCTGCTCATGCACTGTCTCTCTCTTCATGATAATGGTGACCAGTTTGGTTTCGGGTTTGGACACCGGTATTACCCTAAACCCCTCCCACTCCTTGGCCTCTTTACTCAGATGGTACCGCCTCCAGAACTCCTCTAACCCTTGGGGTAACTTATAGCTTAAATCAAACTCTGTGTCTGTGACACTCAGCAAGGCATAAACATCCTGTGGGGTAAAACCCAGCAACTGCTTAATAATGTTTCTGCCCACAAACCTGCGCCCCGGGAAATCCTCCCTCTCTTTCTCCCACTTAATTTTAACAACATTCTTCCTCTTATCAAACTCATCATCAAACTCCTCATCCTGCTCACGTGCAAAGAATCTCCTTCCCTCCCAAACACTGCCCCCCGCAGCCCCAGCAACACTCTCAGTCCCCTCATGCTCATTGCTTTCCCCAGCAGAATAAACGACATTTTTTCCTTCCCCTCCCCCCTCACTCACACATGTTGCATTACCTGCAATCACCTGCACCTCAGCTGCACCACTCCCAGCCTCTTGCACCTCAGCTGCACCACTCCCAGCCTCTTGCACCTCAGCTGCCCCAGCACTCACTGCCCCACCCCCCTCACTCACACACATTGCATTACCTGCAATCACCTGCACCTCAGCTGCACCACTCCCAGCCGCTTGCACCTCAGCTGCCCCAGAACTCACTGCCCCACCCCCCTCAGTCACACACATTGCATTACCTGCATGTACCTGCACCCCAGCCGCTTGCCCCACACTGCCCCCGGCACTCACGGCAGCTGCACACACACTATCAGCATTAGAAAGGTTGTTACTATGGGTAATGTCAGTAGCAACGCTAAATTCAGTAAAAGTTTTTGAAACTTTAGTCTCTTTGAGCAGTTCAGCAACTTTAAGCAGTCTCTCAGCGGTCACATTGCCCTCCTTCCTCTGCTCAAATCTCTGCTTGTTGTCATACAGCTCCTTCCATGGCTCTATAACAGCCAGAATGTCTTTAATGTTAATTTCAGTCTCTTCTAGTTCCTTATTGAGGAAAGCCAACTCCCTGATGTACTGAGTCCTCCTCTCTCCTCTCAGCAACTTCTGATTTTTTATCAGTCTGTCAATCTCTTTATTTAACTTGCTTTGTTTCTCTTCCAAACACCTCAGTTCTTTCAAAGCATTAATAATGGTGTCATATTGTATAACAGTCTCAGTACCTTTATGCCCTTCCCCTGCCTTCCCCAGGGGGTCGGCAGCCATTACCTGCTCACTCTCCAGGGCCACACAGCTTCCATGCACCTCACAGGCAGCAGCCATTTCCTGGTCACTCAGAGCGCATTCTGCAACTTTTAGGGCCACACAGCTTCCATGCTCCTCACTGCCAGCAGCCATCTCCTGGTTGGTCAGAGCACTTTCTACAACCTCCAGGGCCACATGGTTTCCATGCTCCTCACTGCCAGCAGCCATTTTGCAGTCATCAGACTCTGCTCTCATCTCCTGGTCTGCCTCTGTTGTAGCTCCGCAGCTCCCTGCAGTTACTCCAACACCGGCGTCCAGGTCCTCAGAGTTACTCTCCATGCCGCTTTTGGAACAGCTTTTGCCTTTCTTTTCCTTTCCTTTAACAGAGCAGGAAACATTGCCCTCTGCAGTGCGCTCCACTGTCACCACGATGTTGGACCCAGTGGCCTTCTTGCTGCTTCTCAAACGGGTCTTAACTACCCGGCTAAACGGTTTAATTGCCTTCTTCCCCATTGAGTAGGGAAAAACAGCAAAAAACAAAGAAAAATACCAACAAAAACTAACCCCCAGACCCAGCCGGGCCTGGGAGAAAGTCACAACTCCACAGAGCACTCACAGCACCTCCACTCAGTAGCAACAGCAATGAGCAAATGGCCTCTGGGAGGGGGTGTGGCTGTGGGATAGCAGGTATAGTAGGGAGAGATGATGCCTATAGTAGCAGTGGGGGGATAATAGCCTCTGGGAAGGGACTGGGGCTGTGGGATAGCAGGTATAGTAGGGAGAGATGGTGCCTATAGTAGCAGTGGGGGGATAATAGCCTCTGGGAAGGGACTGTGGCTGTGGGATAGCAGGTATAGTAGGGAGAGATGGTGTCTATAGTAGCAGTGGGGGGATAATAGCCTCTGGGAAGGGACTGTGGCTGTGGGATAGCAGGTATAGTAGGGAGAGATGGTGCCTATAGTAGCAGTGGGATAATGGCCTCTGGGAAGGGACTGTGGCTGTGGGATAGCAGGTATAGTAGGGAGAGATGGTGCCTATAGTAGCAGTGGGGGGATAATAGCCTCTGGGAAGGGACTGGGACTGTGGGATAGCAGGTATAGTAGGGAGAGATGGCGCCTATAGTAGCAGTGGGATAATAGCCTCTGGGAAGGGACTGGGGCTGTGGGATAGCAGGTATAGTAGGGAGAGATGGTGCCTATAGTAGCAGTGGAGGGATAATAGCCTCTGGGAAGGGACTGGGGCTGTGGGATAGCAGGTATAGTAGGGAGAGATGGTGCCTATAGTAGCAGTGGGGATAATAGCCTCTGGGAAGGGACTGTGGCTGTGGGATAGCAGGTATAGTAGGGAGAGATGGTGCCTATAGTAGCAGCGGTGGGATAATAGCCTCTGGGAAGGGACTGGGGCTGTGGGATAGCAGGTATAGTAGGGAGAGATGGTGCCTATAGTAGCAGTGGGGGGATAATAGCCTCTGGGAAGGGACTGGGGCTGTGGGATAGCAGGTATAGTAGGGAGAGATGGTGCCTATAGTAGCAGTGGGGGATAATAGCCTCTGGGAAGGGACTGGGGCTGTGGGATAGCAGGTATAGTAGGGAGAGATGGTGCCTATAGTAGCAGTGGGGGGATAATAGCCTCTGGGAAGGGACTGTGGCTGTGGGATAGCAGGTATAGTAGGGAGAGATGGTGCCTATAGTAGCAGTGGGATAATAGCCTCTGGGAAGGGACTGTGGCTGTGGAACAACAGGTATAATTGAAAGCTCAGCTCTTGGGGGTATTGCTAACAATTGCTAACAGGCCATTAGTTAGAATGCCCTAATTTATTTAAGTGTTTGTAACTGTACAAGATCAGTTTTCTACTGAGCCTCATTACTCCCAGTACATCTCTGAGGGCCAAAGGCAACATAAGCAAATGTGTTGTGAAGTAGGGTTTTTTTCCGGATAGTATCCTTAGCAATTGCACTGGGGCCCTACCTCTCTAACTCCAATGGAAAATGCATTGTTTCTAACAGAGTATCTTAGAACCCTAGATATCTGTCTTTATTCTGGCCTCTTGCCCAGGTTCCTTGCAATTTCTATTAGTGTCAGACATGTTACATTACTTGCTGATTTGGGCCTTTAGCAGCTAAAAATACTCACTGCCTTATTCCAGTATTGTTACATTAGTGACCTTATCCTATAGACTTGCTGTCAATTTTGGCATAGAGTAATTGCTGCCCTGATTGATTTTTAAATGGAGGGGCAAAGAGATTATCCCTTGACCTCCTGTGTGCTTGTGTTAATATATATTTACTTCTGCTATTTACAATTCTTAGACATTATAGAGTGACCTGCAGGGAGAGAGAATGTGAAGAAGCAAGCTGTGCATTTCCTTAATTTGGGGTTGGGGTTTGTTCTCAGGGTTGTCTTTAATAATGGTTGAACCCAGAGCTAAATAGAATAATGGTATAGTCTAGTAGTGGATAACAGAAGTGCTTCTCCACAGTAGCAAAGCTCAGGGCTGTTCTCCTCCTGCAAAACCCTGCAGTAGCCCAATGACCCATAGTGAAACGTAGGGAAGCAGGGGCATGACAGAGCAGTAGGGCTGACGTAGCCACTCCCAGTTAGAGGGGATTGGTGGATTCGTAGCTGAAGGAATAACGTAAGCAAGGGGTATAAGTAGTGTAAAACCGTTTCTCAATCCATTTTAGGCAGCATAGTAAAACGCCCTCCCTCCCTACATAGGTGGAGGCACTGAAGTGTTGTTGGCGGG
Organism: Xenopus tropicalis; assembly: GCF_000004195.4. Taxonomy (NCBI): domain Eukaryota; kingdom Metazoa; phylum Chordata; class Amphibia; order Anura; family Pipidae; genus Xenopus; species Xenopus tropicalis. The sequence continues at coordinate 128,617,037 of NC_030681.2, forward strand.
GTGATTGAGTTTGGGGAAAACAATGGTTAGGTTAGGAAGGGAGTTTAACAGTTAATTGGGGCTGGCACGCCTGGAACCTCAGGGGTAAGAAAGTGGATCAGGAGGTGAGTTTTGTTGGGTAGGTGGTTCCAGGCTAGAAGGGCAGCTGGCGGTGCCAGTTGCGTTGCGCAGTTATTGGCTGGTTACGGTGTATGGTTCTTTAAGAGTTGGTGGTTTGTTATACAAACATTTGTGTTATGTTAGACGGTGCTTATGAGATGTTTTTTGTATGATATTTGTTCTCTATGATATGTTTTAAATTAAAAATTTGGTTGTTATTAATAAATGTTCTGCGGCCGTTTTCATCCCAAGAATTGGTGTCCGTGTGTTTATTGGGTATGTTAAGTAAAAGAGGTAAAAAAGGGTTTTGGTTGGGAGAGGGGCAAGATCCGACGTTGCTCATGTCATGTGTTTGGACCAACCTTACACAAGTTCTTACCAGTTCTCTCTGCTGCTCAGCTGCTGACCCACTTATGATGTTTGTAGCATGGCCAGACTTCTGTAAGTTATCTCAGGCAAACCATTGTGCTAAACTCACAGACACAGTAACCCAGGTAGCACAGAACCCCCCCACAAGCAGTACCCACAGCAGTGACCCAAATGTATCTGTTCTGGAATCCCATAGAAGAGAAGCGTAAGTCTGCTGATCATAGCAGTGAATATCCACCAGAAGATGTATGCTTTCGGCATTGCTCAGCAGGGGCTGGAGAGACAGCTTTTCCTTTGTGTTGATTATTTAATGTGTGGATCAGTAGGTGTTATGTACTAAACACTGACGTGTAATAGAAGAAAAACAAACATTGATACAGACTAGCAGGAGGCTTTATGCAGGATTCATGAAGTGTTGCATTAATATATATTCTGTAGAATCTTGTATCCTGTCCATTCACATCATGAGAATAATCCAGCAAAGGTATTTTATACAGCACAATGAACCATACTGGTTCTATCTAAATAGAATGTAATGGCAATAATGAAAGCAAAGCTGTCTCTGGTGGGGCAACACTATAAGAAAAACAATTGTTTGGGAAAAATAACCACGAGGGCTCATTTACTAAGGTGCCAAGGGGCACACAGTTGCTCCCTATAGAGTTGAAACATTTAAACCCTATTGTCCCTGCCCTTGCTTGCTGCTGCCAAATTGCATTTTCACACAGACACAAGAGAAACTGCTACTTTTAATCTGCCCCAAGTACCCTCAGTGTCCCTGCTTTGCATGTCCTGAATTAATGAGCAGATGTTAAGTACATGGCTCCCTTGTGCCTTGTGTCCCTAGGCAAGCTTGCTTTGCACACACTGAGTGAGGAGCATCATGGGGACATGCAAAAATGACAATGGAAGGCACAAAGAACCAGAATGTACAAGACACTCACCAAGTAGAGGTGGTGGACTGGGTGCAACAACCTCAGACCCGCAGCATGGGGTGCACAAACCAAAAGCAGCAACAGGTGTGGGCATTCAGCCAGGCAAGGATTTCCACAGGGGTCACAAAGTAAAAAAATGATGGTGGTTGTATCTATCTTAACAATTTTCTCTGATGATTCCCTATAATGTTCACTGGAGAAATAATATATGAAGTGGCAACCAGGTTGGAACTGCCCTATAACATATCCTCATTCAATGACAGAGCCTAGTGTCAAAGGAAAACTAAATCTTAAAAATGAACATTACTAAAAATGCTGTATTTTATAGACTGAAATTAATTCACCAGCCTGAAGGTTTCTGTATTTCAGTAATGATTCAGGATTTTGAAGTCATCACAGGAGCTCCCCATCTTGGATTTTGTTAGAAGTGTCAGCGACACCGCACATGCTCAGTGGGCTCTGGGCAGCTGTTGAAAATAAGGTTTGCCTGGCATAGAAGCTAATGCCACAGGGCTCATTGCTGAATTCTAATTTCAATGGTTTCTGAGTTGCCATGTAATAAAAATCTGAATTAATTACTAATCAGCCTTGTACTGGGACTTTCATATTCTATATATCCGGTGTCTTGTAAATCCCTAAGCTCAGGTAAGTGACAGCAGCACAGAGCATGTGCAGGGAATCAGCAGAAAAGAAGATGGGGGGGCTACTGGGGCATCTTTGGGGGCACAAATCTTCGCAGCTAAGGGGCTGTGGTTGCCTTGGGATGGAACAAAGCCCCAAAATACAATGTGCTGCATGTCTATCCTTCTATATTAAAGTTTACTTCTACCTTAAAGGGAGTATTAAGGCTTTTCTTACAAGGGAGGCAGTAACTCATTGCTAGAGTATAGAGGGCAAGCTATGGGTTTTTTGCATTTCAGTACTGTAATTAGGTTTATGTGGCAGCAAGATTATTATCAGCTAAGTACAGAGCCTTTCTAAAGAAGTGAAGTAAGATATTATCAGAAGAATGAGGTTTTTGTGATTAATTTTCTGATGGAGCAACAAACAAAGTGGAGCCTTTTACAATTGCTTGAGGCTATTGAATCATGTCAGCTCTTAAGGCAGTAAATTCTTCACCCCACTCCTGGTTTCTTGGTGCAAAGCATTTCAGGAATGGAGAGTAATGTCCCCATTCTTTACACTTATAATGAACATTCTGGGAAAGTGCAGTTTGTAATTACCAAGCTCCGGAGTAGCCAGGAAAGTTCTTTTGTTGGTTAGCCATGATACATACTTCCAGAAATTGAATTTTTTTGTTTGTTAAAAGGGGCCAGATTTCTAAAGGTAAATGGTTAGTAGACAGCAATTATCCCTGTATGCCACAATCTCAGCAGATTTATAAGATGGGTAACTATTTCTCGTTGTTACTGTTCTGTCTCAGTTTTAAAAGGATACAAGTTACACAGCACATAAAGCCCTGCCAATTAGAGTAAAATAAATTAATATCCAAATAAATAAAAATCCAAGGATATTGTGATACCTATATAGATAGGTCAGTATGGGTCTGTATGTAAGTGTATAGATAGGTCAGTATGGGTCTGTATGTAAGTGGATAGATAGGTCAGTGTGGGTCTGTATGTGAGTGGATAGATAGGTCACTATGGGTCTGTATGTAAGTGTATAGATAGGTCAGTATGGGTCTGTATGTGAGTGGATAGATAGGTCAGTATGGGTCTGTATGTGAGTGTATAGATAGGTCAGTGTGGGTCTGTATGTGAGTGGATAGATAGGTCAGTATGGGTCTGTATGTAAGTGTATAGATAGGTCAGTATGGGTCTGTATGTAAGTGTATAGATAGGTCAGTATGGGTCTGTATGTGAGTGGATAGATAGGTCAGTATGGGTCTGTATGTGAGTGGATAGGTCAGTATGGGTCTGTATGTGAGTGGATAGATAGGTCAGTATGGGTCTGTATGTGAGTGGATAGGTCAGTGTGGGTCTGTATGTGAGTGTATAGATAGGTCAGTATGGGTCTGTATGTGAGTGGATAGATAGGTCAGTGTGGGTCTGTATGTGAGTGTATAGATAGGTCAGTGTGGGTCTGTATGTGAGTGTATAGATAGGTCAGTATGGGTCTGTATGTGAGTGGATAGATAGGTCAGTGTGGGTCTGTATGTGAGTGGATAGATAGGTCAGTGTGGGTCTGTATGTGAGTGGATAGATAGGTCAGTATGGGTCTGTATGTGAGTGGATAGATAGGTCAGTGTGGGTCTGTATGTGAGTGGATAGATAGGTCAGTGTGGGTCTGTATGTGAGTGGATAGATAGGTCAGTGTGGGTCTGTATGTGAGTGGATAGATAGGTCAGTATGGGTCTGTATGTGAGTGTATAGATAGGTCAGTGTGGGTCTGTATGTGAGTGGATAGATAGGTCAGTGTGGGTCTGTATGTGAGTGGATAGATAGGTCAGTGTGGGTCTGTATGTGAGTGGATAGATAGGTCAGTGTGGGTCTGTATGTGAGTGGATAGATAGGTCAGTATGGGTCTGTATGTGAGTGGATAGATAGGTCAGTGTGGGTCTGTATGTGAGTGGATAGATAGGTCAGTGTGGGTCTGTATGTGAGTGGATAGATAGGTCAGTATGGGTCTGTATGTGAGTGGATAGATAGGTCAGTATGGGTCTGTATGTGAGTGGATAGATAGGTCAGTGTGGGTCTGTATGTGAGTGGATAGATAGGTCAGTGTGGGTCTGTATGTGAGTGGATAGATAGGTCAGTGTGGGTCTGTATGTGAGTGGATAGATAGGTCAGTATGGGTCTGTATGTGAGTGGATAGATAGGTCAGTGTGGGTCTGTATGTGAGTGGATAGATAGGTCAGTATGGGTCTGTATGTGAGTGGATAGATAGGTCAGTATGGGTCTGTATGTGAGTGGATAGATAGGTCAGTATGGGTCTGTATGTGAGTGGATAGATAGGTCAGTGTGGGTCTGTATGTGAGTGGATAGATAGGTCAGTGTGGGTCTGTATGTGAGTGGATAGATAGGTCAGTATGGGTCTGTATGTGAGCGGATAGATAGGTCAGTATGGGTCTGTATGTGAGTGGATAGATAGGTCAGTATGGGTCTGTATGTGAGTGGATAGATAGGTCAGTATGGGTCTGTATGTGAGTGGATAGATAGGTCAGTATGGGTCTGTATGTGAGTGGATAGATAGGTCAGTATGGGTCTGTATGTGAGTGTATAGATAGGTCAGTGTGGGTCTGTATGTGAGTGGATAGATAGGTCAGTATGGGTCTGTATGTGAGTGTATAGATAGGTCAGTGTGGGTCTGTATGTGAGTGGATAGATAGGTCAGTATGGGTCTGTATGTGAGTGGATAGATAGGTCAGTGTGGGTCTGTATGTGAGTGTATAGATAGGTCAGTGTGGGTCTGTATGTGAGTGGATAGATAGGTCAGTATGGGTCTGTATGTGAGTGGATAGATAGGTCAGTGTGGGTCTGTATGTGAGTGTATAGATAGGTCAGTGTGGGTCTGTATGTGAGTGGATAGATAGGTCAGTGTGGGTCTGTATGTGAGTGGATAGATAGGTCAGTGTGGGTCTGTATGTGAGTGGATAGGTCAGTATGGGTCTGTATGTGAGTGGATAGATAGGTCAGTATGGGTCTGTATGTGAGTGTATAGATAGGTCAGTGTGGGTCTGTATGTGAGTGGATAGATAGGTCAGTATGGGTCTGTATGTGAGTGGATAGATAGGTCAGTGTGGGTCTGTATGTGAGTGTATAGATAGGTCAGTGTGGGTCTGTATGTGAGTGGATAGATAGGTCAGTGTGGGTCTGTATGTGAGTGGATAGATAGGTCAGTATGGGTCTGTATGTGAGTGGATAGATAGGTCAGTGTGGGTCTGTATGTGAGTGGATAGATAGGTCAGTATGGGTCTGTATGTGAGTAGATAGATAGGTCAGTGTGGGTCTGTATGTGAGTGGATAGATAGGTCAGTATGGGTCTGTATGTGAGTGGATAGATAGGTCAGTATGGGTCTGTATGTGAGTGGATAGGTCAGTATGGGTCTGTATGTGAGTGGATAGGTCAGTATGGGTCTGTATGTGAGTGGATAGATAGGTCAGTATGGGTCTGTATGTGAGTGGATAGATAGGTCAGTATGGATCTCTGCTTGAGTGCACTTAGGGTTCATTTGGAAGGGTAACCATTGATGGACTTTTGCCTTTTTTTCAACCTAACTTTACTATGTAACTATGTACAGTATTTTTTTATTATTACTCCTCTTAAAATCCACAATAAGATCCATGGCATACTTTAAAAAAACCAAGTGAAGTCAGTGCAACATGATTTTAATACCTGACACGTTACAGGGGGGAAAGTGACCTGCTCCACTACCATTCTTCAAAATAGCAAGATGCTACTTCCCTAGTCCTGCATTTTGTTTATTTGGTTTTCTGACCTTGAGAGTGCCCTTGGCTCAGCACAGGAAGCTTGCTTACACTTACATTCCCCATCACATAGAGAGCATAGAAGGGTTAAACAGGGTCATTAAAAATGACCAGATCTAATCACATATATGAAATATTTAATTTGATAAGTAGCATCTAATACGATACTATAATAATGTACCCTTTAAATGGTGTTTGCTACTTTTCCTTGGGCTACTAAATTATTACGCGTGCTGATGTGTTTTTCGTAAAGGTCACTGTGAGTGACAAGCTGGTAAATTGCATTAGTAAAATATATGCACAGATTCGTAAGTTCTTTCTCCATTGTACTGATGTGAGAGGCATTGGTTTCCATACATTCTTTAGCCTTGTTAAACGACACATAGGGTACCTTAAAGTGACAGTTTTTCTTTCTAATTTGAGTAACTGTAGCACCATGCTGCTAGCTACAATATATACTGGAGATAACCAAACTGTATTATGTACTGTGTTGTTGCATAAACACTATTTTTGCATACACATAACACCTATCTGTGATTCTAATAATGGGCAAATGAAAATGTCTAATATTGCTCCTTGTAACTTGCTACTTATTAGGGTATATCAGCAGGAACTTGATCACAGAATAAGTGTTTCCCTGGGAAAGAAGAGGTGGGGGAGCTTATGGTAGTCCAACAAGGGATGTCTTTTGTGCTTAGATTAGCAAATGCCATTCTAGACCCAATGTGACCAGTAGGTACTTTGTAGCTGAGCAGCCAAAAGTCATAACCAGTTTAATAAGTATTAACACACAAAGCCACACTATTAGCAGTATTACCCATCCTCCAATATATACAGAATATGAGGGCTCCCTTTAGGTGTAAGGGGTGGGAATGTAAATCCTTGCTCTACCCATAGCCAGACCTAATGGGGCAATGGGAGTCCCAAGGTAACAATAAGAATAGGATTAGTATATTAAATACCGTTATTACCACCATCTCAGGAATAACTTCCCTAATATCGCTAAGTATTTCCATTTCTGTATTATTTCATAGGTATATTTCATTCCAGTATTCCATATGCGGGTACTGCTCCCCTGTCCAAATGCTTGCTCCTTGATACAAATTGCACATGGGGAGAATTTTTTTTCTTCAGATTATTATTTTCTTCCCTTGAATGAATTATTCCAGCATGGGAAATAAATAGTCAAATCTTAAACCACCAGGGATGTTTTACTATTTGGTAAAAGTCATTAGTGGTCAGTAAAAGCAAGTGCTGATAAATCCCCCCTGGTCTTTCTTGTACAAGAACTACATTTTAGTTCTATGCTGTTGCTCATACCTGCAACCACTATCATTGACATTTTTGTTGAAACCAAATTTCCTTGTATTGTCCAAACTCTTCTTCAGCTGGCAGTTTCTATTTTTAAATGACATTTTTCTCATTGCTTTGAATTCCGTGTTTGCCAGATGAGCTCTGAGTATTCTATTCTGGTTGAAAAGTGATTAAGCACAAGATTCATGTATCCTTTATTTACACAGAGTGATCCTGCACTCCTCCCAGCCTTAATAGAGAGCATGATAAATATTAGCTTAATCGAGGCTTTTTAATTAACTCCACTGATGATAAACAGGAAAGGAGCTTTGATGAATAAGAGTCTCTGTGTGGCACATTGGATGTCTGGGTTCATGGTAATGATGTTTCGCACACTTTTTGGCCATTAGCAACTGGGCTTCTGGAATGCATAACTCTCCATCTCTGATACTCCTGCCAGGGTCTGACTTAAGCAGTAAGATGGGAAAATCAGTTGTTGTTATATGTATAAATGTTAAAGATTTATCTGGCACACAAGACTTAAGACAAAGCATTCATATAAAGAGGAGGTGGGTGGGTGTTACTGTGTGTGCCAAATGCTTCAGTAAGCTCTGCTTCATTTGTATACTGAAAAACTTGACAACTTTTAAAGGCCTGACTGAATAGGGTATTCATTGCAGTTACTAAGGTGGTCATTTAGAGAATGTGGAAGCCTAAAGTTGGGCATTGTAGATTCTCTCATTTGGTGAGGCTTGGCAAGGAACTTTTTGTTATGTGGCCTAAGGAGACCCATTAAGATAGGTGGGTCCTATCTACATGCCAATGTGGTCCTTTTCTGATTGGATATTATAACCTGCCCAATAGCTTTCTGGCTTATATTTGACCTTATATTGGTCAGGCAGTGTGTTGTCATGGTCCATAAAGGTAGCAATAAGCTGCTGACTTAGCCTGGAGAAGCTGAGGAATTTTTCTCCACCTCTAAGGCAAAGTGGACATTGGTTTCTTCTGGATCAAATAGAAGTTAGGTAGGTTTTATTTCGACAAGTTGAACATATGTATTATTTCCACCTCATCAACTAGACTAGATTGTCCCTTTAATAGATAGGTTGTTTTGCCAAATTAAAGTGTTTCCTTAAGTCTTTCAATTACTACTTGGAATAATATAACATATTACTAATGGTTTCCTTATTAATTCCCAAATTAATATCACTTATAAAGGAGGTTTCCCTTGTCTGTCCTAAGCCTTTTCCTTCTTATTACTGCATGTACTTTAGACAATTATTGGTGAATAGATCACTGACAGCTCCATAATGTATTTCATAGTTGTTATACAAATTCCATGCTTTAAAAGCGAAAGAAACCAAACCATGTGGCACAAGCATTCTGGGTATCTCTTTAATTAGATATTGTTTAAAACACACAATCTGACCTTTAGTGTGGAGAGTATGCCCTTGAGCTGACATTCACACAGTGTGACACCAGTAACCACATTAACATAACATGTGGCAGATTAATCCATCAGGACCTTGGCTAGAATGCCGCTTTCTTATATTGAAACAAATGAGAGTCAGTTCTGCTGCCATGGTTTTTGGTGCAGGGATGAGGGAGGAGGAAAATTACAAGGTTAAGGGAGATGAATAAATAGTGGTGCAAAAGAGAGAAAGGCTGAGACAAGCGGTGAGATGTTGGAGTAGAAAGCAAAGTGTCAGGGTTGTAGATGGTTGGTCCATGGCTGGGTACTGAAATCACAGGATAGCCTACCAGCAAAATCATTTTAGGGTCCCCCTTAACCCAAACCTATTTTTTTGCCCACATTTTGAAATGGTGTATAGGCCTGGTCCCTGGCTGGGCCTTCTCTATTGGTGTACCCTGTTGGGGCTGCTAGGTCTGCTTTCACTATTTAAAGAATATAACATTTAAGGAAAGGTAAAGGAGAAATAAAAAACAATGAACTCAAGAGACAAAGGTTAGTTATGTTCTTAAGAGTGGTGCAAGAAATAACAATATATGAACAGATGATATATTGGCCTCTAAAAATTGTAATGAGTTCCATACATACTTATGAATATGGCTAAAAAACCTGAGATTTTGTTCAGTGTTCTCTGCCTCCACCCACCATGTTGTGTTGCTGATAAGCAGATACCAAGCTGTTTTGCTGAAGGTTTATAAGATACTTTCTTTATATTGGTTCCCACTTCTGCAGAATTCATTAAACACTTCCACCCCATTTTAGCTGTAACACTTGTTGGATATTTTGGCTGTGTAATTACCTCGGCTGCACGCACTTGTAAAGAGCTGGATCCCAAGAAGCCCCAGGAACAGACTATTTCTGTCCTGTTTAGTGCTTTGAAAGTACCTCACCTCTTGAAGATGAAAGATTCAGTCTCTCATGGCACAATTTGCATGTCTTATCTCTTCCGTGTGTTCCATTTCCAAAGCTTTTTCCTTGCGCTTTTTTAGAATAGAAAGACAGGGTTCTGAGCCATTCTCGACTACCTTCTACAGGGAGCAGGAACTAATTGCCATGCAAGTCACTAACCCGCAATCTGTCACACCTTTTCCTAATTACGGGGCAGATTGTTCTAGTTGTGTGGGAATTACCTATCAGAGGAATAGCATATCCTGACAAGCTCTCAGCAGGAAGGTGTTGGAAGTTATAGTTTAACGTCCACTTAAGGCTGTCCAACCCTGACATCAAGCTTTATTTAAGGGGCTATTTATTTAGGATCAAATTGATTGTTTCTGATGGTATTCATCTAATTTTAGCCACAGATTTCAATATAATCTGGTTATTTTGTAAGAATGAAATTATGTTATCCATGAACGCAACTTAAGCTTTTTGAACAGAAAACATAATTTCAAGCAGCTTTGCAATATATATAAATTAAAAAGCAGCCTTTTCATGATTTTTAATGTAATAATATGTTTTGGGACAGTAACATAATCTTGGCCCCCTGTTCTCCTGCTGATCTGGCTCACTACTTTGAGACTCATAAAAATGAAGTCGACTGTCCTCAGGCTGCAGTCTCCAAATCCCACAATTCCTTGCACAATTCCATGCAATGCACTGTGGGTTATGTAGTTCCTGCATGCTGTTTGTAAGCTGTGGCAAAGTTGTTAAAATTTGTAACATCAGTGTTTTAGTCCCTCCTCCCCTGCCTGGATATCAAAAGATGCAGAAAGAGAAGTGTTTTGCAGCTGGATTTCAGTATTTAAAAATAGTATTTATTCATAATTTTTGAAGGAACAGATTACAGCGATATAGTATATCAGGGGTTTCTGTGTTGTATGGGGTTCTCCTTTAACCCAAAATATTGCACCACCAAACAACAGGTGCAATCCAGGATAAACCATAAGCCAGAGGCAACACGGCAGAGACAGAAACATTGACCTGGTGGATAGGAGAGAAGTAGATATAAATCATGTAGACTTTTCAACCTCAGCCACCATAAGGAATTATCTATAACTCACCTGTAAGATTTGCGCCATAACAGGAGCCATAAGAACACTTTTCCATGTTACGATACAATTGCACCTTTTCTTTTCCCTGCAACGAATCTAATGTGAAGTAGCTCCTTATGCGTCAACGTAATCAATTCAGTAATTTAGTTCCCATGTTACATGTGATTTCCCTACGGACTTGCTTTCACTTTTACTTTTGCTAATTCTAACTAATGGAAATGAATATTAAGTCTTGTTTTATCTACTCTATGAAGAGTAGTAATGTGCATTAACACATGGGAAGGTGCAAAGTAGACTCCTGTTCCTATTGGCCATCTCATACTTTAACTAATGTTGGCTAATTGAGACTGATTTGCACTCCAGCTAAATCATTACCAATATAGTGTTTCTAGTTTAATTCCTTGTGGGGGTGGATGGTGGGTTGATCCTGGAATCTATACTCCATTTGTTATTGTACATTTTTTAGATAGTCCATTAAGGATATTCAGATCCTAGAAATTGTTGGTGTCACTGCACAGACCTTGAGAATTTCAGCAGGAACATTACATATGGTACCATCACTGTATAACAAGGAACAGGTCCATCTGGTACCTAGAAACACTAAAAGAATATTCCTTCTTGGTGCACAGGCTTATTTAACACTTACGGCTAAACTCTACAGGAGGTTTTGGTCAGATTTTGTGGGTCAGATTTTATCTGATCTTGTCACGCAAGACCACGCAACAGCACAAGATCTTGTAGGATCCAACCAAATCTGATCTCCATAACTGTAATGTAAAGTCGGATCAGATAAAGTTGGATGGTGGGTTTTGTTCCTGCATGTACATTTGACAGTCAATGTAGTTCAATGAGAAAAAAACATTAGACACCGTCAGATTTTATCTGTTCGGATGAAAATACAGCATGCAGCGTTCCCTTCCAATAAATGTGTTGTGTCAGATGGCAAATCTTTCATGTAGCTTACACGTCAGATTTCTCTATCAGTGACATTAGATTTTGATCAATGCATTTACATCCAATTTGTAGGATGCATCTGATACCAACCGACAAAAGCTCCCGGAGTTTAGCCCTTGGGTATCTCATTAGGAAGCTGTTTTACCCCAAAAAACCTTGGTGTAAAATATAGGCATATTTATATTTTATAGTCCATACCAAATCCATATACATCAGAACATAGCCTTTTTTATCAAAGTTCCCAAACTAATGGGGTTTCAGCCTTCTGACATTACTAAAGATGGCTGACATGGCTTCTCTTGACCATCTAAAGACTAATGGTCTGTGTATTGGCCTAAACAGGGGCTTGTTCAGGTATCAGCCAGGCTAAGAATAAAATACTCTAAACTAAAGATCACCTGGTCCATGGGTGTGGTCTTTACCCAACAAGTGTACAGTAGCCTGCATATAACCTAATCTTTGGCCTGGGGGCTAAGTGATTGAATCAACACAAAGGTGGTGATTTATCAACATTCAAGTTTGACTTTTTTTTCTTACGATTCGAGTTTTTTTGCGCTAAAAAAACTCAAATTTGAATGTCTGGTATTTATTAAGTGCAAAGAACTTGAATGTAAAAATTTGCCATCTGAAAGCTTGCGAGTTTCTATAGAAGTCAATGGGAGTTTTCCTAGGCAAAGTCAAGCCATATTTTCAAACTCATTTTTTTTTTAATTTCTAAACTCAAAAAAATTGAGGTATTCATGTTTTTTATTTGAACAAGTTTTCTTTATTAATAAATAAGCAAGCATTCTATATACAAGTTTATTCGATTAACAAAAACAAACTCAAATTCACAAACTTACAAATTGAAAAATAAGCCCAAAAACATTATTGACCAAATCAAACACACAGAATGGCCTGCAGCTTCACCAAACATCCACATTTCGGTGGGAATAGCCAGTAGCCCTAGAACCATCTAATGTTTCTCCCACTGAGACATACAGTGACTACTTGTACTCTCTAGTGAGCACCCAGTGTTATGAAATACAACATATTTTCCATGCTGGAATATTCAAATACAAAAATCAAAGTTAGAACGTTGTTACACGTGATTGAATGTGTTGAATATTCCCTATTCAGTGATATTGTGTCTATTATATGTTTCTAATGGGTCAGCTGGGTCATTTAGATTTAAGCTCCGATTTACAGTTGGCAACCTGTAGGTTAGTATCACCTTTAAGACTATTAACATTCCTATTATTGTCACGTGGACAAGCTTTCAATATTCTTGCCAACCCTTACAATTTCTATTAAGATGAAATCTGCATTAATAATTGCTATCTGTTATTCCAGGCTGAATGTAAAAGTGTTGTTATTCCAGACTGAAATTAATAGTGTTGGCAGGAGCTGGGCTCATAATGTTCGCTGCTCAGCAGATTTAATAAGGGCATGAAAATTCTGTAGATCGCTCCACACAAGCGGTATATTTCTAAATGTGCAAATATAAAACGTCCTGATCTGCGGTTCTGCAAAGATTTCAATTAAGTGTCATTCTTATGTAAAGGCATTTATAGACCAATGATGGATTTAAGGCAATTTATTGAATAAGGCACGATGTCTGAAAAGGAAGATCATACCTGTAAATGTCTTTTAATGTCTTTTAATGCTAAAGTCTTTCTTCTGCCTAAAAAGGGAAAATGGTGATTCCCATGTTCTGCAACCATTGTCATTGTTCAATTCCGGATCCCTTATCCGGAAACCCGTTATCTAGAAAGTTCTGAATTATGGAAAGCCCATCTACCATAGACTCCATTATAAACAAATAATTCTAATTTTTAAAAATGATTTCCTTTTTTTCTCTATTAATAAAACAGTACCTTGTACTTGATCCCAACTAAGATATAATTAATCTTTATTGGAGGCAAAACAAGTCTATTGGGTTTATTCAACATTTAAATGATTTTTTAGCAGACTTAAGTTATGGAGATCCAAATTATGGAAAGACCCCTTATCCAGAAAACCCCAGGGAGCCTAAATACTAAATACTGTGGGAGCCTAAATACTGCACTGCTGGAAATAGGTGCCTTGTTCTATGTGTTGGTCACAGATAAACCACCCACCTAACCCCCAACATACCTGACAAAAATGCAGAATGTACGATCGGTATTTAGTAGTATTGTACTACAGACTTTTATGTACAGCCATAAGCATTCTGACTGGTACAGGTATGGGATCTGTTATCTGGAAACACGTTCGTTATCCAGAAAGCTCCAAATTACAGGCAAGGCCAACTCCCATAGACTCAATTTTAATCAAATAGTTCAAAATTATTAAAAAATCATTTCCTTTTTCTCTGTAATAATAAAACAGTACTCTGACACTACTTGATCCCAACTAATATATCATTAATCCATAATGGAGGCAAAATGATTTATTTAAGGATTACAAAGTATGGAGATCCAAATTACGGAAAAAACTAAGGTCCCGAGCATTCTGGATAACAGATCCCATACCTCTACTTAGCAGTTCTTGGCTAGGAAATTCTATGGTTAAAAAGAAAGGAATTGCACACATCATCATAGATTATTATTAATCCAATTATAATTTCTTGAAAACACGAAGAAACCATAATTAATTAAGCATGAAAACCATGAAAACACTAATACAAAACTTCACCATCTAAAGGCTGTCGAGGTCATGTAGAATTCAATGGGAGCTGTTCTAAGCAAATCTTTATTTAATTGGTGGTTTTAGAGGATTTCATATTTTTTTTTGTAAGCGCATGCAAATTCTTACAAAAACAAGGATTTTGAGGTTTTTATATTCTTATTCAGATTCATTTTTTGTTTGTGCTATTTATATTTGGATTTTTTAATAAATGAGTACACATTTGTGCCTTTTTAAAAAGTGAGTATAGTCATGGTATAAAATTACACAAATCTGAGTTTGGATAAATCTGCCCCTTAATGTTCCTCGTCAACATGGCAAATAAGGGTTATTTACAATAAACAAACATTATTTATCCTATAAACATACATAGTAATAACTAAGTGCACTTTAACCCCCATATTTAATAAAAGGCACTAAGTTTGCCCATGTACGGTAACTCATAGCAACCAATAAGATGTTTGCTTTTAAACAGGTGACCAGTAAATGCTACCTGCTGATTGGTTGCTATGGGTTACTGCACCTGGGTAAACTTAGGTGCTATGTTTATTCCATTGTTGTGAACATGCTCCAAACTATGCCCTAAAATACATATATTTGAATGTTGACTGTGATTAGCTACCTTCCTATAATTGACTCAGGTTCCAAGATTTTTTAGGAAAATGCTTAAAAACTTTCAATTATACATTAATGAACATGTTATCATGCTAAGTACAGTACAACTGTAGCACTGTAGGTCATCATACTTTTTGTATACCCAGGAACACAAGCAGAATTAATTTAAATAAAATGTAGCTTTGCTTGCTATATAAAGTATTTCTGTTTAAGGGTTGCCCTATTCAGTACACAAAAGGTGTAGAATTTTCTAGGGAGTATTGAACTCCTTTCAGGTTTTGGTATCGAACTAATGCTCCTCTTTCTTAATACAATAAACCCTTTACTATTCCAGTAAATGAGCTTGTAGTTTTTGTTCTCCGTGCAAGTCTCTAGTTAGCCATTTGGGATCTCAGTGAGGTTACGCTATCAGCTTATGTTAATGGCAGCTTCAGGTCTCTTCTTTGTTTCTTGCTCATTTACTGTATGTAATATTGTTCCTGAGCCTATGCGTTTTATAGGGTAAGTTAATAGGTTCTCTTGTGAATTCTATAGGGAACCAATGCCTTTGTATTGAGATGAAAACACGGAGGGAGCACACTGATTGCTACTGAATTGCAAGCAATGACAAGTACTCTTTTGGGGTTTAGCAGAAAATGTTTGGTATGGCTCTTAGTAATCTTGCCTTGGATAGTTCAGCAAAAGTTTGGCAGTGAAAATAAAACTTAATTTGTGGACTAGACCATTCGGGAGAAAGTGTAGTGTAATGCCGCAGGCTTCTTCTCTCACTCTTTCTCTATCTTGCCCTGGATAGTTTAAAGGACAAGTCAATCGTAGACAGAAATAAGCACTGGCATACAAAGCTGGTACAAGCAGGGCAAGTTTATAGCGAACATTCACAGCACTGCTTGTACCTGCTTGTACCTGCATTAGGTGCCAGTGCTTATTCCTTTCTACAATTGCCCAGAAGGGTGCCGATCTCTCCAGCATTTGTGCACCAAGCTTCTCTTTACTGGAGTGCCCAGGTGTGTGGGTAAGCCCTTCTCTTTCATAAAGGACAAGTCAACCCAGAATATAATTTTTTTGCCTAATAAAAGAAAACAAATCTCTAAGCAACTTACAAATATACAAATTTGTAATGTTTTTTGAGTTATTTGTATATGTAACTGCTATTGAAGCTGTGTTTGTCTGTTTTTTTTATTATCTGCCCTGGGGACTCTGACTCTTGAAACAATGTAACACAAGCAGCAGACTGACAGACCTGACTTGCTGAAGGAGACAGACCGTTGCAACATTGTTTAAAAAGAAACAACCAGGAGTTCAGCAAATGCTGCTTTCAATAGCAATAACATTTACAAATAACACAACAATGTGATGCACTCTGAATTAAATGTGTAAAACCCATGGGGAAAAGATAAAAAGTCTAATGAAAATTGTCCTGGGTTTTTGTCCTGGGCCCACCAGCAGACCCTCTAGTGCTTTTCTAGGACATTTTGACCCTACTTTTTTGAATAACATTCTACCAAAAAGGGCAATAAATATCTACAACACAGTGTATTACCCCAAAAACACACAGACAAATACACTCACACACTCACAAATACACTCATGCCAAGGAGGAAGAAGCTATTGGCTTTAGTATAAAAAAAAAATCTCTTTCCAGTATCCCATTGTCTCACACACAGACATTTGTGAAAACACGCGCAGGCTGACATGCATAATGACTAGCACCAGAGTGAAAATACCAGAAATATCCATACTTTCCCGTTGGTGATGAGAGATCTTGGCCTTTCATCTTAACTGTAAAATAAAATAAAACATGAAGTATAAGATTGTATAGAATGACACCTTCAAAAGCCATGGACATCAAATATGGCCTGAGCAGAAATGAAGATGAAGGATTAAATAGGATTTCTAGCTTTCTTGCAGGCTACATAAAGGTCAGAGCATGGGAAACGTGATTTAGACTTTACCTTTCCTTCTGAGCAGTAGAAAAATAGTCATGATGATATATCTATACACAGGAATAGTAAATTCTAGCACTATTATATAAAAAAATAAACAACGTTTGCTTGGATAGGTAAATAAATCAGGTATAAACAAACTGCATTCGTGAAGAATACTAGATTAAACGTAACCATTCCAGTCATCTCCTGATTTACAGATATGTCTTGTATTCTTCCTAGACTTTCATCCAAATTGAATATTGATTGTGAACGTAAGCTAAATAATCTGACTTTTAGATAGGAAATCTGTAAATGGCTGATCAACAGAGTGAATCCCCGCAAGGCCCAAACAATGGTTTAGTAGAAGAAAATCAATGTTGCTATTAGTTTCCTGTACACAATGAGGGGATTCACATGTCCCAGATCGTTCTCAAATGATGCTGCCAATCGTTTCCCTTGTAGTAAACTGTAGTTTTAAAATTAAGGTTTTCTTCTGACCTGATTGAATCTACTTGACTATAAAATAGTTGCTCAATAGGAATGCCCCCCCCCCCCCCGTAATATTGGCGGTGTCAGCACCCCAACAAACAAATGGTACAGGTTAGACAGGTCTTATATACAGTCTTATATTATCTCTCCCAAAGGTAGGGTTAAAAAAAACATTTATGGGGTGCCCAGGCTAAAGGCAAATTGGATATGTTCAGACCGGAAGACTCCCAATGGAGAGTGAATATCGATGGCATACATTAAGGTTTTTGATCTAATGTATGTCTGCCTCTTTTGATGAATGTTGAGCAACTGTTGTTTTAGAAAGAAAAAGGAAATAATTTTTTAAAATGTCAATTATTTCATTAAATGGATTGTTAATTGGTCCCATACATGTATAACCATTCCATAAAAGCACAATGTTCAGTAATACAAATTAACAGAATTACATGCATAAGTGCTGAGAACGCATGGCTGGAACATGTCCTTTCACCAAAGCTTACTTTTAGTGAGGGAGAGGAGACATATAGAAGCAAAACAGCGGCCGGAATCAAGTTAATGTAGAAGCAGAGTTCCTGTAATTTAGGGAGGATAGCTTGTCAGGAACCACTGGGAATCAAACCCTGGTCTGCATGTTAAACAATGCCTGTTTTATGGACTTGTGATTGTTTGCTGTTTGCCCTTACTTACTTATTGACCCGTGTAAGGACTTTGTATTTGTTATATCGTGCTCTTTATTCTGTTTTATTTGTCTTCACATTTATTAATACTGTATATCATACTTCTCTGTAACAATGTGTTTCCAACTTCAAGTACCCACTTTATCCGTATTACCCAGCACCTAGACTCGTGCCTGCCAGATGCTTACCTGCGGCTCAACCCGACATAGCTTTATGTGGAACTTATTTCGGTAAACTGTATGATTGGAAAATATTTTAACTTAGTCCAATGACAGGGACAGAGTTTTTTTTTAACTTAGAACAGGAGAAAGAGAAGCAGCGGAATGTAGAGCTTTAAAAGTGTAAAGGATAAATTTATATTTGATGTTTTACTGGACTAGAAGCCAAAAGAAAAAAATTTTGCAGGAAAAGGAGGAGAATGGCTTTGTGGATAAATGATTGTTGTTGATGAAGATAAGAATCATAGTGATCAGTGATTAACAGATAGTTACTAGCCTGGTCTAGATTGAAAAGGGTGAGAGTACAGGTATGTTTTTATAGAGCACTGTTATGGTTAGGACATTGCATAGCCCCGTCAGAAAGCTAAACATGGTATCACTGAATATACAGAATAGCTTCCTGACCATAACCAAAATAACCACATAACATGAAACCTGGAGCCCCTCACGGTCATTCATTAAGAATAAAGACCCTAGGTTGACTTAAGCATAAAGTTAGGGCTGTACTTGTTGCAGTTTTATGGAAAATTGGGTTTTATTCCTTCCTTTAGGAGAACAGATAGTAAGCAGTAACAAGTACAACACTAAATGACTATGAAAACATGTTTATTTCAAAACGCATCAGGTAATAGAGCTTCTCCAGCATAACCTAACTGTATGTATATCCATAACCCTCTCCTTAAATGTGCAATTCACAAAGCCCTATCCAAGAGACTCCTGCAGGTTTGCTGATATTGCATTAATGGTATAAATATAGGGGATTGGGGAATAGGAAAATAAAATACTGGACCTGTATTACTGACATGAGACCATGGGCAAATGATTTACAACCTTTCATACTGTTAAACCTGCTATTAAAATACATTGATTTCTCCCTAAAGCCTTTCCTCCCTAAAATACATCCACATCTGCCTGCTGAGTGGTTAGCTATGTTCTAGGCAAAATTGCAGTGAGATAAAGAAAACAATTAGAGGTTTCCAACCCCTCCCTCAACATGCAGAACTTTTAGCAAACTTCCCAGCCATTAGTTTGATTTGCAACAATCACAGACTCTGCTGTTCAAAAAGGGAACACAATCTTCCCATAAAGATGTATAAAGATCTATAACACTAGAACACTGTCAGCTTCCGGAATGTCCAACCTCATTATCCCCTTTAGTCCCCACTGTCCTTTCCATCTATATTACCTTATTATCATATTTTCATCAGGGTATGCCTGTGCACTACATTGCATTGAAGAATATTTTCCAACAAAACAAAGTTTCTCAGCTTAATCTCCATGGACCATGGATAGCATCAGGCCAAACTGCTGAGGTTGCCTTGCGCACAAATGATACAGTATAATGGTGCACAGGTGTTCAGTCATTTTAATGAGTTCAACTGGTTTGAAACAAGCACATCCTTTAATGCAGACCGGCTACGGACTGTATTCATCACAGAAAATATGTAGCAGGATCTTACAATGAAACAAAAGACTTCTGTTGCTGCCTCACAGGTGCAACTCTGGGCATATGGGTGCGAGAATGGATGTATAACCAATATATATATACAGTATACAGTAGGTAGGGCAAAGTATGTAAAGATTTTATTTAACCCACATGCTGCCTTTAAGGCTGGATACCCATAGATCTGAAATTCAGTGGAATCTATGACCACATATTATCAGTCTTGTAAATCCTGATGACGATCCTGTGGTGATCGAAACGCGTAGATGGTATGCTGAAATAAATCACTGACTTGATTGATGTTATAGCTGTGAGTGCTTTCTACTGTTGAGTTTGACCACATATTATCATATACATTGGTTGTGCATAGTGTATATCCCACATCTTCATTTTCAAATAAAAAGAAATGAAGAGCTGAGTGGGAAGGGGGAAGATTCAGTTCTGGCCGGCTAATGCCTCTTTGTTCTCTCTTGCTGGACCGTGGTGTCCCTTACCCTTGCATTTTAGTCTCTGTGATGACAGTTGCTGCTTAGTGTCCGTACAGGAATGCTCAATAGACTTCTGTTAGAAGCAATGTTTGTTATGGGCTTTTGGGAGATTATAGAAGCCTGACCTTTTTGCTCCAAGTACAAATTGTGTATGTTGTGAGAGTGCATCCTGGGGCCCAGTAATCCCACACATTTCATCTGAGGTTCAAATGATGTCATCCTGGCTGTATCCATCACACAGCTCCTCGTTTATTTGATAAATACCCCATGTTTTCCATTTTGCAGGCCTTGGAGAATGGAATCCCTGGCCTTGTCAATATGTAGCTACTCCACCACATTATAAAAGCCTACAAGAAGTTAAAGTTCCACAGTGCATACAATATATCAAAGTGATTTTAAAGCACTTTAGAAACTTCTTTTTACAGGAGAGGGATCTGATTCTCAGATGAGATAAAAGCTTTCCATACTTTCAAACATAATTAAGTAAAATGTTTATGTTAGTGACTATTGTTTGTTTGTTCTTACGCTTCCCATTTTTGTAGCATAGACAATTACTTCTTAAATTAACTCATTCTCTCTGCTTAGATAACTGTGCCATTAGCAACAGCCGGAGAGACCAAAGTTAAAGGTCCTTGCTGTACGGTAGAATTTCCTTCCATTTTCATTTCTTCAGCTACTGTAACTCAGATCTCCTGTGTTCCTTCTTCTTCATGCCTTCTCTCAATGGTGAAAGAAAGCCAGTATACAACAAGATCCTGGACAAACCCAATATTTGATTCAATTTCAAAGGGCAGCTATCAGAAAGTTACAACTAAAGTTGTGCAGCCAGTGCTTGAAATATAGTAGTTTTTTTCCAATGGCATCTCTGCAACTGGATGTACAGGTATCGGACCCCTTATCCGGAAACCCGTTATCCAGAAAGCTCCGAATTACGGAAAGCCCGTCTCCCATAGACTCCATTTTAATCAAATAATTCAAAATTTTAAAACTGATTTCCTTTTTCTATGTAGAAATAAAACAGAACCTTTTAATTGATCCCAACTAAGATATAATTAATCCTTATTGGATGCAAAACAATCCTATTGGGTTTAATTAATGTTTTATTGATTTTTTAGTAGACTTAAGGTACTGAGATCCAAATAACGGAAAGACCCCTTATCCGGAATACCCTTGGTCCCGAGCATTCTGGATAATGGGTCCCATACTTGTACTTTATAACCAGATGCTCTTTCCTGTTATACAGAAATCTAAGCCCCATCGGGGTTGGCAGACCTAACAGGTTTAGCACATTGTCCTAAAGTACTCAGGGATCTAAAAACAATTTTATTTTAAATTGTTATTCAACTCATTAATTAACACAATGGTTATGCTTAGCTGGAACAGCTTTTGGGAAGGACTGTGCTTATGGCTGTTATATCTGCTCTCTTATTAGTAACCTGGACATGGCTGCAACGTATGGACCCTTGGAAAACTATGGGAACAGCCGATGCAGCAGCACTATGGACCCTTCTACCAGTAATTTAGGCAGCTCCATTACAGCATGTAAGAAAGTAAGTATGTGTACAGTTTATTCACTGCAACATGCAACTGCAAGCATGATGTACTGTAAGCATAAGGTTGGGGACACACTGAGCTACTAGTAGCAGCTACCTTTTCACAGCTACTTAATGCCAGAAAATACCCTGCCATAGACAATACTGAGAATTGCTAAAACACACAGACAGAAAATTATCAGTGAATGATCAGCATTGTCTAGTTTAGTAGCCACAACAAGTAGCTGCTACTAGTAACTCTGTGTGTCATCACCCTAATAAAAATCTTTTGAATTGTTTGCTAAATCCCAACTCAAAACTTACATTTGTAGTCAGACAGCAGTGTTCATAAATGCGATGTCTCTCCCCAGTGATCTCTCAGTGAGCTGCATCTGAATTCACTGCTAATCCTAGCTGTGGTGTCTCATGGCTTGTTACCATTGCTGCAGTCCATCCATCCAGAGCTTGTTTTGATTCTATTAAACGATAATTAGACTGGGTAATTGAATTAGCAGAGGTCCGTGTCTGAGTGTGCCGAGGTCTGATTTGGAAATAACACCGAGATTAGTTATTTCTCTGAATTATACTAAGATACTAAGTAGTCTCTTCTGTATTGGCACATCTGCTCTACTGCGCTCTGGCAAATGCAAATGCCTCGAGTGCACTCTTCAATGATCTCTTCCAGTATATCATGTAGAAGATACGCATAGACAAATTAGGGTTTATTTAGGAAGTTAAACTAAGCTGATTTGCAAAGTCTGCATAGCACCATTTCAATGCTAAGAAGTGCAGAGGTACCTTGTACCTAATGGCCACCTATGGAAAACCTACAGATGCACTGCACATTAAGATAATACTAGAAGCACTACAAAGTTCATACTCTATCTACTAATTGATGTTATTGATCCACCTCTGCCTTCTCTTCTCAATGTGGGCCTGATTTACACTGGCTGGTAAATTCTCACCTTAAGGGCTATGACACCTGCCATACAATGCCATAGACAATAGTGATAATTGTCTCAGTTAAAAGACATGTAGAGACAATTAGTATTGTCTACTTGTAGCTCTATGTGTCATAGCTCTAACCTAAAATTAAAACACACAAACTCATAGGAGGCCTTATTTGCAAACTGAAACTCAGTGTAGGAAGTGAAAAAATCAGCTCTTGCACGTGCAACCCCTGGGGTCAGAATGACCCCTATAATGCCAGCATTAAAACACATGAGAGGTCATTCGTGACTCCTGAGGATGCAAGAGTAGTAATGGGAGCAAGATAATGTCCCTTAGTGCTCATTTCCTAACCACTTGCACCCTCTAGGATACTGCACTCTAGGATACTGCACTCTAAGATACTGCACTCTAGGATACTGCACTCTAGGATACTGCACTCTAAGATACTGCACTCTAGGATACTGCACTCTAGGATACTGCACTCTAAGATACTGCACTCTAGGATACTGCACTCTAGGATACTGCACTCTAGGATACTGCACTCTAAGATACTGCACTCTAGGATACTGCACTCTAGGATACTGCACTCTAGGATACTGCACTCTAAGATACTGCACTCTAGGATACTGCACTCTAGGATACTGCACTCTAGGATACTGCACTCTAGGATACTGCACTCTAGGATACTGCACTCTAGGATACTGCACAACAAGGTGTCAGCCTTTGTAAATGAAATCCCCTTCTACTCAGGTAGGAATACGTGTCACTAGTGACAATCTATTCAAATTCTTTCATTAAATCTTTGTATTTTAGAGACAGAAAAAAATATGGGAATTCTATGGTGTAAAATGATGAATTATAAATTGATGGATTTTGCATTGTTGTATAAAGGATTAAATAAATATTGGATTAAAAGAGGCTTGCTGGTGGCTCACAATCCTACTCAAGGTTGTGCAATAAATGCATTTGAATCCAGAGTTTGGTTTTAAGATGTTGTACCGTGATATCCATTGAAAGAATGCAGAAAATGTAAGGTTAGGTGATATCTTTTATTGGCTAACTGAGTAAGTAAACTTGCAAGCTTTCGGAGCACCCAGGCCCTTTCATCAGGCAAATACTTTCACCGGACAAAGGATCTGCAATACATAGCTGCCATGTAAACAAATGCTTGGGATCCTGGCATCAAGCAGAGAGTTTCCTCAGGATTCTAGGGGAATAGACAGAAAATGGCTAACTAAGGATTT
Source organism: Xenopus tropicalis (assembly GCF_000004195.4). Classification (NCBI taxonomy): domain Eukaryota; kingdom Metazoa; phylum Chordata; class Amphibia; order Anura; family Pipidae; genus Xenopus; species Xenopus tropicalis. The sequence continues at coordinate 128,640,805 of NC_030681.2, forward strand.
TAGAATATTTAATCAGAAACTAATGGAGAGTCATATGGTCTTTTCATAAGGCTAGGGAAAAATACAGAGACCTATAGTTAGTTAAAGTTAATGATAGTTAGACATCATCTGGAGAACCACAGGGGCTCGTCCTTAGGATTTGGCAGGGACACAAGGGCACTGTTTGGTTAATGATGAAGGGATGATGGGAATTTCGCAGATGGAGAGACATATGTATTCTTCCTCAGGCTATGACAAGTATATGAGTCCAGTGGCTGATGAGGACAGGGGCATTGACTGGGATTGTCAGTAGCTGAAAATAAGCAGGTTGCCCCCAAGTCTATAAGACCTTTGTCCTTCAAAGTTCTCCTGGCCTGCACAACTCACTGTCTTCTTTGTTTGCCTTCTCAGATCCTGTGTACCAGCCGACCTGGAGAGTCATTGGATTACTGGCTACAGAACTCTAGGAATCTGTGCAGGATAGGACTTATTGAAGAAAGGTTGGAAACCCACTGCACATCAGTAAGCACCTCATTCTATGCTAACGGGGGAATATATATACTGTACAGTATGTGTCTGTATTTTTATATATATAACGGGATGGGACCTGTTATCCATAATGCTGGGGTTTCTCGGATAGGGGGTCTTTGTGTAATTTACATCCCCATACTTTAGGTCTACTAAAAGATCATTTAAACATGAAATAAACCCAAGAGGATTGTTTTGCCACCAATAAGCATTGCTTGTATCTTCAAGTATACTGTTTTATTACAGAGGAAAAAGGAAATATGTTTTAAAATTTTGGATTATTTGATTAAAATGGAGTCAATGAGATATGACCTTCCCATAACTCGCACAGCATGAAAAAGTCTCAGCAAAACACGTTTCGCAATTTTTTGCCATTTTGGGACAGATTCTTTCATCCCTAGCAGTAAACTGAAAAGAGTATTAACATCTGACTGTGTTGCAGAATAATACAGTATAATGATAATACAATATTTTTGTCTCTAACATCTGACCACTAAAATCATGCCCATGTTATAATTAACCTCTGACTGACATTGACCTCACATATCAATAAAGCGGAATATTTCTGAATTCTCAACCCTTTCCAATTAATTCGGACTGACAGAGACAATATACAGGTATGCAATTAGTTGCCCCACTCTTTCTCATAGCGACAGATATAACCTGTACCATAGTGCCACTCAGCAGCATAACTAGACTGAACTGGGCCCCTTTAAAAACAAATTTTGGAGGGGCCCGGCATCAATAGGGAGCACACAAGTCAACTACTACCTCCCCCACCTGCCTGTGGGCTCGCGTCCCTGCCTCCCCGCTGCTTGCAGTGTCGTAGGGGATGGGGGATTTCTTTAAAGTATAGGGGAAACATACCCCGCTATCTGGGCCCCCCATCACCCTCAACTCCCTCACCCCCTTGACTGCAAGGTTTGCATTCTCCTCTCGTGCCACTTATTCTGGAATCACCCCCTGCCTCAAAGAAGGAGCAGAAACCCCTATACTTTACTATTAGTAAACAAATGGCACATTATCAGTTTAGCACTAAACCGTATCATTTGGGCTGCACAACTGCAGTCACCTTTTTAATCAAAAGATGTCTATTATAACAAATACACTATATAATATATAACAAACTCCCCTTGGAGTTTTAAGTGTATGGTCATGATGCTGATGTATCATGCACTTTAAATGTCTTGCTGAAGAAAATTGACCTGGGTGCTTGGATGACTTGTTTGCCCTTTGAGTCCTATGAAAATGCAAGATATGCAGCGATGGCAGATGTAGAAAAGCTGTCCATATTTCCAGTAGAGCTGCTTGGGGCTGAGTCTGCAGCTGTCATTCTATCACGGGAAGTTGGAACTGGAACTCTATAATCAATCACCTGCAGAAGAAGAGATGTTCATATGGGCAGCCTCTGGGCACTCTCAAACACTCTGGAAAACATCAGAATTGCTGCATTGCATGTTTTTGCAGTGACCTTTAATGTGGGTAAATTAAAAGTATTCCTGAAGTCTCTAGGTCCTTGCATATATACATTATGCAAACGAGAGGCATCTACCGGTATGTAATTAGAATTTTAGCCCCGTCAGCTTTATTCTCCACAAGTGTTAATCTTAAACCACCTGGAATGAAAAGCTATTGCAGTCAGAGTCACTGTTCTAAGGAGAGTGAAACAGACAGGAGACGAGTGATAGATGTCATGTACTCTCCAAAAGGAGACGCTAGGTGCCTGCCAACCGACACGGGGATCTGTTCCGGGAAGCGCAGAATATAACATTTAGTACCTTAAAGTACCAGCTGAATCACAAAAGGTTTGTTGGACTATGACATTAATAAATGATGGAATAACATGAATCCAGATAAAAGAATAAAGAGAGGGATGCCCCATGGTGGAGAGAAGTGAGATGCACTGGGGGATATGAGAAAGGAATATTTTATAAAGCGGTGTAGGTTCATGGTATTCCTTAAATATAAACTATACCCCCACCCTCCCAGAATTAATACTTAACCAACAGATATATCATATTAAGTGACCTTTTAAAGAATCTTACCAAACTTATACATATCAGTAAATATTGCCCTTTTACATCTTTTCCCTTGAGCCATCATTTAGTGATGGGCTGTGTGCTCCCTCAGAGATCAGCTGACAGGAAATAATGCAGCTCTGACTCAGGGTTGCCAGGTTGGTGGGTTTTCTGCCAAATTGGGCTACTAATTTAAAGTACAAAGTAAAAAACCCACACATACCCACACATACAAATTTGAGCTCGATTTTGGAGCCTTGGCCTTGGTGTTAGTGGGCCCTCCTGCTCACCCAGCCATTTGCCTTGTATGCCTATACAATGACCATTCCTCATTTCTATATGAGAACAAAGAAAAGAAATAGAGGGAAGGTTAGATAAAGCTTTCTACAGAATAATTATAGCATTCTAGCTTGCACTATGATGGCTAATCTATTGGCATTAAAATGCCAACTTGATTTTTCTTCTTCTTTAAGAGGATATATATATATATATATAATAAAATTATTTGGAAAGCAGGCCCATAGTATAAGGGTTCTGGTGGGCCCCTGGCATCCCCGGTTGTGCACTGGCGTAAGGACAGGGCCCCGATGCAGGCTACACACCCTGCCGCTTGTGCCGCTTGTGCCGCAGAATGATGTTCAAGTTAGGGGTGTGTAGGGGCCTCTTTAGAATTAAGTGTGGCCTAACACAGACTGCAATCAATTCTAAGGGCAGTCTGCAGGTCTCCGTTCTCTGAAATGAAGAGCAGAGGCCTGTGGCTATTTACGCAATGCCCCACACAGTAGGCAAAGTGCAAAAAACATAAATTAAGGACTTTTATGCACTTTGCACACTGTGTTGGGCATCGTGAATGAGTCCCCCCTCTGTTCATCCTAATTATGGAGAGGCTATATAGGTATAAAGATGTGTGCCAACATTATATGAAAGTCATTAGTAAATGATTAAGGCTGATGCCACACCAGGTGCATGGCGTATATTTTTGGCAAGATGAAAACCGCTTGCCAAAAATATGCACCATATGCACCATATGCCCCTAGCTGTTCCTGCACCAGAATGAATGGAATATGCTCTGGTGCAGGCACATGTAGCCAATATCTGCATGTAGCCAATATCTGGTGTGGCATCAGCCTAAAAATCATGGCTCATTTACAGTAGGTGAGATTAAGACTTAAATCCACACACATATTTGTTGCTTTTAATCATACATAGTATAATTACAATTCTTTGTTCAATGGTTACTTTGACACAAGCCAGGAAAATCGGCAGAGTGAGGGTTCATCCCTGTTAAATAATAAATGTATTGAGGGAGTTACTCGCTGTTAATATTCGCTATACTGGCACACTCTTAGGTTGGCAGACTGGGTTACCCAACTGGATTTGTGTTGGTTTCTTTATTTATAGTGTAAATACTTTTTCATGTAAATGAAATGCCCATTTCAGAGTCCCACTCACTTTAAATTGCCATAATGGGTTTTAGTTACAAGAGTTGCAATTTTCTGTCTCTTTGTGTTATGATTTTCTGCTTTCAGTTCTATACATTTACTGACCGCCTGTGAACTGCTTATTATACCCTTAGTGTTATAGTACATTAGGAACACCATCTAGGTGAGCATTTGTTCATAAAGCTTTTATAGTTTCATACCTTTCCCCAACTTTACTTTTCTTTTATTACTTTAGTTTTATTTTCTTTGTGTCAAATATACTATTTATGTGCACAGCAAAAGTATCACACACACACTATACAGTATATAGTGAAAAACACTCCAGATTAAGTTTTCAGTGTAATTTTGTTGACAATGGCAAAAATGAAAAATGTGCCAGTTGAGCAGTTTCTATAGCAGTCCTGTAGCCCAATAGAGCTTGCAATCAAGCAGAAAGTCAGCACAACTCTGTGAACCCAAACTCTCCATCCTGTGCCGAATGCTCAATCCCATATTCGCCCAGGGCCATAAAGGGAAAATCTTTTATTTGCACTAAAACATTTGTTTGTTCAGCCCCTACAAAAGAAAAATATTTATTTGCAGCAAGAGTCCGATTTTATTTAAGGAAATGTTTATTGTGTATGAACATTAAATGTGACCCCTGTTTTTAAACACTTGTGTGGTAAAACATTGACTAGGATTAAAAATTATAACCCAAGCCACCATACTGGCTTATAACCATACCATGCCTGACGAAGGGGTACGCCCCCGAAACGTTGCTTTTTGAATAAACACGCAAGGGCCAAGCCCTGCTTGCACTTTACTTGTTGTGCTGGCTGAAATATTTTGACCTATAACCATACCACACACTTCCTGCTATGCAAACTTACATTTACAACTAAAAGAACCATTTTGAACAATGGAACATACTGTAGTTACTACAAATCATTAAACATTAGTGGTGTAACTACTCTGCACTGGACCTCAAACCTTACCGCCCCCTTCCCCCCACCCCCCTGCCCATTTGTGTATAATTAGCCATTCCCCATTCCCTCTCCACCCAGTGAGGATTTATATGCATATATGATATTTATATTTTTTATTTATATGAGCAGATCCCACAGTCTGGGCCCTCTGTGCCACAGACCCTCCTGCAACCTATTTCCTATTGTTACACCACTGTTAAATATCCAACTTTATAACAAAAAGTCACCCACATTCATTTTTGGGGCTACACCAGTAGATGGCAGCCACCTTCTGACTGCCTATAAGGATTCTCTTCTAAAACTTGCCCTATGAACATGCTTGCATCCTTGCAGACCTACCATGATAAAAAGAATATACTGTTTAACATGAACTAAATTATCTTTATAAATACACCACACACTGGCATATTTTTCATATTGTGAGAACAGCCATAATAACTGTGATTAGGAAACCTTATCCAAAAACTGTAATGAATAGGTGGCATCTCTTGGTCAGTTTATCAAGCAATAGTTTTAACAAAGTCTCTTGTACACGAAGTTCACTTGAGATGCAGGATATTCTCTGTGTTGCCTGAATAGAGACTTGAGACCACATTTGCCCTGTGGTCTATTATTGAGATGATTTCTTGTCTATAGTGTTCTTGTGGTACAGTACAAATAGATGGGAGAATTGCATTTAGAGTTGGATTAGATTAAAGCCAATTGGGCACAAACTGAAAACAGATGTTGCTAAGGCCCTGTGGGAAAGTTCTAATTAGAGGCTTTAAATCTGTATTTGATTCAGCATTTCTCCCATCAGTCCTACATATAGTGAGTGAAAAATGTAAGACATGTGGAGGTGTTAATTAAACATGAAAGGTGACAGAGTGTCATATCAGAGCTGGCAACTAATACATTGAAATAAACCTTCTAAAATCTATTATGCCATGTAATAAGGCTGTTGTACAAACCCAAACATTCAGCAGCTTGACAACTGTACAGATACAATATGGCCCTCAATCTTCAACCCTTTCTATGTTCACATTCTTGCCCAGTGTCTCTATTGATGATGACAAATATGCACAGTATTATGACATTCATAGGAATATCTACAGGGATAACCAATGAACTACCAGTATGGAAGGCTACTTTCAGGTTGGTACAGATGGAGGATTCCCAGGATGGGATCACCACAGCCCTATTAAATGGCAAAAATATAGGACAGATGTGCTTAAATGTTCCAAGCGTGTAAGTCATTAATAAGAGCTCCCTCCTTCCATGGCATGGGACTGTGTCTGTGTGCTACAAAATGCTGCAATATGTGGTGGTTTATTGCCCCTGCTGATACCTGTGATCCCTCTATGTTGAAAAGAAGGTACTCATCCCAGTCTCTCATTATTTCAAGATACTGCTTGAAACATGTAATTAATGTACAGTATCCTGCAAAGCTGCTCACTTCTAAAGTTTCTTATTGTATATTTTATAAATTAGATAAATTCCTGGAGTTAAATGAATAAAATATTTTGTGTTGAATTAATAGCCATAGACAACAGAATGCTGACATACAACAGGGATGTGACTAATCAATATACAGTATATTTATATCCATGGCTACAATAATCCAGGATGGATTTGTATAAAATTCACAAAAAGTAGGAATCATGGAAGGGATTATGGGTGCGCATGAAATATTTATGGGGAGCTCTTGTTACTGCAACCCATTGAAAATGAACTTATAAACAACAGCTGGGGATTTATGTGTGGAATAGATATAGTAAGCAAAATAAGCTGAAGCAGCCCAATATTTTCATCAAATAACTGTTAGTCTGTGTGGTTAAAATCCAAATTGATATTATTATAATATTGTTTTCTAAAAATGTACAGTGTAGATGTGGCTAGACTGCAAAGGCAAGAATTGTCTGATCAGTCAAATTGTTTTACAGGATGCAACCAATGCATTTAACTGAATGAAGACAGGTCTTTCCAATAGAAGATGCCAGACCTGAATAAAGCTAGGTCTAATCAATACAAGATGCCATCAAGGCACTGTACTGAATGCAGATAGGTCTAACCAATACAAGATACCCCCAAGGCACTGTACTGAATGCAGATAGGTCTAACCAATACAAGATGCCCCCAAGGCACTGTACTGAATGCAGATAGGTCTAACCAATACAAGATGCTCCAAGGCACTGTACTGAATGCAGATAGGTCTAACCAATACAAGATGCCCCCAAGGCACTGTACTGAATGCAGATAAGTCTAACCAATACAAGATGCCCCCAAGGCACTGTACTGAATGCAGATAGGTCTAACCAATACAAGATGCCCCCAAGGCACTGTACTGAATGCAGATAGGTCTAACCAATACAAGATGCCCCCAAGGCACTGTACTGAATGCAGATAGGTCTAACCAATACAAGATGCCCCCAAGGCACTGTACTGAATGCAGATAGGTCTAACCAATACAAGATGCCATCAAGGCACTGTACTGAATGCAGATAGGTCTAACCAATACAAGATGCCCCCAAGGCACTGTACTGAATGCAGATAGGTCTAACCAATACAAGATGCCATCAAGGCACTGTACTGAATGCAGATAGGTCTAACCAATACAAGATGCCCCCAAGGCATTGTACTGAATGCAGATAGGTTTAACCAATACAGGATGCCATCAAGGCACTGTACTGAATGCAGATAGGTTTAACCAATACAGGATGCCATCAAGGCACTGTACTGAATGCAGATAGGTTTAACCAATACAAGATGCCATCAAGGCACTGTACTGAAAACAGATAGGTTTAACCAATACAGGATGCCCCCAAGGCACTGTACTGAATGCAGATAGGTCTAACCAATACAGGATGCCATCACGGCACTGTACTGAATGCAGATAGGTTTAACCAATACAAGATGCCATCAAGGCACTGTACTGAAAACAGATAGGTTTAACCAATACAGGATGCCCCCAAGGCACTGTACTGAATACAGATAGGTTTAACCAATGCAGGATGCCATCACGGCACTGTACTGAATGCAGATAGGTTTAACCAATACAAGATGCCATCAAGGCACTGTACTGAATGCAGATAGGTTTAACCAATACTAGATACACCTAAGGCACTGTACTGAATGCAGATAGGTCTAACCAATACAATATGCCATCAAGGCACTGTACTGAATGCAGATAAGTCTAACCAATACAAGATGCCCCCAAGGCACTGTACTGAATGCAGATAGGTCTAACCAATACTAGATACTGTACACCCAAGGCACTGTAATCAATGCAGATAGGTCTAACCCAGTGCTGTCCAACTTCTGCGGTGCCGAGGGCCGGAATTTCTCTAGCATACATGGTGGAGGGCCGTTAATGGAAGCCCGTTTTGACCACTCCCCTTTTTGAAACCACACCCACTTCAAACCACACCTATTTTATCACAATGGTGGTAGCACAGCAAAATCCCAAATGCTTGGTGCTTACTGTGGGGATATCAACCATCATTCATATGTGAAAGAATTATGTCGTATTAAGATATACCCTTAATTTCCATATGCCTCCTCCTCCCCTGTGGATAGCACAGCAACCCCCAGTACATAATTACACACCTTAGGGACCATTTAATGGCTATTTCCAACTGCCAACAAACTCCCACAACAAACCCCTGCCAGGTTCACCTCCCACAAGCAGCATAGGGCAAGCAGAGTATGCTGCCTGTGTGTGCCATACTCTGCCTACTCTGCCATACACACAGGCAGCACAGTCCAGGCAGTACCTACATAGGTACCTACAGTACCTATGTCTGAGGTGTGAAGAAGTGAACAATGGGGGTGATTACAGCCTGAGCCTAAGGTGTGAACACTGCAGGGGGTGAACAATGCAGAGATTAAAAGGTGTGAAAAACACAGGGGATTACATTTTTAAACAATACAGGAGGATTACAGCCTGAATCTGAGGTGAGAACCATGCAGGGGGGGCAGTTAATCTCAGTACTGATACCATTTAAAGCTTACTCAAAGGTAAACCATCAAAGCAGCCAGACAGGTGGGGGGCCACACAGAGGGGGGTCAGTTGGACAGCACTGGTCTAACCTATACAAGATACACCCAAGACACTGTATTCAAGATGCCAAACAGAAAGGTCTAACCAATACAAGATACACCCAAGACACTGTATTCAAGATGCCAAACAGATAGGTCTAACCAATACAAGATGCCACCAAGGCAGAAAACTAAACTGAGATGTTACCCAAAAATATTTATTTGGGGGGATTCTTAAATTCTATATCACACGTTCTATAAACAAGTCTACTTATGCCTTGACAATACAGAATTGATGATGCCCCTGCCTTGGGTGTGGATTTACATAAAACAAGGATTTCCTATCTGTATAAGACTTTGGATTTTCTTCATCTATAATACTTTAAAATGATCTGTATAGTAATGTATCTATGTTCCCCAGTTTGGCATCTGTTGGAACTATTGGGCAAATGAACCATCTGTCTGACCCTTGAACTGTTCCTGCTCATCAGGTGGGTATTGTAAACCCCTTGATACAGAGTGCTTTCAAGCATGTTATATAGGAAAACAAAGACGCGAGTTATTGTTGGCTAATATTCAGTGAATCTCCCTCTAAGGAAATGGCTTGGTTTGTTCGAGAGTTCTCCAACTTAGGACACTGAACTAAGCACTGAGGATGGATGTTCACCAATGTTTTATCTCTGGGAAAACATGTTAAAACATATGCAAATGTATTTTTCCCAGAGGTTATGACAAGACACAGTGTTACTGGAGGGACTGAGATGCCTGTGCCGCCTTAATAAGCATGAGGAGGTGGGAAGCAGCACAGGGACAAAAATTTATCTGTGCCCTGAGCTACAACATAACAGAGATTTCATTTCTATAGGGTTTTATCACATTCGGAAAAAAATCATAGCAAATGCAAGAAATAAATGGGATCTGCACTATTAACAACAGCAGAAGTTCTTTATTGTGCTGAAAGGCTCTCACACTGTGATTACTATGTTCTTATGGCAACAGGCACACAGGTTCATGCCAGGGTAAAAATATTCAACAACTTTCATGTATTGTTATTATTTATGTAGCACCACTCTCACAAATGCAAAGCAGAACAGTTTATACAATGATGTTATACTGAGATAGATACACAATGTAGGGTATGCATAGTATTAAATACAGTAGGGGGAGGTTCCTGCTCAAAAGAGCTTACAGTCTAATAGGGAAGGGGATTGAGATGGGGATTGGTGGTGGTGACTTGTGTGGTATTGTGTCAGTTTATATCTTGGACGTTAGTTTGTTGAGAAAATTGGTCAACCAGTAATTGGGGGTGCAGAAGGAGAGAAAAGTTGTTTGGAAAAGGTGTATAAGTTGTTAAGAGCTTAAGTTTGGCAGAAGAGCTTTAATTGACCATTTGATGGCCTTAAGATTCTGGAAATTTTAAACGGGTGAGAAATGGAAATCCAGAGGATGTGACCAGTTAAATTGCATCATAGTCATATCAATGGGACTGGACAATCTCGGTGTCATGCTTCTATTCTCTCTTTATCTGCTAAAAATTGGGGGTGGGATGGGGTAAAATATGCATAACCCATTATATTTACCCAGTCTATAAGTGGCCAGCCCAAACTACCATACTTTTTTAACAATAAACCTTCACAATTTGGAAAAAGAAGAAATATCAAGTAAATGTCAACTAACCCCATGTCATTAGGGTGATAATGATTCAATAGAACTAGAATATAGGGTTCATTGCACTGGGCTACTTGCACTTTTCCCCGCAGTGAGTTGCACCTTAAAGCACTCATTAAAGTTACTTGCGGCAAAATGCACTTTTTGCACTTCCATATCATTGTGCTTGGAGCCACTCAGGCCTTCCTGCCTTCCATTCCAAATATGCACACTTGAGACAGGGTGTATACATCAGGGTGTATACGTCACTCACACACCAAACACCTAAAATGATGGACAGCAGCCTTATAAAATATTCAGCACAACTGGGCCCGATTTGTGATAAAGTGCATGAGCAGTTGCAGAGGAGGCATGTGTATAGGACGCAACAATGGGGGCACTACCTCTCATCACATGCATTCCTCCCCCCTCAACGTCACCGTGCCTGTGAGTGAGGTGGCTGACCATGTTGCCTAGGGTGCCTGCTCAGAATGGCCTGGCTTAGGCATCCATTTTGGTGAATCAATTGCAGTATACGTGGTCCAACTGCATCAAGAGAATCCTGGACCCTGGCATTATTTAAAAAATTGGTACATATAGGTAAGATAATGAACCCTTTAGGTTTTCAAAGAGCTAGAACTGAGTTAATTATCAACGTAATGACACGGGGCTTCAGGACATGTCTGAAAAGGGCAGAGTATACTGGGCAATAAGGAGCATTTCTGTTGGGTAGTTCTTACTGCACAAGGTCTAGTCACCAATATTCAGAATTCTTGAAAAGTTGATAGAAAGGTATGTAACTTATATTTCAAATTAGGTCAATAAAACCTAAAGAAGGTGAGGGATTATTATGTCTTTAGGTCCCCTTTAAACTGTGTTTGCATTCTAACCAAGTCACTGCTTCTGTTTCTTTAGGTCAGGTATGCTGTGGCCATTTGTTTGGCAGTTGTAAAACAGCACATTCTCATACATTTGTTCTTTAATGAATTTGAATATCTGGGGAGAATAAACTGCTCCCACCTTTGGCCAATGAGAGTGTTTATTACTCGTCAGCACAATATTGCTTCATAATAACACACACAGCGAGAACAGGCATTAACAATTCAGCGCTGTCACTATCAAGTGCAAGTGTCAAGATAATAACATTGCTGTTCTGACATGGCGCTAGTGTTACACCCTGAGAAGGTATCCTGGCCTCATTAAATCTGATCGTTAGGGGATGGAATTAATGCACTTTGCTGGATCTGGGCAACATTAAGCTAATATATACAGTATGCTTAAAACTATTTTATTCTATTCTGAAAGTTTGTTATGTGTAATACCCTATAAACCCCTCCAGGCAAGAACACAATGAGCACAAATGCAATTGCGTGTATATTCCAAGTGTTGTGTTTTACATCATATAAACAGTATGCAAACTATTCACGTTCCTCAGAACAACTGACAGCAGAAGATGAGAAGAGTTTTCTAGATAATGAGCAGTGAAAATGATGAATATATTCCGAGTTGCTGTGGTCTTGAAAGAACAGGATGAGATGAGATAAAGAGATACCAAAAGACCTAATTATAGTAAAGCAAACAAAAATAGTATAAATGTCAGAACACCTGTTTATTTGCAGACCCAAAGTTGACATAGTGTGTGTGAATGAGATAGGGACCTTAGATTGTAAGCTCCACTGGAACAGGGGTTGGTATACAGGCTCTGGAAAGTACTGGTAAATAGGTTGGCACTATACTGTATAAATAATGAATAATATTAATTTATTAAGTGTTATGGTTGGATTTTATTGGCTAAACTAAGGATCATCTGTTGGGCTAGGACCATATCAACCCTTTGTTGCAGTTAATGGACCTGCACTGAGCCCCTTTATTAGTAATGCACTGAATTCATAGTTTTTGGATTCAGTCAAATACCAAATTCTTCACAAAAGATCTGACTGATTACCAAACCAAATAAAGACCCTATATTTTATATTAAAATATTGTACGTCATTTGTTTTTTTAAAAATTGCATCATTTACTATCTGTTGTCTAGAGATTTAAAGTCAACCAACTTTGGATTCAGTTAGGGTGAATCTCAACCAAAATTCTAGATTCAAAGCATCCCTGGCCCAGTGGTCAAATGATCAGATCAACCTGATAAGGTGGAGCCTGTGTGTGACCAAAGATCCACTTGTTAGGTGACCTTGCCAAACACACCAGTCTATCAATATATTGCCAGTTTAAGATCTGTCTAGCATTGTTAAAGAAAGCATGCACTGCAAGATGCAAGAGACTGCCATAGAGAATACTGTATTTAGAAGGCCATTATGGAAGTGTCAACAGGAGAGTAAAAGTCGTCTAAAACCAGAAAAAAGGATTTCAATCAATTCTGACGAAAGGTTTTTCAGAAGGAGTCAGGAATGGCTTCCATAATAGCACCAAGTGAGGTTGAGCTATTGCTAGGCAGATATCTGTTTTTTTGCTATATTTTTGCAGCATGCAGTGTCTGAATCTATAGGAGGGCGAGTGACTGATGTTCAGGCAGAGATCTGCTGTCCCTATGGAGTGCTTTGCAATTTCCCATTCTTGATCCATGGAAGTTGGAAGTACAAGAAAATAGTTGGTTGTACATATTTTATGACAGAAAGTTATATATTAAACTTTGGTTTTGTTGCAGGTAGACTTTGTAGACCCAAACACTTGTGCTGGGATGCACTAATGCAACAACTGTCTACAACTGGCAAGAACTATCTTTGGTTTGCAAAATGTAGAGGAGCATTAGCTCCCTGTGACCCAATGCCATGTTTCTCTCATTAAACCAAAGGGCTGCTAAGGCTAAGCAACCTACCCCTATGTATATAGTGTCACTACAACATCTTGGCTTAGCATTGCAGCACTCAGTCTGGTTATTCCTCACTCATGAGGTCCCTTGTCTTAAGATAGACCTCAGTGATTTCTCTTCTAGCAAAGGATCTAAAACACACTCCATCGACTAAGAAAGGGATGAGCCAAAGACACAAAGTCCTTATAGAGGTTTATATAGCATAGTCTGTGACAACTGGCATGGCTGACAGTTAGGTGCAGAATCAAACTCAGGACCCCAGCACTGCAAGACATCAGTGCTAACCACTAAATCACTGTGCAACCCTTTATATTCCCATGGGCAACTATGCATCCAGAGTTATTGGTTTAATAGCACAGATCATCTTGTCTCTATATCTTGGTCAGTCAATTTCTATGGTTATAGTCACACATATAGCACTCTCTAGAGCACACATCTATGAGCTGCACAAAGTGGTGCAAAAAGATTGAGCTCAGCTACGTTTACTTTCTGTCTTTACTTGCCCCTGGCATCCTTGCACATCTCTATACATCCTTAAACTGCATTTTATCTTCAAAATATACACACACATATACATGTTTCTTTAAGACCAAATACATAGCACTGGTATCTGCCAATTTAAGTATGTTTTTAAACTCCATTATATGCACAGAGGCCAAAGTCGGAGCAGGCGGCACATCTGATTTCCCAAAGAAGATGAACAGCAGAGAAATCAATATGATATTTTCTCTTGACAAGTTTAATCCAACGCTTTCTGATTGCAGGCTGACAGGTTCCCTTTGCCGGGGCCTTCCTCACACCCAGTATTGACTTTGGAGAAATGGGAGTTAAACTAATTGACTACCAGAAGGATAATTAACCTGAAAGGAATAGCACATCTACCACCTGATGTTTCTAATTACAAGAGTGATGCCATGGTTGCAAATGTATGAAGTCGGGGGTTCTAGGACACGTACAATGGCAGAGAGCACATTAATGAAGTGCCAGGGGCTTTCTTGTAGCCAAAACTATCATTATTCTTCAGTTTGTAGAACAAAGTAAAAAGCGGGTGTCCCGGATTTTCCATAAACTAGCGGGTCTGCTGGCTGCACCCTGGAAACCATACCTTCACTTAAGTGCCCTGTATTTATAAGGTTCACACAGTAATGGATTTACGGTGTAAATGTGACTAGGTTGAGTCAGCTTAGTTGGTGAATTCCATGACAAATTAATACCAGACCTTTGTTATTTATGCTTCACGTGTTTAATATGGCTTTTAATCATCAATGAATTAAAGAGTTGTTGATTACTGTCTAAAATTCTGCAGCCACCAAATGTGTTCCACAAATAAACCCTTATTACCCTAATAGTGGCACTTAGGAGAAGGGGCGCATTTGGACATTTGAAGAAAGCAGCTGGGAAGAAGCTGAACTATTAGAATAAAATAAGTGCTTTTGAAATTCTATCTGGGTGACCAAATGCCCAAGCCTTACACTAAAAGATGAGCACTCAGATATGTGAGTGGCACCCAATGTTGGGTGCCAGTGAATCCCAACCTAGTAACATTTATACCGCAAGGGTGACAGCTAACATAAATATTAATAGTGGGGCAATCCTTCTACTCCCTTGTAACCAATGGAGACACAAAGAGAAGTAGGTTCCACATAACATTCTCTATAAAGGGGGGACAAACATAGAAGGACATGAGCTATTGAAGCATGTGGGGCCCAAAACATTGCAATACACCCCTTTCCAGAGAGATAAAAAAATTATCATTTTATACATATTTGTTTTTTTTTCTGCTACTAGATCCTTCTTATTTTAATGTGCCACCCTAGCAAGTCAGTGCAATTAGAATTCCGGAGTGGTGCAGAAGGGCTTATGCTGTCGTTTATAAAGATATTAGAGGCCACAAGAACATTCTGAGGCCATTTAAAAGCACTAGGCCCAAAGCTAAATGCATTTTGTTGCAGCTCATAAAGCTCAGTGGTGACTCGGAGCACATACATTATTTTCTTATACAATTTGGGTCTTTTGCACACAAATACTAATGGCTTGCAAAAAAGGTTATGTCCCCAGTTATATGTATTGATATTGGATGGGCTGTTTAATGCTAAGATGAGTGTGATAATATTGAGTGAACTGAGTGGCTGGAAAGGGCATTTGTGGAATATATTTGTGTGAGTTTTTTCTCATACCAGCGTTTTCTACCTATCCATTTTAATGTTTGGTCTAGCAATGGGCTGGAAAAATAAAAACTCTTGCAGTTTTAGTCTGCAGCAAGTAAGGAGATATGCAGTATTTCACAGCAATGAATACTATTGTGCATTGTACAAAGTATAACCATAAGCGGTTCGAACTTAATTGTTGGTGGATTTGTTAATGTCACAGCGCTGTGGGACCGTATGAGGTGAAGTGACTAACTGCAGTGACTCAAGGGAATGTCTGCTGTCACTATGTGCTTTGTTGAGTCAGTGGATGACATCTCCCCCACATGTTGGTGCCTGCACAAGACAGAGCTGCCCAAAGGGTATAACTTTGCTCATGAAGTGAATAACACATGGTGACAGGCAGAAGTTACGTATTTGCTCACAGAGCTGGAACAAGTCAACAGGAGGGAGAGGCGCTGGGAGAGAGAGAGTAAACGCAAGATGACCTACACGAGTGGAACATAGGGTTTCTGTGCCAAAGGGATAAAATCCTCCATTTGAGCAGGAAAGGAGTCTGCTACTGGCATTAGCATTCCGTTCTAAGCAGCGGCTATGGCACACTGTATAGGTTTAAGGTGGTCAGTTTAATGTCACAAAAGGTGTTCTGCAGTGAAATGGAAGGGAGAGTGCAAATAAAGTGCTGAGATTTCTTCCGAGTGTAAGGGCATACATCCACATATATCAGTGCAAACTGGCCCACCATCTGACCACATCTGTTACTGATCAGCTGTTTAGAAAGACGAGGAGCTGGTTACAGAGAGTATAGGAAACAACATCGTTGTTAAAACCTACATTTTAGAAAAATTATGCAAAGCAGAAATTAACTGGAAATTATATATTTTGTGAAGATGAAAACAATTTTTTATAATTGTTGTCATGTGTAAACTGATTTGTCATTGGAAAACCGAAGACCCTGTTATTTCTGGTTTCGTTTTAAGGTAATTACTGGATTGAACAGGTATTCTATTCCTCTATACAATCTCTGAGATGCTGTTCCTTAAATAGCTAGTGATACATAGCACTAAAATACTTTTGATTGCATGTATATATATACACACACATATATATAGCAAAAAAAGGGAAAGTTGTGCTCAACCACTAAATTTTAAACCATTAGGCGGGGGTGCAATGAGGTTGTGACCACGAAATACATAGAAACAACAACAAGAGAGCCTCTGCACTCACCCATTATCAATATATATAGGACATTAAGACATTCGGTGCATTTAAGCTACTAAGAAATGCCCTTCCCTTTAAGCAAAACAGGGATTGTTTGTACATATATTGCAATATACTTCAAGCTGGCCAACTGCATCAAACTCATCCCTTCTGGCCAGTCCTACACTGACTTATGCGATTCATTAAGAATTCTACTGCTTCAATATCCATTTAGCCAAGGGACTAAGTTTTACCTGCAACTTTCTTGCTTTCAAGGTTAAAACCCCCATATGGTTGCCCTTTTATTGGCTCCACTGGGATCACCTGACTGCAGCTGGGAAGGGTGGGAGCTACAACAAGGAGCTGGCCACTGCTCCTGTATAAGCTATAGCTCCCAGTGGAGCCAATAAAAGGGCAACCATATGGGGGTTTTAACCTTGAAAGCAAGAAAGTTGCAGGTAAAACTTAGTCCCTTGGCTAAATGTATATTGAAGCAGTAGAATTCTTAATGAATCGCATAAGTCAGTGTAGGACTGGCTAGAAGGGATGACTTTGACGCAGTTGGCCAGCTTGAAGTATATTGCAATATATGGACAAACAATCCCTGTTTTGCTTAAAGGGAAGGGCATTTCTTAGTAGCTTAAATGCACTGAATGTCTTAATGTCCTATATATTGATAATGGGTGAGTGCAGAGGCTCTCTTGTTGTTGTTTCCACACATATATATATATATAGAGAGAGAGAGAGAGAGAGAGAGGGAGAGAGAGAGAGAGAGAGAGAGAGAGAGAGAGAGAGAGAGAGATAATGTGCCATTACCCTGCACTGATACTGTTACTTCTGTAACACTGTTACATGTTACATGCTTTAATACAGTTAATATAATAAGGATGTGGGGGCTGTCACTGAAGTTCTAATAGGGCCCACATGTGCATATAATTTAACAGCCGTATTTACAAAGAAGTGTTTTCACGATAAAAATGTTGTGAGTATTGATATCATTCAGTAAAGGTATTTGCACTTCTGTTTCTCTAAACACCATTGAATCCATCCATTCTGCTCTGATGAATTCTGTGCTGGGGACAATTCTCCTCCCCTGACCCCTGAGGCGGACATTCTGATGCAGCGCCCCTCTCCCCCATTCAGAACTTTGCGTGGGTCGAGGAGGGTTGTATCACTAGTGCAGAAAGCGCAGTTGTACTCTCTGCACTAGAAGCTGAAATTATGATAAAAAACTGAATTTTGGTTTCCAGGGTCGGCTTTTTGCTGCCTCTGCTAACTTGTAGGAAACTGCTGCTTGGACGCAGGGCAGTGGCACCCCTGTGTGCCTCTATAGAAACTAGGGAGAGGTAACTATAGCCACCCCAAGCTTCCCATGGTGCTTTGCATCAATAGCCACAACAGGTATATTCTGAAACAATCACCCCCTGTTAAAGTGACAAGAATATGCTCATGCAATTGCATCCATTGTACCTAATTGTGCTCAATTGCGGCAGCCGCAATGGTGCTGGAATTGTGGGAAAAAACATCATGAAGTCTATTTGTGGCCAAAAATTGCACTTTCCACACCGCACATTGTAAATGACCCTTAAGATGTTTTTACAATTCAAACCGTGTAATGAAAACCCTATCAATTAGGTCATTTGCCACCAAGAAATATTTCATTTGATGATTCCAGAAAAAGAGATAAACATTCAAATGTAAATAAAATAGTTCATGTCCCTTTAAAACTGGCATCACATGTCTGTGAGTGTGATCCCTCTCTGCCCCCAGTGCCACGTGACATTGACTTGCAGGAGGAATTTGAGGCAAATTATGTGCATATCAGTTTGGGTGAAAATTGTGTAGCGATCATCGTGCCTTAAAGCGACTCTGCGTGGGAAGGGCTTTATCCTGCCTTTTTTATCTGGAGCCACGAGGTTAAATCATTTCCATTCTCCTAAAGGAAGGGGGGCGGCCTCATAGAGATGGATATGAATATAGGCTCATACATTTATGCATGAACTGCTTCCATTCTAAAGATCACATCTATATGACTGTAACCCATGTAACCTTTGTGCCCCATGCCTCACTCTACACTTTATACTGGTTTATTGCTAGACATGCTAGAGCATAATGGGAATTCACTGGTAGGCTTAAAGGATTTGCAGTGTGTACATCAAACATCTTGTGTTGGTAACATGCTATGGATAAAGTTTTAATTAAAATAATGCAGAAGGCCTTGATATTTCTGGTCTGCAATAACTAATGGAGCATCCCATGCTCTTCCTTATATAACCCACAAATAATTGTATGCTATAGCATTATTCCAGATACTTGCTTCTATTAAAAGGGCAGTGTATCCCATGAAATAATGAGTAGTTGCACTCACAGTTATTTTCTAGTGGTCACTATTGTTTTGCAGCTAAAGCTAATGTAACATACCAGCAGAGAAATACAGGCACAAGGGACATTAGTCTAAGGATGGGGGGTTAGGGGCAGGCCATGCAACACTTTGTTGCTAACATTAACATATACTTGGATCTACTTAGACTTTGCTAAAACATTTAATACAGTACCACAAAGATTGTTACTGGTTAAATGAAGCAAAATTGGCCTAGAACGTAATATTTGTACTTGGATAGAGAACTGGCTGAAGGATAGATTACACAGAGTGTCTGTAAATTGAAGAACTGGGCAGCAAACTGGCAAATAATGTGCAATGTGGATAAATGCAAGGTTATGCACTTTGGTAGAAATAATATAAATGCAAGTTATACACTGAATGGTAGTGTATAGGGGAGATCCTTAATAAAGAAGGTTTTGGGGATTTTTGTGCATCACACGTCTAATTCCAGGCAGTGTCATTCAGTGGCTACTAAAGCAAATAAAGTGCTGTCTTTTATAAAAAAGGGCATTGATTCAAGGGGTGAAAACATAATTTTGCCCCTTTATAGGTCCCTGGTAAGGCCTCACCTTGAGTATGGGGGGCAGTTTTGGGCTCCAGTCCTTAAGAAGGATTTTAATGAGCTGGAGAGAGTGCAGAGACTGCAAGTCAGGCACGATATCCAAAACCCAGAACAAAAGCCAAGATCCCCGTCAGAGCTCACTCTTCCGCCTATAACAGCCACCTCTCACTTCAGGAGGAGCCCTCCGCTACTAGGGTGCCACCAGGACTTATTGTGAAAGAACCAGGGCAAATGTTCTGGGCAGGCTAGGGAACCTAACGTTAAAGCAAAGTTAGGGATAGAAGACGAATGTGGAACAGGCCAAGGTCAAAACCGTGCAAGCATCGAGGTACAGAGTCGAGATCCAAAAGGCATAATCAGTAAACAGGCAAAGGGTCAGTACAGGCAGCAAACAGCGAAGTGAAGGTCAGGCAAGGGCCAAAACAAGAAGAGGCAATCAGAATAGACAATACCATGAACTAGGAAATGAACTAGGAAGCTAAACCGAAGTTGGGCAATAAAATTATCCGCATGCACCTTTAAATATTTGAATTTCGTGCCTTGCGCGATGACGCTATGCGTCACGCCGATTTAAAAGGATGTGCGCACACTTCTGCCATCCAGAACTACGGGGCGGGCGTCCCCGCTGACCCAATAGACTACCAGTTACTCTTACACTACAACTAAATTGGTAAAGGGGATGGAAGATTTAAACTATGAGGTTAGACTGTTAAGAGAGGAGAAAAGACAATTGCAAGAGGACAGTAATTACTATTTCCAAGCACATTAGTGGCTCATTCACATCTGCAGATTCAGTGAGCAAAGTACAATTTTGAGTCACCATGTTTTTTCTCACAATGCAGTATTATGTCTGTAAGTGGCTGCTGCGCCTGATGCAATTGCATGGAAGTCAGTTACATGTGTGTTGCATGCACCTATTGAGAAAGGGTACAAATGGAAAACCAAGGCTACCACCTGGTCAGGAGTTGGCAGTAGCTCCAGGGTTCCCCTGCATCAGTGGGCACAGCAGCGCCTGATTAAGAATAGAATGCAGGAAGGACTGAGCAGTGCCAAGCACAACTACTGTATATGGAAATGCAAAGAACGCATTTTGACACAAGTACTTAAAATTAAAGTGGTCTTATGAGCAATCACTGTGGGGAAAAGTGCAAGTTGCCCACTGCCTCTGTGGATGTAAATAATCCCTAATCTGTTGCTCTTACTGTGACAGCACATGAAAAAGGGTTCTTAATACCAGAAGCTTCTTTATCAAAATGCATTATGGTTAACGCTTTATTGATGGTGTTTGCACACGAGCTCTGGACAGCAATATGGTGTATGGACACAATTGGTTATATTTTAGCCAATGGGAATTCCTTCCCAGAACCTTTACTTTGTATAACTGCTGAGAAATGATAACAGCACATGATAATGTATCTGTCCCATATCCTATAAGACTGCACATTCTATTTAATCTAGCTATTTCCACAGGGGATCACAGCAGCACATTGCAATTCAGTTACTGTATGGGACAGGCACGTCCTTTATTTACCGCCCAGACCAAATCTTGCAACAAATCTTTTCCTCTAAAAATCCATTCTAAATTCTGCCAATTAGCTGTGCCGCCAAACACATCAATCACCATAAAACTTATTCTATTTTGCTAGAAAACAAAGAGGAAAAAACGCGTAATGAGCCGAGTGCTTTATATTTAGCTTTCCATATAAAGTCTATTGAAGCACAGCCAGCACCTGTATGATTTATATCCTTGCTGTGCTCTGTAAGAAAAGAAAACGGTAAAGACACAATCATCAATAAACTGTCAAGCTAAATATACAAAATACCGGGAAGCATTTATCATAAAAATCACGTTGCTACATAACAAGTTTTATTGGGGCTCCGCTAGCTTGCTTATTGTGCTTGTAGCTAGGCCAAGCATGGCGCCACGCTGTCTGGATAAAGGTGGATCAAACTTGGGCTTCAGTACAATTGCAGAATAATGGTTCTCCTTCATACAGGGGTGTAACTATAGAAGAAAAAGGCCCCTGTTTGGAGCTATAGGGGCACAATGGGGCACTGGCTTATAGACATTTTCATGAAAAATGTCTTTGGAGAGGCCCTAGAATGATTTTGCCCTGAGGCTCAGTAACTGCTTAGTTAATGCCTATTGCATTTCTATTGCTTAGAACTACATGTTCTTTCATTTTGGAATAAAATATAAGTTACAAAAGAACTAGATGTCCTTCTTTAAAGAGCAGCCAAGTTCCCACCTATGCTGGTCTTTAATATTAGTAAAGTATTGTGCCAGCCCTTGTGCCATGATGGACTCCCAGTTCCTTTATCCCACTCTTTTTCCACTCTAGAATTAACACTTTTGTAAATAAAAAGCAGGTGCCAAGATTTGTGCTGGTTAGTAAATTGCATGCAAATGGGCAACTTGCTCCTGCAATGGGAGGGAAAGTAGGCAGGGAGCATATAGGGGTGTAGATATATATACCCTTCAATTATCTGCCTTGCATCTAGTTAGACATCTCTCATCTACAGACACAGAGTGTACAAAGAGTCCTGTATTTATTATCAGTTCAAAACTGGTGTTAGGTATAGAGATCCCTTGTGCCAGAGCCTTGTGTGCCCAAGTAACAAGCAAATTGCCAGTGCTAGCATACAGTAGATAAGCACAAGTAGGCAAAAATGCTGGATGGTAATTTAAAGGGCACAATTCTGCACCTAAGCCCTATGCCTCTATATTTGCAGGCTCCTGCTTTGCTGTGCTTTCATATATACTGCCCTGTTTTTAACCTTTCATGATCTCCTGCCTAGTCCAGGTAACACAAAGGTTGGGCAATAGCTGCTTATGCATACCCTTACCCCACTTATTCCCATCTGCTAAATTGCTGTTTGTTGTAATGGCATGTCATTCTAAGCATGTCATTCTAAGCACTATGTCCCATTGCAGCCAGGATTCCGTACCTACTACCTTGGACAATGGCTCTTGTTTGCAAATGTTGCCAAGAAGCAGCATCCTGCACTATGTGTACAACAGACCCTTGTGCTTTAACCTGGCTTTCTCCTGCTAATAAATACAAGATTTCCTTTGTGCCCTGTGCCTATATGTCTTCTTGTTTGTTCCGCATGGATAGTGCACAAATGAAAGGCATATAAAAGAATACCCCTGCCATGCCTGTATGATGGCCATATTAATGCAGTTTGTGCAGCTAACAAAGGGTTGAACAGCTGATACCCACTGGAATTCTGGAATTAAATACAGTGTTGTGGGTAAAAAAAAATCACATTGTGCCACTTCTTGCACTTTTTTTTGCACCGCTAAAGACACATGGAGCTTTAAATTTATTTATACTAGATATACCATGACCTGGATGAATGAAAATCTTCATAGACATGGAGCTACTAGTTGCAGCTACTTGTCATGGCTGCTAAAATAGACAATGCTGATCATTTACTGATAACTGTCTCTGTGTGTTTAGCAGAGGCAATTCTCAGTATTGTCTATGGCAGGGTATTTTCTGGAGTTTAGTAGCCGTGAAAAGTAGCTGCTACTAGTAGCCCAGTGTGTCGTTACCCTAATAGTTAACACATTGAGCCCATCATCTCCTTCTGCTAGTTTGCTGATGCTAAAGCGTTGCACTAAACATTTTTTGGGTGTGTGCACCAATTATTTGCACTTTGTAACTGTATCCCATGATGCATGTACTGCACGTATGAGCCTTTCTCTGTTGCTTCCAGCTATGCTCTACTCTTTGGAAACTATTCAATATCTCTCTGAATTGCAATACAGCTGTAAAATCATTTCATGATGGCTCAGAGAGAGAGTTCTTTGCAGGAATTTGCATCCGGAATAATTTCACATAAGGAACACAATGCTAAACCAATTAGCTTCTACACCCGCGCAGTGCATTTCATTTCCACTCCAGCTCAGCCCTTAATCTGGCCCTGCTTTCCATCACATGCAGCGTGTCACAGTGCCAGGCATGTGATTGATGAATTTTCAAATGCGCGTTTCAATCTTGCGAAGTCAATCTAGCCATAAGGAATAACAGAATGAGAGCTGTTTTTTAATAATTTCTATTTATTCATTTCTTAAGAGAAAATGGTAATTGAGATGATGGAAATGCAGCACAGAAGTTAGCAGCACGGCCGGACAAATGAAACGTCACCTTCAAAGGATTAAATAAATTCAATCTTTTTATCCATATTTTCACCATGTACTATGAGGGTATTGTGTATACGGAACATTCCTCATACAAGAAATAGCAATAGAGTTGAGCAAACTGGGTTCAGTTCAGCTCCGTATATGTGAGTCAGGTCAGTTTTGCTGTTGCTGGAGTTAAAGGGTAATTTTGGCACGTCACTCTTATTAATTCCTTAAAATTGTTATAGGTTGGACTGTTGGTCCAAACAAATAAAACAATGAGAGGTGGCCGTGCACAATCATAAGGTGTCCATGCATTTAGTCAAATAAATCATGTACATTGGCCAATCAGTGAGTATATTTGCACCCTAAATATAGACATTTTCATTTAAGGTACCACACAATAAAGGAGACACCCTACAATGAAGGATATAGCATTTCAGCACTCACTATTAGATACATACAAAGTTAACGGAAGCAAAAGTTTCAAGGCAAAAATGCCTTTACCAGTCAGTAGGGTGCATTTACTTTCCTTCATGCAGTGAGCAAAGTGCACTTTCAGATGCATTTGCCATGTTTTTTCTCACAATGCACTGATTTCATGTGGAATCCATGCGTCTGATGACTGTTCTGTTGATGAAGGGCACTCAAGGAACCCTGGAATTTTGTGCAGAGCACATTTGGACACAAGTACCTTTAATGAAAGTGGTTTTAGACACAACTCACTGCAGGGAAAAGGGCAAATCGCCCACTGCATCTACAGATATAAAAAAGCCCTAATGTATGGGGAGACTTTGAGTTATTTCATATATGTTGTACACCCATCCCTTCTGGTCCTACTAGGGTTACCCCAGCTAGCTGGTAAAATTGATGTTTGATGCCAATGTGATTTATAGGGAAAAAAGAAAAAAATATAAGAAGGTCAGTATTTTTTTCCAGAAAAGGGGGCCACTGTAGGTCCTGCATTGCCATTATTCATATTATATTGAACCTGTTGCACTGAACAAATGCACAGTAAGGGTTGTACCAGGAAATAAATCCTATCCTAAGATTATTATTTGTTGAACAGGGGTAGGAGGGGTCCAATAGAAAACCCATTCTGGTCACCTCTGGCAAAATGCCCACCACTCCCTTCCCTCGCTAGGGGCCCCCTCCAGCCATCAGCACAGCATGCCATGAGCCCAGGCTTGTTGGGTCAAACAGGACCAGAGCCCACTGGATTTTCTTCCAGTTCGCTGTTGGGTCAAGCCAATCCTGAAGGTTAGGATGGCTTCTAGGATGTGTGATGGGAAAGAGTTTAAGCTTCTATGTCTGTGTGTGTGTCCCAGTTTGTGTAGTAATGTGTATTAGTAATATATCTGAAATTGACTTCAATATCAGCTGTGCCCAAGCCTGAAATACCTGTGATTATTAGATATCAGCCAGTTAATTAATGGGTACGATCTGTTCATGTAATGCACAGTGCTTACAGCAGCAAATCATCATAAATACCAGATTTCCCCTGATACGTTGTGAGATTTAAGAAAGCTCCGGCAATCTCCTCACCGGCTCTGCAGCGTTGCTTGTAGCCAGCTGATGTTTTGACATGAATATTAGTATTTCTCAGCCAAAATTCCAGCTCTAGTAATTAAGATAAGAGCGCCCAGGTGCCGGCAGGATTTGCTCAAATGAAAGCAGGGATTTTATAGATTATTGATGAAAAAGCTTTGAGTCATTGTATTATGGAAAAGCAGATGCAAGTGATGTCTTTATAGCAGCCGCCAACCTTTCACAATCATCCATCCAGGATTTCCTAGTCGGCTAAGCAAAGCATAAGGAAATCACCTACTAATTTGGTGACCAAATTCCATTAGATGTCATGTTTATGTGACAGTACATAGGTGCTACCATGCACAGGTAGAATTGCCAGGAGTAACCAGGCGGCCATCTCTACGTCAACATGGGAATTGAATCCATGACCAGAAACTAGAAAGTGCTCAGCTCCTGTATTTCTGAAGCCCAAAGAACAAAGAGATTATTTCTGTCAGAAGGGAGTTCCTTCAATCAGCTTATGCATTTTTCTAAGCTTTAAATACGACATTTATAATTACATTCAGATTTACCTTAAGCCCTGGCAAGAGGCACAGGAATGTTACAACTGCATGGCCGATGGCAAATGTAATAAGAAAAGGCTATATAGCAATATCCATACCTTACTAGTGGGTTATTATTTTCATAAATCCTTATCCAAGGATCCATTCCCAATCTTTCTAACCAGAAAACTAGATTTGTATAGTCCTATATCCATAAGGCAGTGGTTGTGAGACTTTTGTTTGTCCGTTGGAGCCTGAACGTTTGGTCAGGACCCCTCTGAACTCATAACAAGGTTACAGATGTAGAAAAATACTGGTGTATCAGTCATTCAGCTCTAGTTCTAAGAATATGTAGGACAGCAACTTAAAAGGGCACAAAACATTGTGTTTCCATTTTTGACCTTTAAACCACAGGGGAAATCCCTAGGCAAGTGCTTCCATGTGTTGTTCCTGTTTGTCTATAGACATTGAGAAGGGTGCCGTTCTCTCCCCGTTCTTCACCACTGGGTGTCTGTGACAGGGTTTGCCTGCTTACAATCTGTGTAACAACTGCCTTTACTACCTTTACATTGCAATGACTGGTTTGTGTCCTGTACTAATTGTAGACTTTGACCTATATAACTGCTGTAGGAACCCCAAAAATGTAGCTGCCATTTTCTCAGGCAGTTACCCTATAGTTTAGACACCGTAGGTGGCTCTTTTTTAAACGCTGGGTAGTTATTTCCTTTTCCAGGGTCAGAGTAATTTGATACCAGTTCAAGAAATGTCCAGTAGATGGCAGTGTGTTCTTGTGTAAAAGGAAGAGCACCCATGTGCTCAGGGTCATTTCCTGGGATCCCACCTTGCGGGAAGGTGGGTACAGGATTGGACCTGGTACCAGTTAGGCAAAGCTACCAATAGGAAAGATCTGCAATAATCACTTCAGGAGTGAAAGACAGGCTCATGACAGCTGAGCAGCTAAGGGCTCCAACAAGGAAGACAGTTGGGTTAGTACCCAGCAGTGACAAGGCCACCAGTATGGGGACTTGTTAAAGGGGTTAGCTTCTAGTATATTGTAGAGAGTGTTATATTTAGACAACTTGCAGTTTATGTTCATTTTTTATTTATTTGTGTTTTTTGAGTTTTTAGCTTTTTGTTCATCAGCTCTCTAATTTGGAATTTTAGCAGTTGCCGCGTTGCTAGGGTCCAAATTACCCAGTGGTGTAAATGAGAGACTGGAATATGAATAGGAGATATGAAAACTGCTGAGGTACAGATGCTAGAACAGATGGTGTTGAAGGCCCCTGCCTTCGTTTAGGGATGGTTTCTCCACCTTAACATGAATAGCCTCTTTTACACCATTCAAACCAGAGTGTAACATCTGTATCCCGGCAGTTTCAGAGCACTTCACACATCCATTCATGCAACTCTCACAAGTAATGCTTGTAAAGTAAAGTCTATGGGTTGCACGATACCTTGATAATGCTATCAAAATAACGCCGCAGAATTCACACTTCTGTGAGTTTCAGGTGTCACCTCTCTGAGCAGTTACAGTGTGCGATTGTGATTAGATTAGTGGAGGAGTTTATATGCCTAGGACTTCCCATAACAGCCAGTTGAACTGAAGAAGGTTAATCCTGTTTCCTCTAACACTCATAAAACATACAGGCAGGTTAACTGGCTCATAATAAAATTGACCATAGTGGGTGAGAAAGTGATAGGGACTTAGAATGTAAGCTGCACTGGGGCAGGGACTGGTGTGAATGGTATAATATCTGTTAAGCACTGCAGAATATGTTGGTATATAAATATAGGACAGGGACAGGGCTATAAGCTCTATTGGGGCAGAAACCAATGTGAATGATGTATAATCTTTATACAGCACATATAGAATAATAACATTTATTACAGTACTTGGGTGAAGTATGACGAACATTGAATAAAGGGTATGGTACAGTATATAGTCTCCTTTAAATGAGTGAAGTGCTAAAGGGTTTGCTGGATAAAGATTTTGTGATTATATAATTTGGCAGTTGCTAGCGGATTGGTATCAGTGCCAAGGTGTCAGTCATCTCCCCAAGAACCCTGTACCTTGCTCTCATACGACATGTGTCTTGATATTTCTCCATCTGTTAATGCTGAGAATGAATGGATTTCTCTTGCCTGCAGCCTCTCTCTTCCCATTTTAGGAGAATGATTCCTGGGGTCTTTTATGCCCTTCCTACTCTTCCGTCGCCTACAGCTCACTGTTTCATTTAAGTAATACCTGAATATCAGCAGCAATAAAACACAAGAATGCTTTGGGGCCTGGGATACTCATACAAGAACTTGCCTTGTGTATTTAGTAAAACTTTATTTCAAAGGCTGACAGCTCTGGGATTGCTGCATTGAGATACTAAGGTACTGGTACCTCCACTGGGGCAGGGACTGATGTGAATTAGGAAAATCTCAGGAATGTGTTGTAGTAAAAGTATGGGATTCCCTATCTGGAAATCCACTATCAAGAAAGCTCCAAGTTATGGGATGGCCATCTCCCATAGAGTCCTTTATAAGCAAATAATTCTATTTTTTTTTTCACTTTTTCTATGTATTAAAGGGGAAGGAAAGGCTAAGTCACTTGGGGGTGCTAAAATGTTAGGCACCCCCAAGTGACTTGAATCGCTTACCTCGTACCCCGGGCTGGTGCCCCTATTAGGAGAAAACCGCACCAGCCTGGGGCATCTGGAGCGATTCACTTCCTCCTTCCGCCTTCCTTTCCCCTAGACTCCGAGTCCAGCACATGCGCAGTAGAGTGAAAAGCCGACTTCTCTGTTAAAGTTCGGCTTTTCACTCTACTGCGCATGCGCGCGCAGCGAGGGAGGAAGGAGGAAGCGATCGCTGCTACCCCAGGCTGGTGCTGTTTTCTCCATACAGGGGCACCAGCCCGGGGTAGAAGGTAAGTGATTAAAGTCACTTGGGAGTGCCTAACATTTTGGCACCCCCAAGTGACTTAGACTTTCCTTCTCCTTTAATAAAACAGGAGCTTGTACTTGATGGTAACTAAGCTGCATAAACCCATAGTTGTGGCCACACAATCCTATTGGGTTTATTTCATGTTGAAATGATTTATAGTAGATTTAAGGTATATATATTATAAGTATATAAAGGGACCGAAACGTTGGTTATACATGCAATTATAATACACTAATATTTGTTTGAGCCGCAAGACCCTTGGTGCTGGTTGTGTTTGATTTGTTATCTATATGGTATTCCGTGCACAGGGGCAGCTACATAATAGCATATCTTTGGAGTGTGGTGCTGTCTTGTGGACTTTTTTATATATCTCATTGTAATAATGAGAGTAACCATAGCTTTACTAGTGTAGGGGACTGGTAAATTCTACCTTCCTAACATAATTATTTAGACAGCTATAGGGGGTCCTCAAGATAAAGTCAAGTAAGTCCATTTTCCTGGGAAAACATGACCCTTGTAGTTACACTGTTTGGCAACAAGGTGGAAGTGTTATAATATAAAAGGCTCAGCAGCCATATGGACAGGGTCCATTTTATTAGATCTCGACCTGAAGCAGGCAGGTAGACCAGAGTGGAACCTGGGTTTAGGCCCAGTAAGGTCAGGCATAGTTTTGTTGTATGTCACACTAGATAGCAAGGGCTAAATAGTGAAGCAGCTCTGGCTCCAACAAGGGTCATAGAGGGATTATAATCCTGGGTGTACTGTTGCCCAGAAGTAGGATACCAGCAAACAGACTCAGGTCTAGAGAGAGAATGGCCTGGGTTCCACGTGGGAAAGGCCTATCCCAAAGGCTTTGTGTAACCCATTGTTCACCTGCGGGGACAGAGACTATGTGACCAAGTACTGTGAGTATGTTCCTGACCTGTATAATGCATGAGTAGAAATGGTATGTGCCTAGTTGAGCCCTAGGCATGTGCCTCTACTGCCTACCCCTAGTTCCAGCACTGTGGTCCAATCACAGACTTTTATTGCTACAGTTCAATTTACTGCTGTACCCAGCTACCTCTGATGCAGTGAAAGCAATAAGGTAGTTCTACTGGAAACGATAGCGAGGATAGAAGGATGCGCAAGGTCAGCTTAGTGTTCAGTGAACTGCAGAAAATGCAGAGGCCTCTGGGCCCAAGTCTTAATACAGTTAGCAATGTCTCTGTGCATTCTAATAACCTTATAATTTGGAGAACTGTGCGTGTGTATGCGTGTGTATATATATATATGATACATTTTGTCACATCTAATAAGACTGAGATTAAAACTGAGATTTTATAGCAGATAAGCAGATTCGACTCAAGCCTTTAATTATCTCCAATTATTTCTGGTTCAGTTTCACTGATTATTTCTTTAATCAGCATCAGCTCTTCTATTTTAATGCAGAGCAGGGAAACTACTGAATGAATACAATCGAAAGTCAAATTCTTTCAACGGGCCACTAATCACTTTTGTGCGTGTGTTCAGCATAAACAAATTGCAAATTTAAGTTCTAACAATGGCAGAGTGTTTGGGCCAGCGGTTTAAGTTAAAGTGCCACGTAGGCAGAATTGCAGCATATTCCAAAGTAAAATGCTATACGTAGGGATGTAAGACTGGGAGCAAAGGGATATCACTTTATGCTAGAAAATAATTTATATTAATATATAATATTTTCTAATATTCAAGGTACTCTTTTATTATTATAGAGAATAAGGGAATCATTATTAAAATGAGAATTATTTGCTTATAATAAAGTCTATGGGAGATGGCCTTCCTGTAATTGGTGCATTTTGGATAATGGGTTTCTGGATAATGGATACCATACCTGTATTATCTTCTGATTCTGTTTGATAAATACTATGCTAAATACTAGCTAAATTGCCAGATTGTTTATAGAATAGGGCAGAGACAGTAGTGCTGAAAGGGAGATGGGGGTCAGGTAAGTAAGTTATGATGAAACAGTACAAACCTTATTGTTTCTGCTGGGCACAATACTCTGTTTCTACTTAAACCAATGCCCTTACTGTGTGACAAGTGACTTCTTGTTATGCCAGATACCGGATAAGTGGTTTAATTTGGATCACCGTACCTTAAGCCTATTCAAAACATTTAAACACAATATAAACCCAGTAGAATTGTTTTGCCACTAATATGGATTCATGCATCTCAGTTACCATCAAGTACAAGGTACTGTTTCTTTATTACAGACTGGAAGGAAATAATTTGAAAAAAAAAAAGAATTATTTGCTATGGGAGGTGGCTTTCCCCTAAATCTGAGCTTTCTGGAAATCAGGTTTCCATTACAGATCCCAATCCCCCTTGAGAGGAGCAAAGTGGGCAAAGTGTGCATGGGCATACATGCACCGATATTATCGTACAAAACCTAGTTTCGTAAGATATTCGTTATGTGTATGGTGGATCGACCAGACAACCAATATTGCAAAAAGCTTTGGACAACGGTCGTCTCGTCGATTGGGGACAAAAGATTTTGCTTGGGTGGAGATGAAGGCGCCAGATCAAAATCTGTGTTAGGGCTGAATAGTCAGGTGGAGGTACAATCCCTATTGTTTCTACCTCCATATCTGACAATTCAGCTCTGAATGTCAGTGGAGGAAATGAACAATCGCAATTGTAATCCTGTAAGGTGTATGGCCACCTTAAAGGCTACAAAGGGATCAGCATATCATTCTCTCAACTCATGGAAACTACACAAGACCCATAATTCCCTTTCCCAATGGTTTCTCCTTTCCATGGCGTTATGCTTATAATCAGGCACTTGTACTGGGTCTCAGACAAAGAAATGCATAGGGTAGCCACCAAAATACAGCACAAAAATTCAGCGAAAATGTTTCGGTCATGTCGGAAAAAGTCATGGCCACATCAAAGACTTTTTCTAAAGTTTCACAATTTTTCCATAGAAGAGAAACTGGACAGATTCACTTATCACTTACACTGACCAAATTCAGCTATATTACATTAATATTTTAATGAATACAGGTATGGGACCTGCTATCCAGAATGCTAGGGACCTGGATAAGGGATCTTTCCATAATTTAGAACGCTACAACTTAAGTTTGCTAAAAGTCATTTAAATATTGAATAAACCCAATAGGCATGTTTTGCCTCCAACAAGGATTAATTATATCTTAGTTGGGATCAAGGTACTGTTTTATTATTACAGAGAAAAAGGAAATCATTTTTCAAAATTAGAATTATTTGCATTTAATGGAGTCTATGGGAGATGGCCTTTCTGTAATTCGGAACTTTCTGGATAGGCGTTTTCCAGATAAGGGATCCCATAATACAAGGTGTCATTTTAGGCTGGGAAATGGGAACAATTCAACATGTTTTTAGATACCTATGTGGCCTCCTTATGAATACAGTGCTGCCTGGATTCAGCAATTCTGTATTCACGAGTGGGGGGGCATGTGGGTGTTGGTGTTACTCCTAATCCCCACCTTGTGCATCATTCAGACATGCAAGTTAACGCGCACTGGAGGGTGCAGGATAGGGCAGGTGGTAAGGACGGGGCTGCCTTGTGTCTGTCCATGCTGTGTTCTTTTTATTCACTGGGTGCAGGGTACAGGGTGCAGCCAGAGGCTTTACAGAGGTACTCCCTGAATAAGCACTAAGGGGTGTATTTTTGCACCCCATAGAGTGTCTGTCCGTAATCACTGTGATTCAATATTTAACTTGTATTCTTGAGAAAGTAGAGTCACGTTGGTTGGACAATAGTTTATTAAGTCGTTTAGATACCTACGTTATTTACTTTAATCACACAAATCATGTAAGTATTGGTGGAAGTGTTTAACACTTGCATATCATTTTGTAGGTTTGGCTGTTGAAGAGCCAGCTGCATTTATTTCAGTTCCGATCTCTACTTGCTGTTCCTTATGTT
Organism: Xenopus tropicalis; assembly: GCF_000004195.4. Classification (NCBI taxonomy): domain Eukaryota; kingdom Metazoa; phylum Chordata; class Amphibia; order Anura; family Pipidae; genus Xenopus; species Xenopus tropicalis. The sequence goes on from NC_030681.2 coordinate 128,673,574, forward strand.
GCTTTTGCTTTTAACAGCATGTACTGAATGGCAGACATTGGTATATATGTGGGCAGCAGCGAAAGAAATGAACCTGTCTTTATCTATGATTATAGCAGAAGGTACAGTAGGCACATACAGTCTATGCTTTTTATTTAGGCAGATTCCTCTATTGCTTGATGGGCCAGTCTGCTTACAAACATTGCACTTAGCTCAGCTCAGAGTATAAGTCACACCTTTGAGTCACAGTTTGAAGAGGGTTTGTAATACTGTCTTTTGTGTCACATCCAGTGCACAGTTAATGTTAAATACAGTATGTACATAGTATAAAGGCTGGAACATTAGCCCTAAAGAAGGGCTGACAGCTTTATTTAGTCTTAGTATGGCACAACTGTGAATCTAATAACTTGGTTCCTGGTCTTCATTTTGTGGTTAGGGACAGAAAACTGGACAGAGAAGGCGATCAGTCCTAATGTCAGAAGTAATCAGCCAGGGGGCCCCAGCCATCACTATTGTCAGGCCTAACATTTATGAATTCAGATTTATCTTTATAAATGGACCAAGTGCCACATCTGCTGCCCAGCATAAACTATCCAGCCCGATGGTTTCATTCTCTTACATACATAAATAAAGATATACATACATTCTCACTACTGTACTTGCGAACCCTGTATCCATATGAATCAGCACATTGTGTCTATCCCCTTTCTTTCTTTGTCAGTAAATTGAAAAATTCATTTCTCTGCACCATAGTGAGTATATTTCCCCATGCATATTGCCATATTCCTCAGCAGATTATGGGCAGAGATATCCATTCACTTATCTTGTGTGTGACTAGTTATATTCTTCCTATATCTTGGCAGACTGAATGCATCTACTGATAATTTGGTTTTATTATTATCTATAGATGTTAAACTGGCTTTTCTGACTATGAACACTAGAGCAAAACTGACAGTGATCTGGCCTATGGTATTTCTCACTCAGCTCAGTCCAATTTGTCCCTAAAAGTTCAGATTTGATTATAAAATATTAGTTGTAGAATTAAGCTTTTTTTTTTTATTTTAAGGGAATAGTTCTGCTGACGTTGTTATGGTATCTCTTCTTAAAGTTTATAAGGAAACCTAGGGAATTGTCCCTGCTATAGATAATAACTTATGTTGCTGTCGTTTAGCCATTTATTCACTTAATTACTGCTGTGCTTTTATTAAATTTTTTCCCTTAAATTCAGTCTGGACACAGACTATCTTTGCAGACTATACTTTAGCTTCTGGAAGCCAGAAAAAGAGCCACATTGGGCCCTTATGTTACACCCCAAAGAGTGTCCCTGTCATTTAGCCAATTATTATCTTATTTATTGCTGTGTTTTTTTTAGCAACAGTGTTTTCATTACTCCTTTATTTCATTTTTGTACTGAGCAACAGCTGGACAGCTATAAAAACTTTACACAAACAGAGATTATTCCCTGTCACACTGCCCTATCACATTTAATATGGTTAAACTTTATTAGCAACCAATTCACCTGTCTGTATATTTTCAGAGTTCCTTTTTCTGTACAGCTTGTTGGCTCTATCCTTAATTTCTCTTATTCTGAAGAATATAAAGAATGCCATGCTCTTATTCTAAGCCAGTACGTGGGATGGTATGTCCCACCGTCCAGACTGACTATATGTCAATAGCCATGCTCTGTCCCTATTATAAGCCAGTATGTGAAAGAACCACCACCCGGACTGACTGTATGCCAAAACACAGCAGCACAATGAGCACCAGATTGACCTCCCTAACACTGTCCCTGAGCCAGTACAAGGATGGCATGGCCTACCACCCAGACTGACAATAAGGAAAATGTATATATATATATATGGGTTCCTTTTAAATAAGAAGTCAATATTAGTCAAGGTAAAGTTAAAAACTCATTTATTAGGACAAGGGTTAAGGCTATGAATAAGTGCCCCAACAGGTAAGAAATGCATTAATAGGTTAACCCTTATCCTAATAAATTGTAGCATAACTTATTCTAACCAACTTAGCAATTCTAGCTGTTCCCAGGAGGCTGCACAACTGAAAGGCTTCTGCACCCACAATAACTTTCCATTTTTATGAACGTTTCAGTGGAATCACTGCTTTACGCCTTTTTTTTTTTTTTTCTTTTTTGCAAAAGAACATTTTAGAATGTCTCTTAGGAGTGCTGCTGTTTGAACAACCTCATGGTAAGCAGACAATAAGTGTGAGGGTCACGCAGATCATTGTAGGAAAGCTGAGTATTAAGAAGTTGTATTGCCATATGTCAGTGCAGATCCTGCAGCGAATGCAGTATTATATGGATGCTCTAGGTATATAAACAGATGGTACATTTCTACATGGCAATACTGAATAAAATAGGAAGCACATTTATTCACAAGAAAACTGCTGTTTTCACAACTGAATGACCTTATTTCTAGTTGGAAGTACAAACAATTAGCAGGCAGAGAAGTCATTCACTTAAAGGTGCAATCTTGTTAACACATCCCCTGCTTAAAGCAGAAGGAAAGGCGGGCGGGGGTGCCAAATGTTACGCACCCCCAGTGATTGGAAGCGCTTACCTGATACCCCCGGCTCCTGTTGGGTGAAAACTGCATCGGCCTGGGGTGTATGTGCAGTTGAGCAATAAAGCTTTTGTTAAAGTTGCCCGGTGCAGTTTTCCCCTAATAGAAGCCGAAGGGTTTCAAGTAAGCGATTACAGTCTCTGGGGCCTAAGAGTTGCCCCCCCCCCAGTGATTTAGCCTTTCCTTCTGCTTTAAAGGGGACCTGTCACAAATAATTCCAATTTCTTTTCTATTGTGTTTGTTAAACAAAAATAACTTCATTTACTATATAAATGATATAAATCTTTCCTTCAGTCTTGGATATATACATTCACAGCCAGCAGGCAGCTGCCATATTGTGGGCACTGTTATTAAGGCAAGCTTTGTATCAACCCAAAATCTTGTCTATGTGCCAGAATGGGGGACCTGATGCCCAGGCCCATGCACGGGCTACACGGTTAGATGGTGAGAAGGTAGGGAGAATGTGAGTGCTGAATGGAAAGATTAAGTAATTGCCTGTCCCACCTCTATGCCTAAGGTTTACATGGAATAATGTTATGTTCCCATTACATGTTCCTCTGGTCACAGGAAAGAACCTGATGGATACACCATGGATACAGCCCTGCCTGCCTTTGGCTGCTTTGTATTTAAGAAGGGTGGGCAGGGGAGGCAGCAGTCTATGGGTTTTACTCCTAGTTGAGGTGAGGAGCACACAAGACCCTGGATGCCAGTGCTTCTTTAATGTGCTCTATCACTGGCATCTGGAGCCATTGTAAATGAGCCTTCAGTTGTTTAACATACTTGTATTGATCAGATCTTCGCATGGAAAGACATTTAGACAAATTATGGAAACCCTGTACATCCTTCAAACAAAAAAACAAAACTGTAAAAATGCAGATTAAAACAACACAGATCTGAGGGTGTATAGGTAACTTAGATGGACCCAAAGCTTCTTTAGGAACTCACTTCCCAGAAGAGACTGAGTAGCAAAGATCTTGTCAGACAAATGAAATGGAGTTGTGTGAATGGTGAGGAGAATTGTAGATATTTTGTACGCGCATCAGACACTGACCTATGTAATACAGAACGAGCAAGGAAACTGAAAGTGACGCAAAAGGATGGAAGACTATATAGAGCAACTGACTCACAGACTGTAGCAATTTATAGAAACTGCCAAAAGCACTAACAATAGCTCATCATCGAGCTGTGCATCACGATCCTTAAAAAGATACACATACAGATTTCTTTTTTAAATGAAGGGGTATTGGAGCACTTTTGATTATTTCCACACTCATTAAATACAGATTACAAGCCTGTGATTTTGCAGGTGGTATTTGAATAGGTTCTTGTGTCCCGGGGCCATAATGGCAACTAATAGATGGATCTGGTTTCCTGTAAGACTTTTTTAATCCAAGATACAGATTTGGCTTCGGTGCATTTAGGACTTGGGGTGCAGTAACTGTAAAGGGGAGATAATAGTAGAGAACAAAAAGAGAATAAAAAAATGTCACCCCACAAGGCGATGATTCCCACCAGCCTCCTATTAATGAGCCCCAGACTCCATTTCCTACACAAGCACTGAGTGTTGCAGAGTGAACTAGGAAGTTGCTCATTTTACTCCTCTGAGCATCACGCCGCGAGGGGGAATTCAATTTCAGACTTTAAACAAACCATCAGCTTTTTACATTTTCCGAGCGTGCTGAAAAACACTGTGATTTACACATAATTATTCACTTGTGAAGAATACGGATCGGCGGGCAGGAGCGGAGACGCGCGGGAGAGCTTTCAGCAAACAACAAAGAGCACTTTATGTATGCTGAGGGAACACGTTATTTGGGATTATTTGATGCAGTTAAGTAGCTACTTTGCTTCTCACTTGTCATTTTTTAAAGTGCAGAACAAACTGTTAAACTGCAGCACATATATATGTATCCTTGGGACACAAGTAGTTTGTGAAATAAAGACATTTTGTTATTTTTATATTTGAGAGTGCTGGTCCTTACCAAACATATGTATTTTTGCACCTCTATAGAGCATTTGGAGACGAGTACGGGCACATTTTTATATACCGGTATGGGATCCCTTATCCGGAAACCCTTTATCCAGAAAGTTCCAAAGAGTACCTTGTACTTGATCCCAACTACGATATAATTAATCCTTACTGGAGGCAAAACAATCTTATTGGGTTTATTCAATATTTTAATCATTTTGTAAGAAACTGAAGTAACGGAGATCCCAATTACGGAAAGATCCATTATGCGGAAAGCCCTAGGTCCTTAGCATTCTGGATAACAGGTCCTATACCTGTATATATATATAGTTGAATTTAAGCACAATTTTGGTTTTGTCTTCTAAATGTTTTATTCTAAGGGGTCCTATCACCCTAGGAAACAAATTCTCTGCTATACTGATAAACAAGCAAAATACACTTCATGCTTGGTTGGCTTGGTAACTGTTTACAGGGAGGGGGGAGCAAAGGTGCAAGAAATAGATGCAACGGTGCACCCCTGCTTATAGTAAGGGAGCCTGCAGTTGTTTTACATGCAACATAGCAGTATAGCTATTGGTTTATATATGCACTTTATCTACATTAAGGGGAGCATTTACTTACATTCAATTTTTTATTTGCGCTGAAAACATCTTTCATGTAAAAATGTAAAAAAGTGATTTTTTTTTTCCGATTATGTGACAAAACTGCAACAAATCCAAAAGCAAAAATACACCATCTAAAACCTGTCAAGATCATGTAGAAGTCAATGCCGGTCACTTTTGCAACTGGAAGATCTTTATTTGCTTTATTGTTGTAGAGGTTTTCAGGTTTTTTTGATGCTGTTTTTTCATCCAGATCTTTTGATAAATGACTGACATTCATGGACATTTAGTTGTGGTTTTAAACTTTTAAACCTTCAAAATCCCAGTGTTGATAATTGCCCTCCTAAGAATTGCTGGTACAATCTATTATAGAGTACAGGTATGGGACCTCTTATCCGGCAAACCCATTATCCAGAAAGCTCCGAATTATGGAAAGCCCGTCTCCCATAGATTCGACTGTAATCAAATAATTCTTTTTTCTCTGTAATAATAAAACAGTACCTTGTAATTGATCCCAACTAAGATATATTTAATCCTTATTGGATGCAAAACAATCCTATTGGGTTTAATCAATGTTTTATTAATTTTTAGTAGACATGTTATGGAGATCTAAATTACAGAAAGACTCCTTATGCGGAATACACTTGGCCCAGAGCATTCTGGATAACGAGTCCTATTAGATTGTGCCCACTAGTGATGAGCGAATTTTTTCGCCAGGCATGGATTCGCAGCGAATTTCCACATATCGGCATTGGCAAATTGATTTGCAAAACTTACGTGAAAATTAGCTGCGGTAAATTTCGCCGTGCGGAAAATATTTTTGCTGCGAGACAACTTTGGCAAAAAAGGGCGCGGTCGTGGCAAATTGGGCGCAGCCGCATCAAAAAACGACAACAAAAAAAATCGCGCAACAAATGAGTTTCGCAAATTTTTTGCCGTTTCACGAATTTTATGGCTAAGTGAAACGGGGCAGATTCCCTCATCACTAGTGCCCACCAGAAGACCTGACATTTAGGTCCTTCTCTCACAACATCCAGCTATAAATAATACTAAATATTACAAATGTTACAATATATTGGTCTGTGGCAGAAATACAAAAGGGCTGGAGACCTAGACTAGGGTTGGACCCACTATGAGATCCTTCAGTACTTGGCTGAATATGTATATATGTACACATAGGTATCTATCTATTTATCTATCTATCTATCTATATATATATACCTGTATGCCATAAATGATGACTACAGAGACATAGGAAATAGGAATATAGGAAAATTGCTTTGAGGAACTAATATCTTTGGACTGTTTCTCTTATGTCTGTCTCCCTGGAAACTTTAACCAGTCTTCTCAGTTCAGTGAATCTCATTGGTTTCTAGGTATGTTTTGTGAATCTCAGTTTTATGAAAGAGGATTCAAGCCATGACATTTTAAAAAAGGTAAGCTGTTTATATAATTAAACTTCACCAAAATAAATGATGATTTATTACTTTCATTAATTAAAGTCAAATATTATTTTATGATTATTTTCATTACTTATTTAATTATCTTTAGCATTATTATGTCAATATAAAGCAAATATAATGCAAATAAAATATTAAATAAAATATTACTATATATATTTAATGTAAATTGCTGCTGTTATATTATTTTTCTGGACAGAGGAGAGATAAATTGTCCATTTAGCATAACCCTGTGTATAAATATCATTGTAACAGTTTCTGCTAAAGCTACAAAGTAATTGTCTAGTTTGAAGTTTAGTTTGATGAAATTGCAATCTATAATACTGTGCCCCCATTTTTAAAATACTGTATAAGGATATTAGAAATCAAAGAGGCTTTCATGTGCCGATTTCCACTGAAACAAACTTTGCTCATTTGATACTTTTACCTGTGTTGTGTTTTCACAAATCCTCAAATGAGACATTCTCTTCTCTCAATGTGCATTTCAATAGATAAATGTATTTACTGCGTTTTGCATTCTCCAAATCTTTGCCCCTCCAGCAGGATATTCATGTATTTTCTGTTTCTCCAGTGTGTCCCTGCAGGTGTATGTTCCTCTAGAAAAGTAATATATATTTTTAATTACAATTGTGTCTTGTCTCACCCACCTTAAACAACATCTTTGAGTCCTGACCCAAACAGAGCTCCCACCTTTGACCTCAGTGAAAACTGAATAAAAAGTGGGGATGATGACATGGGGGCAGAGAAGTGACATATAGGAATGGGGTCATGACATTTGGGGGTGTTTTGTGCCTTGTGTGGGCAGGGCCAGGACATTAGAAGTAGTTATTGGCCAAATAATAATTTGGGTTTTACAAGGCTGAAACCCAAAGAGACAGCTGTGACCCAGAAAGCCATAAAACAACCCAAATTGTTTGGGACAATTGACCACAGACTGGAAAACCTACACCATGTGGATTTTAGTATTTGTAATATTGCCTGTTTCCCCTTTGTTTTGCATTAGAAATTGCTAGATGTGTCTGCAGACATCCCCAAACTAATGACGTCAATAAAGGCACAGGAGTTAAAAGAAAATGAGATGATATTGTTGAGTGGATTAACATCGGGGAGGCTCCGTCCGGGGACTGAGGGCCAACAAGTAAGTGGAGATTTTTATAGCATTGCCACCATTGTCACAGTGTGCTGTAACGGGCTTTGTGTAATAGTACCACTGTATTGTGCAGCCTTGCTGTCCCCCTACTATAAAAATAGGCAAACATGACCAACACTATGCTCAGCAAACATTGGAATGTACTATATACTGTGTCCTTTGCTTCTCTAAGGTAAATGTTATTATTCACCAATTAGAACTATGCTTATATGCACATTCTGCTTCTATTCAGCACCATGTCAGTAATCCTGCTGGTATCCATTTAAGATGCAATTGAGACTTTGTGGTTATAATCTATAACCAGGCGAGGACATACTATAGTCTAGTTGTTCAGGGAATCACATATATAAAGGCAGATTTACACATATCGGATGGGATACACACTGGAGGATTATTTAGCAAAACTGGAATGATAATCCCATATACTGGGGGTTATAATCCAGCAACAGTGGTCCTACTTTAAAACATAAGAACAAGTCAGCAGAGGCCATAAATGGGGTGCAGAATCAATGCACAGGACCAAGTGGCAGAGGAATCTGCAAAGTGGTATTGCAAAGATGAGTTTCACAGAGGTCCATACACCATTACCTGTAGGAATAGTCTCACCTATCAGGAACACAAGCAAAATGGATCCCCTGCAGTAGAAGCCTCACAGGGGTGAAGGACAAGCAGAGTCCCTTTCCAGGTGTGGCCCCTTCATTAGGCAGGTGTTAGCTGGGGTGTATTAATTCCACACTACTCCTCAATGGAGCAAAATACTGCTGTGGCCAGTCTGTCTTATACTTATACTATAACAGAGCTGTCTACCAGTACATTAATCTTGGTCTCTGACTTCTCTAAGCTTTTAGTTACCTTAGGGCTAAAAGCTTAATACTGGAACCTTCTTCTGTAGGCTCTGCCATACATCCCCCCTGGTACAGGTGGAGCCATGTGCTCCCTCTCCTTATATAAATTATAAAGGGCAATGGCTACACACTGGGAACATTCTGAGCTGCAGTGGAAAGTGTAATTCCATGTAAACTATCTGTAATGATTGCTAGTTGCACAATATTACCAATAGATTTTATATAGATAAGGTATAAATGTAATAATATCCCATTCCAATAAGTGTATGTTTCCTACACAACTGTCATTTAAGAGAACCTATTGCTTTCATGTTGGATATATGCCAGTTCAGGGCTATGGTGCAATTGGTGTTTTGCGCATCACTGGTACATATGTTCACACATTAGAAAATCACAAGCCGTTAGATTACCATTGCAATTAGCAGAGCCTAATGTGTCATATATACATTAACATAATTCTCTTTCTATTAGAAATGCACTGAACCCTTTGGCTGATGACCAAACCCTCTGGAACACATTTATCTCAATACAGAATCATATCTGTACAATCATTTGCATGTTCAAATTGGACCACAGCTGACAAAATTCTATCATCTGTAAATAAAAATATATCACGCTTAGTTGGCCAACTTTCATTACATTAATTGGCAAATGTAATAAAAGGCATAGATGCAAAAAAAAACACATACATAAGAATAAAACAAATTAGACATTACATTGTAAATGTTGTATTGTTCATTTCCCGTGATGCAAAAATTCCCAAGCAGACAAGGAAGGGTCAGCGCAAGTAATGGTGGGCCCATTGGCTCCAAGATAAAACATTCAAGATGCTTTGGAATATTGGTCTTTGGGGTATGCAGTGCTTTACTTACATTTACATCAATTCTAACTCTAGCAAAGCAACAACCTCATGGGCCAGGCATTGCACTTCTTGGCACAAAATAATTCAGGATTTTCATAGGGAGAATTCCTTTGTTATTATTTTGCCAATAAATTTACACAGCTATACAACATATATTTTACACAACATTTTATGGCACCTAAATAAGAACACAGATGCTTTTCTAAACAGTGAGATCCAATAATTTCCCTTGTTCCATTCAACTGGAATCTATTCTTCACGCGTTGCAGTTTCTAGTGATTTCACAGCATAAGTAATTTTATTTTTTGCTACAGTAGACCCCTGTTGCTCGTTTACAATGCCCACAGAGCTGTAAAACCATCAATCATTGCATGTGAGTTCTGGCTGTTATCCATCAGCATATGGAGAGCCATGGTGGCCCTATACACCCCACACATTTTTCTTGCCTGTCCTGTAATTGCCTAGAGAGTTCTTGCTTGCTGAATGCATAAAACTACCCAGCACCTTAACAATCCCCATCCACAGTCAGAAAGTAATATAGGAGTAGATGTGTCATGTTACTACTTCCAACTTACTTGACCTGTTCCTGGCTATCTTTGCAAAATGTGCTATTGGGATTTTGGGTGGGTGAAACCAATTCATGAAACTGATAGTTGCAACATACTGCAGTAACATGACTGTGCATCGTCAATTGTGTCGGCTTTTTCTTTTAACCTGAAAGGGTTCCCTAACTACCTTTGCCACCCCCTTCCCCCAGGAGGCAATAACGACAACCAGGTTGGGATAAAAAAACAGGCCACAGCTTTATTAACAAATTTTAAAATAAGAATCAACATTGTATCAACATTATATCAACATTATATTCCCACCCGGAATGCTTGCCCCCCGGAAGACCACCACCAACTGGGCTACCTGCCATGCCAGCCGCCTGTCACAGGAGCAACAGGTGGGCAAGTGGGAGCAGGTAACCATAAAACCACCGTCCTGGGACCCTTGTCCGAGGAAACCATATCCACCTTGGCACACTTGTGCCTAAAACTGGGGCATAAGCCCCCACCCCTGGCAAGCATTCCTCTATAGCTGTGACAATAAGGCATACGTATCTAATTACAATGCCCCCACCTGTAAACTTACCACAAAAAACCAGGGTGGGAGGGTGGGATGTTGCCTGTCATCTGCTCCAACTGGAAAAGGTAGGAACTTCCCTATACCCCATTGTCTCCGCCTTCTGCCTGCTAACTTCCTATTCCGGCCATCCAGCAGTTAACCCTATACTGCCCTTACCCCATCTCTATCCCTTGCACGTGCCTGACTTTCCTCACCCAGTCAAGGCCCTTCCTTTTAATAAGTCTGAGCCCCAGGAGTTTAATTGTGCAGTGTCCTGTATGAACCTGTATTGTGCACTGAGGGTATTTGAAATGGGCTTTAACGTCACTGGGGCTTACTCTTAAACATTGGTAGTCTAGGACAACATGAACTTAGAAATCTGGGTCTCCCAAATGCAGCTATGAAGCTTACTGCTGGCTCCCTAACTGTTACCCAGCAGTATTGCTCTACAGTTTACCCCACTAGCTGCTTTTATCTTTATAAGTTATGTGTTCCTGCCTTGGCATTCAGTCTTTCATGAGCGTTCTGCCCCCTCTCTTGCTCGCAATTCATAAATAGTACTTGCTTTAGTCCCACCATGAAGCAACAGAGGAGTATTATTTGTAAGATATCCCAGAAGCACATCCCAGACACAGCATGTCCATTACAAAACATGGAAGGTGGTTGTTCCCCATGGAAAAACATACTGAAACCCCCTATACAGGGGAAATGTGACATAGGGGGTGGTGAATGAACAAAGCAACCCAGTACCCCTTAATTCATTTCAGGCTATAACAGTGGCTGCTGAATTTTCCCTAGACAGGTGTTAATACATACTGTAGATTCTATATGCACCACCCCTTCCTACTCATAATCATTATATTATCCATATCCTTTACTGCACCAGTATTTTTAGGTGCTATAAAAATCAGTAAAATTCAGTCATTTCCTTTGTTCTGTTGCCCTTAACTATATTCTTCACGCACTGTAGTTTCCAATCATTACACAGTATTGTTTTATTATTTTTTTTATGCCACAACAGACCATAAATGCTCATTTAGAATTCCCTCGGCGCTGTTAAGCCATCACATCAAGCAATGCTGAAATCCCTAAATAGCTAACACGAAATTCTTGTCCTTTATACCTGTAAGGCAAGGAGCTGCTGTGTGTCTCCTGCCTGTGTACAGCATGCCAATTTGGCTTTGATACTGTGAGATTAGGAAATAAACAGAAAGGCTAGAGAGAAATGCTTCAGATGTGAATCCGCAGTGGTAATTTTCCAATTTTATCTAAAGATATTATTATTTTATCCTAAACTCTTAATGAGGATAATACTCCAGATATTTTCCTTTGCTTGCAGGCCTTAGTAAAGGGGAAATATATTTATCTCTGTATGGGCAATACTTCCACCTGCAATCAAAGCATCACATTATTCTCAGCAGGCAGTGCTAGACTGCCCTATACCTGAAAATAAGGGCAAATTAGAAATTGGAAAAGCACGTGGGGGGGAAAGATATATAGAAACTAGGGCCTCGGAGAAGGACAGGGATGAGCCTTTTTGTGATGCTCAGTAGCATATTTATAATGTACCAAGGGCAGACCCCATTCTGGGTTGCCAGTTCATGCAAAGGGTACTGTGTTGCAGTCATTTACATTAGCTCTGTTTTAAATTTAGGGATAAATCTGTGACCACTCCTTAAGTCCACTGGGCAATGCAGCAGTACAGGTTCTATTATTTTGGCTAGCCCCCAGGGGAACACAAACAATCTAGGAAAAAAAGTATAATTAATATATTTCTGTTGACATTCTTATAGTAACAAGAGTATTTGTATGGTTCAACATTAACCCTTGATAAGAAGACAAGTGCAAGAACATCTGCACTAAACAGCGCCAAGACTGCAACCGAAAGCAGTTTCACTTTTCAGCTTTCTGTGTTACTTCTGAGCAACTGTAGGAGAGGGAGAAGCCAGTTCATCATATATCTGGTCCAAAGATGAGTCCTCTGTTACTCAGCTCCTCCTTAGCCTGACACGGACTGCAGCTGGGAGAAGTTTGCTTATACAGAGCTGATTAGGGGGCATTCACAATGCCCCATGCAGTGTGCAATGTGCAATGTCTAAACAAAAAAAAAAGGCAGCAGTCGCCCATTTCTTTGCACTATGCAAATAGCCACAGGACTCTACTTCATTTCACAGTGTAGATACCTGCAGACGTCAGTTTGAAACTAGTGTGGCCTGCATTAAATGGGGCAGGCAGGGGAGGCATGTAGGCTACCTTCAAAGAGCAGCATATCCCTGGGTGCAAGTGTTGTTAGAATGAGCACTAATGGGAGTGCTTTTGCGCCCCTAAGTGCTATTGCACTTGCACCCAGGGGATATTGTCACTACTATCCTTCAAATTACCCTTATTCCAATAGGTGTGATAGAGGGAGAAAGTACAGCAAAAAAAAACAAAGATCCATTAGAGCTTTCTAATAAGAGATACATACAATATGGGTTGTTTTTAATTAAAAGAATACTTACCTTTTCAACACAAGTCCTTTATAGATCTCACAGAAACTACTGAATTTGCCTGTCTACTTTAGCCAAGCAGATTTCTATATGTGAGTATGAGTCTGATCGCTTCCACATGGTATGGTGGCATATAAAAGTTTCACAATGGTTCTGGTCTACTGTACAACACTAAAGGATCAATAAGTCTAAATCTCTAAATCCTGGGCCTTGTGCCTCATAGGACGGAAAGGCAGTTGTTTGGCATTTTAGAACTCAGTGTATTTAATGCTTTAAAGAGCTTGTCAATAGCCCCAATGACAAGTTACAGGTTTTAATGGAGAATACTTTAGGAAATACTGGAAATTCTGGGGCTCCTTTGTGGATATGACAACTGGTTGACTGAGACAGGAGTTATCAGTAAGTAAATGAATGGTTTACTATGGCACTGACGAGTACAATTTACTGAGATGTCTGGGAGCACAAGGAACTGACAGGGCTTCTTTCTCAGCTGCACAAGATGTACATGACAGAATAAAAGGGGGGTTCAGTACTAAGTCTGTAGTGTGAATGTGTGAATAGTGCATAAGAGACTGTGGGAAGGCTCATATCATAGTTACTTTCTTTGCGCTAGATTGCTATCTCTAATAGAGCATTAATGATCCCATGTAGCCATATTATTCCCAAGGAAGTTCCTGAAGAAAAACATCAAGTTTCTTTTTTCTGTTAAAGCTTTCCATTAATATTCCGTTTGCATCTCTACAAGCTGTGTTGGTAAAGCAGTAGCTGGCAAGCCTCGTTCCAATGATATTCCTAATGATTGTGTATGATCATTTAGGTGTCCTGGCCAACAGAGATCTGTCTTCTGCAATACATGAGAGCCCTTGGGAAAAGCAGCCCTTCCTGCATCCTCTTGGAGCTGAATAAATTTCTTTTTGGCTTCGAGCTGGCACAAGAGAATACTCTGCATCATGACAGCTCCCCCTTGCAAGCTGAGGATGACACTAACTGCTCGGTGTCCTCCATTGAGGAAGATTTCCTGACTGCCTCTGAGCAGCTAGAAGAAAGCGAAGGGGAGAACTGCAGGGGAGGTGAGCTACATGACCAGTGATATAATTAGCAGGTTGTGGGGAGCATCCATTAATGAGTTTAACCAGGCTAAATGCCTAATATTCCTCTGTCATATTTTTCATAGCAAGAATTTATTTTTGCATATGTAACCTGTAATCTGAAATATATGCACACAGTTTTATACATAAATATCAGTTAGGGTGCATCCCATATTAATCATATGTGACTGGCTGGTCCTATCATGAAAAGAGACATGAATAACCAAAAATATTGAAGCGTTCATGGAACTGAAAATGGAAATGAAAAAATAATTTGTATAGTAGCCACCATCCCATGTTGTTTCATGGCCCACCAGATCTCACATGCACTGGTCAATCCCATCTGCCATAGTGCTATTATGTCTATACTATGAATCCTGCTAGTCCCTCATTTTGAGTCCATGAGTCCATATACTGAGGTACTAGAATAGGCAACATAAATAAACAAATTCTTCTCTTTTTTTTCTTATAATGCATCTCAGAGCCTCCTGATGAAAGTCTTCAGAGCATAAACAGAAGAGAGACACACTCTAAACTGGGAAAATACAAAGACCACATAGAAGCTGCCAATGAGACTTTCTATTCAAACCAAGCTCCGGTGAAAATATACCAAAGAGAGGAGTCACTTGGAGAGCTTTTCCTGGAGGGAGTACAGCAAAAACACAAATCAAATGAAAGCAGCCTTTGTTCATTTATGGATAATCATGAAGAAAACAAAAATGTAAACAGACATTGTCTTCATGGTCTGTGCAATGTGGACATATGCAAGGAGCAAGATGTAAAGGAAAAAAAAGATTACACAATGGTATGTACTTCTGATCATATTGGTGAACCTGCTACCACTGGCCAGTATGCAACTAACCTAGCCGAATGTGTATTACAAGATGCATTTATTAGATTGTCACAGCCAGAAACTTCTTTCACCAAGGAGGCAGCCGTATCGATTTCAGCTAGAGACACTTTGACTTTTGGAAACTTCACCAAACAAGATGCTCCCCTAGCTTCTCGTTCATGGAACGAACTCCCTAAAATTGTTATAGTTCAAAGCCCAGACAGCTATGAAAATCCAACAGAGTGGACAGACGAATCTCACTGGCCAGAGCAGGAAAGTCCTATGAATGATTCTGAAATGTGCACAGATGAGAATGGTTCTGTTGTTTCCACGAAAAACACTTTAGAAATGGCCTTAGCTTGTGCTGCATCAGTAATTGGAACCATCACAAGCCCTCACACTGCCAAGAAAATAAAAATAGAACATGAGGGACACATGGATTTAGATAAAAATACAGATGAGCAGCAAAGAGACAGAGTAGGACCTTCAAGCATCACTTTGGGGCCTGATTATTCTGTACCCTCTGCATTGTGTGAAATGACCCAGGTGGCAAGTGCAGTAGCAGTTTGTGGTATTGGAGAACAAAAACAGATCTCTTATCCAACTACGGCCAGTGGACTTCTGGCAGCTGCTGATGCCTCCACAGCTGTGACTCTGCATTGCAGCATTACATTGGGGAGCAGCTTGGAAACACTAAAAGACAACATTGCAAAGGTCTTGCTTAGCGAAGCCTCGATGGTATTGACCAGTCCTTGCACCTACAGGAATATTGGGGAGTTTATAGAATGTTTGAATGAAAGGATCATGACTAGTGTCAACTCGTCCAAACTGACACATGTAGAGGATGTTGTTAATGATGATCTGGCTCATAACTTGTCTGATGCAATCCTAAGATATTCTGCAGAGAAAGCTACACAGAGACTACATAGTGATGATGGCAAGGGCAAATCTGGGACACAAGGTGCTTTTGTTGCAGCAGCAACAGAAATACTTTTTAATGTGATGCATTTCACCTGTAAAAAGATGGGTGACTTGGTACAGTCAGGGGATCTGCCATTTGACTTGAAAGATGATAAAAACAACACTACTAATTCACAGATAGAAGAGAGTCAAAGTCTTGGATTGGTAGATGATATCACAGTAGCTCAAAAGACAGAGGACCTACAGAATAGGACCAGGCAACATCAGATTTGCAAGAACAGCCCGGATATAAAACATGAACATTTGGAACATAAACTTTCCCAGTATGAGACCACTGAAGCTGATGCACCAGCAGAACTATACAACAGAAACAGTGGCCAAACCAATCTGCAAATGAAAATGTCATGTACTAAACCATATATAAAAAGGGAGATGTACAGACGCCATCACAATGAGCACAGAGTTTTCTTATCCAAAGAGAGCACCATGAATGCAGAAGAACTCAAGCACTCTAGCCAAGATAATGGATCAATGGAAGGAGTGACACGTTTTGGAAGCCAGGAAAAACTTAATTCCGAGCCCAGTGTAATAAAGGACTTCTCTTCAAATTCAAGCTCGCCAATTAATTACATGCTACATCCATCACACGCTGCGATTCCAGTGAAACACGCAGCCAATAATTACTGTTTAACAGACTTTGCAGATGACTTAGCAGAAACTGTTGTTTCTATGGCCACTGAAATTGCAGCAATTTGTCTAGAAAATTCCCATGGAAAGCAGCCATGGTTTTGTGCTTGGGCAAAAAGTAGCGAATGCCTCATCCCACCATGTCGAACTGTGAAAAGAAAAAAAGACACATCCTCTGGTGGATCTGTAGTAAGGAGGCACAGGCCACCTCGCCTTAGTGAAATTAAAAAGAAAACAGATGAGCACCCAGAGCTAAAGGAACGGCTTATGAACAGAGTGGTAGATGAGTCCATCAACCTTGAGGATGTGCCTGATGCTGCCAATGCTTTTACCAATGAAGTGGCTGCAAAAATTATGAATCTAACTGAGGCATCGGTAGCAGACGCGCTGTGGCAAGGACAAAACGTGTCACGCAACAGGTTACACTGTGACAGGTGGAGCAGGGGTAAAGCATCTAGTTATGAAAGCATCCCAGAGGAAGACTCCGATGCTAAGGGTCTTCCCAACACCTTGGATCCAAGTAGCATTTTAGGGCTGCCATTCAGCAGGACAAGCTCAGTGTCAAAGCAGTCCAGCTGCGAAAGCATCACTGATGAATTCTCTAGGTTTATGGTCAACCAAATGGAAAATGAGGGCAGGGAGTTTGAACTGTTATTAGATTATTATGCTGGGAAAAATGCAGCTAACATCATGAATTCTGCATTACAGCAAGCCTCAAAAAGAAACAATCACTTGAATGTTAAAACAAGTTGCCTGTCTAAGCAGTCAAGCACAGAGAGCATAACAGAAGAGTTCTACCGGTATATGTTGAAAGAAATAGACAAAGAAAACAAAGAAATGTCCAACAGGAACACAGCAGCGTGGACAAGCAGTTTGCGGCCTCCAACACCCCGCACTCCATTCTGCTTTCGGCAGTCTTCTATGCCGTGTAATCGATCTTCAAGCGCCCGTTTGACAGTGAACACTCCGGTCAAAGCAAATTCTTTGGATGGGTTTGCAAGAAGTGGCTCACAAGATTTTCTCTATCTGCAGCCTGCCAGTGCTATGTCCTCTGTCAACCTTTGCAAATCGGACTCTTGCCTCTACCAAAGATGCCAGACGGACCAAGTCACGGATATGTTAATTCATGAAACATGGTCTAGCTCTATTGAGGACCTAATGCGCAAGAACAAGATCATAGTAGACAGCCCTGAAGACAGTGATGTAGATTTATCTCCAAAAGGTTCCCCGGCCCATGTGGACAATTATGCTAATAAACTAGCTGCTGATATTGTCCAAAGTGGTAAATGTCTCCTGGTTTCACAACAGGATTCCCTAGAGGACTCAAATAAAGGAGGCTTAAGTTATAGGAATACATCCCAAGGTCAGCACAAAGATACAGACAAACAAGGCTTTGAGAGCGAAAATGTAATGACAAAGAAATCTCTGACTGCTCACCAGCCTGGTTTATGTTTTGGCCCCAGGGATGTACCACTTATACAGATCGAAACAGAACAAAGGGATGAGACGGAGGTAGAGGATAAAGGAAACATTCTGGATTTGACCTTTTCAGAAGATTCCAAATCTTCAAAACAAGAAGGAGAGAGAAACGTATTCTCGGCAGAAGTCAGGTACAAATTCACTGTCTGACATTAAATGATCAGTCATTGCTGTGACCAAAGTGTAAATGTTTAAAGAGTAACATTTATGTGACTGAAATGCTTTTTATCCTAATCTGACTCTTACATTTAGTACAATAGATATGCAAAGTTCACTTAAAAACTGTTTAGTCAAGGATTAGTACAATCTGATGAGAAGGAGCAGAAAATAGTTAACCTCTATCGTTTTAATGGGCTGAATCACAGAAGGCAAAAACTGGAGAGACATATAGCCAACTGCCTCTCAGCAGATCAGTATAAGGGCTCTGGCACACGGGGAGATTAGTCGACCGCGACAAATCTCCCCATTTGCGGGCGACTAATTTCCCTGGATTGCCATCCCACCGGCGAAAATGTAAATCGCTGGTGGGATGGCATACGCGGCGGCGCGATTTCACTGAAATCGTGGAAGTTGCCTTGAGAGGAAACTTCCGCAAAGGGAAACTAAGATAAGTCATGGAATAAATAACCTGGAATGTAGCATCATGGAATACTTAAAGGAATACTATACCCCCAGAATAAATACCTAACCAACAGATTTATATCATACTAAATGGTCTATCCAAGAATCTCACCAAACTGGAATATATATATCAGTAAATATTGCCCTTTTACATCCTTTCCCTTGAGCCGCCATTTAGTGATGGGCTGTGTGCTCCCTCAGAGATCAGCTGACAGGAAATAATGCAGCTCTGACTGTAACAGGAAGTAGTGTGGGAGCAAAATACAGAATTGTGTCGATTGGCTAATTTATGTGTACATGTATGTGTGCCCTTGGTTTGCTTGTGTGCACCGTGAATCGTATGGTCCCAGGGAAATGGCTATTTTATTTTTAGTATTACCCAATGGCACATACTATCACTTGTATCTATATAATGGTTTATTTAGATGAAGCAGTCCTTTACATATGAGCTGTTTTATGCAATATATTTTTAGAAAGACCTACATTGTTCATTTTAAGATAAATGTAAATATATCAAGGGATTTAACATGGAAAAATATTTACCAGCAAAAGAATGTGGCCAGAAGCAGGACTGTATAATCACGCATACAGTTCAATGCCTTTGCCTCTTTGTGACATATGGAATGGCTGTTTTCCTTTAACATAACCTTTCAGTAAAAAAAAAAAAAAAAAATTTCCCTGACCTAAAAGGGGCAGTTACAGTCAATTTCCACACTATTAAATTTCAGGGGAATTAAGCAGCAGAAAGAATGAGACTGGTACAAGAATTACAACAGAGGGGTCATTTGCTAAGTGCGGGGCAGGGTGTAAAGTACCAAAAACTGGGCACAAACGGCCATGCTTTTTTCACACTTTTGCCCTGTCCTGTACTTATAAATTGCCTTTCTGTGCTCCAAAATAGATTTTAGGATCCTGCATGTGTCCAATGAAAACAGCGCTGCCTTCATTCAGTAGTGCCATATTCATGAGGGGTAGGAGGGGGGATGAATATAGGCGTTCCCTCCCATCCCTTGCTTGATCCATAACCTGCATGTTGTACGGAGTAGCAAATTATAGAATCATGCCAGCTGCAGGCCACAATTTATACCATCCCTATGGCATGTAGTTATGCCAGTGCTGCCTTGCCCATCAATACTACACTTGTACATAGGTTCAGAGTGCAGTCACTAAGGAGTGCCCTTGTCTTTGCTTAATAATGTAAAGTTTTTTTTTCTGGACAGATATGGCTCTTTATTGCATGTTGTATAATTTAATAATAATAGTAATCATTTTATGTATTCTGATTATCCATATTATGAAAAATACTTAACTGAAAAACCCTAGGTGCCATTTGTACCAGAAAACAGATTCCATAACTGTATAGTGTATTTATCAGCAGATTAACTTAGTCGCAGAGAAAACTTTTGAGATAGCCCAGCGCAACCAGTCCCTCCTACCCACCCTTCCTCCTGGCCCCGACCGTGCCACTATATTAAAGGTAGGAGAGGGGCCGGGGAGTGGGGACTAAGGTACAGTAGACCCCATGGTCTTGGCCCCCTGCTGCCTGGGGACCCCTTGCTGTATATGGTTACGCCACTGGTATTTTTACTAAAGAAATGTTGCGTTGCTAAAAACCCAGCATATGAGTCTCATTTAGTCAATGGGGGCACACTGAAATAATGGCAGCTTGTTTGTAATGGAATCAAATTGGTTTCTCATTTTAAGCAGAGATGTGCAGGGGAGAACCAAACAGGGAAAAACAAACCCTCAGCCCCCTACTCCAGCAAGCAGCAGTGAGGACAGCACAGGCAGCTGGTCACAACTGGCCAATGAGGAGGAAAATCCAGAGGATTCCAGTAGTTTCCTGCACTTGAGTGAGCGCTCCATGAGGTGAGTGGGCAGAGCAGGGGGCAGTTTGTGAGAAGGCAGTAGTGCATTCAGGACTTTGCTGCGTCACAGTGTGGGGAAATAATTGTTGGCACCTTTCATTTGAAAAGAAAGACTCACAGTAAGAGACATAGCTACCCATTGTAAGTGCTATGGCTACTGGTTATTATCATTCCTACCACTAATTTGTGCACCATGGTAGAATGCTGGGGATACCTATGGGCTTTTTCTCACTAACAACAATGGAAATAAACATGAGTAGTCTTTGGTAGGTCTTGCCCAAAAACTGGAACCTTTTTGGTCCTGAGAGCCACCTAGTTGGCAGAATAAAGCTGGCCCATTGGGCAAATTTATGGTGCCAATTGGGGCACTTCACAGTCGACAGGTTATGTACTTGCGTATGGGGCCTCTCTGAAACTAAAAATCCCATTAGGGCAAGGACCCCATCTGTACAATAATACAGTCCTTTCCTGATGGCTGTATAGACGCTTATTATTATCTGATTGTTTTGCCTGAGGGCCATATGATCAGATCAGCACAATATCAGTCAGCTCCAGGTGGTCATATCAGGCAAAGATCTGCTCATTTGGTGACCTTGCCAAATAAGCGAATCTTAAGATGTATGGCCACCTTATGACTGGTGAGAGACATCTGGGCAACATATTCATTTTAATGCATTAAAACATGAGTTAAAAGTAGTAGTAGGCATAGTAGGAGGGGACATTGTGTGATCAAATCATGCTCTGAAGAAAATATCACAATTTAAATTTTTATGCTCTTCTGTACAAGGCTACTTAGTGTCATGGAATATGGCCCTAATGTGTATATTAGGATGTAAGATGTGATTAAATGAAAAGTCTTGGTTTTGAAGTAAAGGAGGTGAGTCAGAGCCTTAGGATTTCTGCAGATCCCCTGTGTTTGTTCTTTTTAACAGAATATCAAAGCACAGCGGCTCTCTATGACCTGGCAGGACAATTTAGTAACTCTGACATTAAACACAACACTTGATTTGGGGATGGATTTTTGGACTGAACTCCAGGGTGGATCCTTTGCCAAGAAGTGAGAACTGGGCTGAGTCAGATCAAAATATAATGCCTTGGGCAAACCTTAAGGCCTCATTTATGACTGCCACTGTTGCTTGGACACTGTGCTGTGAAAATTGCATCCCTTATGGTCCATTTATCAAACATTGGTATATGTAGCAGTCGGAGGCACAAACTCCACTCTAAAGTGAAGAGCATGGGCTGCTAGGTGCTAGAGTACCAAAAGAGAGGTAACATGGCACACTTTGCACCAGTCACAATAGCAGAGGAGCCACTGAGATAGGAGGAGAGGCAAGGTCTAGTGGTTTGTATCTATGGGTTTATATATAATAAAAACGACATGAACAAGCATGGGTTCTCTGTGCTGCTTGAATGTTGAAAAAGCAACACATTGCAACTCTGCCTGTTACAGGTATGGGACCTGTTATCCAGAATGCTCGGGACCTGGGTTTTCCAGATAAGGGGTCCGTAATTTGGATCTCCTACCTTAAGTCTGCTAATAAAAGTATTTAAACAGTAACTAAACCCAATAGGATTGTTTTGGCTCCAATAAGGATTAATTATATCTTAGTTGGGATCAAGTACAAGGTACTGTTTTATTATTAGAGTGAAAAATTAAATCATTTTTAAAAATGTGAATTACAGGTATAGGACCCATTATCCAGAATGCTCGGGACCAAGGGTATTCCGGATAAGGGGTCTTTCCGTAATTTGGAATAAAACATTACTTAAATCCAATAGGATTGATTTGCATCTGATAAGAATTAATTAAATCTTAGTTGGGATCAAATACAAGGTACAGTTTTATTTTTACAGAGAAAAAGGAAATCAATTTTAAAAATCCGAATTACTTGATTAAAATGGAGTCTAGGAGACAGGCTTTCCATAATTCAGAGCTTTCTGGATAATGGGTTTCCGGATAAGGGGTCCGATACCTGTATTTGATTAAAATGGAGTCTATGGGAGATGGCCTTTCTATAATTCGGAACTTTCTGGATAATGGGTTTCCGAATAAGTGGTCCGATACCTGTACTATGCAGATAGAACCCTGTTTTCCATCTGCAGAGACAAATCTACAAATGTATAAAGAATTTTTTCTTGCTAAAATTCTGATATCATTTCTCTTTTATTCCGACAGTAACAGTAACAGCAGCACCACCAGCAGTGCAGGAGCCATGGACCTGGAAGCCTACCTGGAGGTAGTTTCAACCACTCCTTGCGCTAACATGTGAGTATAGAGTATTAAGGGCCTTGCTCCCCTGCTGTGTGTTTGCAGATGTATGTTTTATGCGTAATTCTGTCATTATGAGACATGCCTCAGAAATAAAAGGTAGTTCTTCATTAGTAAAATAAAGCATGATGAGAATAATAGATTGTAAAAAATTATTTCATTTAAAAATTATTTCAATAAACCACGTATGGCTGCCTTTAGGATTTGGTTATGTATATTTTTTCCAATTGTTAGTTACATATTGATCCACCATATTTAGCCTCACCAAGCCCTCTCTATGTTCCCACATGGTACCATGAGCAGTCGGCCCTGGGTCAATCACTGGTGTAATAAGCAGAACTATAAGTGCATCATTGCAAAAAAGTGAATTTCCTTTGTATTAAATAGGTCAATAACCAAAGGATATTTTATGATTTGATAGCCCTTACAGTTTAATGGAAACTAGCAACTGCAAATCAAAATGCATTTACTACAGTAATGTCAACCCAGTTTAGCAACATATCTCAGTAAATCACTAATTATTGCAGTCATTCCACCTTGCACACACCCTGTTTGTCCTTAGTTGAGCAGATTTACCAACCTCAATAAAGAGAATTTTCTCTTTTACCTTTAAGCAACCAATAATAGGTTCATGATGAAACCTCCTTTCTATTTCTTTCACTATCCTATGGCTGAAATTATGGACACATATTTAGGTTGCTATATTGGAAAGACAACAAACCAATGTGCCAGTTCTTATCTTTTATCATAATGCATTCATTTCCTTCATTAACTTTGTTTCCCTTTAATGCACTGCATTCGCAATATACGCTTTAATCAGATTTACATTAGCAATTGTGCTGCTTTTCAGAAAACCAGTTCCCCATTTGTTCTAGTTACTTTATTAGACTGCAGTGTTGGCTGGAGACCCTTGGGCCCTCTGGACCTGGCCTCAAGGGCCCCTGCTGCCACTGACTGCCAGTTCCAACATCCCTTTACAGACCCTGCCCAACTGCATTCTGCAATTATTATTAAATCTTATTTCCTCTGCAATAAGGTATTTACCCCTCTGAAGCTCTGAAGCTGAACGTAACATTTCATATTAGATATTTCCCCACTTAATCTGTACCTATTAGTTATCCTGACAGTTGGAAACATGGAGCTTGGTGTGGGTTACAACAGAAATCTGCCCTGTTTGTAGTTACAGTAACTAAGTCTGAGTGTAAAGATTCATTCTGTTCTCTCTTTCTTTCTCCTAGAAATGCAGAAGAAAAACAATTGACCAAAGATCTGCAGGACAATCTAGATGGTAGGAAACTAGTTTCCTAATGCACGCAATTATTGCATTAAATCACATTTCCATGACCAGAAGATTATGTCTTATTCGTTAAGGGCATTTGATCTTACACACAATAATGCTGGAATTATGGGTGAAAATGCTTTTTGGTAAAAAAAAAACAAAACAAAGGCAAATTGTGTCTGAAATAGCTCTTTGCATGCTGCATGTGTCATAAGTGATATATATAGTCTAGTATAGTTTATCAGAAATGCTTTGTGATCCTCTAATACTAAATTCCTATAGCTATGCTCCAGTGATTTCTACAGAAAACGACTTGCTTAGCCCTACCACCCCCTTAATTCTATTGTGTCCACAATTACATAAGTAAGTTAATTTTCCATAAATGTATGACCCCTTCCAGCTACTACTTGCCAGTGGCCTGACAGTTCAGAGATTGGACCATGAGTCCAGAGTTCAAAGTCTCTAAAGTACCCTTAAATCTGTTTAAAAAATGTAGCTGGTTTGTTATTGTTTTTTATGCTTTACTTCCACATAGGCAACTGAAGCCTTCAATCCCCAAATATTAGTTATTAGGGGACTGAATCCTTCAATCCCCTAATAACTAATAATAAAATAAGTGTCTACTCTGAGCTTGTCTTCCTTTGCACAACTAAAGGAACACTTGTGCAATGTCCTTCTTAGAGCATATGAGGAGATAAGCTCCATATTTGATAAATCATAACAACTCAATTTCATATAACTTAAACCAACCAATCAGCAGGTTTGGTGTTTGAAGTTAAACCTATACATGGATGTTATTAGTTACTTAACCACAAGACAACGTTGCATACGTTTTATATTTTACCTGTTGTACCTTTTGAGCACAACCCAACTTCTTCTGTTTATAAATAGTTCATTATCACTTTCTAATTATTGGCAGAATGTACCTCTGGGCTATCTGTGGGCACAGCCAGTTATCAACATGAAGTCTCTGTCATAAACATTGACCTGGAGTCAGACTGTACAGAATCGGAATTACACACAACCTTGCAGTGGATCGCTGCCTCAGAACTGGGAATTCCTGCCGTCTTCTTTAGGAAATCTCAGGAACAGAATATCCGAAAGGTACAAAAGTGAAGATACTACTAGACTGAGGGATTACTGAAAGAACTAATAAGAGGTTAACTGTCAACACACTGCCACATGAAATGGTGTTTACTTGAGACTGAGACACAACAGGCAGTGTAGGAACCATCCAAACCCCCTTCCTTGTAACAGTGCAATCCCAATACTCTGTTCCCTGTAACAGTATGAACCTACTCAAACAATGTGTGTAATAGCATTACCCTATCTTTAACACTGCTCCCTGTAATAGTATGACCTCCTTTAAACATTTATTCCAGTAAGAGAATGGCAACATTTGGGAAGACCTCCAGCAGAAGACCCTGCAGGGACTTGCACTAATCTGGTCACTAATAACATAGATGAGTTAATGAACGACTTGCAGAACTGTACTACAGTTGAGCAAACAGTCAGTATACTGGGGAGGGGGGATACTTGCAACCTGCTTCCAGTCCAAATGCAAGACCTGGAGCATGGAATCATATGCACAGCACCAACAACCTACTTTTCATAGATTTCCCAGACCAGGGAAGAAATTCATAGAGGCCTGGGTGACTGACACCTTAAAGCAATACAAGCTATCGCTTATATTTACTCTTGAAAGATTGCATTAAATTCCTACAGAACACCCCACGAAGACCCCCTCTTATCCCCAAATGACATAACATAAGAGACAGAGATACTACGGATCATTAAATCTCGACTGGACAATATGCAAAGTGCAAAAACATGGTTCTTTTGTGCCCTTTTTAGGGTATTGCTCTATACCCTAAAGGCTGTTTATTGAGGGGCATCACTTTGCATCTCTCCTACAATAAGTTTTAATGTTTTGGAATGGATTTTAGCCACATTTGGAAAGGGTTGAGTTGGGGGTTCTTTTTGGTGAGTTTTTTTTAAGTCATTTTTATTGATTCTCATGAACACACATCTTCCATATACATACACTGTATTGTGATATACTTGCTGCACTTAATCACACAATGTAAACTATTATTAATTACTAGCCACACGCTATCTTTATCTGCAACAAATAAGATAAGTAAGCCACCAGTGGACCAGAATGGGCCCTGGCACCCTTTGTTTGGTTACATATATTGTACTACAGGTATGGGACCTGTTAACCAGAATGCTCGGGACCTGGGGTTTTCCAGATAAGGGATCTTTCCGTAATTTGGATCTCCTACCTTAAGTCTGCTAAAAATCATTTAAATATTGAATAAACCCAATAGGCTTGTTTTGACTCCAATAAGGATTAATTACTGTATATCTTAGTTGGGATCAAGTACAAGGTACTGTTTTATTATTGCAGAGAAAAAGGAAATACTTTTTAAAAATTAGAATTATTTGTTTATAATGGAGTCTATGGGAGATGGCCTTTCCATAATTCTGAACTTTTTGGATAAGGCGTTTCCGGATAAGGGATCCCATACCTGTATTACGGATACTATATATATCTTAGATGCCAAACATGGAAGAGTTTTTATAAATTACGTTGAAGCCACAGTTGATCATTTCTCTCTTATAAGATATATTTAAGGCTTATCTAAGTGTTTAGCGCTGAGAAGAGATCCATGAATATAAAAAACAAGCTTATACTGCACAAAATATAAAAAAATATAAAAAAAAATTGCCATTCCCAATCATATAGCTGTCCAAGCAACCTACATTAGCCTAAACACCCTATAAACTAAGCAAGCTAAACACTCAGATCTTTATCTACCAGACTGCATAGCAAAAATGGCTTTTTAACAAAGCCCAGACCTGTAACCAAATAGAACTAAATCATCAATGGCTTCTGTTAAATACAGATATGGGACCTGTTATACAGAATGCTCAGGACCTGGGCTTTTCTGAATCTGGGTCTTTACCTAACAGGGTTGTTTTACCTTCAGTAAGGACTAATTCTATCTTATTTAGGATCAAGTAAAATCTACTGTTTTCTTATGCAAAGAAAAAGGAAATAAAAACATTTATTTTATTAAAATGGGCTCTATGAGAGATGGCCTTCCCTTAATTGAGAGCTTTCTGGATAATGAGTTTTCGGATAATGGATCCTATACCAATGAATAAAGACAATAGTCATTAAGCTCAACCTTAGTTACTATAAGTCTAGTCTACTTGGCCCAAAATTAAATTATGAAGTTCTGAAAAACTTTTTATGAGGTTAATAAAGACCCAGTCTGTCTCTGATAGCTTTAATGTCCATATATGGGAAGAAACTGTTAGGAATATGGGTAACATTGAAAAAGAGGGTTATAACATAAACAGGTTCTCCCTTGCACCAATTATATGCTCTAACTCGACATTTCCTATCCTCCCCATCTAGTTCCTGGAAGTCACACATTTAGTTCAAGCAAAGTCCTGGAAAGTGGGAGACATCTTCAGCGCCTTGGTTCTTCATTGCAAGATGCAAAAGCAGGGGAGCAAAACTTCACCCAGTTTTTTTGACTGGCTTCTGGAACGTGGCTAAAGAACATTAGCAATCTCCAACAACCAGGTGTCAGCCATGAGGTTCTAGACCCCCCTGTCTCATCAGTCCATAGACAGGCAACAGTGTACAGCGACAGAAATAGCATTGCCAGATTGTATATTTAGAATGTATTAGAAATGCGTTTTCTAGGGCAATTGGAACATTATTATTAATATTTTTCTAATAAATATAAATAAGATGTATATATATACATACAAACTCACACACATAAATATATATTGAATAGAGCACCTTTAAACTGGCTGTGTTTGAGTGGACTGTGAACATTTTTTTACAGTAATGGGACATTTGATTTTAATTGGCTCTAAAATGTGCGCTTGACTTATTCTTCACTTCTTGATATTTTGTTAAGCTGTGAAATGGATAGAAGTACCAGCCAGTTCCGGACTGCAGAAGGATCTACCAGGCGTTTTGAGTAAATGTTAAATTGCATTTTGGAAATGTATAGGATTTTGCCAGCACCAAAAGATTGTAATTATATTTTATAAAATGTGAGAGAAGAGATTATACTGGACAATAGGATTCCTTATTCAGGCGGCAGCAAAAGGTATATATATATATAAATATAAGTGCATATATAGCAGGCTGAGACTAACAGTTTGATAGTACAAAGAAACACTGTAAGGGGGTAATTATTCATTATGAAATATTACAGTAAAAATGTACATTATGGGAGTTATAGGAACCCGGGATGATGGCTGCATGTGGCTTTGAGTAGTCATAAATATATGCTGGGCTGGGGATTCTATTTCTTCAAAATAATGACGGTTTGGAGGTAAGGGATCTAATTCATCTGAAATACATATAAAAGTGTAATTATAAAGCAATTGATCATTAATATGCATCATGCATACTGTATACATAGCAACGGCCAAGGAATATTCACATGGCAAAATGATGAATGGTAAAAGAGTATGGGGCAGATTTATTACAATTTGAACTAGGGATTCCTAGTTTAATCAGTATTATTAAAGGGAATGTAAACCCTCAAGAGAAATTCATGTAAAACTGCTCTTCTGCAATTTACAATATTTTTTCTTCTAGTTTTCAAGATATAAGCATTATTTTTACACTGCTGATACAATGAATTTGAAACAATGGTCAGCAGAAACGACGTTAGTGAGAAGAGGAAAGTCTTATGATGTTGCTCTGGTTAGAACTTAACATAAGGAAAATATACTTTATTGTTGCTGGGCAGAGAAGTATATTAGTGGGTCTGGTGCCCATAGCAGTGAGGGGCAGTGTGCATAGTGCAGGCTAAGACACAAACGATTGGGTTGTATGAACACTCTATAGGGTCATGCTTAAGAATTTCCTGGTGCTGGAATGATGGGAGTGTGGACCCGCCATGTAATACATTAAAGCTGGCAATTTCTGTATCCACAGCTGGCGTTACAGAGGCAGTTTGTGTAGCTAACCCCAGGCAGCATAGTGAATTCACTCATTAATTAAGACACTGGTTGATGTGAAGTTGTAATTAGGTGGACATCTTGGTGTCCAAATTGATTGTTTATTCCTTCCCCCCCCCCACAAATTATATTAGCAGTATAAAACCGCCATTTTGGGCATTTTTGGGCATTTAAAAATGTTGCAGTATGTCAGATTGCCAATTCCAGCTTATTTAAATGAGGTGTTAAAGCTCAGCAGCTCTAAACTTTAGCAGCCTACAAATCTGCATTGCATTAATTACAAGACTTCATTTACTAAATAAATTTAATGAATTTAATTACAAATGAAAGGGGTGGTTCACCTTTAAGTGCTCTGGCACACGGGGAGATTAGTCGCCCGCAACAAATCTCCCTGTTCGCGGGCGACTAATCTCCCCGAGTTGCCATCCGTTGCCATCCCACCGGCGAAAATGTAAGTCGCCGGTGGGATGGCACACGCGGCGGTGCCTCGCGAGGCAACTTCGGCGATTTGCTGAAATCACCTGCGCAGCGTGTGCCATCCCACTGGTGACTTACATTTTCGCCGGTGGGATGCCAACGGATGGCAACTCGGGGAGATTAGTCACCCGCGAACAGGGAGATTTGTTGCGGGCGACTAATCTCCCCGTGTGCCAGAGCACTTAAAGGTGAACCACTCCTTTCATTTGTAATCTCCCCGTGTGCCAGAGCCCTAAGATAACTTTTAAATGTACTATTCCTAGCAACTTTGCAATTTGCCTTTATTGTTTAATTTTTATAGTTTTTCAATTGTTTGCCATCTTTGTCTACATCTTTCGCTCTTTTTATTGTTACTTTATATTCCTTATCTTTTTATTTAGCCCCTCTTCTACTCATATTCCAGTCTCTCATTCACACCCCTGCCTGGTTGCTAGGGTAAGCAAAACCCTAGCAACCTGGTAGCTGCTGAAATTCCAAACTGGAGAGCTGCTGAACTGAAAGCTGAAAAACTACAGAAAATGAAAACCAATTGCAAATTGTCTCAGAATATCAATGTCCACATCAGACTAATAGGTCATTTCAAAGTGACAAACCCCTGTAAAACCAAAACGAATACAAAAAAAATGAGGAAGAACTAATGAATCCAATATTTCACAGATTGTCTTTAGTATGAATATTTTGATAACAGAGCTGGTTCCTGCCCCAGCTTGGCTAGATTACATCCGTTAGTTGATGGCCAGCTACTCAGTATAATGAATTGATGAAGTAACCTTGGCTATTCCTTCAGATAGTAAGGTCTCAGATTAAAAATGACCCCTCTGCACTGCCTCGGATCTGCTCATCTCCCCTATCATACCCAGAACACAGTGACCTGAGTCCTTCATCTCAGCAGTCATGACTGGAACATTGTGGCTTTTATTCCAGAACAGCAACTGTACAAGCACATTAATCTTACGTTTCAGAAATGGCTTTAGGGCACATTACTATGGCATCTTTTCTTATTGAAAGGCATGTTCATCCTAAGACTAACGTAATATAATGTGAGCAGTTTATATTTCCAACTGGATGAACCAGAGGTAAGGCAGGTACTACATAGACAGAAGCTTGTAGGGGGTGTGTCCCATCATCCTCATCTACTATGTCATTAAAAGGCTTCTTTATTAAAGCAGTGCAAAGCCGACATTTTTTTTACCCACAATGCAGCAATATTTTTAAGAATGCGGAAGCAAATCAGCATTCTCATTGGTAAACATAGCATAAGTTGCATTATCGAGCATCTGAGTGGCATGAGTGTGGGTGCAAATTGTGTTAGTTCCAGTACTACAATAATTGTATTACCAGAACCTGTGTTAGCACTTCAATATGCAAAGAGAGCCCCTGGTATTAACAATCCCTCGAGGTGTAAAAGGGGTGATTCACCTTACAGTAACTTTAGGTATGTCCAATTCCTAGCAACTTTGCAATGGCTCCTTATTATTTATTTTTTATAGTTTTCAAATTGGGGGTCACTGACCCCGACAGCCAAAAACTATATCGCTGCGAGCTTACATTTTTATTGTTACTTTTTATTACTTGTCTTCCTATTCATCCCCTCTCCTATTCATATTCCAGTCTCCCATTTAAACCACTGCCTGGTTGCTAAGGTAAATAAGACCATAGCAACCAGATAGCTGCCGAAATTCCAAACTGGAGAGCTGCTAAACAAAAAGCGAAATAACTGAAAAACCACAAAACATAATAAATGACAACCAATTGCAAATTGTTTCAGAATATCAATGTCTATACTGAAAGTTAATGTAAAAGTGAACAACCCCCTTAATGCCAAAGCTCTGTTGCACCCATGCCCCATGTACTTTGCAGCTCACACCTCATGCAGCAATGCAGCCACCAGCAGCATTTGTTGCAAGATGCAAGCAGACAGGAGCGTGTATAGACACAAGTACCTTTGTGCATGGTAATTGAAGAAAACTGTTGGGTTCTTTGTGCTGCACTTTGCTTTAGTGAATGAGCCCTTGTGACTATTCTGAGACAGTTTGCAAAAGGTTTTTAGAATTTTTTAATTCTCTACTTTTTCTTCCTGTAACCTGAAATGTAAATGTTTTTCTGATTACAGGTATAGGACCCGTTATCCAGAATGCTCGGGACCAAGGGTTTTCCGGATAAGGGGTCTTTCCCTAATGTGGATCTCCATACCTTAACTCTACTAAAAAAAATCACTAAAACATTAATTAAACCCAATAGGATTGTTTTGCATCCAATAAGGATTAATTATATCTTAGTTGGGATCAATTACAAGGTACTGTTTTATTACTACAGAGAAAAATGAAATCAGTTTTAAAATTCTGAATTATTTGATTAAAATGGAATCTATGGGAGACGGGCTTTATGTAATTCGGAGCTTTCTGGATAACGGGTTTCCTGATAAGGGATCCCATAACTGTACTAGCAGCCAGGGTTGGAACTAGGAGTAGGCAACCAAGGCACCTGCCACAACCATTTTGGGAAATGGGGTATGAGTTCCAGAAAACATATTTATTGAAGCCTCCAAAGCAGCACGTTAGATTAGATCTGCTCCTTGTCTCTATTAACTTTTTACTTGGCTGCACCACTAACTCTTCTATACCAGAGTAATGCTTGGGTGGGATTGTGGGGGAAATATTGCCACCATTTCCTTAGGGAACAAAGTTGCTTGGCCTGGCCTAATGCAATATGCATCTCCAGAAATGTAGGCTAAATGTAATTATTACTGTATGCTATATTACTTCTATTCCATGCATCATCCAGTCAGTCATTTCCAAGCAGTTCCTGGTTACTAGGGGTAGTGGGACCCTAAAAAACATGACAGGCGTTACATCACAAATCCAACTAAAATATATTTCCTTTTAATTTTATTGTGACTTTGCTTCTGATTTAATATACACTACTTTGCCTTCTAGAAATGAAGCCATATTCTCTTCTTTTGATGTAGTAAAAACAACCTAAAAATATTTCGTTTATTGGGATAAGTTATATATTTTCATGGACATAAAAAAGAAAACTGGTGTTGTGGGATGTGATGTATATACTGATTTAATATGCTCGGGCATATCAGGGCTATGCTGCAGTGCTAAAAGCCATTACAGATTCCAATGCCTATAAGGGCTGCACACGGAGGAGTAATGATGGCTGAAACAGTCTCAGAGTTCTCATTCTCATATGAAATAGTGGCCTGACAAGAATATTTCTAGAGTACTTTGTGCCCTTAAATCCTTCTTATGCCAATTTATCACGCATTTAGGCTGACATAAACATAGGAAAGTTTTTTGCTAATTGAATATTTTTCTAGGAAGCCCTAAAAATGTAATGCCAGAGTTTTGCAAAGGTGATCAACAAATTCATGTAAAACTGGTCCTCTGTGACTTTTGCAATCCCGATTATTGTTTTCTAATTTTTAAGACAAAAAGTTTTCAACATGGCTAATTGGTACAGTGGCGCCACCTGCTGTTCAGTTTGGCTAAGAGTCCATCCAGTCATCAGAAAATTAAGTTTCTGAGCAGAGAAAAGTCTTGCAATGTTTCCTTGCTTAGAAACAGAGGAAGTCAGAAGACTCTTTTCTGATAGAAAGGTTGATCTGCTGGACCATATCTGCCAGTGTATAGTGCAACAGATGATAAGATGATGAGGAGCTACAGTTCTACTGACGTCAGAAAACTGTTCTGCTCAGTAACTTAATTTTCTGACGAATGGCCAGCCAAATGTGGGACTGCTGTTTCTAATTAATTATATTTTGTGTAAGGAGAAGAAAAGGTAAAATTACTGGGTTTCAAAATGTTAGGCACCCCTCAGTCATTGTAATCACTTACCTGCTCCTTTTAGAAGAAAGCGGGGTAAAAAGGGTAAAAATGCAGACTTTTTTGTTAAACTCTACTGCGCATGCACAAGTGGCGCAAAGGCTGAAGAAGGAAGAGGATCGCTCCCTCGCAGCTACCCCGGGCCGGTGTGGTTTTCTGCTAACAGGAGCACCAGCCTGGGATATAGGTAAGCGATTAAAATGATTGGGGGTGCCTAACACTTTGACTTCCCCCAGTAATTGTACCTTGTGCAAAGAAAAAGCAATTTTATGTCAATTTGTTGTGAGGATTTAGATCTGCTTTAAAAGCTTGTGGTATTAATTCCAAACTACCCGCTTCTAGAATGTTCTGAAACACTTTGTAATATGCAGAAATATCTGAACGTGTTCCTTTTGCTTCCAGTTATACAGAGAAACTTTATATATTTGCCTTTTATACTTTTGAACGTGTTTCTGTTGCTGGATATGATATAATGAAAGGTCACACCCTCTCACATTATTAGTTAATGAATTGTTTGTTTGGTAGCGCTCGACAGGAAGAGCACAAGATTAATGACTTGGCTGCTGCTGCTTTTTTTCTCCAAGTGTAATTTGTTGCAGATAATGTAATATTAATAAATAAATGTTATGTGTCATCTGTGCTTAATTACTTTGTGTTTATTATGCAGAACATTGTCTGTGCCTTGCTCCATGAACTGGTCACCTTCTAAATCTTCGGAAACACTTGATATTGTGTGTAAGTAAGCTGCCACTTTGTATTAACTCTACACTACAAGGTGTATTCATTACAAACATAAATCAGAGGCTCCCATATCACAAGTGTGAGTTTGCCTGATCAGTGCACAATTCCATAGGACAATTGCTGCATTTCACGGATTTGTCACACAAACCCTGCATCTCCTCATCTAGTGTATCAGGAGAGCTGAAAAGGTCTTGCAGGTTTGTTAGTCCACAACAAGGCTAAGAAGTTCTCCATGCGTTGAATGATAGCTTGTGTAATGAAGTATTTATACGAGGGCAGGGGTTCTCGAGAAGATAGATGTCCTATAGTGTTCTGCAACGTTGGTCACCAGATCTGAATAGTGTGCATAGTAAATGATACCATGACTTAATGATCAGATGCGCAGGTCTAAAAACATGTAAAACCTCTCCATGTAGCCCAACATATAAAAAATACATTGTTGATAATGTGAAGCCTCTTAAAGAGCATCTAGCCAACTTACATTTGGTGGGACTAGGCCTTTTGGAACTCCAGGCAAATCTGGGCCAGAACACCTCACCCCCTACATGCTCTGACCTGTGTAGACCTTTATTGCATTCTTCTCTCCAGTCATCATCGTATATTGATCTCTGTTTCTCTGCACCACGTCTCTTTACCTTCCTCCATCTGCCATCTGGTCTTACTTATTGATCCCATTTTTGCCACTTTACCCTCGTTCGACTCTCTCCTCCCCTTCCAATGCACCATTTACTCCCACTAAAGCTACATCACTTGCTTATGATCAAGCACTCATGAGAGAACTCTGTCTACCCATAGTCCCGGCTCTGTACATTATAAACAAAGCATATACTTCTTGAAATTCAGTCGGTGTAAAAAGTGGCAGACAAATTAAATCCCTAGGAGGCAGTTTCCAATTGCACCTTACAGTAAAATGTTCTTTCTTCAAACTGGCCACGTGCCACTGAATACTACTACAGCTATAGGACTTGTTATCCAGAACATGCAGGACCTGGGTTATTCCAATAAGGGGTCTTTCCTTAATTTGGATCACCATACTTTGCCTGCTAAAAATCATTTAAATATTAAACAAATCCATTAAAATTGTTTTGCCATTAGCATACGAATAGAGGAAGCAGACCCTGTCATGGGGCCACAAGGGGCCAGACTGGGGGGTCTGCTCCCTTTATAACTGTAGAGATACCCCTTCCACAGCAACTCTCCTACCTGAGAGTAAGCAGGCAGGTTGCAATGCACACTAACAAGTGATTGAGAGGGGGGCAGGTGTTGTGGTGAGCACTGGGCCCCTCCGGCAATTAGTAGTTACGCCACTGCCAATATGGATTCATGCAGCTTAGTTCCCATCAAGTACAAACTTCTGTTTTATCAATACAGAGAAAAAGGAAATAATTATCAAAAATTAGAATTATTTGATTAAAATAGAGTCTATGGGAAATGGCATTCCCCTAATTCAGAGCTTTCTGGATAGTGTGTTTCTGGATAATGGGTCCCATACCTGTACCAGTTTTGTAATAGAATCCATTACCCCACTGAAAGTGGAAGGCAGAATTTATGTGAATAAAGTACAATAATCTTTTCTGTAAAAAAGTTTTGGGGTAGAAATATGTGGTGTAAAATAAGAGCAAATGAGTGCTGCATTATTTAATGAACATCTATAAACGGCAAATGATCATTTACTCATGTATCATTAATTAACTTCAACATTGTAACCGTAAATGCCCAGCTTCATTGTTTGTGGGGGCTAATCTGTCTGTACTCCTATAGAAATGCGGTAGCAGAAGGAATTGATGTGTTGCTGATACTAAAGCCTATTGATGCCTAGAGCTGATACTAAGCACATGGATTTTGCCACTGGCTCTACATGTGTGCCAGGCAGGAAAGCACTTCACTATATGGCAATATGCCAGGTAAAATCCATAATGATAATAAGCTCTAGGCTGCAACAATTTAACAAATGAACTCCTGCATATGGCTCATTGTAGGGAGAAGAAATGCAAGAGTGTAATTAACGGAAAGTGATTTTAAGGAGAGGTTTTATGATGCAGAGTGAGAGAATTACTGGAAGAATTTACATCAAGCAATAAAAAGTTACAGGCAGAGATAATTAGTTGGAGAAGTTATTGGAGTGGGTTATGGAGAAGAAGAAGAATTAATATTGTCCTTCATTTATAAAGTGCCAAGCTCTGTACAACCAGGGGGAATACAAATGTTCATGTGAAAATGAAATGTCATAAAGCAAAGTGTAAAAATATTCATAAAAAAAGAGTTTTAAAACCTTGAGCACTGTGATAGTGGATCAGTATTAGCTTCTTACCATCTGAAATTGGCTGATGTTGATTGTTTTGTTGTTTTGCTCTCGTGTTGGGAGAGAATACATAAAATAGCTCCCCACCATCTGATATTAATGCGCAGTCAAGTTACTTGGTCACACACACATGGGGGTTGATTTACTAAAGTGCGTTAAAACGTGCGCTATTTATAGCATGCGTTAAAAATGTTATTGACTTTAGCGAATCGTGCGTTTTTTTGCGTCAATTTTAACAAAAAAAGCGTGCGATAAAACTTATCGACCTTTAGTGAATCAACCCTATGATGTGGTAAAAAACACGTATATATGTAGGGACCCAGGGTCCTGTTACAGGGCAGAGGCCCATGTATCTAGTTTACCATTTGCATTCTGTGCCTTATTGGTTTATAGGTAGACCACTCCCTTTGCACTAATATAGTGTTTAGCACAGGGGTGGATCTTCCTCTTTGGCTGCATCTGTTGACTCAGGTGGAAGTTCCACTGAGCCTGGGATCAGCATGGCGCCAGTAAGCCATCATACCCTAGAGTAACCATCTGACTCTAGTGAAGTCAGGGAACAGGGGCCCCGTGAACAAGGAATAGCTAGAATAGTAGAACATCCTTAAGAGAGTTTTCTAGAAAAGTGAGACAGTGAGATCAGACAGAAAGAGCAGTTTCTGGCTCCAACCAGGAGAGATTAGCTTGGTTGTCTTTACCCTGCCCAGACTCTGTGGAGGTGGAATAAACCGGTAGACATCCTTTCCTTCTATCCTCAGTCTTTGGACAGCTATCTCCTCTGTGTGAGTATTTACTATCACCCTGTGGACTAATTGTATTGGACAACAAACAAGTTGATTTATATTTCACCGCAAAGAACCGCCTGGCGTCCATTCTTTTACATTACTTTGCATACAGCCTAAGTGAGTTGTAGTTGGAATACACCCTAAGGATATTTCCACTTAGCGAAAGCCCATCTGGTGTGTAGAGTCCTATGTACCCCATGCTCTAAAGCTAACCTAGCTGGTGTTGCCTTTTTTCACAGCCAAATAGGGGTTACATATATATATATATATAGCAATAAATATTCCGTGGCCAGAACGCCCTTAAAATTTGTCAAAAGTTTATTCAAGACATATTCAAGACATATTGTTAAAAAAAATTTTTTAACATAATTATGCACTGCTAATGGCCAGACATTGGCCCGTTTGAATTTGCACATACACAATAGTATTGGCTAATTGTATAATGGTTTGATGATGGGGATTGGGCACTTTTTCCACTTGTTGAAATTGAGATGGTATTTAGATTTGGTGTGGACACTATTGTTTTATCCTTGAGAAAGGTCCTAGTGAGGATTTTTAAACAATATGTCTTGAATAAACTTTTGACAAATTTTAAGAGTGTGCCAGCCAGGGAATATTTATTGCTAAATACTTGAATTTTGGCTGTGCACACCGCAAAGTATTAAGCTTTGGAGTGCAGACACTACCAGGACTGATATATATATATATGTAGCTTGTGGACAGGCACTCACGTCTCAGCAGGGATAACAATGCCTGGGGGCAGTCCCAACGAAAATTGGTATAATAGCAAAAAGGATGTCCCGCACTCACAGGTCTTAGGTGAAAAGATAACAGTGTTTATGTTGTCTTGAATAAACACCGTTATCTTTTTACCTAAGGGCTCTGGCACACGGAGAGATTAGTCGCCCGTGACAAGACGAAAAGACTCGCGAGGCTTTTTCGGCGATTTGCGCGAAATCGCGCCGCCGCGTGTGCCATCCCACCGGCGACTTACATTGTCGCCGGTGGGATGGCAGGTGAAGGCAACTTGGGGAGATTAGTCGCCCGCGAACAGGGAGTTTTGTCGCAGGCAACTAATCTCCCCGTGTGCCAGAGCCCTAAGACCTGTGAGTGCGGGACATCTTTTTTTGCTATTATATATATATAGTGGAGGTTTGTCCAAAATCTAAGATGTCAATCTACAGCTTAAGAAAGAGAAGTCCTGATTAGATTGTACGCTTTTCAAGCAGGATCTTCTAATTACTGTTATATTTATGTATTTATATACTCATTTACAGAAAGCTTAAAGACAGCTCTCATTTTTTGCAGGACAGCAAAAGAACAGCCTTAGGTCTACACCCAACAGATATCCGCCCCACCAAACCTTCCAGTCCCAAGTTCTTGGCCCAGAAACAAGCACCAATGACTCAAAGAAATCTGGCTGCCAATATACACCCCTTACTCTACATTTACTGCTCACCAGGATCCCAAACAAATACAGGACCTGTTATGCAGAATGCTCAGGACCTGGGGTTTTCCAGATAAAGGATCTGTCATTTGGATCACCATACTTAAAATCTACTAAAAAATTCTTAATTAATACGATTAATTAAACCCAATAGAATTGTGTTGCCTCCAATAAGGATTATCAATGTCTAAGTACAAGGTTCTGTTTAATTATGACAGAGAAAAAGTAAATACATTTTAACAATTTGAATTATACGATTGAAATGGAGTCTATGAGAAATGGCCTTCCTGTAATTCAGAGCTTTCTGGATAATGGGTTTCCAAATAATAGATCCTTTACTTCTTTTTTAAATATTTCTTAAGAGAAAAAGCCAATAAATTATTTCTGTTCTATAGCGTTATCTTTTCTACCCTGTGTGCAAATGTAACAATGATTTAATGGGAACACATTTATTCAATGGGACAACTAGCAGGCATTAATCTAAACCCTTACTCAGCACCAAGGTTTTATTCTGGGGGGGCGGGGGGGGTAACTGTCCTTGTGTATAAATGGAAAGGAGTGTTAATGACATGGAAAGACCTCCCTGCAGGAAGGGTACAAGGAAGCTTCTAGGAATGTTCCGACTGACTAGTCTTTCGCCATTTAGATTACTTGTATTTTTATGGCTATTCGCTTGAATAAACGCCATTATTTATAATGAGTAAGAATGTGGGCAATAGAGCGTAGCTTTTATTGTGAATCTGTCCTGCCTGTTTAACTCATTGAATGCTAAAGAGAAGGGACAAAATGTGGCTGCTGTAGAGATAAGTGATAACTGTAATATACAAATGAACTGCACCTGATACAAAACGGACCTATCACCAGTGGTTCTTCATTGTACTTGGAATAAGATCTTTGAGCCCATTAAATCCAACCAAGCCTGAGATTATTGTAATTCAGCGAATGTATTCTAGCTGATCATTTGTGTGCGTTCCTCTCTCAACTGTCTGACATTACCTGAAATGCTGAAAAGTATGTATGTATGTATGTATATCTTTATTTATAAAGAGCTACTTATGTACGCAGCACTGTACAGTAGAATAGATTTATATAAACAGGGGTATTAAAATAGATAAATACAAAGTATTACAATAAATACAAATAAATACAAGATACAGTTGCAATAAGTTAAGAGTCAAAGACACAAGAGGATGGAGGTGCAGAAAAGACATGTAAAGTAAAAATCAGAGAGGCGTGGCAATATGTCAGGCACTGCTTGTGTCCAAAGTCGTAGCCCTTTCCTCTCAGCCGCTGCACCTCTTCCTTAAAAAACAACTCATTTTGTGGTACATTGAGACAGAAGGCCCAACTTGCCTGCAGTCCCTTTCATGCATTGCAGTGGTTTATGCCAGTGGCTAAACCTGAATAAAAGGGCAGGGCTGATGGTATGGGGGTGGGTCAGTGATGCTGGAGGTGGGCAGTATGATGTCAGGGGTGGGCACAATGATGTCAGGGGTGGGTATGATGATGTTGGGTGGGGCTACTGCATCACTTAGACGAAATTAGCTGGATTTCTGTCCAGTTTTCTCAACATCTTAAACTGGATAAAACTTTTGAACCAGGCAGCCCTTTGAAAAACTGGAATATCCAGTTCAAAACCAGATGGGTCGCAACCCTAACTCTATCTGTATTCTACCTGATGAGTAAGTCCAACCATTTACGTAAAGGTATGAGACCTAATTTAGAATGCTAATTTTGAAAATTCCTCATTTTTGACTGATTTGCCTTTTCTTTCTGTAATAAATTTACTGTACTTGATATATATTTATATTTTTTTTCATTTATTTGCCAGATTATTGTAGGAGTTTCACAATGCTGAAACCCAAACAGCCCTTGGAAAAACCGAAATGTTCAGGTCGAAACCGAACTGGTGGATCCTACAGTAAAGTAAAGCTTTCAAGTAGTACTGTGCTGGGCTCAAATCCATTGGAAGGTTGACTTGGAACTACAGGAAAGATTGGTACAAGTACCCAGGTTAAATCATTTTTTAAGGTTA
The DNA here is from genome assembly GCF_000004195.4 of Xenopus tropicalis. Taxonomy (NCBI): domain Eukaryota; kingdom Metazoa; phylum Chordata; class Amphibia; order Anura; family Pipidae; genus Xenopus; species Xenopus tropicalis. Next base: position 128,714,284 of record NC_030681.2, read on the forward strand.
AGTAAACTCTTTTAAAATATAAAATTGCTCAGGTTGCTTTTTTAAGCACTTTTGAAATTTAAATGTATTTTTTTCGGGGCTATTTAAGTTTTTATTTACTGCGCATATAATGAATTATGTAACAACAATGGCATCTGACGATCGGTTACTGTAATTGTACTTGTAATTGTATAAATGCTCTGATGTTGCTCAGGAAATAGATCAGAAGCCACAGATGCCCTTTCCCATCTCCTGCAGAGCAACATCAGAACTCTTCTCTATTTTCCTTCTGAAGGTATTTCTCTTTGACTGCACAGTAACTGACCAGCAGATGGCATTGTTGTTACATAATTCATTATATTGGCTGTTATTAAAAACTTAAATAGCTCTAAAAAACTGAAAAAATTCAAAAGAACTTAGAAACCACCCTAAGCAATTTTATATTACATTTTTTTTGAGGTTTAAAGGGGGCACGACAGTGTTTCTTTTTGTCAGTTTTACATAGTGAACCCATGAGTATTTGTAGCCAATAAAGACTGTTGTAGGTAGCCATGAATAAAAGCAGTTACCCCCCTTTCCCCCACTGAATATGACAAAACAGGGAACAAGAAATGCAACTGGTGAGCCTGGAACTAGATCACAGAAACAAACTTTCATCAGGAATGAATGATAAAGTGAATCCGGCAACCTAGACCTGGGCCTAGACCTGGGTTTATATAAGCAGCTACTGCTGGTGTTAAGCATTGAGATGTACATGATGTTTATGTAGAGCAGCTATAAGTCATCAACAGAACAAAGAAAAGACATATAGCAATCATAGTGAGTCCAGTATTTAGGGTTCTACCACCCCAACTTTGTGGTATAATGTAGGCCACCACATTAGCTGGATAAACTTAATAGAGTACAGCCTGGCTATCAGGCAAGTCAGCTAACGCTGTCATGGGGTGCTAATGATCCACTTCAGTCCTTTCATGTTTCCACATTAAGTCAAGAGGAATTTGGATTTCAGGACCGGATCATTTTTTATCCTGATTACATGGGTTAAGTTGACATCTCTGTATTCCTAATAGACAGGTGCAGAAAGTCTTAGTCAGGAACTCTACAACTTCACAGAATGTGATGGTTGCTTGGTGGATGAGGAGGATAATGCATGAGTGGGATAATGCATGGCCTAATTAACACTGGATGGCAAACTGGAATTGAATATGTCTTTCTAATGAATCCTATAAAAACACACAGTATTTGTTCTGATTCTCTCCACATGAAGACAACATGAAGGATATGAAATAATTTCATGTAGCACTTGTGAGCAAAGTGGCCTTGTGTGTAGTGGCTGTACCCTCCAGCTAGCGTCAGGCAGTTCCATCCATAAATGCTATTTCAGTGTATTATTTTGGACAATAAAATAAGCGGTAATGCTTATGTGTTTCTATGAATGAGTGTGTCGCCCAACACTAGAGCTGTGCAGCGTTAGATGCGGAATTTTATCCCAACCAGAACACTATCTGCATGTGTCTGTATCTGCGGTGCGTGGGCGTTCTTCCATACATTACCGCAGGTTAATTGGCTCCTGATGAAAATGACCCTAGTGTGCGGCAGGAAAATTAAACTGTAAGCACTACCAGGGCAGGGTCTGATGTGAATGTTAATCTCTATGTAAAGTGATACAAAATATATGTTAACACTGTCTTAATAAAGAATATTAAATATCACTGTTTGCCATATTTGTATGTGTTTATATAGTATCGTGTGTATCACTAAATCTGTGTGCGTCTCCCTGTGACGCTGTGACAATAAGCAGGAAGGCATGTGTATCATATGATGTATGTATAGCCCCCAGCCGCTCATGCCTGTAGGCCCCACTTCCCAGGAGCACTAAATAACAGTAACAGGCGCCGGACCTCTTCAGTCTGTACTCTTCTACTTACCCCACAGAATTTAGAGTATGAATGTCACAAATGGCAAATCATGTGTCAATTTCAAACAAGCATTTACCTTTATCTGCTGATGTTGGAAATCGGTGAGAAAGTGAATCAGACTTTAGGCTTCCAACTTTCCTATTTGTTTTTATTAAAAAGCTTATTACATCTACATAAAAATGGAAACAAAGAAAACAAACACACTGTCAGCAGTCCTGGGTGCAATTTACAAATGACTGAAATGATTTTGCTCATATTATGACTTCATATAAGGAATTTGAGGGATTGCATGTTGCTTATGTCCATTGCATTTTGGCTGTTCCGACTCCTTAGAGACTTTCTTTGTAAGAGGGATCCATTTTAACGCCATATTCTGCAAGTGTTGTCCTTGCTCCCTAAAACGCATGTAATGAGAATGTAAAGAAGGAATGTCTCTGTCTGGCACAGAATTGGTTATTTAAGAGTCTTGTAGTTAGGCTATGTTTTTTGCACTTTGCCCCATGCCCTGCACATAAAAAAACTGCTACCAATCTCTGCCCTGTGTTTTGGCATTTGCCCCCATAAAGTGCTTTTGTGTCTCCATCCAGTCTTGTCAAACAATCCCTACAAACTACCAAACTGCACTGTCTAAACAATCCATGCTACAAAGAAGTGGTAGGCTGAGAGGGGATGATTCCACACAAGAATGCCCTTATCTTTCCTTTGACGCATTCAGTCATATAGTACAAACATTTGATTGGCTAAACTGCGTAAACATGGACTGGCGATAAAACAGTTTTGTGAAATTGAAGCAAACTGTTTGTATGTGGCCAGCTTTAAGCTCTGGGCTGCTAGAGTTGCCACAGTTACTAAGCAGTTCAGAGCATCCAGTCAGCTAGGATTATACAGGTGCCTGTGACAATGCGTAGTCTATTAGTATTATCATCTCATTAAAGGAGAAGGAAAGGTAAAAACTAAGTAAGCTTTATCAGAAAGGTCTATGTAAATACAGCCATAAGCACTCACAGAAACGCTGTACTGACTTTCAGCTTCCTGCTCCCCCCTCCCTCAAGAATGCTAAGAACTCACTCCCCCCCCTTAGGAATGTGGATCTGAGCCAATCAGCAGGAAGCTCTCAAATGTAAAATGTAGTGTTATAGACACTGTAACAGTCGGAAACTGGCACACCTAATTAAATGTTAAAATATAACTTTTACTTTTAAATAGTTAAAATGCGGACTCATAGTCTTACTAACTGAGCATGTTCACTTGGTCCTGGTGTCTGTGCAGGAGTGAGGCATTATGGGAACTTTCTTTACACAGCTCAGCGTTTTTTCTTCCTGTTTGGCTTTAGATCTTCTGAACAGGAGAAACATGGGGAGACTTAAGGGCACTATTGAGACAACTGAAGGTATGCCTGCAGCTTGAGATTAACTCTTTACTAGCCTTTCCTTCTCCTTTAAAGAATAAATATATTTTAGCAGTTGATAAATACCTGTAATGATAGTGTTGCCTTCATAGTTAAAGGCACATGAGAAGATTTCATCAGTGTGTCCCTTGAGAACCTGGAGGCATTCCCCTGTGTGTGGGTTCCAGAGCCGCGAGGTCTTATCAGAGCTAGCCGTTAATATGCGATTCCCCTGAGCATTAAAGCAAATCTAGGTAAAGAAAGAAAATAGTGAGCTTTCAGCTAATGGGAACAGAGGGATACATGTCACTAGAGCAAGGCATTTCAGCACCTAAAAAAGTACTGGGAGTCATTTATCAACACTAGGTAAATTTGCGTGTGGGCAGCAACCCATGGCAACCAATTCAATGAAGTCATTGCAGCTGGCTGAAAAAGCCAATCACTGATTGGTTGTTAACTGTTAGGCTGATGCCACACCAGGCGTAGGGCTGATTTTTTCGGCAAGCGGAAAAACGCTTGCCGAAAAAATCAGCCCTACGCCTGGTGTGGCATCAGCCTTACTGCCCATGGCCAAATGTGTCCAATGTTCATAAATGAGCCCCAGCTAAAGGTTTAAAGCTTGCCTGGCAGAATATTAGGATTACCATTTACATCATTATTATATACTATATATTATTTATTATCACTCAATTTATATCATTTTGTTAGTTAACCAGCACTAGAATCCACCATGACCACTTTAGATACCAGGAGTATATTGGCTTTTGGTGGTATCTAATGTGCCACATAGTGGGAAAGTAAAATAGAGTGAGCTGGGTGTAAATCTCAGTTACAAGTCAGTGGCCTGTTTAAGAGCTGTTGCATAATGTATTTCTTACAGATCTCTTTAAGTCTTCTGGCCTATTTATGTGTCATATTTCTATATGAATGTATATTTAATGTAACCTTTGGGTCAACTGGATAGCTAATCAATAATACACACAGTATTCCTTAATATTAATAATACACAAGCAGGGCAAGCCTGTTCATAGTGAGTCGTTCCCCATACACACAACTGATGCTTTCATTTAGCCTTTACCTTACTTTCACCTTAAAGCACCTACCTCTTATTTGTAGGGGATGTTACCTGGCGGATTTACAGGAGCAAGAAATGCTGGTCTTGTTTGCTCAGCAGTTTAATATGCTCCTATTAAACATGCACTGACGCTCTACCAGGACAAGTGATTAAAGAGGCCTAAGGGCAACCATTGTTTCAGAGAACAGTGATAGTGTGTTGCTGGCTGATATAACATGAAGAAATGATAATTTCCTGTTGCAGATCTATAATTGAGATTATTATGTACTGGCAGACCTGCACAGATGTTTGCCTAGGCTAGGATATTAGAATGGATATCAGATGAGAGTAGGTGTATGCTGCATAGGAGAAGGTTAATAAAGGGGCTGGTTTGTTGTGGAGGAGAAAAATCATGGTCTATTATGTTCCATATGAGGATTACAACACCAAGATTAATAAAACGTGTCCCTTTCTTTGTGTATAATATTGTTTCATAACTGCCCTACAGGCATTTATCTGAGATTTCCTGGTATTTCCTGCCCAGGATACTGAATGCGCTAGACACTTGTGGCTACTTTGTTGTTACGGTGTGCTGGGGAGGTAAAAGCAAGAGACATGCACCAGCACAGGTAGCTCCCTTTTGTGTGACTGGGGCATAGGAAAATCAGGGAGTGCCTAGGTTGACATATAAGTGAGGATTTGTTCATTAACAGAGAGAGCCACTAACGGGGCACTGTGCTGGCTCGCCATGTAACCCATATGCATCACTGGCAAGGCTAGCCCAGCCTGCTCAGTGTGCATATCCTGCATGAAAGTTGTGGGGAAGGGCTTATAAGGGAATGGGGGCCTATGAGACAGGAATGGAGATCTTTAAATTTACTTAAGCTGCTCTGCTGCAGAAGGGCAACACATGTTTAAGCAGGTGTTCTGTACATCATTTACAGTTGGCTTTCATTATTATTATTATTATTATTATTATTATTATTATTAACATTTCTTTGGTAACTTTGCTTGTCCAATCAGTTGGTGGGGATAATCCTTTCAGTTACCCAATCATCTTCACAGCCTGCAACAGACTTACCTTAGAAATCTCTCCTTCATGTCCCTCAAGCTTTGCCAGGCATTTCCTGCTAGATGCACTGTAAACTCTGGCAGTTCCTGGGCAAAACAAGATTTGGTGTCAGCTCTCTTACTTAACAGTAATAAAGTTATTGTGGAGGGTGTGCTAAATGTGCATCATTGCCAGGTTCTGTATTTGGGAAATTGCCAGAAGGACAGATACAGCTGAGGGTTGTATATGCTTTTACCAATGATAAGTACCCTGATACAAATGCAAGTACAAAGGCAATAATTTACATCTGTTCTAAAGTGGCAGAAGTCCATCACATGACTCCTATTTGCAAAGAGCCCAGTTCTGCAGGTATGTTACTACCCTACATGCATGTCAAATAGCAAGAATGCAAGAGGTCCTTTTAATTAAAAACAGACTTAGCAACAATGTATAAAGAAATAAGACAAGGCTGTTTCCACTCACCATCTGCTGAGGCAGTGGCTACCAACTGCCCAGTTGAATCAAACGTGACATCCAGTACCTCATCCTCGTGCCCAGTCAGGGTAGCAACACATTTACCATTTAGAGAATCCCAAAGCTATAAGAGAAGAAGGTTTTGCATTAAGGCATACAACATGCAAATGTTCAAAAACAAGTACAATGTGTGTTATTTTAATGATCTATATCATATAGATTTAGATATGTCCTATATACACAGTATTTACTGTATATGCAGGGTCAATATATTTTGTCCTACCTGGTCTTTGCTATACAGTTGCTATGCAGTAATTGCAAGACATTCCCCCATATGTAATTAAAAGCACTAATTTTGCCCAGGAGCAGTAACCCTTGGCAACCAATAAGATGTTAGCTTTTAAACAGGTGACCAGTCAATTCTACCTGCTGATGGTTAGGGTTACTGCTCCTGAGCAAAAATAGTACCTTTTATTACAAAACCCATAGATTTTTCTCTTTTTCAGGGAAGCTCTGCTGAACTACAGTTATACTCTACCTTGCAAGATTTATCCATAGAGGCAGTTGCAATCAGGGAGCAGTCCCAGTTGAACTGTGCGCTGCTGATCTCACCCCGATGACCAATGAGTGTGTGATTCCTCCTGCAGGCAAGAACCATTCATATTTCTACACTGTGATGTTTATTACATTTCCATTTATAATGAATTCAAGGCAGCTTTGGCTGAGGCACACTACCTTTGGTCACTGTTATGAATTTCTCTAAATTCCTTAACGAAATTTGATTTCTTGTTTTCTTCATTGTTATATTTGCGCCAATTATACATACATTATTCAGTCAGTTGCAGATATAATGATGATAATGATACTTTACCTGCCAGAAGGAATCTCCCAGACAGACACTGTGTGATCAAAGGAGCCTGTGATCAGCCGGTCTCCTGTTGTATTAAATGATAATGAGATAATTTCTGCAGCATGTCCCTGGAGATATAAAGCAGAGTGATTAACCAATGAATGGGAAACTACAAAAACTTGAATATATTGAAGAGATGTGGCTTTGCATTAATCATAGTTCAACAGTGCACTCTCTGTACAACGACTTCTTGTTGGTCCAACAAATTCATCAAAAGAGAAAAAGGTTTTTAAAATAGCATCAGACAAAGAATGCAATGTTTACATCTAAGGGTCCTGAGTCCCACCTCCTGAGCTGTACCATTCACACTCCCCAGTACAGCCCTGGCAAGAAGTGGCTAGACATTGTGGCCACCAACCCCACTGTGCTACTTTGCCTTGTATTATCAGTACAAGGGAGCAGGCTATACTGGGGAGTGGGGGTTGTGTGGTTGTAGAAGGTGAAAGGGGGCCTCCGCAGGGCCCTATGATATATACATCACATAAGATATTTTATGCAAGATGTGCACTGCACACAAGGCTGAGCCTCCAGTAGGTATAGAAACATTTTCTAGCATTTTTGGTACAGTTTGCTATGGTACTTAGGATCTACACACTACCAGTATTTCTTAAAACACCAAGAGACACAACCAAATACTTGTGCTCTAAATTAAAAAAAAACTAAAACTGGCATTGGCTTAAAGTAAAAAATGATGTTTTCTGCTAAGGAAGCTATTTGTAAGGGATGCAACAATAGCATGATTTCCACTGCAAAAGGCAAACAAAAAATAACCATCTGAGTATAGTGCTTTTACACTGTAAAGCTAAAATGAGATGCTGACTTAGTAATCTAGAATTGTAATCACCACTGCATCTCTGGGTGCAAGGTTTGTGGTCGCCGCATACCACAGGACCCATAGAATTGTATAAATGGTCAGCACAACTATCTTAAAACTTAGTTAAAAGTTAAAATTCCTAAGACACGGGAATAGAGTCCATTTAGCAGAAACGTTGCTACTAACCTTATATACTACTCCTAATAATAACAAAGCTAACTATACACATACACATTTGATAATGCTATTGTTTTCTTGGTGATTCCCCTAGAGAACTGACATTCACATCAAGCCCAAACCCTGCAAATTTACAATTACTGACTTAACGCAGCCAATATCTGTGTAATAAAATGCTGCCATGATTAAGGTTAGGGCTGCACAGCAGTGAAATGCCACACACACAAAACCAGACACAGTGAGCTTCAGTTAGAAAGATTGTGACAGATAAGTGCATCCATATAAAATTATACAGGTATGGGATCTATTATCTGGAATGCTAGGAATGAGGAATTATGATTAAAGAACCCTTACTTAATATGGATCACCATACCTTAAGGCTACTAAAAAATAGTTAAAGAATAAAAATTAACTAATAGGACTGCTTTGCCACCGATATGGATTTATGCATCTAAGGTGAATAAAACCAGTCAATCTTTTCAATCAACCAGACATTTTTTTTTATCTTACACTTAAAGTCAGGGCTTCCTCTCCACTCTGAATGTCCCAAAGCTTGGCAGTGGTGTCCATGCTGCCAGTTGCTATAAGGGTGCTTTGAGGATTGAAAGCCAAGCAAACCTGAAAAATATAATAACAAAAAATGAATGCAATCATTGTGTGTACTGACACTTAGATACTTGCACCTAAACACACTCATTGCACTTGTTCAGTTCTGTTAACCCAATCTATATAATGAATCATGCACAAGTTTGCCTATTGATGCAGGAGACCCTGGAGCTAACTCCACCCTGAAGGTAGCGTTATTTCCAAGGTTCCAAGTGCAGTTGCAATTACACTGGCATTGTGGGAAAAAGCTGTATTATGGGTAAAATTGCATCCCACATTGCACTTTGTACACTGCACTGTTCATAAATGAGCCCTAACATCAGGCCTGGACTGGGATTCAAGTACACATAAGCCCAAACAGCCCAAACAGCCCCCCCAGCCCACTAAATAGTGACTGTGCATGGCATTTTACAGCAACCCCTCTGCCAGAACCCACAGATTGCCAATTCAAGCCTGCCTAACATCACTGAGTATAAAAAGAGATGATTAGTTCTGCACAATTGTGTACTGTCTTTGCCTTATGACTTATTAACTAAGATAACAATGTAAATGGGGACACAAAAGAAGGGATTAATCATTTAAACTCATCGCCCACACTGACAATGCAATATTCTCATACCAATATTCATTGGTCAACAACAACATGAAATATGGCCATAACAAGGACACTGACTGATCAGTTTGATGCACTGAGCACATGAAATGCTATGTGATACAATTACAATGTCTTTATATTTGTATTCATGTAGCTCAATCTGTAGATCTATTATTCCCAAGAACTCACAATTTCTGCAGTGTGTCCTCGAAAAGTATGATAACATTTTCCTGTCTCCGCGCTCCACAACTTGCATGTTTTATCAAAGGATCCAGTAGCAATTTTATCTCTGTAAATAGAGAGACAGACAGAATAAAATACAGACTGAAAGGTGCTTGCTGAAGATGGTAATAACTCTGAATGGATCAACAAGTGACTTTACATTTATATATACTGTATATATGTATACAGGTATGGGATCTGTCACCCGAAAAGCTCAGAATTACATGAAGGCCATCTCCCATAGAGATACCTTATACTTTGATGCCAACCATATAGAGTAAATGGGAACTCGAAGAAGTGAGGCCTATTGATCCCTGCTTAATTCTGTTTATATGCCTTACAAGAGCCAGGCCAAGAGGTACTTGAACCATAGACAATGGCACCCCACTTACTGTCCATACTGTATACATTAACTGTATGCACGGTTGGCTTAATCTGTAGGCAAATGAAACCCATCAGGGCCAAAGAAAGTCTAATTTGGATCTGTCTTTGTGACCCTGGATGTGCCTAAGTAGCCTTTTGCAGATAAGGCTGTTCAACGCCAAATTTGTCCTTGCTTCTCTGCTTTCAAATACTGGTTTGCTGATGATAATGATAAATATTGTGCGTCACACAAAAATGAACGTGCCCTACTTACCCATAGGGGTTATTAAACTGTATGGCATAGACCACATTGCGATGGCCCTCTAATGTATGTAGTTCTTCTCCCGACGCAGTGTCCCATACTTTGCATGTCCGGTCATAGCTCCCTGTGATGAAACTAAAGGAAAGAAAGCACAGGAATGACACTACTCACTGCCACTTAAAGTCATAATTTAACTACAGTCAAATACATGAAATTTTTGCTTATGATGTACAACAAAATGCCCTAGAGAATATAACCATGCACATCTGTATAATACCAAAACATGTAGAATAACACAAGGATTTGGCTCAATCTAAAAGATGCAGATAAAACATAATATGTATAACAGCTGATTTGATATCTGTTTCCCTAAAACTAAAATTTCTGACACACATTAATGGGCATAGGTTAAAACAGGATCAGAGGAAATTATTTGTAAGCAGGGATACAATAAGGGAAGGGTACGTGAATAGCACCAGAAGAGAAAAGACAAGGATAACTATATCTACCAATATATATTGTATAGTCACACCTGCAAATATAAATTCTGAATTTCTGACAGATATCTAACCTGATCCAGAAATCATACCATTTAAAATACTCATCATAAAAGGGTGACCTATGTTGGTTCAACACTTTCAACTCTGCTCCCAATTTTTACCTGAAAAATCTGATATGTAACATCAAATAGAGCTCAGCTGGTTATCTCTCTCTGTAATACTGTACTGTAAGGTCTCGCCTGAGCTTAGGCATGTCCCTATCTTGTGTCAAGAACCAAAATTAGATAAAAAGTCTTTTTGGGTCAAACACTCAGTAACGGTCATCTATGAGAGCGCTTATTAACATTAATAATACCATCACTGGATTCATATATGAGACACAGAGCCTAAATATGGACATGACTGGTTCATCACTGTGATTAGTCTAATAGACATACAGTGGCTTGCAAAAGTATTCGGCCCCCTTGAACTTTTCCGCATTTTGTCACATTACACCCACAAACATGAATCAATTTTATTGGAATTCCATGTGAAAGACCAATACAAAGTGGTGTACATGTGAGAAGTGGAACGAAAATCATACATGATTCCAAACATTTTTTACAAATAACTGTAGAGTGGTGTGTGCGTAATTATTCAGCCCCCTGAGTCAATACTTTGTAGAAGCACCTTTTGCTGCAATTACAGCTGCCAGTCTTTTAGGGTATGTCTCTACCAGCTTTGCACATCTACAGACTGAAATCCTTGCCCATTCTTCTTTGCAAAACAGCTCCAGCTCAGTCAGATTAGATGGACAACGTTTGTGAACAGCAGTTTCCAGATCTTGCCACAGATTCTCGATTGGATTTAGATCTGGACTTTGACTGGGCCATTCTAACACATGGATATGTTTTGTTTTAACCCATTCCATTGTTGCCCTGGCTTTATGTTTAGGGTCGTTGTCCTGCTGGAAGGTGAACCTCCGCCCCAGTCTCAAGTCTTTTGCAGACTCCAAGAGGTTTTCTTCCAAGTTTGCCCTGTATTTGGCTCCATCCATCTTCCCATCAACTCTGACCAGCTTCCCTGTCCCTGCTGAAGAGAAGCACCCCCAGAGCATGATGCTGCCACCACCATATTTGACAGTGGGGATGGTGTGTTCAGAGTGATGTGCAGTGTTAGTTTTCCGCCACACATAGCGTTTTGCATTTTGGCCAAAAAGTTCCATTTTGGTCTCATCTGACCAGAGCACCTTCTTCCACATGTTTGCTGTGTCCCCCACATGGCTTGTGGCAAACTGCAAACGGGACTTCTTATGGTTTTCTGTTAACAATGGCTTTCTTCTTGCCACTCTTCCATAAAGGCCAACTTTGTGCAGTGCACGACTAATAGTTGTCCTATGGACAGATTCCCCCACCTGAGCTGTAGATCTCTGCAGCTCCCCCAGAGTCACCATGGGCCTCTTGGCTGCATTTCTGATCAGCGCTCTCCTTGTTCGGCCTGTGAGTTTAGGTGGACGGCCTTGTCTTGGTAGGTTTATAGTTGTGCCATACTCCTTCCATTTCTGAATGATCGCTTGAACAGTGCTCCGTGGGATGTTCAAGGCTTTGGAAATCTTTTTGTAGCCTAAGCCTGCTTTAAATTTCTCAATAACTTTATCCCTGACCTGTCTGGTGTGTTCTTTGGACTTCATGGTGTTGTTGCCCCCAATATTCTCTTAGACAACCTCTGAGGCCGTCACGAGCAGCTGTATTTGTACTGACATTAGATTACACACAGTTGCACTCTAGTCATTAGCACTCATCAGGCAATGTCTATGGGCAACTGACTGCGCTCAGACCAAAGGGGGCTGAATATTTACGCACACCCCACTTTGCAGTTATTTATTTGTAAAAAATTTTTGGAATCATGTATGATTTTCGTTCCACTTCTCTCGTGTACACCACTTTGTATTGGTCTTTCACGTGGAATTCCAATAAAATTAATTCATGTTTGTAGCTGTAATGTGACAAAATGTGGAAAAATTCAATACTTTTGCAAGCCACTGTATTTAAAAATGAATGCATGTTGGTAGTCCTGTTGCAAGCCGTGCTTCAAGGTGTTTTTTATTCCTCTACTGGCAGCTTAGTATTAATACATCCTTTGGTCTTGTTGACTTGAGCAGAGCAGTCTTGCTGCCTATGCACAGGCTGCACAGGCTGGGAGAAGAAATGAGCACTAAGGGGTACAAAACTTCACTCTTTAGTGCTCATTTAGCACTTCTTCCCCCAGTCTGCCCCACCTGTCAGCTAAAAAAATGTGCTGCAAGGTTTGAACTTCAGCCCCAGGGGGCGCAGGCCAACCCTGTACTTGTCGCCTGCCATAGGCCCCTATGGGGTTGTAAAATTCAGTGGCAATATGTACAAGAGGTCTATAAAAAGGTTAAAATTAGACAGGGCACTTGCTTGTCCTATTATTAGGACTTTTTGTATCCCGAAAGGATAGAGAAAAAATAATAATAATACGAATCCTGGGTTATTAATTCTCATTGCTGCTTTAATTCTATAAACATATTTAGGCTTTAGTTCCAGTATCTGTACATGTATTGGTGGGCGCAGAGTCATCAACACTTGAACAAGGGAATCCCAAAGTAATCCCAGCAGTTCCAGTTTTATAAATAATAAAAGGGCACCTGTTACTCAGAATGCTTGGGACCCGGTGAGAAATATCCTCTCCCACGGATAATGAAGCACCTAACAGTATCTGCCCCTTCACTTCCGTTGGAATCGCAGCATGTAAAACACAATACATGAAGTGATCCCTGGTAATTGCTTAAAATGCAGGTGCCATTTTTTATTCACTTGGCAGTAAAGGGGAAGGTTTTGTCAGATACTTCATCTCCCACAGAAAAAGAGATCTCTTGCCGGGCGATAAAGCGCCCATCTGAAATCTCCCTTATACAAAAGCATGGTGTCCATCTGGGTCTCTGGATAACGGATCCTATAGTAGTTGGGTCGTTTACACTAGCAAGCAGCCAATGAATATATGGCAAGGCAGGATTTTGATTATTATTTTTCATGACTAATATTTGTGTTCGGTCCTTCCCCCAACTGTTTCCCAGCCCGTCATTCACACTGCTGCCTGGTCTGAGTGCAGGAGTGAGGAATTATGGGAACTTTCTTTACAGAGCTCAGAGTTTTTTCTTCCTGTTTGGCTTCTAATCATCTGAATGGGAGAAATATGGGGAGACTTAAGGGCACTATTGAGAGAACTGAAGGTATGCCTGCAAATTGGGATTAACTCTTTATCAGCCTTTCCTTCTCCTTTAATTATGAACTATTTATTGAGCCGAAATAGTAAAAATATGGCGGAGGGCCAGAGAATAATAATAATATGAATTGTGGTTCATTAATATTCATTGCTGCTTTAATTCTAAAAATACATTTAGGCTTTAGTTCCAGTATCTGTACCCTATATCTACAGATGGTGAAGTTAAAACACACCCACACAATCATCTATAGATTTTCTTACCTTGAGCCAGACTTATTAAAAGCCACATTTGTGAGCGGTAAGATGTGAGCTCGTAGAACCTGTAAGAGACAGATATAAGACAAATTTAGTGTAAATTCCCTATTCCCTATGTTGAACTAGTTTTAAGCAATGCCGCTCTCAGCCCAGAAGTCTAGAGATGCAATCAATATAATGAATATATAAAGGGGGAAATATGCTTCTCACTTTTAAAGTTTAAGTAGTCCCAAGGCATGGTGGAACACATTTTAGACAGACCTCAAGAAAATCCCAGGTCCAGTGAATTTCATAGAAAGAGATGCCAGTGCTCCTGTAACTCATTGTCAAACCGCAGCTGCACAACCCATTAATAAATGTATGCATTAAAAACATAGCTGAGGTTAAACTTTACCTTCTGGCGAAGCATCATTAATATTTTGGTAAATGACTTCCCTGAGGTGGAAGTTCCCTCATATAGTGTCACCTTAAATTTTCCTCCTGGGTATCTTGCATGATATTATTCCAACCAATTATGGCCGCAACAGATACCGGTCATTGCTATACTATGCTAAGAAAGATATTGCAATGCACTGATGGGAGCCACTTTATCTACTGTAGTGTCTCCTCACGGCAACAATTAGTTAACAAGGCGATACCACTTATCAAACTTACCTCAGAGGTTAGGGGTACACAGCACCTTACATCAAAGGCTAGGGGTACACAGCACAAATTTGAGCGAATCTGATGACCTTAATAATGTAATAGCACTCTTCTCTGCTAAACAACTTATACTTCCCCCAGTGGCTCTGATGTACAATTTATAGACCTGGAAACTATGGCTATTTGACTGTTTTATTTTGTTGTGTTTTGTTTTTTCTATTACAAAATAATAAAAATTGACCTTTAAAAAAAAAACAAAGATGAGGTTAATTAATAAACCACCTGGTCTTAAGGTGGCAGTAATTCCTCTGCGCTACTGCGCTTGCGTGCATAAATACCCCTACTGCGTGCCAGAAGATAAGCTTTAGAATACATGCATTTTAGTACTAGTGGCATTGAATATGGTTCATATGTTATTCAGGGAATGAGTAGGATGAAAACCTACAAAAAGGGGCAGCTGATTTCTATCTAAGTGGTGCAGCAAGAATCATGTAGTAGTGCCTGTGTAGAATAAAGAGAAATATGTGCTACTTATGTGTGTTCATTATTCACAGTCACTTCATTTTATGGAGAGCCACATACTACTTAATGACATATATCGACTTCCTACTGACAACAAACAACGGTGGGGATATCTCATCGCTTATCCGTTCTTGGCCTCATAATCCCATTCACTGAACCTCTACAGGTAGCTTGTAGCATTCCATTCTTTACATACATCAGCTTAGTAAACCTCACAAGATCCACGCCATTTTTCTACAGCTTATACATATTTATAATGGCTATGGCCTACAAACATATACAGTAGGTAAAACAGGTCATCCTTCTGCTATATGGAATAAGTTGGAGCACTGCTTTGTAACAGAAAAGAATTCTTTCATTTTGATGATCATTTGGCATTTGGGCATATGTGTATGCTTATGGATCAGGCTTTCCCAAATAAAACCTTTAAGTATAGTTATCTTGCTAATAACACACATATGCAGAAAATCTAAAAATTATCAATTTAAATTACAGAAAGGGAATTCATCTTGGTTTATCTGGTTCTAAAATGGTCAGTGGGACACCGGTAGCAAACCTGGTGGGCCCCACCAACCCAGCCCACTCCTGCGTAACTGTGGGCCCTCCCCTTACCCCTGATTGCAACCACAAGGAAAAATTTCCAGGTATGCAGAAAGTGGCAGGGGAGGGTAGTGTCTTGGGTTTGGGGCCCCTGAGGTTGGACCCAAACACCCCAGTCCAACACTGCCCATGTGGCATGCAGGTTTTTGGCAAATTATATGGACTGTACTTTATTTGAGGACACTAGAAATTTTATTTATGATGTATTTTTTTTTTACTGGAGCCGAATTAGGATGTGGCCCCCCAAGTGGGTTTTACAGACCCCAAACAGCATAGGACCTCTTTGGATGAAATAATCATTTAAATATAATCTGGCTGTCTAGAAATGTAGTACAGGTATGGGATCCATTATCCGGAAACCCATTATACAGAAAGATCTAAATTACAGGAATGCCATTTCCCATTGACTCAATTTGAATGAAATAATTCTGCATTTTAAAGATGATTTCCTTTTTCTCTGTAATAATAAGACAGTGTTTATTTTATGTTTAAATAATTTTTAAGCAAAGTATGGAAATCCAACATAATGGAAAAACCCCTTAACCGGTAAAACCTGGGTCCCAGGCATTATGGATAACAGGTCTCATACCTGTATGGTGAATAACTGGCCAGTTTTATGGAATAAACTTAATAAAGTTATATAAGGACACAATGGTAGAAGGACTGAACCAGCTGGCTGACATGCAATTGGGTCATATATGAGTGCAAATAAATGTTCTCCTTACTAAGAGTAATTTGTAATGGAGATAGGATACCCACTATCATCTCTCTGTATGTGCTTACCACTAAACTTAATTTAAATATAAAAGAAAAAAGAAGATTATAATATGATTTTTCAAATTATATTACAAAAAAACATTGTTTATTGTAAATTAATTAGCCACTAAACTATTTGAAATATTTAAGCAGGAGTGCAGAATTCATATAGAATAAAACAAGAAAGAGGACAATCATTTGGGAGTCTAAACCTTGAAAGGAAGTAAGTTGCAGGTAAAGCTCAGTCCCTGTGTAAAATGTATAATGACGCAGTAAAATTTTTAATGAATCAGATGAAAGAAAGTGTAGGATGGCATACGTGGCGGCGTGATTTGCCAAAGTTGCTGAAGTTGCCTTGAGAGGAAACTTTGGCAACTTCGCAAATCACAGCGCCGCGTATGCCATCCCACCGATTTACATTCTAGCTGGTGGGATGGCATCTCAGGGAGATTACCGTATATACTCGAGTATAAGCCGAGTTTTCCAACACTCAAAATGTGCTAAAAAAGGAATTCTCGGCTTATACTCGAGTCAAGTAGCTGCGCATCTGCTGCGCAAGGCTGCAGGCATGTTGCGCCGCCGATCAACCCCCCAGAGCCCCCCCCTGCGTCGCCCGAGCACTCTCAATCCAACAGCTGCATGCTGGCATGTCACACGCACGCAGAGGGGGGTTAGGTACTTGCGCGCGACGTACCAGCATGCGCTGCAACTGATGTTCCTGTACCTAGTCTGTATGACTGTAACAGCTCGGGCCAGCGTCCAGCAGCGCGACGTGGACTGGTGGATGCCGGCGGCGCGATGGAGGACTGTGAGTACTCGGGGCGGGGTGTTGGTTGCCGGCGGCGCGACGTCGGACTGACAGTACTCGGGTGACGTTGTGCGCCTGTGCTTTGGTTCGCTGTCACTTCCGGCTAGAGCGCACGGATCCCGGGACCGGGCCTCACATTTGCACAGGTCGCCACCATGGCCCGGGATCTCTTCAAGCTGCTCATAATCGGAGACAGCGGTAAGAAGCATTTGAGGGTTGAGGGGAATTTGCCATGAGCTGGGGAGGCCTGGGAGGGATACCAGCAGAGAAAAGCAGCACAGAGTGGGATGTTGTAGAATTTGCATTCATTTCTCTTTCATTATTTAGCTGCACATTTGTCACTGGCGCTCTTAGCAATGCTGCTTGTGTCAGCTCCTATGTGTGTGTGTGACCCGGCAGCGCCCAGTAGCTGCTCTTGTGCTGGGCACTGTGACGTCAGCTGGCTTGCTGAGGATGCAGGGAGTGGAAGCATTCTTGTAGTTTTTAGGGTGACACACGGGAGGGGTAAGGAGAGAGTGCTAGGGTGACACACGGGAGGGGTAAGGAGAGAGTGCTAGGGTGACACACGGGAGGGGTAAGGAGAGAGTGCTAGGGTGACACACGGGAGGGGTAAGGAGAGAGTGCTAGGGTGACACACGGGAGGGGTAAGGAGAGAGTGCTAGGGTGACACACGGGAGGGGTAAGGAGAGAGTGCTAGGGTGACACACGGGAGGGGTAAGGAGAGAGTGCTAGGGTGACACACGGGAGGGGTAAGGAGAGAGTGCTAGGGTGACACACAGGAGGGGTAAGGAGAGAGTGCTCGGGTGACACACGGCGGGGGGGATTTTGACAAAGGATTTTGACAAATCCTTGTGATAATTCCTTTTTAGGTCATTTTCTTTATATTTGCTTATTGAAACTTAGCAGTAGTGGCTGCACCCTAGGCTTATACTCGAGTCAATAAGATTTTCCAGTTTTCTTAGGTAAAATTAGGTACCTCGGCTTATATTCGGATCGGCTTATACTCGAGTATATACGGTAGTCATCCGGGACAACAGAGATTTGTTGCGGCGCAACTAATCTCCCCGTGTGTCACAGCCCTAAAGGGAGGTCATTTCTTTGCAGCATAATGCACAGAATGTTTTATTGTCCTGTTTATATTGGTAATCTGTGAGTGAAGAGGGCCTCTTGTTTTTGTCTGTAAAATAAAGAAATACTCTAGACTTACCCATATCAATACATTTAGGACCATAAGGTATTCTGTACATACAGCTACCAAAAATGCCCTCCCCTTTAAACAAAAAAAAAGGGATTGTTTATACATATATTGCATATATATTGAACCTGCGTCAAAGTCATTCCCAGTCTGGCCCAGAAAACAATAGTCAAAATAATTGGGACAAGCATTATTGATTGAACTCATGTTGAACAAGTGGTGTACTGGCCCTTTAAGAAAACTCTGCAAGGGGAACTAAGATTATAATATTGCCTAAATATTTCTAGCATTACCGCAGAAGCATTTTCCTGTATTGTATATTCCATTAACTAACAATACAAACATTAAGAAATAAAAAGAAATGAAAGCATACAGTTGTTGAGCAGCACAGAGATCCACACACATGGCTGGTGTATTTGTTATATTTGTTATAGGAGTAAATTGCTGCCTTCATTCGCCAACAGAATTACCACTTTTGCC
This sequence comes from Xenopus tropicalis, assembly GCF_000004195.4. NCBI lineage: Eukaryota > Metazoa > Chordata > Amphibia > Anura > Pipidae > Xenopus > Xenopus tropicalis. The sequence continues at coordinate 128,733,080 of NC_030681.2, forward strand.
AATAGTGTTAATCAGCAGCATCTACCACATGCTGGACTCTTTTTTAAGTAAGCAAAAGAGAGGTTTTATTTCACCTTTTGCGTATCGGGGAGAAAACAATACTTTGCAATGAAATGAACTGATGTTCTCTCTGAGAGCCACATGTCGCTCTGCACATGATTTTTCTGGGCCTTTGCGAAACTGTCATATGTGGAGCCATGGCTGTGGAAGTTTGTTACAAGTCTCTTTATCATGTGCATAGATAGGGTTGCCACTACATGCATTATTGAAAGCAGGATATTGATCTCAGTTTGTGAAAGGGTATATGATCTTCTAGATGCCTATGGCCATTCAAATAGTCAAACAATGAGAGTTATTTTCTTTGAAGGGTGAAAGCATGCTTCCTGCGACTAGTGGACACCAAGGAAGTTCATATCACATTCACACAAACAAAGGCCAATTTTACCAGCAGCCATTTAACCTGCCCAATTGTTTTTTCGAGTGTGGGAGGAAACCCACACCAGCAATGGGTAGAACATACTAACTCCTTGCAGATAGTGCCAGGGCTGGCATCAAACCCAAAGACTCCAGCACCGCCAGGCTACAATGCCACGCACATTACCAGCATTCGGATTACTGATGGAGTCATCTATGCAGCCTCGCTATACATGGATGCAATAACTATAAATTGGACATGTGGTGCATGTGTTTTATATGTTTACAGTGCTAATCCAACAATGAACCACAGTGACTGGATTTCACATTTGATTTTTAACCAGACCCAATAGTTCCCAAAAGGTAATCACACAGAATCGCTGAGCAGGCACTGACAAGAGGGCTGGCCAGAATAAAAATATGGCGTATGCCAAGGGCACGCTTCTTCTATTTGCTATACTGCTGGGCTAGTACATTAAACAGACATAAACCTCCCATAGCAGTGTTGCTGCACTCATATAGCTTATGGAAATGAAAGCCGCCATGGAGCACTAAACATGATGGGAACCTAGGAGGTTAAGTGACTTTTCCAGGGTCACAAGGAGTTGCCATAGGGTATCGAGCCAGGGTCTCTAGCAAAAAAAAACCGATCCCTGTGTTGTGCTAAATCAGATGAAGACATGCGGTGAGGCAACGTTGGCAGCAGCCATGTCTGGCAACTTCACTTGCATTTCATGCATGCATGCATCTGGATACAGACTGGGGCAACACTGAAATCTGTTAGCTGGGTTTATGGGGTGAGGTGATTGCCAATAATTAAAAAGCAATAGGAGTTATGACAGAGAGGGCACTTTATTGCCTAAAAACACCTGTGCCTCTGCATTCATTTCAATCACTGCATGTCAAACATTTTAAATGCAGTGGTCCCATGTAATTTTTTAAAAATTCTTCCTTCCGCAATTTCTGGAGATTACAAGGGATCACCACACCTAAAGTGTTTTTTGCAGTCACTCAAATGAATGTAAATAGGCAGGTAATATCATAAGCCTTATTACCTGTAGAAAAGGGGATATCTGTCATTGCGCTGAGACCTATGTACAAGATACTCATTTTTAGTCTATTCCTTTTTTAAAAAACTTTTACATAGTTACATAGTTACATAGTTACATAGGGTTGAAAAAAGACCATTGTCCATCAAGTTCAACCCATCCGAGTAAACCCAGCACACAACCTATACTAACCAATCTATACACTCACATACATAAACTATATATATACAACCAGTAATACTAACTGTAGATATTAGTATCACAATAGCCTTGGATATTCTGCTTGTTCAAAAACTCATCCAGGCCCCTCTTAAAGGCATTAACAGAGTCTGCCATTACCACATCACTAGGAAGGGCATTCCACAGCCTCACTGCCCTCACCGTGAAAAACCACCTACGCTGCTTCAAATGGAAGCTCTGTTCCTCTAATCTATAGGGGTGACCTCTGGTGCGCTGATTGTTTTTATGGGAAAAAAGAACATCCCCCAACTGCCTATAATCCCCTCTAATGTACTTGTACAGAGTAATCATGTCCCCTCGCAAGCGCCTCTTTTCCAGAGAAAACAACCCCAACCTCGACAGTCTAACCTCATAGTTTAAATCTTCCATCCCCTTTACCAGTTTAGTTGCACGTCTCTGCACTCTCTCCAGCTCATTAATATCCTTCTTAAGGACTGGAGCCCAAAACTGCACTGCATACTCAAGGTGAGGCCTTACCAGGGACCTATAAAGCGGCAAAAATATGTTCTCATCCCTTGAGTCAATGCCCTTTTTTATACAAGACAGCACTTTATTTGCTGTAGTAGCCACAGAATGACACTGCCTGGAATTAGACAACTTGTGATCTACAAAAACCCCTAGATCCTTCTCCATTAAGGATGCCCCCAACACACTACCATTCAGTAGATAGTTTGCGTTTATATTATTCCTACCAAAGTGCATAACTTTGCATTTGTCAACATTGAACCTCATTTTCCAGTTTGCTGCCCAGTTTTCCAATTTTGTCAAATCGCTCTGCAAAGCGGCAGCATCCTGCATGGAACTTATAGTTTTGCACAATTTAGTGTCATCAGCAAAAATAGAAACAGTACTCTCTATGCCCACCTCCAGGTCATTAATAAACAAGTTAAAAAGCAAAGGACCAAGGACTGACCCCTGCGGTACTCCACTAACCACACTGGCCCAATTAGAAAATGTTCCATTTACCACCACTCTTTGTACTCTATCCTTCAGCCAGTTTTCTATCCAATTACAAATATTATGTTCTAGGCCAATATTCCTTAATTTCATTAACCTTCTGTGAGGTACTGTATCAAACGCTTTAGCAAAATCTAAGTAGATGACATCAACTGCCATTCCAGCATCAAGGTTCCTGCTCACCTCCTCATAAAAGGCAACTAAATTAGTCTGGCAAGATCTGTTACGCATAAAACCATGCTGGCACAAACTAATAGTATTGTGAACTGCAATGTATTCAACTATCCTATCCCTTATTACCCCTTCCAGAAGCTTTCCTACTACTGATGTCAGACTAACAGGCCTATAGTTTTCAGGCTGAGAACGAGATCCCTTTTTAAATAACGGCACCACATTAGCAATCCGCCAGTCTCTCGGCACCATGCCAAACCTCAACGAATCCTGAAAAATTATGTGAAGAGGCTTGGCAATCACAGCGCTCAGCTCATTTAATACCCTGGGATGAATCCCATCCGGTCCTGGACCTTTGTTTACCTTTACATGTTCAAGTCTCTTTTGAATTTCCTCCTGAGTGACCCATGCGCCAGTAGCTAAATTACTAGCACTGGGTATATTAAAAGGGAAGCCTTCATTATCTGGCTCCTCAGATGTATAGACAGATGAAAAATAAGAGTTCAAAATTTCAGCTTTTTCCCCGTTCTCATCAACCAACGTACCTCCCCGTGATAATAAAGTTCCCACCCCTTCTTGCTTCATTTTTTACTATTCACATAATTAAAAAATAATTTTGGATTCTTTTTACTCCTAGCTGCAATATCCCTTTCCATCTCTATTTTAGCTTGCCTGATAGCTTTTTTGCATGCTTTATTTGCTTCCTTGTACCTGATGAAAGTTTCCGCTGTCCCAGCTAACTTGAATGCTTTAAAAGCACGTTTTTTATTACCAACCTCGACCTTAACTCTTTTATTCAGCCATAAGGGTTTTGCTTTGCGATGCCTCTCCTTGCTTACAAGGGGAATATACTGTTGTGTATACCTGCAAAGCAATGTTTTAAAGATGTTCCATTTTCCTTCTGTGTCTAACCCCATGAAAAGCCTTTCCCAGTTGACACATTGCAGAGATGCCCTTAAACTGGCAAAGTCTGCACGTCTAAAATTGAGCGTTTTAGTTACTCCCTTATAGAGCTGTCTCTGTAGCATTATCTCAAAGGAGACCATGTTGTGATCACTGTTCCCCAAATGCTCACCCACACAAATGTTAGAGATAAGTTCAGTATTATTAGATATTACCAGGTCCAAAATAGACTCATTCCGAGTAGGTTCTTGAACCACCTGAAATAAAAAGTTGTCATTTAGCATATTTACAAACCTACTAGCTTCTTCTGACTTAGCCACCCCATTACTCCAGTCAATGTCCGGATAATTAAAGTCCCCCATAATAACAACTTGACCCAATTTTGAAGCCTCCTCCATTTGCAAAAGTAGCTGGGACTCATCCCCCTCATCTATACGGGGTGGTTTATAGCATACACCAATGATCATTTTCTTTGTGACCTTCAGCCCTACTGAAATTTCTACCCAAAGAGATTCAACGTTTTCATTGGTAATGTCTTTATTACATGGCTTTAAATCTGACTTTACATAAAGACAAACCCCTCCACCCTTTTTAATCCCTCTGTCCCTCCTAAAAAGCGTATACCCATTTAAATTCACTGCCCAGTCGCATTTTTCATCCCACCAGGTCTCAGTGATACCAATTAAGTCATAATTTTCAATACATGCAATAGCCTGCAGCTCCCCTATTTTTCCCGACAAGCTACGCGCATTAGCCAGCATGCAGCGGAGATTACTACTTCTTCCTCTACAGCTTACATTAGCTAAAGGACAGTTAGAGCTAAGGTGAAAATTAGTCTGTTTCCCTTGTAACAATGGAAGCTCCTTATCTGATAAACTATATGCCCCCCTCACTCCTCCCCCACAACCCTTTACTGGTCCCACTGCCCCATCTACACTAGCTCTCCCATAAGAATCTAGCTTACGAACCCCCCCCTTGTCTAGTTTAAACACTCCTCCAGCCTCTTAACCATTCTCTCCCCTAGCACAGTAGACCCCCTTCCATTGAGGTGCAATCCGTCAGGGCTGTATAGATTGTACCCCAAAGAAAAGTCAGCCCAGTGCTCTAGGAACCCAAACCCTTCCTTCCTACACCAAGACTTTAGCCACGCATTTAGCTCCCTAAGCTCCCGCTGTCTCCCTAAACTAGCACGCGGCACCGGCAAAATTTCCGAAAAAATTACATTGGAGGACCTTTGCTTAATTTTAGAGCCTAGATCCCTGAACTCACTCTTTAAGGTCCCCCACCTACCGTTCATTTTGTCGTTAGTACCGATATGTACCAAGACAGCCGGGTCATGCCCAGCCCCTCCCAATAATGTGTCGACCCGATCAACCACATGCCGAACCCTGGCACCAGGAAGACAGCAAACTGTCCGGTTGAAGCGATCCGCTCGACAGATTACCCTGTCCACTTTCCTAATGATTGAATCCCCTATAACCACCATCTGTTTAGGTGGTTCTCTTCCTGACCAGGGGATAAAAATAATGTCCACAGCATACTACTGGGCATCAAATATAAATAATGTCTTTGGTTCTCCTTGAAGAGATAAATTAAAAAAGAAAAATAAATCAATATTTTATCATTGAATCTGTACAGTTAGATCAGCTCTTAACCCGACAAACCTTTAGGTTCTGCTCTGCCAATTTGCACAGTTGTACAGTGCAGCCATCAGCACATTTATTTAAAGCTTACAGCAGAAATGATGCCATTTAATTTACCTGAATGAATGAAATCATTTCTGCTGTACATTATTTGAAGAAGTTGTTGGCTACCTTGTTGGAAAGAATGTTATAATGTTATAAATGTATGGTGCTTGAGACGTGTGACATTGCTGAAATACATATTGATTAAAATGTGATGCTTTTCTTTGAATGGCCGGGGCTAAACAAGTAGGGTATGAGGCTTTACAGATGCGAATAAAAACAATAATAATAAATTATTTTTATTTCTAGACATTACTTTGTTCAAAACACAGTACTAGTCCTAGCACTAGAAATTGAAGGTAATAACCACAAATAATGATGCTATCAGCAGTTCCCCCCATGAGTATATATAGCATTTTAAAGATTGCAAGGTTATTGTGTCAGTTTAAATAAATAGCATATTATCAAAAGAGATGGATTAGTAAATAGCTTTTCACAAACAAGGCAATGTCATTTGCATCCCAGTTGCATGAGTAGAGTGCTAGAGCCCTCTGCTGGAAATACGTGGCAGGCCTCAATGTTAGCCTATGTGGTTTGTGTTATTTATTTTGTAGATTTTAACACTGATGCATATATGTGCTGTTTTATTATAGAAACTGAAGGATGTAAGAATGTCTGGTGAGAAACAGAATTTGGCTGGGAACAGGTGAACACCAATACTGGCAAAATCACATTCACATTAGTAGCCACCTTCAGTTCCCGAACATAATACTGATAGCACTCTGCATGTGGAGCTGGTACCTTTTCCAATTGACATGAGACCTACTAATTGGTAAAATACTATAATTTCTACTCATTCATGCATTAGAAAACAAAAATTCCCTGAATGGGAAAACTACTTGGTACAAGAGCATGGAGTGTGATTGTAGGCATGAGTGTAAACATTTAGGCAAGCTTTATAAATGCATTAAAATCCTGGGGCTGCTGTAAAGCTCTATCTTTGTATGTTTGGAGGGTACTTACAACAGGCAGGAAGGCGCAATGGAGTGATTCCTGACCTGTACCCCTTTGCCAATAGAAGCAGATACCATTTGCTTTGGAGATATCTTACCAATGGTCATTCCCTACCTCAGGTACAGTAGATTTAGAAATGACAAGTAAAGAGCCCAACCTAGGACCCCAACCCTTTTAATGCTGATGCAATAAGGGCTTATTAATTAGAAGTACAGGTATGGGACCTACTATCTAGAATACTCGGGACCTGGGCCTTTCTGAAAAGGGATCTTTCCATTATTTTGATTTCCATAACTTAAATCTAAAAAAAAATGATTTAAGCATTAAATAGATCCAATAGGATTGTTTTGCCTCCAATACGCATTAATGATTTCTTAGTTGGAATCAAGTACAAGGTGCTGTGTTATTACTAAAGCAAAAAAAGAAATCATTTTTTTTAAAAATTAATAATTTGTTTAAAATGGAAGATGGCCTTCCCTTAATTTTCCAGACATTTTCCCCTGATTCCAGAGTAGGAAAAGTCATAGGGGAAGCCCTTAACTATGGAACTGATGTATCAGTTGGTGTGATCATTATTTATCTGTTCAGATTTTATCTCCACAGTTAGTAAATGCCAAGTCCAGCACCAGTAACACATCAAGGGGCTGTGCTCTATCAGCTTGGAAATATTTTGTAATGTGACACATTGATGTAAGAGGTAATTCACCATTATAAACAGTATTTTTCATCTGTGTTCAGCCTACACACCTAAGCAGTATTTGAATTCTATGATGATGTGGGTAAGGCATGTGCCAAATCCACCTGTACACCACAGCCCTATACCTCAAACACTCGCCTTGAATAGGTAGAACTGGCGGCTATCTTGTTGACCAATCTTTTCTTGCAGCCTCAGGATGAGCTGTTTTACTTGTTGGGTGCGGGAGGCAGTGATAAGTGGCTCAGCTTTCTGGATTTCTTCTACTACCAAATCCACATCTGTCCTACAGAAAGAAATAAACATGAAAAGTCAGTTGTGTGCTGCTATGGCTCCAGAGATGCACTAACTGCAAGTCTCCTCACATCATCAATATCACTGTCTCACTCGGGTACTCATAACCAATCCAACCATTTGTCCATCTAAAATATTGTATTACTGTTCCTTTTTAACCTTTTTACCTTCTCTAAATCTCTGACTTTATACATGCAAGACATATGGGACAGCATTAAAGTAGTTGTACACTCAAGTATGAACCGAGTCACACCGTACTGTAGTGACTGGTTATAAATCTGTGATCCCTTTCAGGGCACAGTGTAATGGTGACTTACGTAGGGGAGAGTTCCAGTAAATCAATAGCCTTGGTTTTCAGTTCTCCTCCTTTTTCATACTCTAAAATAATTCCTGGGAAAAGAAAGTTAAACAATTGAAACAACCTTTGCTGAATGAAACTCTCTGTATTTTTTAGACTTTGAGATAATAAAACTACCGGTAATACATTTTTCTAAGTTGAAATTCTGCTCACTATGCCATCAGCTTCTACATAAACCACCTCAGTTTTATGCCTAATGGTAGTGGCAGTCAAAACATCCCTCTCCAAAATAGAAAGGCATGAAGACTTCTGAAAATCCCTCATTTCATGCCAGATGGGCCAGTTCCTAATTACCTATTCTGTCTGCCAGTTTGACCTTCTTCTTTCCTTACTGATAAATTATTTTATGTAATTAAAGATGAAACTGATACCCTTCACTAATGTGTACAAGACCCCACTGGGCAGCCAATCCTCATTACTGAAATCCTTCATTTATCTAATTTGTTTATACAGGTATGGGACCTGTCATCCAGAATCCTTGGGACCTAGGGCTTTCCGGATAAGGGATCTTTCCATAATTTGGATCTCCATACCTTAAGTCTAATAAAAAATAATTTAAACATCATTTAAACCCAATAGGATTGTTTAGCCTCCAATAAGGATTAATTATATCTTAGCTGGGATCAAGTACAAGGTACTAATTTATTATTACAGAGAAAAGGGAATCATTTAACCATTAAATAAACCCAAATAGGGCTGTTCTGCCCCCAAAAAGGGGTAATTATATCTTAGTTGGGATCAAGTACAAGGTACCAATTTATTATTACAGAGAAAAAGGAAATCATTTTTAAAAATTAGAATTATTTTCTTATAATGGAGTCTATGGAAGATGGCCTTTCCGTAATTCGTAATTTCTGGATAATGGGTTTCCGGATAATGGATCCCATACCTGTACTTTCTTCCATAGCTTTGCCCCTTTTACCATTTCCATTGGATAAACCAGAGCCCAAAATATTAACTGTGTCATGAAGTTAAATTATGGGCCAAAGGATGGAAATGAATAAGTAAAAAGCAAGTTAAGAGTTGCACAAAAATAATAGTTTTCTTTAAATACTTTGCTGTAGCAAGTAATTGATTTGAAGGGAGGAAAATTACATGAAATAAATAAGAAATTCACAGGTTTCCTCTTGATTTGAGCAGAACATGTGAAGATGAAGCTGCTAAGCCTGGAATGCTTCTCCTGCATCAATATATAAATAATATGGAGATGCACTGAACGCATTTAGAATCCACTTGATTTTTCTAGAAAGCTGTTACTTTGAAGTGCAGATGAAAGCTAAATGAGAAAATGTAATTACCTGTTAGGCAAATAAAACTGGGTTACCTGAACCACACATGCTACATGTTCTGCCTTTTATTGGCCTATTTATTAAGGGCATTCCATTTCATTTCAGAAAAAAACAGCCATTCCTCTCCAGATCCAAACATATTATTTACTGGCTGAACAATGCAAATTGGTGGGGATCTTACATAACTTTAACTCGGTGGTTGTAGGACTTTATCAGTTTAAGTCTCACTTGGGGGTCAAACATTTGGTCAGGGGCCTGCTTAGCTCAAAAAAAGGTTACAAATATAGGAAAAAATGATGTTATCAGTCATTCAACCACAGTTCCATAAATATATTGGGCAGTATATACATTTCCATTCCAATGGACTAACTGACCTTCAAACTAGGCTTTAAGGTGGAACTAGCAGAGAAACAGGGATACTTATCTAGGCCAGAATGGCATTCAAAATAGGCCCTGGTATTTCAAATACACAGAGGCCCAAACAGTCCCCCACTAGTCCACTTAATAATGACTGTCTATGGCATCTTACAGCAGCCCCTCTGACATTTGTCAGAATTCCACAGAAATAAGCTTTTAGGCTGAGTCTTCCTGCTGATACTTTGGTGCCACAGTTTGGGAACTCTAACCCAATGGTGAGCAACCCCATTGGCACTATGACCCCCTTTTCGTTATACTTTCAGTGCACCCACTGGATAGAACTAGGGGTAGGCAGAACCTAGGATACAATGGTAAGGGTTCTAGGCACGTACCTCTTCTATCTGTCAATCCCTAGTCCCGGCCCTGGGTGAAGGAAATGGTGCAATGATATCAAGTACATGGCTGCCAGCACTTTTTGTGATTAGTGAATGTGAATAAGGGCAATGAGGTCAGGGCATCCTCCAAACTTTTCCCAGCACTGTTAGTGCACACATCAGCTGATAATCTCACAGTTTAGTACTGTATTATAAATGCAATGATGATTGTTTATTTTAAAAAATATTTTCCCCCATCCCTATAAAGCTAAGTGTATGGATGGGAAAAGTCACTCATGGTGATTTACAACTATATCCTTTGGCTTTATGAGTTTATTTACACAGGGGAATGTGGTTTTTCAAATAGTGGCAGACTGTAGTTTTGGAAGGTGCTATGTTTGCCCCACCGAAACCCATGTAAACAGCTGTCTTCCGCTTCAACACAAAGGTAGTCATTTATAAAGGCTGGGCAAATTTGCAACTGGGCAGTTACCCATGGCAACCAATCAGGTATTTGTGTTTATTACTTAACTTGCAGCTGGATGAAAAAGGCTAATCATTGACTGGTTGCTATAGGTTACTGTCCAAGTGCAAATTTTCCCAGTCTTTATAAATGATCCCCAGTACATTTAGGCTAATGCCACACGTAGCGTATGGCACATATTTTCGGCAAGCCAAAAAAGCTTGCCGAAAATATGCTCCATACACTTCTTACCTGTGCCTGCACCCGAGTGAATTGAGTACACTCAGGTGCAGGCACATGTAGCCGATATCCGCATAAAAATGCAAGACTTTGATTTTCACGCGTTTTTATGAGGATAACCTATAGCAACCAAACAGTGATTAGCCTTTTTCATACAGATGCCATATGCTTTGTGTGGCATGAGCCTTAGTATGGCAGGATACAAAAGATGGACCTGAACTAATGCACTTGTACCCCAAAAGCAGACATTTAAGGTGTAATACTGGGCTAAAAATGCTGATTACATTACAGGAAGTGGCGTCATCATGTCCGTCCATCATCAGAGGGTCAAAATTGGGTAACTCCCGACAATAAAGGGCAAGCTGACAGCTATGTAGTTCATGCTATAGGGTTGCTGTACCTGTGGGTATGTTAAGCGGCACTGTAGACATAAGTGGCCATTTAAAAAACAAAGGTCCACTTTAAAGGGGTTGTTCACCTTTACATTAACTTTCAGTATGATGTAGAGAGTACTATTCTGAGACAAGTTGTAAATGGTCTTCATATTTTATTATTAGTAGTTTTTGAATTATTTAGTTTTTGTTCAGCAGCTCTCCAGTTTGGAATTTCAGCAGGTATTTGGTTACTAGGGACCAATATAACCTAGCAACCAGGAAACGGTTTGAAAGAGAGACAGTGATATGAATAGAGGAGGGCCTAAATACAAAGATAAGGTAATAAAAAGTAACAATAACGATTGTAGCCTTTCCTTAAAGGGAAACTCATTGTTAGGAGGGAAGCTGAAATCAATCAGTGGATTTATTAACCTGTAATCTCCCCACTTGTTACCCCTCAGCTCTACCTTAACACCAGCCCTACCAGTGTTTAATGGTTCATCTTCTCCCTGTGAACAAAGTTGCTTACTTTTCATGTAGGGCCAGAGCATCTCTGACCCAGAAATAAGTTCATATGTGATCAAAGTGCCACCATCTTTCCCAAGTTTTTACCAAAGAGGAAATGTGGGCAGAAGGGGAGGGGGGGACTAAGGAAGAGTTATGTGCCTAGCACCCCCACCACCACAGTTGCACCTTAGGCATGTGTCTCTTCCCCCTACCCCTATTTCCAGCCCTGACTAGAATAAAGCATACCCTCTGACCATTTACGGGGCCTGCTGCCTACATTTACTCTTTCTTGCCTGTCTTCCTGCTACCGAGTGTAGGCATGTGTGTGCAAGGGACAGGGGAGAGGTGAATGTGATCAGCGAACACAGCAGAATAGGTTAGCTGGATGATCCAAATTTTGTTTTGTGGGTAGGGTCCCGTAAAGGCATGTTACGCCACTGTCTGCCACAGTATCAAAGTATCCAAGTGGCTCAAGGATCCTAACGGTGGAGCCACACAGAGCTACTAGTAGCAGCTACTTGTCAGAGCTACTAAAACAGGTAATACTAATCTCTTACTGATAATTGTCTCTACGTGTTTAGCAGAGGCAATTCTCAGTATTTTCTGGCGTTTAGTAGCCGTGACAAGTAGCTGCTACTAAGTAGCTCCGTGCGTCTTCACCCTAAGGGTGCCAGCCTATAACAATCCCCATTAGCCCATTCTGTGCATTAGCTCTGCTATCTAAAATGGCTAGAACAAGTTGCACTGATCTTATTGCTGTTAGAGTGCCCTTGGATGTCAGGTTCTCTCATGGGACCCAGGGGCCCAGTCCCACATTAAGTTGGGGTGGGGGATTTCCAACCTACAACCCTCTGCCTATAGCTAAACTGTAGGCAGTGCCATGCCAAGTTACTAGTGTGCCCAAGGCAAGCACCCTTGATTCCCTATGTACATGCTCAAGAGAGTGTGATATGGGGGGGGGTGGCAAGAAGCGCAGACCCCTTGTACCTTACAGAGTGTTATGGCAGCATCTGCCCATCCTGCAGGACTTTCAGGACACTGAACCAGGGGTAGGCAGGCAGAACCCCCCCCAACTGATGCACCCTAGGCACATGCCTACAAGTATAATAAAATAAGTATAAAGTAGATATTAAATGCCATGTGGGAGGAGACATAGTAGGAAGGAGGATCCTGCCTTGTAAAGCTTACAGTCTAACTACAACTCCCAGCATCCTCCTGATATCCCTGCCGCTATTGTCCAGTACAAGAACAAATAAAAGGCTGGACATCCCTGATGTATATGCCAAACATTTCTAACAATTGTGGCACAAAATAATATCTTTAGTCACTTTATCTGCACGATAACAACAGATCTCTGCCATTTTCTCAAAATGCCCTGTGATGAGGGGTCCTGGGGCAAATGCCCTCTCTGCCCTACCCTCAAACTGCCCCTGAAACTTCTGCATGGGGCACAGAAGAGAAACACGCAGATAAGCAGGGCAGTTTGATAGCGCAGAGTTTTATCGCGCAGAGTTGCCATTTGATAATCTCTCCAGTGCGGGAGAAACTTTCTAACACCCCCTTACACCCCATTAACAGCCCTCCCATTGCATGGGTTATCCCTTTTTTAACCATGGTGCCAGTGCCCTATCGCTCTTACCTGGAGGGAAATACCTGAGAAGGAATCGCTTTAGCCGCATCGTGTCTCTCTCTCTCACACTTTGTGCTGTTGTTGCCTTGGAAACGGAAAACACTTGCATTGCACATGAGCAGAGGCGGCTTTGGAAGGGGCGGGGTTTGATGAGAGGCTGAGGGAAGCGCACAGGAAGGAAGTCCCATAAGGGCAGTGTGTGGAGTCAGCAGCACAGAGCCGGTCTGGGGTGGGTAGAGTGCCTGCGGGTGAGAATAGCATTAGGGTAGAGTACCTGGGAGTGGGCATAGCATTAGGGTAGAGTACTTGGGGGTGAGAATAGCATTAGGGTAGAGTACTTGGGGGTGGGGATAGCATTAGGGTAGAGTACCTGGGGGTGGGGATAGCATTAGGGTAGAGTACCTGGGGATGGGGATAGCATTAGGGTAGAGTACCTGGGGATGGGGATAGCATTAGGGTAGAGTACCTGGGGATGGGGATAGCATTAGGGTAGAGTACTTGGGGGTGAGGATAGCATTAGGGTAGAGTACCTGGGGGTGGGGATAGCATTAGGGTAGAGTACCTGGGGATGGGGATAGCATTAGGGTAGAGTACCTGGGGATGGGGATAGCATTAGGGTAGAGTACCTGGGGATGGGGATAGCATTAGGGTAGAGTACTTGGGGGTGAGGATAGCATTAGGGTAGTGTACTTGGGGGTGGGGATAGCATTAGGGTAGAGTACTTGGGGGTGAGGATAGCATTGGGGTAGAGTACCTGGGTATGGGGATAGCATTAGGGTAGAGTACTTGGGGATGGGAATAGCATTAGGGTAGAGTACTTGGGGTGGGGATAGCATTAGGGTAGAGTACCTGGGGGTGGGGATAGCATTAGTGTAGAGTACCTGGGAGTGGGGATAGCATTATTGTGTGTGGAGTCAGCAGCACAGAGCCGGTCTGGGGTGGGTAGAGTGCCTGCGGGTGAGAATAGCATTAGGGTAGAGTACCTGGGAGTGGGCGTAGCATTAGGGTAGAGTACTTGGGGGTGAGGATAGCATTAGGGTAGAGTACTTGGGGGTGGGGATAGCATTAGGGTAGAGTACCTGGGGATGGGGATAGCATTAGGGTAGAGTACCTGGGGATGGGGATAGCATTAGGGTAGAGTACCTGGGGATGGGGATAGCATTAGGGTAGAGTACTTGGGGGTGAGGATAGCATTAGGGTAGTGTACTTGGGGGTGGGGATAGCATTAGGGTAGAGTACTTGGGGGTGAGGATAGCATTGGGGTAGAGTACCTGGGGATGGGGATAGCATTAGGGTAGAGTACTTGGGGATGGGAATAGCATTAGGGTAGAGTACTTGGGGTGGGGATAGCATTAGGGTAGAGTACCTGGGTATGGGGATAGCATTAGGGTAGAGTACTTGGGGATGGGGATAGCATTAGGGTAGAGTACTTGGGGGTGGGGATAGCATTAGGGTAGAGTACTTGGGGATGGGGATAGCATTAGGGTAGAGTACTTGGGGGTGGAGATAGCATTAGGGTAGAGTACTTGGGGGTGGGGGATAGCATTAGGGTAGAGTACTTGGGGGTGGGGATAGCATTAGGGTAGAGTACTTGGGGGTGGGGGATAGCATTAGTGTAGAGTACCTGGGAGTGGGGATAGCATTATTGTAGAGTACCTGGGTATGGGGATAGCATTAGGGTAGAGTACTTGGGGGTGGGGGATAGCATTAGTGTAGAGTACCTGGGAGTGGGGATAGCATTATTGTAGAGTACCTCGGTATGGGGATAGCATTAGGGTAGAGTACTTGGGGGTGGGGATAGCATTAGGGTAGAGTACTTGGGGATGGGGATAGCATTAGGGTAGAGTACTTGGGGGCGGGGATAGCATTAGGGTAGAGTACTTGGGGATGGGGATAGCATTAGGGTAGAGTACTTGGGGGTGGGGATAGCATTAGGGTAGAGTACTTGGGGATAGCATTATGGTAGAGTACTTGGGGATGGGGATAGTATTAGGGTAGAGTACTTGGGGTGGGGATAGCATTAGGGTAGAGTACTTGGGGAGGGGATAGCACTTGGGGAGCCGGTCTGGGGTGGGTAGAGTGCCTGCGGGTGAGAATAGCATTAGGGTAGAGTACCTGGGAGTGGGCATAGCATTAGGGTAGAGTACTTGGGGGTGAGGATAGCATTAGGGTAGTGTACTTGGGGGTGGGGATAGCATTAGGGTAGAGTACTTGGGGGTGAGGATAGCATTGGGGTAGAGTACCTGGGTATGGGGATAGCATTAGGGTAGAGTACTTGGGGATGGGAATAGCATTAGGGTAGAGTACTTGGGGGTGGGGATAGCATTAGGGTAGAGTACCTGGGTATGGGGATAGCATTAGGGTAGAGTACTTGGGGATGGGGATAGCATTAGGGTAGAGTACTTGGGGGTGGGGATAGCATTAGGGTAGTGTACCTGGGTATGGGGATAGCATTAGGGTAGAGTACTTGGGGATGGGGATAGCATTAGGGTAGAGTACTTGGGGTGGGGATAGCATTAGGGTAGAGTACTTGGGGATGGGGATAGCATTAGGGTAGAGTATTTGGGGTGGGGATAGCATTAGGGTAGAGTACTTGGGGATGGGGATAGCATTAGGGTAGAGTACTTGGGGGTGGGATAGCATTAGGGTAGTGTACCTGGGTATGGGGATAGCATTAGGGTAGAGTACTTGGGGATGGGGATAGCATTAGGGTAGAGTACTTGGGGTGGGGATAGCATTAGGGTAGAGTACTTGGGGGTGGGGATAGCATTAGGGTAGTACTTGGGGGTGAGGATAGCATTGGGGTAGAGTACCTGGGTATGGGGATAGCATTAGGATAGAGTACTTGGGGGTGGGGATAGCATTAGGGTAGAGTACTTGGGGGTGGGGATAGCATTAGGGTAGTGCACTTGGGGGTGGGGATAGCATTAGGGTAGAGTACTTGGGGGTGGGGATAGCATTAGGGTAGAGTTATTGGGGGTGGGGGATAGCATTAGGGTAGAGTACTTGGGGGTGTGGATAGCATTTGGGTAGAGTACTTGGGGGTGGGGATAGCATTAGGGTAGAGTACCTGGGGGTGGGGATAGCATTAGGGTAGAGTACCTGGGGATGGGGATAGCATTAGGGTAGAGTACCTGGGGATGGGGATAGCATTAGGGTAGAGTACCTGGGGATGGGGATAGCATTAGGGTAGAGTACTTGGGGGTGAGGATAGCATTAGGGTAGTGTACTTGGGGGTGGGGATAGCATTAGGGTAGAGTACTTGGGGGTGAGGATAGCATTGGGGTAGAGTACCTGGGTATGGGGATAGCATTAGGGTAGAGTACTTGGGGATGGGAATAGCATTAGGGTAGAGTACTTGGGGTGGGGATAGCATTAGGGTAGAGTACCTGGGTATGGGGATAGCATTAGGGTAGAGTACTTGGGGATGGGGATAGCATTAGGGTAGAGTACTTGGGGGTGGGGATAGCATTAGGGTAGAGTACTTGGGGATGGGGATAGCATTAGGGTAGAGTACTTGGGGGTGGGGATAGCATTAGGGTAGAGTACTTGGGGGTGGGGGATAGCATTAGGGTAGAGTACTTGGTGTGGATAGCATTTGGGTAGAGTACTTGGGGGTGGGGATAGCATTAGGGTAGAGTACCTGGGGGTGGGGATAGCATTAGTGTAGAGTACCTGGGAGTGGGGATAGCATTATTGTAGAGTACCTGGGTATGGGGATAGCATTAGGGTAGAGTACTTGGGGTGGGGATAGCATTAGGGTAGAGTACTTGGGGATGGGGATAGCATTAGGGTAGAGTACTTGGGGGCGGGGATAGCATTAGGGTAGAGTACTTGGGGATGGGGATAGCATTAGGGTAGAGTACTTGGGGTGGGGATAGCATTAGGGTAGAGTACTTGGGGATAGCATTATGGTAGAGTACTTGGGGATGGGGATAGTATTAGGGTAGAGTACTTGGGGAGGGGATAGCACTTGGGGAGCCGGTCTGGGGTGGGTAGAGTGCCTGCGGGTGAGAATAGCATTAGGGTAGAGTACCTGGGAGTGGGCATAGCATTAGGGTAGAGTACTTGGGGGTGAGGATAGCATTAGGGTAGTGTACTTGGGGGTGGGGATAGCATTAGGGTAGAGTACTTGGGGGTGGGGATAGCATTAGGGTAGAGTACTTGGGGGTGGGGGATAGCATTAGGGTAGAGTACTTGGGGGTGGGGATAGCATTAGGGTAGAGTACTTGGGGATGGGGATAGCATTAGGGTAGAGTACTTGGGGGCGGGGATAGCATTAGGGTAGAGTACTTGGGGATGGGGATAGCATTAGGGTAGAGTACTTGGGGGTGGGGATAGCATTAGGGTAGAGTACTTGGGGATAGCATTATGGTAGAGTACTTGGGGATGGGGATAGTATTAGGGTAGAGTACTTGGGGTGGGGATAGCATTAGGGTAGAGTACTTGGGGAGGGGATAGCACTTGGGGAGCCGGTCTGGGGTGGGTAGAGTGCCTGCGGGTGAGAATAGCATTAGGGTAGAGTACCTGGGAGTGGGCATAGCATTAGGGTAGAGTACTTGGGGGTGAGGATAGCATTAGGGTAGTGTACTTGGGGGTGGGGATAGCATTAGGGTAGAGTACTTGGGGGTGAGGATAGCATTGGGGTAGAGTACCTGGGTATGGGGATAGCATTAGGGTAGAGTACTTGGGGATGGGAATAGCATTAGGGTAGAGTACTTGGGGGTGGGGATAGCATTAGGGTAGAGTACCTGGGTATGGGGATAGCATTAGGGTAGAGTACTTGGGGATGGGGATAGCATTAGGGTAGAGTACTTGGGGGTGGGGATAGCATTAGGGTAGTGTACCTGGGTATGGGGATAGCATTAGGGTAGAGTACTTGGGGATGGGGATAGCATTAGGGTAGAGTACTTGGGGGTGGGGATAGCATTAGGGTAGAGTACTTGGGGATGGGGATAGCATTAGGGTAGAGTATTTGGGGGTGGGGATAGCATTAGGGTAGAGTACTTGGGGATGGGGATAGCATTAGGGTAGAGTACTTGGGGGTGGGGATAGCATTAGGGTAGTGTACCTGGGTATGGGGATAGCATTAGGGTAGAGTACTTGGGGATGGGGATAGCATTAGGGTAGAGTACTTGGGGTGGGGAGAGCATTAGGGTAGAGTACTTGGGGGTGGGGATAGCATTAGGGTAGAGTACTTGGGGGTGAGGATAGCATTGGGGTAGAGTACCTGGGTATGGGGATAGCATTAGGATAGAGTACTTGGGGGTGGGGATAGCATTAGGGTAGAGTACTTGGGGGTGGGGATAGCATTAGGGTAATGCACTTGGGGGTGGGGATAGCATTAGGGTAGAGTACTTGGGGGTGGGGATAGCATTAGGGTAGAGTTATTGGGGGTGGGGGATAGCATTAGGGTAGAGTACTTGGGGGTGGGGATAGCATTAGGGTAGAGTACCTGGGGGTGGGGATAGCATTAGTGTAGAGTACCTGGGAGTGGGGATAGCATTATTGTAGAGTACCTGGGTATGGGATAGCATTAGGGTAGAGTACTTGGGGGTGGGGATAGCATTAGGGTAGAGTACTTGGGGATGGGGATAGCATTAGGGTAGAGTACTTGGGGGTGGGGATAGCAATTGGGTAGAGTACTTGGGGATAGCATTATGGTAGAGTACTTGGGGATGGGGATAGTATTAGGGTAGAGTACTTGGGGTGGGGATAGCATTAGGGTAGAGTACTTGGGGTGGGGATAGCATTAGGGTAGAGTACTTGGGGTGGGGATAGCATTAGGGTAGAGTACTTGGAGATGGGGATAGGATGAGGGTAGAGTACTTGGGGGTGGGGATAGCATTAGGGTAGAGTACTTGGGGATAGCATTAGGGTAGAGTACTTGGGGATGGGGATAGCATTAGGGTAGAGTACTTGGGGTGGGGATAGCATTAGGGTAGAGTACTTGGGGGTGGGGATAGCATTAGGGTAGAGTACTTGGGGTGGGGATAGCATTAGGGTAGAGTACTTGGGGATGGAGATAGCATTAGGGTAGAGTACTTGGGGGTGGGGATAGCATTAGGGTAGAGTACTTGGGGATGGGGATAGCATTAGGGTAGAGTACTTGGGGGTGGGGATAGTATTAGGGTAGAGTACTTGGGGGTGGGGATAGCATTAGGGTAGAGTACTTGGGGGTGGGGATAGTATTAGGGTAGAGTACTTGGGGATGGGGATAGTATTAGGGTAGAGTACTTGGGGTGGGGATAGCATTAGGGTAGAGTACTTGGGGTGGGGATAGCATTAGGGTAGAGTACCTGGGGGTGGGGATAGCATTAGCATAGAGTACCTGGGGAGGAACCCGAGGAGCACGCAGGGATAATATTGATGACACGCACAACACTGTGCACTGAAATTGGCAACTACATACAGATGTCTCCACAAGGTCAAACAGTCAGCCATTCAGGGGTATAAATACCGCTCGGATCGGTCAGTGGGTTTGTGCCACCGCGCCTGGTTGGCAGGGTGATGCCATGCTGTGACAGGGGAATGTCATGTGGTAGATGGGACACTCAGTGCCCCATGTTAGGGGTTGTTGTGCTGCCAAGCACGATGACCAAACAAATACAACCAGTCTGGGTGATGGATAGTGCCATCCCACGCCCTGGATGAGTTAGGGACGGGGAACCAAGCTACTGAGGTCAGCCTGCGTGTTTGACCACGGCACGCACCGCTGGCGTAGCAGTCACAGCATGGCACCACACTGACACAGGAGTTGTGTCCGTGTTTTTATCCCCCAATCAATAAAATTCTTTCTTTTTCACAATTCTTCTCACGCAATCATGCAAAGTACAACCTGCTAGAGCTGAACCACTCAGATGTGCTGCTGGGGCCACTGCTCTGGGACAGCATAAGGGGGTCAATCTGGTGGTCATGGTGCTGCCTTGTATTGACATACAGTCAATCTGGGTGGTGAATCATGTCATCCGCATACGGGCTTAGAATGTGTGTTTACATGTAAATGTGAAGTGTGTTCATATACAATCCCTTTATCTATGCGTCATTGTAGGTGAGAGCACCCCCACAGGCAGTGTGTGTGTATTCTGAACGCTCTGTATCTAATGGAAAGGATTTCAGCAATGGCAGGAAATGACAGCGGAACTAATAAAAGCAGGTCTAACAGAAAGGTTAATAAGGGTTGATTCACTAAAGTGTGTTACAACGTGAGCTATTTATAGCATGCGTTAAAAATGTTATCGCGTCTTAACGCACGATTCACTAAAAGGATACTTGCGTTAATTTAGACGCAATACTGCTTGCGTTATTTAAGTCGCGAAGACTATTTTTGTGCGGTATTTGACGGAACACACGCTAATCAATGCATCGCACACAAATAGTCGCCGCATGCGAAAAAACACACACCATATTAGCCATACACGGCATTACTTTTGTAAAACTACTTTTATGAAAATGCCCATTTCCCTGCAAACAGGCGGCTGCATAATTCTAGGGCCAACACAGACTTGAATAAATCCCACTGCAAAGTCCATATTGTGTTGCCAAAAGCTCATGAACTGTACTTTTCTATAATTACTGCCTGCTTCAAGTAGGTTTTAATTTTCGCACAAACAAATGCGATATTAAGCGCGTCTAAGGGGCTGATTTACTAATCCACGAACGATCCAAAGGCATCCGAATGCGTTTTTTTCGTAATGATCGTTATTTTGCGATTTTTTCGTAAATTGTTGCGACTTTTTGTAGCCATTACGACTGTTTCGCAAAATATCGTGACTTTTTCATAGCGCTACGACTTGCGCGAATTGTCGCGACTTTTTCGTAGCCTTCGCGCCGAGTACGAAAGTTTCGGATTCATTCAAGCTTCAGTATTGTGACTTTTCTTGGGCCAGGTTGGAGCTGCAGAGTGCCATTGAGCCCTATGGGAGACTTTCCTTGGGCCGGGTTGGAGCTGCAGAGTGCCATTGAGCCCTATGGGAGACTTTCCTTGGGCCGGGTTGGAGCTGCAGAGTGCCACTGAGCCCTATGGGAGACTTTCCTTGGGCCGGGTTGGAGCTGCAGAGTGCCATTGAGCCCTATGGGAGAATTTCCTTGGGCCGGGTTGGAGCTGCAGAGTGCCATTGAGCCCTATGGGAGAATTTCCTTGGGCCGGGTTGGAGCTGCAGAGTGCCATTGAGCCCTATGGGAGACTTTCCTTGGGCCAGGTTGGAGCTGCAGAGTGCCATTGAGCCCTATGGGAGACTTTCCTTGGGCCGGGTTGGAGCTGCAGAGTGCCATTGAGCCCTATGGGAGACTTTCCTTGGGCCGGGTTGGAGCTGCAGAGTGCCATTGAGCCCTATGGGAGACTTTCCTTGGGCCAGGTTGGAGCTGCAGAGTGCCACTGAGCCCTATGGGAGACTTTCCTTGGGCCGGGTTGGAGCTGCAGAGTGCCATTGAGCCCTATGGGAGAATTTCCTTGGGCCGGGTTGGAGCTGCAGAGTGCCATTGAGCCCTATGGGAGAATTTCCTTGGGCCGGGTTGGAGCTGCAGAGTGCCATTGAGCCCTATGGGAGACTTTCCTTGGGCCGGGTTGGAGCTGCAGAGTGCCATTGAGCCCTATGGGAGACTTTCCTTGGGCCGGGTTGGAGCTGCAGAGTGCCATTGAGTCCTATGGGAGGCTTCCAAAATCATGCAAAGTCTGAAAGTTTTGCCCGCCGGTTACGAGCGCTCAATACGAAAAAGTCGACAAGATACGAGCAAATCGTAATGGCTACGAAAAAGTCGCGACAATTTGCGCAAGTCGTAATGGTTACAAAAAAGTCACGACAATTTACGAAAAAGTCGTAACGGCGGCGAAAAAAATCGGAAAAAAATATGAAAAAGTCGCAAAATGTTCGTTTTCCAATCGGAATTTTTCCAATTCGGATTCGTGGGTTAGTAAATCAGCCCCTAAGTGTTTGTGAATCATGCGTTATTATTTCTGCGCGCTAATTAACGCAATGCGGTAAATTTAACGCATGCGGTTACGAGTAATACTTTTTTCGCGTCAATTTTAACGCAAAAAAACGTGCATCAACCCTATAGTATCTTGCATATGACTAGCGGATCTTGGCTGCATTGCAAGACTTTTCCTGAGCAATGCCTCTTATACATATCACTATAAGCCAGACTCAATTAAATGAAGCTAAATTGAAGTCTGTGGGGGGGGGGGAAAAACTGAAACTGAATTAGGAGGAACATTTTTTCTCCTGCAGTATAATCTCACACCATGTACCTCCCCACTGGTTTAAAACTAGGATGCCAGTTAGAGCTGTATATATAGGCACCAGAGGGCCTGTGCCTAGGGTGGCACTTTTGGGGGGGGCCCTATATACTGTTTATTTGATATATATATATATTTGATTTTCTTTTTTTTTTTTTATTTAATTCCCCCAGTCCCGGCCTGAGAGCTGGGGGGGTGAGGAGGTGCACATTGCTGCTCTGTGTGACATCACACGTGCGCTGCTGCCATTTGCAGGAGTAGGACAGATTCTTCTATAATTAGTAGTGTGGCGGGAAGCTGCACATTTTGCTCCTACCCAAGAGAAAAGAGCTTCTGTTAATTTTTTTAGTAGAATAATGTACCTGTACTTTAGTAGGTAAATGTTAGAAAAGTACAGTTGCAGCACTGTTTCAGGAGGGTGCAGTAAATATAAACAGACATATATTGCTTTTAATATTAATTACTTTTCAAAACAACTTTAAAACCATTAAACATTTTAAATTCAATTTCTTCAGAAATGATTGCTTGTACTTCGGAATAGGAACAACATTTTTTACAGACATGTATTACAAAGTTTTATCATTTAATGCTAAAAATCTATATATGTATTTATATCTATGCTATTACATCCCTATTAAACCTTTTTTCAGATGTCAGATGTCTTTAAAAAGGAATGTGCACACATTTGCAGTTGCCGATATATTGCATACCATTTCTTTTCTCCTCCCATTTGAAAAAGCTCATTAGCACTACCCTGTCTGCTCAGCACAGGTAACATCAGGCAATGCGTATGGGACTCTCAGAAAGTGATCAGACTAAGGAGCTATGGCAGGGTGCTGCAAGGAATACGCAGGTGGCTGGAAATATCCCACGTTTCTTCTCTGCCTCTATGGACTTTGTGCTAATTTGAGAGCTGTGGAACCATTCATTGCTGCATATCTTATAGGACCGCACCACAATCTAACAGCTGAACAGGTAAGTTAATCACTACGTTGCTCAGAGAGCATAACTAAGAATATATAAGACATATGCAGGCAGCTTGATTCATATTTTCTTTATAACTCAAAGTTAGAGCAAGGGAAAATGCAGTTTTTAAAGGTCAATGAAGGTTCTAAATATGTTCAGAGGATTTCCCTTTTAGAGCTAGTTATATTATACCACATGTGAGCACAGACATGTACATTGGGCATATTAACGGCCAGCTGCAGAACAGGTTATGAAGCTGAGAAGCAGGAGACTGATATAATGCTTAGTGCAAGTGAAGAATTTCGTACAACAGACCCAAACACAATACTGGAGTTCTGTGCTTTTAAAAAAGAATTGTGTGGGTCAGGGAAAATGCCTTTTAAAATTTGCTTTCATAGATATATGCAATGGTTAATTGGCAAAGCACTGTTTTAGGGATTCCTGTTGGACCAGTTTCCCAGGTACAGTAAATAGCCTCAACTGTCATTGTTTCACGATTAGCAGAAAACAACAGAAACACACAGACTGCCTCGGGGCCTTCTCTCTGGTTTAGCCATGTGGTCAACTGCATTCTTTGCATCAGCATAGGACATTTGGGCACAGTGTTTGCTCCAGGTCCTATAAACTGCTGCAACCAATCAAGTGTTTCCTTTCAAGTATCTTACCATTAAATGTAGATTGGCTGCTATGGGTTCCTAGAACTAGAGCA